>NC_138806.1:5876922-6476922 GCF_965178545.1 Coloeus monedula | reverse complement strand
GTCCTGTTATAGCTGATTTGTAATGATTTAGCAATGAGGAATGACTTGTGTTCCCTCGTCAGAGGTGATAAAGCAGCAGATGACCAGGCAGATGTGGCTGTGGGTTTCTCTTACGCCTTTTTTTCCCCTCTTTTGCCTTTTATTTATTTATTTTTTAATGCTGTATTTCAGCCTCATTTGCTCTCGGAGATCATCCGGTAACCGGAGAGCTGGTGAGATTCTGACATCATGCAGGGCAGGGGTGAAAACTGAGCGGTTCTGTGACCAAAGTCACTTCTTTTTGCCCTGTTTATAACTTGTGTTTTGGTGAAGGCCACTGCCATTATCTAATGAACGCCCAGAACAAAGACTGTCTCTGGAGTTCCAGCACTCCACCCTTCCCTGCTCAGGCTCCACTTGCTGCCTGTCCTTAGGAGCCTCAAAAGGCTTTTCCATGGAGGATGAGACGCAGTGGATAGCGAGGTAAAGATAAGGCCTGAGGATTCTTAGGCCCAACCCGAGGGAAAGAGTAAAGCTTGGGGAGTGGGAGAAAGGGCAAGCAGCACATATTTTGATTTATGCGCCTTCCCCCTGCCCCCTTCCATATAATTTTCCTCTTCTGGAAAATTACTTTTTTCTGGGACCATTTTTTGAGAGTAGGTCAGTGCTATCTCAGGCCCATACCCAAACAGCACCTGATTTTGCATTTTTTCTGTTTGTTTTTTTACTGGACTATGAGAGGAACAGGTGGGCCAACTTAGGCCTAAATGGGAATTTAATTCCTGGAAGGGTCTCAGGTGGATCACATAGTGATGAGACCAAATAATGAGTAAGTTCTGCACGCCTGCCTCTCTTCCCAGTGTTTATCCTTCCATTAAAAAGAGCTCTGAGCACTGGGCAGTAGCAATGGCAGGTGATCTGAGAAGCACCGTTTCCGTTGCTGCATTTTATAAATACCATGTCCCTGCTCATGACTTCCAGGAATACAATGTCTATCTGGAATGAAAAGCAGCAGAGACTCGGTTTGAAAATCCTTCCCTGTAAACAGGAGTTTGGCTGCGTGTTTGAGGATGCAGTTTTCTGTGACAAATCGTTTAAATTGGAATAAAAGCTTTCTGTTCTTTCTCAGCTGGGCCAGGAGTTGTCATACCCAAATCAGCAAGAGTCTGGGTGATGCAGGACTTGAGTAAACATAATTCCATTAAACCCTGCGCATGTCCTCATCAGCTGGAGTTCAGAGCTGTGTTTTTGGAAGAGGAGAGTTTGGATAAGGTCTCGTTCAGGTTTTTTGAAGTTGGAAGATCAGTCTGGATCTCCCCTGCCACGAGGCACAGCCAGCAGGTTACTGCTGGAGTTTGGAGAGTGAGACAAATGGAGAAATGGGAGATGTGAATAGTTGGGAAGACCTAATTCTGGAGAGTACGCTTTTGACAGTGCAGTATCTGAATACGGTGATGAAACTGTGCTGTTTATCTGATAAAATGAGGGAAGAAGGTAACAAAATCACATCTCAAGAGGGGAAATGGGAGTAGCTGTCAGCCTTGAACAGGCCTCGTCCTCATCTGTGCCTGAGTTAATCTCTTGTTGCAAACTTACTTTTTTCAGATTTGGTGGAAAGAGAAATTTAATTGAAATATATATTTCTGTATTGGGAGCTGCTTCAGGCCTCAGAGGCCTTAGCAGAAGGTGGACCTTAAAGATTTCTCATTTTCAGCTCTCAGACGTTGGGAAACATCTCTCTGAAATCTTTATAACTTCCTGTCAAGGTCTGCAGCGACAGAGGATGTGATGGGAAGGTTACTGTGAAGTTGCTTTGCACTAAATGAGGAAGAGCAAGCCCAGCTCAGGCTGTAATTACGGCCCGTGAAAAAGAACCTGTGATGTGTGAGTGACCATCACTTTTTATTAAACGAGTGTCTCTGCTCTGGAGTTCTTGTCACGGTGGCAGTCACGGTGGGCTGTGCTCTCTGAGATCCGAGGAGCAGGAAAAGCTGAGATCTGCAGTCAGCTGTGCACTCGTGTCATGAGGAACCAAGCTCTGAACTCCAGTCAGAATGAAGTATTTGAATTTGGCTGCCAGATTGGGCAGGGATCTGGTGATTTGGGACACTTAATTCTGCTCCTCTCTGGGCTGTTATTTCCTCTTGAGGACATAGCCAGTTATCGCAAGTCACTCCAAAGGACTTTTTGTAGTGACAGTCAATGCCTTGTTCTAAACTATTAAGTATAAAATATGAAGTATTAAGGTGGTGCCACTTTATGGGGCAGGGGGTGTTAAGAGTTTTGGGAATAGTTGTATGCTTTTGAGCAAAGCTGGGTATGACTGCACCTAGTGAATGAAAATGTGTCTTTAAAATTAAAAGGCAATTCTGTTTTTTGTTTAACTTGCTCCCTGAGTCCTGAGTTCAGTTTTTCATATTTCCTGGGCAACTTGCCCAGATTATGTGAAAGAAAAACAAAATCTTTCTGATACTGGATGGGGAAGACCTGGATTTCACAATTAAAGCTTTTCTAAATTTTACTTTATTTTTTACTTTTTGTCTCTTGACAGGCTGCTGCTTTCTGCAGCTGACCCATTATTATTTTTTAAACCACATTTCTTGTGATTTGACTCTGAACTGCAATTTTGTTCTGAAGAGTAGCTTAACAGCAATGGGTATTTTTGTCTCCAGCCACTTAATTTTCCAGGTGAAGGCATTCTTGCTTTTAGTTATTCACTTTTCCAGGTTTTTTTGGCAGAGATGACAGTTAATCTTGCTTTGTGGCTTCTGTTTTTCTTTCTGACATCATATTGATGAAACCTCCTTTACCTCAGATGATGCAATTGATTTGGTTTATTTATATCCAGTGAAAATTCACAGGCGTAAGAGAGAATTACTCTTGCAAAAAGAGATCTCAGAGTTGACCAGACTCTGCTATTCATGTGGACAAGGAAGTGGAAACAGCAGCTTTTAGTTTAATCTTGAGGGTTTCTCTTTGGAAACAAAAGTAAAGCTCAGTAATATTTCTGGGATGTTCTTACTATTAAAATTCTTATTTTTCCCAGGGAGATTAGGCACAAGTCTGTAGTGTTAATAGCTGGGCAAGGTACTCGTGTATGTATTGTAAAAATCTGTGGTTCTTGTGTATGTTCTTAACCTTTTTTTAATTAATACTAAAAAAAAAAAAAAATCCTGTTTCCCAAATGTGGGTCATTGCAAGCACACAGTCTGCACGTGATAACTGGCTTATCAATAAGGTGATCGTCCTGTACTTGCCTGTCACGTTTCCTTAATTAAAGCTTTGAGAGTTGCTTCTCATGTAAATCCCTTTCTAAATTGGTAAACACGTGTCTTACAACTGTAAAATGTTGAAAAGCGATAACAAAAGGCACACTGAGAATCTGTTATGCACAATAGTTGTAACTTTGGTAGATGGACGTTGTGGATATGGAAAATATTTGTAGGGCTCAGGGAGTTGTTGTATGTTGTTACCTGCTGAGGTTAGAAGCACAGATGATGTGTTTTACTTGCAAAATGAAGTGTAGAGGGATTTTATTTTAGCAAGTTTAGGGGGTTTTTTGTGTGCTTTGTTTTGGTTTTTTGACTGAAACATGTTTGTAACCACACGAATTCAAGAGTTGGCTGCACTGTTGATCTATAGTGGGGGAGGAGAGGGGAAGTGGGAATTGGTATAATACTCACTTCCTTCAGGGTAACTTTGCTTTTATTGCTTCTAACAGCACCTTTGTGTATGTCAGGAAATGGGTGTTGGGGAGGACAGAGCTTTGGGGTGAAGGGGTTTCAGGGTGCTGGAATTTGGGATAATTTCAGGGATTGAGACCGTAATCCAGGGAACAGAAATATGTGAGGTAGGTGTGACCAAGCGGTGCAGGAGGGATGGAGGGCAGAGGTGATGGAGCCAGGTGGGTGTCATGGTGGGATTGATGTCTGGGAGGAGACCAGCTGGTGGGAGAGCTTGGACAGCCCTTCCAGAGGCAAACTGGAGTGAGTTTAGACAGGTGCCTCCTGTGTCCAGTTCATGGAGCTCCCCATATCTTCTCATGAGCCTCACTGGAAGCACAGTGCCTGGTTTCTCCCCAAGAAACTCAAAACTTCCTGTGTTTGTTTTGGGCTTATTTTTGAGGTATTGCACAAAGTCATGTGCTTGGAAACCCAGTTCTCCTCTCAAGGTCTGATTGTAAAATTGGGTTTTAGAGGCAGAGGGTGTTGAATAAGTCAGCATGCTGGAGGATTGTTTTCAGGGGTGTCATGACCTGATGCTGCTCCAGGTGTAGGGTGACTGGGTGTGTTCCTCCTGCCCCCTCTGACTTCACATTGCTGCCTCGGCCTTATTCCCACTCTTGCCTCTGCTCTGTGTTTAAGAAGTTTGAGCATTGGTGCTGCTGATGTGGAGTTGTAGGTGAAGCCCCCTGAGGAGCCCTGGTGCCTCTGCTGCCTCGGTGGCCTCCCGTGCACTCCTGGGGACCGAGGGAAGATGGATGAGTTACGGTTACCCTGGTTTTACCTGCTTGCTGCAGCCTTTCATCTTTGCTCTGTTAATTACTGCTAACTGCTCTGGCAGTGCTCTACTTCTAAATGGAAAACGAAGAACGTTCATTCAGTATTAGCTTAAGACACGCCGTAAACACCACACTGGCCTTCCAGAAACAGCTCCTCTTGGGTTTTCCCAGGTGAAGTCCAGCACAGGGGTTGCGCCACGGCTGCTGCAGGTTGGGCTGGAGTTGAGCTGTGGTGGTGGAACTGGAGCAGTGTCCAGTTACTCTGGCAGTTCTCTACTAGCAGGGCTTGTGCCAGAGCAGAAGCCTCTTGGTCCCACATGTGTCACCTTGAGTGTGGGAATTAAAGACCCGTGGCAGGAAAATGGTGAAAAAAGGGTGCTCACATGGATCTGCTAATACAGATGGGTGACAGCAGTTTGAGTAGAACTTGCCAGCATGGTTTGGGTCCCAGGAGCAGGCAAAAGATTGGGGGATAATTCTTGGCCTTATTGTCAGACTTACCAGAATGCTCTGAAAGTTCCTCAGACTGTGTGAATGACCTTCCCTTCCCATTCTATGACCTTTTCCTTTTCTTTGTTCTCCTTCCTCAGAGATGCCTTAGCACCTTCTCCCCTCCAATTCCCTGTTAGGAAGAAATTCCTGATAAATGTAATGCGGCTTTAATAACAACCCAGACTTACAAACAGAGGGAGGGAACATGCTTACAAATGTTCCTTAATGTCTTTTCCAGGGGTTGCTCATAAAAGTAGAGATCTATTTCAGTTAGAGAAGCCAGTGCTGTCCAGCACACAGAGAGTTGATAAGGACTTAAAATAAAAAAAATAGACCAAATAACTTTTGGAGGTCATCTTTAAGCTACTAGAACAAAGCCTTATTCTTAGCGGAGGCTTTCCAGGCTTCCAAAGTATTCTAAATGGTGTCCACCCCATGAAAAGTGGAGCCAAGGAGGTTTGCAGTAGCTTACCAGGAGGATTTTTTGTTTTCAAGTGGGTTTTCTAACCTGGAGAAAATGGCAGTGTCAAAGTTTTGCTTCCATTTCCTACTTCTGTTAATTTGATGACTGTCCTACGGATTAAAACTCTCTCCAGCCTGGGCAAACTCCTGACTGGCTGCAGTGCAGATATGTTCATGAAGAGTCATTTAGCACCAAGGGGAGGGTTTTCTGCTCTTTTTGCAGTTGGGTGTTCCTGAAGCTGCTGCTGATGTCTCGTGGTAACTGTGGTGGAGAGCCCTGAGCCAGAGTTCCCCCTGGAAGGGAAACCCGTATGTTTCTGCAGAACTGGGAACCTGTTAGGGACAGTCATTCCCAGTGTGTGTGTCTCTAGTGAAGGTCTTGGAAGGAGGCTGGAGTGGAGGAAGTCTTTGTTCTGACGGTCTTCCTCCCTCCTCTCCCAAGGGTGTCTTAGCTACAAGTGGAAAGTTCCCTGCAAGTTCCTTTTTTTTCTTTCTTCCCTGAATAGGCATGTTCAGTTTTTATTTATGGACCCAAATGGTGACTGAAATCCATTTTCAGTGAGTGTGGCCAAAATTTTTAGACATACAGATCGTTTTTTAGTAAGGATAAGGTGTAGTTCATTACAGAATACCATAAGTTCTGTGAGTAGGGGACTTAAGAAGCCTGAACCCATCTCCAGGATCTCGGTTGCAACAGCTTTTTTAAAGTCTGTTCCTCTGGGAGTGTGTTCTTCCTTGTCTCCTCCTGTGTCACCAAAGTGGATTTTATGGAGAGTGAGTTAGAATGACTGTTAGCAAGGTGCTGTAGCTGGGTAGGGAGAACCCTTGGGATCAATTCAGGCTGGAGGATGAACAGATGGACAGCAGCTCTGGGGAGAAGGACTGGTGGGTGAGAGGCTGGACATGACCAATCCCGGAATCCCCCGTGCCCTGGGCTGGTCCCCCGGGGAGGGGGCTGGAACTGGATGAGCTTTAAGGTCCCTTCCAACCCAAATCATTTTGGGATTCTAGGACTCTGGAGGGTTTGTATTTTGGACCTGGCGAGGGGCTGGCCAGTTGACCAATATATGTACTCACTGGAAACCACACAGAGCAAATAATTCTGACCCTTCCCTCCATGGGAATGTGGGTTTTTTTCTCTAACTCATCTCTGATTTCTCACAAAAATTCAGGTTCTAGTACTTTGCTTTTCAGCCTTGATGTCTTTCTGGTCCCTGTTACAGAGAATCACATGAATCTGATGCTTGGGAGTAACTGTGGTACAGCTGGATGAGCCCAGAAACAAAACTGGCTGTGAAATTTTCCTTGTTAAACATATTAAAACTTTAGATAGTCCTTGCTTTTCCTGTAAAGTGGTGTATTAATTTGGTCATTGGGGTGTGTTAATGAACAGCTACAACAAGCTTATGCAAATTTATGTGAAATTAGAGGATTGGCATATCAGGCAAGAGATCAGGGCAACTTTTTATTATTAAGTTGACATTGAAATATCTTATGAAGATGCTAAATAACTTCAGTAAAAGGAAAATCAGGTAACTGTTTCACTGGTGGCACAGCCTGTGCTGTGGGTTATTTGAATACAATTTAAAAAGGCATTTAAAAACACTGACAGTTTTAGTGGTAAGGAAAGTGGGTGAATGACCAGAAACTTGAAGGTGGGTGGGAAAAGGCTGCAGTGTAGAGAAAGGAAGAGTCTTTAGTTATTTCTCTTAATTTATTTGCTCTAGTTGAGTTAAACCCAGGCTTGCTCTGACAGTCAGTGTAGAACTGCTCTGTGCGTGTGTGGGTTAATCTTTATCCATGCTCTTGAAAGAGAAATGGGAATTGCTAACACTGGAAATCACCTGGCTCATTCGGAAATGTACTTCTGAGAAAGTGGGTTTCGTATACACCAGGGAAGCAACTTTCTTGAAATCCAGGTTTCAGGGAAGCGGTGGGGTTTCTTCAGCCACTGGGAGTTTAAGCATATGGAGATTTGTTCCCCTCAAGCCCTGTCTGTGTTACATGTTATAGTCAAATTTGTCATTTTTAAGACCCCTGAGCTGGCAGTAGAAGCACTGAAAACTATTTCATAGGTGTAGCTCAGGGATTTTAATGATGAAGTTGGTGAGCTGCTGGCATTGAGGAATAGGAGCATCCAGGATTGGAGCTTTCCTGGAGGCCTGGAAGGGTTCTGGTGTGCTCATGGATAAACTGAAAGATGGGAATAGCAGTTACAGACAGGCATTAACTTTGGGAGATCCTGAGGGCTGGGTTGTGTATTCCTGTTTCTGTTCCCAGCTGCCTTGTGCCCGCCTGGCTCTGCTGAGCATGGCTGGGGCTCCCAGGGGGAGGAGGCTGCGCTCAATGTGACGAAGCGCAAGCGTCACATCCAAGTCTCGCTGCCGTTGTCCAAAGTGTTTGATTTATTTCCTCCAAATGCAGTGCCTGACTGTGTCTTCTGCCTTCCTTGTGCAGGCTGCCCTCGGGAGCGGCAGTGGGAGGCAGTGGAGCTGGCCTCGGCAGCGGGAGAGGCTGGACTTCCCGTGTCTCTGTGCTGAATGGCTGCGATGGCGCCCGCTCTCACTGACGCAGCAGCTGAAGCTCACCACATCCGATTCAAGCTGGCTCCCCCGTCCTCCACCTTGTCGCCTGGCAGTGCCGAGAGCAACGGCAACGCCAACAACATCCTCCTGGCTGCCAACGGCACCAAAAGGAAAGCCATTGCTCCAGAGGATCCCGGTCTAGATTTCCGAAACAACCCTACAAAGGAAGAGCTGGGCAAGCTGCAGCCGCTAGTGGCCTCTTATCTCTGCTCGGATGTAACATCTGTCTCTTCAAAAGAGCCTCTGAAGCTGCAAGGAGTCTTCAACAAGCAGACAGTCCTTAAATCTCACTCTCTCTTATCTCAGTCCTTCTTGAAAACAAGTGATCTGTTGGGGAGGCAACCAGTGTTGGAATTCACTTTGGAGAATCTAAAAACAATGAGTACTAATAGCCAGCCACCTCTCCCACAAGCGCCTGTGAATGGCTTGGCCAAGAAATTGGCCAAAAGTACCAATTCAGACCATGAAAACTCTAGTTCTCTGAATGGTGGGAAGTGTGCTCCTCCTTCTGCTGCCCTCCAGACTGTTGATTATAATACAGGAGGTTCTGAATTGGGGGACTTGAAGACCGGGTTGACCAATTGCACTCTTCCACACAGAAGCCTTGATGCAGAGCACGCAACTCCCTTTAGCAATAATAGCACTGCAAATAAATCTTCCCTTAACTCCACAGAGCAGCAGTGGGTGCTCGAGGGCGGCAGCGGGGAGACGCGGGTGCCCGGTGTCGCGAGTCACTCCGACTTCGGGAGCAGTAAGTTGGAGGAGCAGAAACCTTCTCTGCTGGCTGGTCACCGCAGCACTCTGGACTCCGAGATGAGGACAAGGGCCCTGCTGCGGCGCCAGGCAGACATTGAGAGCCGAGCCCGACGGCTGCAGAAGCGCTTGCAGGTGGTGCAGGCGAAGCAGGTGGAGAGACACATCCAGCAGCAGTTGGGCGGCTTCTTGGAGAAAACGCTGAGCAAGCTTCCAGCTTTGGACCCCCTGAGGCATCGGAGCCAGCTGATGTTGACCAGAAAAGCAGAAGCAGCCTTGAGGAAAGCTGCGAGTGAGACAGTTACTTCAGAAGGCCTGAGTAACTTCCTGAAGAGTGATTCAATATCGGAGGAGCTGGAGAGATTCACGGCCAGTGGCATGGCCAACTTGAGATCCAGCGAGCAGGCGTTTGACTCGGATGTCACTGACAGCAGCTCGGGGGGAGAGTCGGATGTTGAAGAAGAGGAACTGACCAAAGCAGACCCAGAACAACCCCATGTACCACTGTAAGTAGCACTCACTTGTTTCCTTCTGGTGGTGGGGAGCTAAGTGGAAGGTGGCAGATAGAAATACAGTTTTTGTAGGAACCCTAAATTCTGGAAGGTCTTGGGTCAAAGAATTGTTAAAACTAGTTTGGTGTGATTTGCAGCATGTGCAGCACTGAAGATAAAATTCCTCATGCATACTGAAAATAGTCTTTGGTTCATGGAGCAGCAAGTCATGAAAATATTGGCTGGCTGGAGTGGTGTGAGCTGCAGATAGAAACCTGGAATGCCATTAGCAGTTGTCTCCAGGATGCTTTGGTCCTGTCTCCTGAAATGAAATGTTTGGTTTTTTACAATGGGAATACTTGTTGTAAACCTGTTGTGTAAAGTAAGGCCAGTCTGAATCTGTGTAGCTGACAGCATATTTATGATTGGGAAGTCATTTTATTTGTTAAGTGAGCTGCCTGGAAAAAAAATACTCTTGAAAGGATTTGGTTCAAGTGCCAGCCGAAGTGTGAAGCGAGTGTGTTCTCTTCTTGAATCTGGGAAATTACTGCTGGGAATTTTTTTCTTGTCTGTGAGTTGCATTAAATTATGACAACAGCTTCATAATTATGTTGTTAACTAGATCCTGTTTGCATAAGTATTAGGTGTCAGTTTGTGTGTGGAGGAGGAAGATCCTTCTCAAGGCAAAAGGTCTTGAGACAGGTCAGGGAGGAAGGGAAATTTTTGTTCCAAACCCAGAATTTTCCCTGGGAGTGCACACCACAGTATTTTGTAAAAATCTCTTAAAAGGCCATATTCTGTGTCTAGGCTGTGTGAAATCTTGCTTGCATCAGTAGATGATCTCTTCCACCCTGATGGACCTATTGAACCGAGACCTCAGTCTGTGAAGTATCGCTACGGTCGACAAAAAGCTCCGTGCAGCAGGCACAGGGGTCCTGGCTGGAATGCCGATGGCGTTCCTATCCAGGCTGGAAAAAGTCACCAGGACTTTTGCATTCCTGCACTGTCCTGGGATTGTTCAGCTCTCTCTGGAGAAATAACTGAGTGGATTTGGATACCTGTTGTCCAGAGTGTGTTAGTGACTGGCCAAGGGCTATGTGAAACAGATTTTACTGAGCTGGGTGGATATGAGCAGTGGGCATGTGGTGACTTCAGCATCCTCTGAGAACACACTCCTGTGGATGAGTGCTGATAGCCAGATGTTACAGCTTTTGAATATCAAATTCCAGCTAAATGTCACGTTGTGTTTTGGGATGGTGGCGCAGGATGAATTTCTGCATGTGAAGTCTTAAATGTAGCTTGAGTTTGGTTTCTCCCAGTGCAAAGCTGGTAGCTAGCTGATCATGTGATCTCTCCTGGGTGGACATAAAGACGTTCTTGTGCTGTTTAAACAAGAGTTCAATATCTTTATTCCTGTTTTATAGCATCCACAAAGTTACTGTTGGGATTAGTAGTAGAATTGCATTTATAAGTCTTGTAGTAGTTATTGGAGGAGACATTTGATTAAAAATCTGTACAAAATAATACTGAATTTCCCATATTATGGGTTTCATGGCTTCACGTGTTGTCTAGCAAAGTGAAATTTCTTTGCCACTCCTCTAATCCCAAGAGGAAGTTCAGCATTCAGAGACATGATGCGTGAAATTCTTTGCTGACTTTTCCGCCCTTCGCGTTAGTCATGCCTTCACATTCTGAGTACTCTTAAAAAGCCAAAGATTTGAAAGCTAATAAAAAGACTGATCCCTCTGTTGTCTCTGGGTTCAGAAGTTGGTGTGTATGCACACTGGCATCTAGGCCAGGCCCACCAAACCTCGTTTAAAGTTGGTGCCTGTGGGTATTCAGTAATGAGCCGTCCCAGCGTTGACCGTCCTGTTGGATGAGTGCTGTGACATCGGCCCTGAGCTCTGGCATTGCCGAGGCTCAGTGCATGTTGCTGCTTGTTAGTGGAACTGCTCAAGTCAACCTTAAGAGCTGGTACAAGCTTCTGAGCACATCTAATACTATTCTTTTCCAGCAGTGCTAGGAGGCCGGAAGGGGAAGAGCCGAGTTTTCCACTGGGAAGCTGCCTTGGGCCAGCTGATGATACAGAGCCATTGTTGTACATTAGTGTGAGTGCAGAGGCTGCTCAGGGAGGGCCAGATTTTTTGTCTTCATGAATTTACTTATTAGAAGGAAGATGTGTACCCTGATTATTTTAATTTTGATAGTGAGATGGAGTATCTTAAGTGTGTAATGGAGACATTCCAAACCCTGGACACGTTCCTGTGTAACCTGCTTTAGGAGACCCTGCCTTGGCAGGGGCTGGGACTGGATGATCTGCAGAGGTCCCTTCCAACCCCCAGCAGTTCTGTGATTCTGTAAACTTTGCAGTGCTCGGTCACCATCCCTTGGTTCTGCATTGCTTCTGGGTGCCCCTGCCTTCCCCCCAAAAAATTGCTGTTTGCTTTAGACCTGTAGTGAGAGTTGTGCCACAAACAGTGTCTCGGAGCCTGCTGGTAGTGAGTGGCCACGTCACCGACCACCTCTGGGATTCAAGTAGGAGCACCCAGAAGAGACAAAGACATGTTTACATCATGCTTAGATAAGAGCTGACCTTTGAGTTTTTCTGGTGTGGTGGCATTCCAGAATCAGTATCTGGTCAAGGACGGACTTTGAAGCGTTTGTACTGTTCTGACCTGCCTGATCTCAGCTATGGAGCACCATCTCCCTGAGAAATTGTTCTTTCCAGTAGTGTTAGGGATGTATCAGAACTTGGTAGGTCCTTTTAAAGCACCCCCAGACCTGCTGCCCAGGAAGGTGCTGTCATTCAGGTGCATAACCAGGCCATCAGGTAATGCATAAACAAAGCAGGGAGGGATTCGTTACACCTTTGGGAAGCCCTGCCAGCCATGGGCTTGGTTTAACGAGGTGCTCCTGCTTCTCAGGCAGCTGATGGGGAGGGCAGGTGTGTGCAGGCAGGGTTGGGTTGTGCTGCATCCTTGGTTTTGTGTGCATTGAGGACCACCGTGTTGGACTGTGTCTGCTCCCTGGTTAGCAATACACAGCTCTGCCTTACAGCTGAGATCCTCCAAAGGTGTGAGCGGTGCAGAGAGAGGATCAGGAGAGAGCAGCTTTGCCTTTGTCAGGAGGTGAGGAAGGCAGGTTGGAGCCTTCCCTGTGGAGAATCCCAGCTTCCTTGGCTGGGTGTGACTGGCGGCAGCAGCGCCTGAGAAACCTGTGCGACTGTGAAAGGGCCCAGCTGCCCTTTGGGGGTAGGGAAGTACTGGTATGGATTCCCAGAGCAGCTGTGGCTGCCCCAGGATCCCTGGAAGTGTCCACGGCCAGGTTAGACAGGGCTTGGAACAACCTGGGCTAGTGGAAGGTGTCCCTGTCCATGGCAGGGATAGGACTGGATGGGCTTTAAGGTCCCTTCCAACCCAAACCATTCCATGGTTTCATGTTGCTAGCAGCATGCTGGGATCAGGAACTGCTTGTGAGACGTGGTTCAGAGAAGGGCATGGAATTTCTCCCAGTGCTGGAGGGCTGCTGGTTGAAATCTGGTTTGTGTGGCTGAGTGATGGTTTAGAAAGTCACCAAAGTCCTGTTGTTTCTGTGTCCCTGTGCTAACACATATAAATAGGAAATACTTCATGTGGCTTGTGCATCTTTATAGTAGTTGCTTTTTGCAGAGTGGTGGTTTCTTTGGTTGTGTTGGATTTGCCTGTAGACAAGTTTAATCAGAATTTGTCAATTATTTTTGGCTGGTTAGTGACCTATGCTAACTAGCAATGTAGGCATGAACTGGTGATTGGTAGGTGATTTAGTCTTTCTAAACCTCAGCTTCAGTCTGTACAGTGGAAAAATTTTCTGAATAGGTAATGAACCAAATATTTAACTGGGACTTATTTTTTAGCTCAGGTTTTCTTATCTGGAAAGTCACTGTTTGGCTGACAGTTGCATCAAGCTGCTGAGAGGGGACTGCAGTTCCTAGTGACCAACTTCTCACACCACTGGCTTCCCACAGAACCTTTCCAAGGGTCAGACAGTCCCTACAGTGTTCAGTTGTGGTTGTTACAATGCCTGTGGCCACAATGCCTGAGCACACTTTAATTATTCCCATTTACTGATGGGAAATCCAAGCACCTTCTGCGCTTTGGTGTTGCGGTGAATCATTTCACAGCCCGTGTGTTGTCTCCTCCCTGCACTGCGTCACGTTGTACTGCCGGGATTTCAGAGTTGCTGGGCTCAGAGTAGTAATTAAGATTTCTCACAAAGAACTGCTTTTCCCAGCACTAATTTCCAAGTCCTGTGTTGGAGATGAACGCATGGGGCACTTGGGTTGGGGGTTGCTTGAGGAGTGGTCGCAGTCGGCGCAAGCTGACTGAGAAATGTGATTTAGACATTCTGGTTTTTCTCCCTCGATTATGTTTTTCAAGTGAGAACATGATAATGAAGCCTGTATCTCAAGGGCCATTAAATAATATTTCTCAAATCCGTGACTTCATGGAACCATAATTCAGATGGCAGATCCCACATGTAATTCAGATATCAAATCCCATGCCATGGGGACTAAGGAAGCTTTTCCTACTGGTCACAAACATATTTCACTAAATTATTTGTGCAGAGCAATCCTAAAAGTTTGTCTCTTACTCTTTATCACTTTTTCAGTCCCCTGCTTGACACTTTGGGTGTTGTTTTTTGTTGAATTTTAGCTGTGTTTGTAGGTACTGATGACAGCACAGTGGTTAACTGTATTTTTCAGCTGTTTATGAGAACTTTCGTATGTGTTGTCTGAGTTGTTGTTAGTCTCAGCAGTGATGTGTTGGTCAGAAGTCCTGCAAGCTCTTTCAGTCGGGAAGAGAGAGCAAATTCTCAAGTGTTCTTGCTTAGCATTTGAAAGCAGAACAATAGAGTGGTTGATTGTTCAAAAATGCTTAATCAGGTATTCGGAGTAAGTAGGACACTCCAAGTCCCTCTTGCTTTTAAGGAAAGAGGGCAAATGAGAATAGTCAGTTATTTCTCAGAGGTGCTGGTCCTAGTACACCTTTTATAGATATTATGGGTGTCTAATAAGTCGTTCCTGACTTCTATTAGAGCCTTGATCCTCATGCAGACCTCACTGGTGAATGGCAGGGAGGTTTTGTGGATTTGGTGTAGGTCCATGGCCATCCACAGACCTCACGTAAGGCAGTGTGAGTGTCTTTCATCCGAGAGGGAGTTCGGTGCTTTGGTTGAAATTTATCTTTCTAGGCTGAAAGCCCCTTCCACCCCAAACCAGTCTGGGACTCTGTGAACCAGCACTCGGTGTTGGGTCACATGTGCAAGGAATAAGGTTCGGATCAGTGCTGTGGTTCAGGAAAACATTTGAATTTGGTGTGTTGAATGCAGACAAAGCATCTTTCTGGCAGATGCCTTTACTGCCCCTGCAGCATTTTGGGTTCTTCTGTTCAGTCAGGTCTTCTGTCCCTGTCTCTCAGGCTGTGCTGGGCTGGTGTATGGAAGATAACACAGAGGACTGGGAATGATTTGGTGGCTGGTACTGCCAGTAAGCTGCTCTTTGTCTCTGTAGCCCTTACCCAGTGGGGCAGCAAGTAAGAACAGGCTGTAGCTCAGAATTTTTAGGAGTTGTGGGTGACACTGTGGATAGGGTTGTATAAATATTTACTTTACTTTTCATTGGAAAAAGCCTGTCACAACATCTGAAGCAGCAGAAAAATTTTTTTGAGGAGTCTGTGAATGTGAACTGGTGTTAAAAACCCAGTGTGGTACTTGTCTGCTTTGCTGCAGTCGCCTCTGAAATTTGAAGTTGGTGTTTGAGCGAGGGAAAGGGGCCCTGTTTAGAGCTGATCTCCAATATTGAAGTCTAATATACCTCTGTGGGGGATGGGAAAAGACTTTTACACTGTGTTGCACCAGCATCTGCGAGCAGCCACGGCTCAGAGCTGCATTTTTATTCATGCTGGTACTGACAGAAGACAAAAAATGACTGTATGGCTGAGATTAGAATTACTGCATGGCTGAGATTACAAGTGGAGCAACGGTGAACATGGAATTCCTTAAGGAAGAGATTGTAAAGGTACTCCCAGGTGTCTTCCTCAAAGACTGGGGGTTTCATTCTGCAGTGACATGGGCTCCCCCCCCTCCTTTGTTCTCTCCTCCTGCAGATCCATTCTGGTTGCACTTGCTCAGCAGTGCTAGACTTCCAGCTGGGGGAAAATGTTTTTCTTGCTAAACTGGCACTACCCCAAGAGATTTTTCCACAGAGTGTGTTTTGGGCACACCCTGGATATATGGGGCGTTTTGCAAGTGTCTCCTTTCAAAGGCTTGGAGAGCTCGGGTCTTTGCTGGGCCGCCCTCAGATAAAACGCTTTAGGTAGGAGAGAACGGAAAAAATTGGCTTAGGTTTTATATGCTGGATTTCGAATGAAAGGAAGGGCTTAAAAATATAAATAGGTGAGGGCCTGTGTATTGACTAGGAATTCAGATGGGAAGCGGGAAGAGAAACTTGAATTGCCTTGGGTTTGTTGCAGTTGCCCTTCACATCTCTGGAGCCAGCTGGGGATGATTCAACTCTCCAGTGCACTCGGAGTTGTCTCTGGTTGTGGCTCTCTGCATTTGAAAGATTTGCTTTCACTTGGAGTACTGAAGTGGTTTGCTTAAGTAACATCCAGCTCCTTCTTTTCTTTTATCTTATTTTTACATTTTTTTCCTGTCCTATTTCTTTTCTTTTCACCACCCTCTGACCTTCCCTGGGATAAGGTTACTTTCTGGAATGCCTGCTCCAGGTTTGACCTCAGCACTGAACGAGCTATTTATGGGAAGGGTACCTGGCACAGGCATGCCGAGTTAAGGATTTGCTAACGATGCCTGGGATTTTCCTGTAAAACGTGCTGTTTCATTGCATTGCATCAGCAGTGAGGGGGATGATGGCTTTGGTGAAAGAGAATGCTTAAAAGGGACAGTCAGAGTCTTGTGCTGTTGAGACCTTCAGTTCACTGCTTTTGTTATGATGATGGAGTGGCTCAAAAATTTTGTGGCAAATTGGTCGTGTCGAGGGTGTTTTCCCTTTTGCCTGCCCCTCCCAAACCCAGCCCGAGCTCTGTGCCAAGCCCTGCCCTGTCCGTGGCTGTGCGGAGCAGGGAGGTCACCCCGGGGCTGCATTTCGAGCTGCTGCCTTGGCTGGCAGCTGCCAGGTTGGTGAGGTGAGCTCCTCGGCAGATGGCTGCTCTCTCCCTGGTGCTCATGGGCAGCCACGATGTCTCAAGTGCAAAACGAGATGTTCCCTGCGATAGTGGTGGCACAGCTCGGCTGGCACATCTCGTGACGCTCCTGCTTCTGAGGCACAGTAATTCCTGCTGCCTTATGAATGAGCACAGGGTGCTCTCTCCACAACTCTGTGCTTCTCAAACAGCCTCAGTTTTAAAGAATTAGAGCTCCCGTATCTGTTAAATCTGTGCATCCTGCCTGTGTAAAATGCAGTCACAGAATCACAGAATGGTTTAGGTGGGAAAGGACCTTTAGGCCCATCCAGTGCCACCCCTGCCATGGGCAGGGACACCTTCCACTGTCCCAGGCTGCTCCAAGCCCCGTCCATCCTGGCCTCGGACACTTGCAGGGATCCAGGGGCAGCCACAGCTTCTCTGCTCAGCATGGAATTCCAGAGAGTTTTGAATATCATTTTGCTGCCTCAAAAGTCCCTCCTGACAGGGTGGATTTGTGAAAAGTGACTTCATTTGGCTGCTGGCTTAATGAAATACTCAGTAATGTAAAGCAATGCCAAAAAAAAAAAAAAAAAAAAAGAAAGAAAGAAGAAAATATACCCCCCCACTATAATAGTGACTTTTTTTATATTAGGCTCGAAACATTGATCATCATACTACCCAAAGGGGGAACTAAGGATGATCAGGGTTCTCCTCATGCAGCAGAGCTTTAGGCTTTTGTATTTTGTGACATTTTAGCAGTTTCCATAGTAACACATAACGATGTTGTAAGAAATGTTGCAAGAATTTTATTTGTATAAGGGAGGACTTTCAAATATTAATGGAAAGCAGTGTGAATTGGAGGGAAATGTGTGTGATGGGAGGCAGAGGGAACGGGTTGATGTAGTGCCCAGAGTGAGCAGCCGTCCGTAGATTGAACTGGTCTTGGCCAGCAAACAGGAAAATAAGAGAGCTTCAGTCATCTTGGGAATGTTTGCCACGAAATCTTTCCTCTCTGGTGCTGTAGGTGAAGCTTGGGAATATTCTGCTGTCGCTCATTCTCCTGGTCCAGGTAAAGAATATTCTATCTCCAAAGTGCTTCTCATCCCAGCCTGTGTGTGGTTGGAGCTCATCTCTTTCCGTGATATTGAAGATTTGGAGCTGTTACCCCATTGGTGTTCATGGTTTTATGTAGGTGCCATAGACAGAAATCGCCTGAGCAGTGCCTTGAGCAGGAGGTTCCTGTGCTCAGAGCTGGCCTGTGTGTGCCTCGTGTGCTTTTCTGCAGCCTGGTAAGGAGGTGGAAAACGCAGAGCATGCCCTCTGTGTGCCCATGGAGCCGGGCAGGGATCTGTGGTCAGAGGGGAGACCTGAGCAAGGGATGGCTGGGTTTGAAGGTGCTTCAGTGCTCAGTGATCCTGGCTCTGCTCTGACAAAATTTCACTGCTGTGGTCCCAGCTCCTGCTCCGTGTGGCCTGATGGGAGGAGGTCATGGCTCTTCCTGTTCCTAGTGGCTTTTTTCTCCACTAAAGTCCCACATCCCAGTGGCCAGGGGGAGAATATTTCTGTTTAGCAGCTGTTGCTATTCCTAGGCTGGGACAGTTGAATGAATAAAAATCGCAGCAGCTAAATCTGCCTATTTTTGTGTGAATTGGAGCTCTTCTCCATGTGACTTCTGCTATTCCAGTGCTGGCTATTTCAAAAAAATGAGACAATCAGCCTTCTGTAGATCTGCATTTTGAATGCAGAACACTTGCAGGGCTCTTGCTCCATGTATGCAACATTTTGTGGTGTTGGCTTTTTACTGTCTCAGGCTAAAACAAGAAAATTATTCTCTGCTCCTTTCATGTCGTAGGTAGCTCTTCTGCCATTAGCAGAGATTTCTGAAAGTGAAAGGCAAGGTGCTGTTTATACTGAGATAGCAGAAAATAATGTGAAGAAACCAAGCGCATTAGGAAATCTCCCAAGGCATTAACCACTTTTCCTATGTCAGGATGGATTAAATTGATACAGATTAATTTTCAAGTATTTTTCATTGTAACAGACACAGCAGAGTGTCATGTAATGACTTCTCCAAGGTTCATTGTGCATATATTGGTCAAAACCATCCCCTTTTAAATAAAATAAATCTGTTTGAGTAGTAGCCAGCTACTTAAAGAAGATTCCTCAGTGTGATGATTCATATTGTGCCTAAAGACAGCTTTCCATATTCAGCCCTCACTCAATCCCCCCTACCATCCCCCTCTCCCTGCCTCTGGAAATGGGCAGGAAGCCCGAACCAGCTTAACTCTTAGTTATTTAAACCTACTTTTAATAAGTGATACTTGTAAAAAATCTTACCTGAAGGCTCTGATTGACATTGCGTTGTGTATTAGATGTTAACCTGGTGTATGAAGTGTGTAACTGCTGTTTTTTCTGTTCTAACTGCTTTTTTCCTGAATGTGAGCTATTCTTTGAATTCTTTCTAACAGGCTGGAATTACATGTGTCTCCAGTTGCGGTGGTTCTGTGCTGGTTCACTCTTTTGTGTGAATCTTTTACTTGTCAGACCTGCCCTAGTGCCCCTTCTCTCCCTCTTCATCACATCTCCTGGGGTATTCATGGCCAGGTCTTTTTAATGGAAAGAGTTCTAGTTCTTTTTGCAGCTCATTCTCCTGTGTGCTCGCTCTTGAGATGGTATTTATTTTCAAAATAGTATCCTCTGAGGAGAGAAAATTTTCATAACCCATCCTAGTTGTCATGGCACAGCTCTGCCTTTGTTTTTCCCCCCTTTGCTCTCTGTACCGGGCGTTTTGGTTATGTTAAACTCCTGAAACCAAACGCCCTCCAGGCTGGGTACAGGTAAGCCCTGATCAGATTAGCTGCTCTGCAAACTGAGGTGGTTATTGTACCAATGGTTTTTTGTGCTTGAGCAATGAATTTTTGTGCTAGGACAAGGTGCTCCTCTCTGAAAAATAAAAAGAAAAATGACTTGATTAAACGTTTTGGTGGCTTTATGAAGAACTAGTGAAAATTATCACAGAATGTCCAGAGTTGGAAAAGACCCACAAGGATCACCCGGTCCAGCTCCTGGCCCTGTGCAGACACCCCAACAATCCCACCCTGTGCCTGTTTCCCTCCCACAATTTAAAAAGATGCTCTGTGAAAACTTTGTGAGGCTCAGTGATGCAGCTCCTTGAAGGAGGAGGATGAGGAGAAAATGTTGTGGGTGTTTTCTTCATTGTTGTTATGTGTGTGAAGATTTTGGTTGTAAATTCCCAGATGCTTTCAGTGGTGCTGCATGGAACAAGCAATGACTGCAGGACTCCAGGGGGAAGGGAACCTCTGCAGCCCCTCATAGCACTAATGAGGTGGTCCCCACTAATGAGGGTCTGTTGCTGGAGCTGAGTGTTACTGGGTGAATCTGCTGGAGGAATCCTCTCTTTGTTTTTCTCTGATGTTGCAGCATTCCTCAAAATCCCTTTCATCTGCTTCTTGTCTGCTTGTTAACAACCATCTGCATGCAGAGCACTTGGCTACTTTCAATCTTTGCCTTATATAATTGAAATTTTCCCCCCTCCTTTTGGAGCTTTCTGGTAGGATTTTTTTTCCTCTCTGATGTAGGTGTTTGAATTTTTCAGCTAGTAAAACTAGAACATACAGTGATCTTCCTGTTCTGGGCTTGCTGCAGCTGTTGTACTGGGGAAAAAAATTAATTTGGTTTTACTTAAATTTATTAGGCCTGGGAGAAAACTTTGTTGCCCAGAGCAGCCGTGGCTGCCCCATCCCTGGAAATGTCCAGTGCCGGGTTGGACAGGCTTTGGAGCAACCTGGGATAGTGGGAGGTGTCCCTGCCCATGGCAGGGAGTGGGACCGGATGGGCTTTAATGTCCCTCCCAACCCAAGCCGGTCTGTGATTCTGTAAAACGGTGTAATTTTCCTTCCAGTTTGAGAGACTGCAACCAAAATTTTCAAGAAAACATGAAGAGGGAAGCCTTTTCTTTTCTCTTTTTTTTTTTTTTTTTTTTTTTAAACTCTTGGGTCCTGCAGAGATCTGCTGGAGTTTTAAAGCAAGGTGGATGCTCATTGCCCAGCGATTGGGGATTTTGTTGGATGAGGAATAGTGGGATGTGCCTGTCCTCGCTGCCCTTGGGAACTGCTGACCTGGTACAAATCGGAGTATTAATTGAAGTAATGGAGCTCTCCTGTGTTTCACTTCATTTCTGAGAGTTGCTTGTCCAAAGGCATCTTGGCTTATTTATTTAGCTGATGCTTGGTGAGATAAAGGGGGTTCTGAGAATTTGTGATTATCTTCTTAGCTGTGGCTCATGCTTGCTGTCTCAGAATGCCAGGGAGCAGACAGGTAGCTCCCCTCCTCCTCCTCCCTGCCACGGAGAGCAGCAGCTGCCTGACTCCCTCCAGGATTAATCATCTCCATCGAACCTCTGATTGGTTTTTGACACACATTAGGGCAGAGAGCTGAATGGAAAAGTGTTGTCTTCCTTCACAGAGATGTCTTGGAGAATGTAAAAATCCATGCAAAAAATCTTCCTTTTCCAGTCCCTGTAATTGCCTGTTAGCTCAGAGCTGGGTAATGTCACTTCTAAAGTTGCATTTATTGCACAAGATTGTATGATAATTTCAGAGGGATGTTTTCCCTTTTGCCAAGGTTTTTTTCTTTTTTATTTAGATGAAAACGTCTCACCCTCTCTAGTAGTCATGAACTCCCTGGCCCTTCGAGCAAGCTGACAGTGGAGAGCTACCCTGGCTGCATTACAGTTCTAGTTCTTACCACAGCTCGTTCCAGCTCCTCTAATGAAAAAAATTTGTCGTATGTCTTCCAGAGCTGGGAATCCTCTAGGTCTGGGGAGGTGCAGATGTGTAATGGTTTGGCTGCAGATCCCACTTGGCCCTCTGGACCCTTGGAGGCTGTGCAGTAATGGACTCGCAGCCACGGCTCTTTGTTTCTGGTACAATGACTTTTGTGTTGGCTTTTGTTGTGAAACTCTTGGCTTCAGAGTTTGTGAATGTGTTTGAAAACCTCCCATGTGTTCTACGCTTTCTTCTGACATGTGCAGTAATGCTGGATGAGTTGGGAGAAGAACGCTGTCCCAAAGCAGGGAAGTGTCCAGCTCAGCCCAGGGTACCCCTGCGATGGGGAACGGTGCCGTTCACCACGAGGTTGTGCATCAGCCCTGGACTAGGGGAGGGCTCAGCCTGACCACGCTGTTTGCAGCACTTGTTAGAAGTCCCAGTGGACTGAGAACTTCTGTTCTTTGTGTGAACCTTTTTAAGTTTTACCAAGCATTAAGGTCTGGAAGATACTGTAATACTCCAGACTATTCTCATTTGCTGCCTTTCCTCGTGGATTACTTGACTGAAAGTTGCCCCAGCTCAGGTTTTTGGCTCTTGTCCTGGCTTTTAGATATGTGAATGTGACATGCTTTGCTTCAGCTTGTAAACAAAAAAATTAAATAAAATAAATGGTCTAGTATTCACTTCTCTAGAAAAGCCCAGCTCCTAGAAAGTGGTGACTGCAGGGTGAGTAATGCTCCATTCACTCCCACTCCCTCTTTCCCCAAAAGAACAGGAAAACCCTCCTGAACACATCTCTGATTAAAAAATTCTCCTGATGAGATTGATGTCTTGATTTTTTGAGAGACTGAGGAGATTTGGGATAATGATGGAAGCTCTGCTTCTTGGATGAGATGTTTCAATGCCACCAATCAAAACATCTAAAAATACCCCATCTTCAAGAAGAATCTATTCTTGCAATTTGGAGCCCAGTATTAAAGAACATACTGTTGATTGCAGAGGGTCCAAATTAAAGAAACAGACCAATATTCCTCTGTCTTTTCTCCCTTTCCAACTCCTTGTAGAATTGCTGGATATTTGTTGCAGGCTTTACACAGGATGAAAATAAAATTAGTCTGAGATGCTCCAAACTATGGCACTTGAACTGCAGTGGAGTTTGTTCAGAAGGTGGAAAGTGGCCTGATTTCTCTACAGTTACTTTTATTCTGCCTCCTGCCTTGTGTCTTGGCATGAAACAAACATTACCTAGTCCTTGTGAAAAGTCCTGGAGTAGAGTGTGTGTCTTGGCTGAACCTGATAGAAAGGGCTGAGGAAGATCTATCCAAGAAAAATAAATTTTTGGTGGAGTGGCCAGCAGAGTGTGTGACATGAATCACTTCTGGAGGGATGGGGGTGGTACAGAGAGGTGGTTTTGATTTGGCTCTGGGAAATATGGATGAAATGGGGGGATGAAGACCCTTTTTCTGTGTCCTTACAGACCCAGTTAAAATATAACCATCTCTTTATAGCCTAAAATAATTCCATTCTTGGTGTTTTCTCACCACTTCTTCCCATGGCTTCCCTTTCCACCTTGTATCCTGAACTTTCTGATCTTCTCTAGATCTTGCAGAAGAGCATCTTCCTTTTCTCCTGCTCTGTGGACCATGGAGCTGGGTATCTCAGATAAGGCAGTGTTGGCTTTCATCCCAGCAGGAGTTTGATGCATTGGTTTAAATTTAACTTTCTAGGTTGAGGTCTCAGTTGTTTTGGGGTGGAGCAGAAGGGAACCATATCCCGTCCCTGGAAGTGTCCAAGGCCAAGTTGGATGGGGCTTGGAAGGTGTCCCTGCCCGTGGCAGGGAGCGGAACAAGATGGTTTTTAAGGTCCTTTCCAACCCAAACCATTCTGGGAGTCTGTATCTGCCGACTCTGGTGCCAGGGATCGTTTCTCCCACTGTGGTACTGGCACTGCCCGTGAGGGACCTCATCCCCCAAAGCTCCAGCAGTGACACGAACCTCACAGAGCTGCTGGTGTGGGGTTCCTGGAGTTGCCCAAACTCTGGAGTTAGTAGTTTGTGGAGGTACCTCACAGGGCTGTTTATTTAGGGAGGGAGAAGAGTTCCCTAAGGGCACGTTTCCCCGGGTGCTGTCTGTCCTCTCCCCAGCCTGTCTGGGGTTGGGGTTGGCTTTCCCAGCTTGTCTGTGGTTGCCTCCTCTCCCCATCCAGCCCCTCGCTCCTGCAGTTGTGGGTCAGGAGCTCTCCTGTTTGCGCTTACAACAGGGAGGAGCCGTGTAGCAGTGGCAAACCTGCCACGTCTGCTTGATACAGACCCGCATTGTCCTTGACAAGGAAAGAGCCTTCCAGTAACTCACCTTGCCAGCAAGAAATAGGATTTATCTAAAAATTTTTTTTATTAAGAGCAGCTGAGTTTCTTGGAATCAGTGCAGTGTTTAGTAACACCCAAGGAGGATGTACTTTTGTGAATAGAAAATGCTGCTTAATTGCTCAAGACAGCAGTTTATTCTTTCACATTATGGAATTTCAGTCTGTGTGAACCCAGCAATGTGGCTCCGAACTCATTATTTTGATTTCTTGCTTGCTGCCTTGACATAGTAGAAAGCATCTCTCCCTTGCAGAATGAAATGCTGAATCTTTCTGTATCTAAATGAGATTAAATTAATACTGCATTCTGGGGAACTCTTTTATAAAGAATCAGCAGCATTCCGCTCTTCTGCGGGATTGTGTTGATCATCAGACACGAGTTGAAGGACTATGGCCACATAAAGCTGTGTAACAGGCCAGCAAAAAGCTGGAAAGTGCTGAAGGATAATTCAGGTATCTCTGGAAAGAGAAGCAGGCTGCAGGAACCCTAAGTCACAGAAATAAATGTAACTGACTGTACGTTTCCCAAACAGCAGCTGAATCTGACTGTTCTAAAGTAAAAATGGTTTTGTTTTCTCTTTCACATGTGACGTACAATCCCTTTTTTAGCTGCTCGTGTTTTTTAAACTGTAAGGAATTGTGAATGCCTTGTGTGAATTTATAGTGAGTTTTGAGAGGCTTGAGAGCATTTTGGAGTGTGTATGTAGGTACACGCTGTGTGCGTGGTATGCAACCAACTATTTTAAAGAAGCCTCTGTGTTTATTTAGATCCCAGCCGTTTGAGGCTCTTGCTCTCATCTCTGTAGTTACAGGTATGGTTAAGTTTGTTGGCTGCAAGGAGGAAATCTAAAGTCTATTTTTCGATGCAATCTCAATATAATTTTATTAAAGGAGGTTGTAGGACAAGCAGGAGATGAGGTGTAGGTCACTAGTTAAAAGCAAGCATGTTTTGAGAGCTTGAATTTGCAATCTTGATGTGTGTGACAAGTTTCTCGTGGTACAACCATGTCATCAGAAATACCACCTGCTTTATTTCGTGGAATCACAGAATGGTTTGGGAGGGAAGGGACCTTAAAGCCCATCCAGTCCTATCCCTGCCATGGACAGGGACAGCTTCCACTAGCCCAGGTTGTTCCAAGCCCTGTCTAACCTGGCCGTGGACACTTCCAGGGATCCTGGGGCAGCCACAGCTTCTCTGGGCACCCTGTGCCAGGGCCTGCCCGCCCTCACAGGGAGGAATTTCTTCCTGGTATCTAAGAACCTGCCTGAACTCTGTCTTTCTCTACATGTCAATAATTTTATTGCACAGAGGATATAAGCTGCATCACATAATTCTGTTCCTGAAACCACTTCTGCGTGCTTTGAAAGAAAACATAAAAACTAAGGAGGAGGATCTGCTCTTCGTGGTAGAGTTCATTCATGTTGGTTAGAGGTTGTTCTAAATTTT
This sequence comes from Coloeus monedula, assembly GCF_965178545.1. Taxonomy (NCBI): domain Eukaryota; kingdom Metazoa; phylum Chordata; class Aves; order Passeriformes; family Corvidae; genus Coloeus; species Coloeus monedula. The sequence continues at coordinate 6,451,880 of NC_138806.1, read as the reverse complement.
GAAACACGAGGTTTAACATCTCTTCTAAAACTTGTACCTTAATGTGGGTAGTTGAATGCAAAATACTTAAATACGGTTAAATTCCTGTAGCTTGGTGCCTTGTTTCTGGCTTCTGCACCACCAGTGTTTTATCTTAGTTTTCTAACTTGCTGTGCAAAAGCAGAAAGCTGTTAGATAAGGAGCTTTTAAAGATGAGACTTGTCAATAAGAAAACAGCCTGTAAGCCTTGCTCAGTCAGCCTTCAGATGGAATGAAGTGGTTGGGAATTAATTTGTTCTTAATAAATGAAACTGAATACAGTTACCAGTTTGTACAGGACTTCCCTTACAAGGTCCAATAGACTTCTTATAGCTTTCTTGTTGAAAGTTCTGTTTTTATATCAAAGGACAGAAATCATGAGTTCTTTGCTGCTTTATGAAGGTCAACATCAGGATCCTCCTGTATCAGTCTGGGCTGGTGACTCTGGGGAGGAGAGCTTTGCCCAGTAACCGCTGCTTTTTAGCTCTCATGGGCCTTACTCTCCCCTTTTTTCCTCCAAACTGGAGACTCTGAAGGTATCTGCTGTCACACTTGTAAGTGGAAGAGGATATACTGAAGAGGAAATACTGCCTGTGCGTGTTCTGTGTCTCAAGCTGCTGTTGTAACAGCATTGCCTATTGCCCCAGATCTTCAAGGATGAGACTTTCACAGGCTCTTAGAAGGAATAGTTGGCATAGTTTGCATGCAAAGATTTTTTTTTTTAAAGTAGAATAAGTATAAATAATCCTTGACCGAAGCCCAAGTGGGTTTTGCAGCATTTTGGTTTTTTCCTTAGAGAAATAAGGGGAAAGTGCTACTCTGGGAGGTAAGACTTTATCTATGGAATGTGCATAAACATCCTCTTGTAACTCTTCCGTGGTGAACATGAAGCATCGGTCTGCATTGAGCTGGGGAGGAGCAGCAAAGAGCTGGGATCAAAAAGAGCCATGGTGGTTCACTGGGTCACTGTGGCCACCTCTGCTGTAGTCCCTGAGCTCTTCAGCCCTAACAGGTGTCTCCCTGAAAATATGTGCCAGTGTTTGCTGTCTGCTGGGGAAGAACAGTGTTCCTTTGTTGCTGTTTGGAGACAGGAGGGAAGCCAGCCAAGTTCAGTGCTGCTTCATGGCAGAACACATCTCGGTGCTTTGAAGTTGTGGCTTTTTAAAATGAGACCATCTAGACTGCAGCTCTGCAGTTCTTTCTTGGATTCATTGGAATGTGCTCCAGTTAGTAACACGTTCTTCTACTAAAATTTCTTCTATTAAAATTCTTTCCAGTTTTTAATCCTCTTTCTGTTACTGTTTTGATGTTGGGGAGAGAGCTACTAGTTCTTCTCTATCCTTCTGGGAGACACACAACAAACCCAAGAATTCTTCTAGTTGGTCATCTTCTTGGTCTCAGATGCCATCTCTTTCAAATACCTGGGCTCTAACTTTGGGCATAAAGACTGGACATGCCTTTAATTCCTAGGAGATGAAAGCAAAGATCTTGATGCAAGAAATACTGCCTGTCAAAATAAGTTCATAAGACCCTGGCAAAGGTTTTATTTCCTGGAGAATGTTCAGCTGAACTTGGTATTTTCCGTTCCTTTCTTGGGAATCTCTGGATCTGGGTGCAGTTGGTAGTTGAGAAAGATCAGGGTGTTGGGGGATCCTGTGTGTTTGGGGAAGTTTGGGAGGAGGGTGTCAGTGGCAGTTGAGTGGTTTTGTGAAGTTTTTTGTTACAAGTCATGGGAGACAGAATTCTCAGGAGATGTAACAAAACATGGCCTCTCTTTATAGCAGTTGTTTCTGCCGGGGGTGAATTGTACCTGTGTGTCCTGTTAGATCTCCCTTTTCCACAAGGAGCTTTACTGTGGAATTGGGAGTGGGGTACATGATGTGTTGGGCTGCTGAAGTTAGCAGTGAACTGAATTAACAACCTCCTCCCTGAGAGCCAAAACTCCTGACAATTCCCAGCACTGATTAAACTCCATTCACTCGATGTTACGATTCTCCTCTCTTCCATACAGCGGGAATTTGTCTCCTGCAGGAAGCACCGAGCACGTGATTGGGATGCTGCCATTGGGAGGATGATTTCTTATGGCTGAAAGTGCTTGTGATCATTCTTGAAATAAATTGCTTTTATTTCCTGCTCTTGTCTTGCCAAATATCCTAAAGCTATATGTTCACCTTTCCCCAGCAGTTTTGGGAGCTGTTGGGTAGAGCCAGTCCCCTGCTTCTGTTCCAGTTTCTCTGAAAGCAAAGAAGAAAAGCTTTAATGGGTAGTTTTTAATTTCTTTATTAGACAGTTCAGAATCCATATGGGAGAGAGATTCTGTGATATCTGCATTCTTACTGCGTGGGGAAGATTTTACTTCACAGCTCTTCTGCTCTTAAACACCAGAGAGTCGGTAGTGAAGCTGTTTTATAGAGAACGATGCTTAAATGGTACCGTGAGCACTTGCATGCTCAGACTGTTAAGTCTGTCTTGCATGTGAGAATGTATAAAAGCTGTTACATTCTTCACTAGTGCACACCTTTCCAGGAAAATCATTGTTAATAAATATCTCAGTAACTCTTGCAGCTGTGGTTTGTGGCCTCATCAGCTATTTATTTTTGCTGTGATGGCAAATACTCGAGCATCTTTTTATTCTCGTTAGGCCAAGGATGGCTCCTGCTTGTTGGGATTTCTCCCAGGTAACTTGCAGTGGGACAAGAGGAAACAGCCTCAAGCTGTGCCAGGAGATGGTCAGGTTGGACATCAGGAGGAATTTCTTCCTGGAAAGGGTCATCAGGCATTGGAAAGGGCTGCTCAGGGTGGTGGTGGAGTCCCTGTCCCTGGAAGTGTCCAAGGAAGGCCTGGATGTGGCACTCAGTGCTCTGGGCTGGTGACAAGGTGGGGATCTGGCACAGGTTGAACTCGAAGGTCTGGGAGATCTTTTCCAGCCCAAATGATTCTGTGATTCCCACTCAAAACTGATCTATTCTGAGCTGCTTCAGGGTATGAGCTCCCCTCTTCCTCTGACCAGTCCAGAGGCTCTGGCCCGAGCAGTGGAATTTCAAGACTGAAAGTCGGCAGGGGGATGTGCAGATATTGCTGTTTTCTACTGTTAAATATAATCTTTCTCATGAACAGATTAATGCATAAAACCACTGGGCAGTTGCACACAGCAGCCTCTTGTCCCCCTGGCACAGATAAATAAATCCTAGTGATGGATTTTGATCTCTTATTCCCAGAAAACTGCTCAGCTCCTGCTCAGGAGATGCTGCTGCTGTGTAGGTGCCTGCAGCCCTTGCATGGCCCTGGCAAGGGCTGAAACTGCTTCCAGCTGCCTCGCTGGGCTTTGTGTGGTGATTAGTTTGTTTGAGAGCTGGGAGTGTGTTAAAAAGGTTCTGTAATGCAAAATACTTGTCACTTAAAAATTGGACTTGTATTTTCTGTGTTACGATGTTTTAACTCGAAATTTAAGGCAGTATTGTTATTTTAAATGTAATTATAAGCTCCAGCAGAGCTCCTGTCTCTTTATATAGTATTCTATACTTACTGAAAATATCTGAGAAGAGCAGAGGAAAAGTGAAGCATGGGGGAGGTAATTGATTAACACCCCTCCCTGCTGGAACAGGAATGAAGTGAAGGCATATTCTAGTTGTTGCTGTTCAGTAAGAAGCTTTCTCTTTAAGGTGTCATTTTTCTATCCTGGATCTTCTCTTTGGAGCCTGCTCCAGGATCTGCTTGTGTCAGTCAGCATGTCCTTCCTTGTGCTCACGCTCTGCCCATTGTACTCGCAGCCCGAGGCTGGCTCTGGGTTGTTTGGAGAGCTGCAGGTGCCAGGCAGGGCATGTTTGGCTCCCCGGTCTGCCAAGGATTCCTGCACTCCCGCAGGACCTGGCTAGGCACGGCTGCTCCCACCCTGCCCTCCTGCAGTCCAGCCTCCGTCCCAGGGCTCCAGCTCAGCCCAGGCTGCTCCCTTGCTTCTCCAGCTGGTCAGCATTAGTCAGCAAATGTCTGATTTCCATGTGCAGGGAGCGGGGCTGAGCTCTGCTCCTGCCACAGGAACGTTCCCGAGTGCCTGAGCAGCCCCAGCCCTGATGCTCCCGAGGGCACCAGGAGCAGCAATCCTGTATCCCGAGACGTGGAAATCCCAGCAACAAGGACAATACTCTCAACTCCAGCCAGGCTGTTTTTCATTAGGAGTAAGAAAAATGTGAAGCTAGGAATGTTGTCAAGGCTTTTGATATGTGAGTACTCAGTGTTCTGCAAGAGGAAAATAAACTTTGATTAAAGACTAAACTCTGTTCCAGAAACTCCCAGCACAATACAGAGAGGCATGTTGAGGTACAAGGAGTGAGACCTGAGCTGGGTATTTGGTTGAAGCCACTTGCTGTGGCTTTCCATGAGACCGTCATGCTTTTTGTGCAAGCTTGGAAGCGTCTTTGATTGCTTCTTGCCTGAACCTCGTTTTGGAATTTACTACATGAAAATATTTATACAAATAGTTAATGTTTATATGTAATACTTTGGTTGGACCTTTTAGAGCTTTTCTAGCACTAAAATTTCTCATTGAAGGGGTTTGCTGTCACACTGTGAAGGTCAGAAAAATTTATGGGCCATAAAGTTAAGACTTTTCAAGCTCTGTGGGTATCCCATGACAAAAGTGAAGCTGCTTTTTTCCCTTGCTTTGAGGATAATCTTCTGCCATTAAGGAATGGGTTTTGATATTATTTGCTTTTAGGAACTTGCTTGTGTGATTTCTGTCCCATGTCTCCAAAAAGCAGACATTTGTGGAGCTGTGTACTGAGAAGCAGAAAGACAAATTTGGAATGATCTGCTCTGGAAAGAATCCAAGTGTTTTAATTTGTGTGTATGTAATTCTAGTATCTCTCCTAGAGCCAAGTCTGCCCTCCTTAGACTTGATGATAATGCTTAGCACACAGAGTGTTTTTATCTTGAAAGCACTGCATAAACATGAACTAACCTGGCAGTTAAGCCTTAAACTTTCTTTTAGGTGACATTTACTCAGGTGTGAGAGCCACTGCATTGTCTGTAGTTAAATACAGACCAGGAGCTCAGCGCAGGCTCCCAATCCTGGGCTCTCAGGCTCTGGTAAAAGAGTGCTAAAAATAAGAGTCCCAGAAGCCCAAAATGGTTTGGAAGGGACCTTAAAGCCCATCCAGCTTCACCCCCTGCCACGGGCAGGGACACCTTCCACTATCCCAGGGGGCTCCAAGCCCCGTCCAGCCTGGCCTTGGGCACTTCCAGGGATCCAGGGGCAGTCACAGCTTCTCTGGGCACCCTGTGCCAGGGCCTCACCGCCTTTGGCGTAAAGAATTTCTTCCCAATATCCAATCCAAACCTGCCCTCCTTCAACTTAAGGCCATTCCCCCATGTCTGATACATAAAAATATCATTCATATATCTATATATCTATATCTACACACACACTGCATATATGATATAAATCCCTATTGTCTGATACATACATAAATAGCTACTGATGGTTTCTCTGGGTGGTGGAGGAAAACTCAAATCACTTTTGGGTGTGAATTGCTTGATGTGATCAGCAGCCTGGTGACCACATGGCAGCTCCCGCTCCAAGCTCAGCACCGGATCGATCCTCCCGGCGAGAGGCTTTAAATTTCCATGGAGGTTGGAGCTGATGTCATTGCTGTGAAATGAGGCAGCAGTGAGCTCCTGCTTCCACTCACTCTGCTCGGGAACTGGATCCCAAAGCTTTTCTGGCATAATCCCATGTTCCAGAAACCATGGAGCTGTCCTACCGTTGCTGCCATACCACTGGTAATTACTTAATCTCAGTCAGGCAAAGGGCAGAATTTGGTGAGCAAAATAGTTGAAGGAAACACAATTACAGAATCAAAGAATCCCAGACTGGTTTGGGTTGGCAGGGGCCTTAAAGCTCATCCAGTGCCACCCTCTACAGTGGGCAGGGACACCTTGCACTACAGCAGGATGCTGCAAGCCCTGTCCAGCCTGGCCTTGGACAATCCCAGGGATGGGGCAGCCACAGCTTTTTCCTTTTTCTTTTCTTAATTTTAATTTTTAAATTATTATTATTTAAAAATATTTTTAATGTAAATTACTCTGCAAATACTTCTGTCAGGACCTCCAGAGACCCTGCTGCTGTTTTGCATGGGGGGATTGGGCAGTTTGGGGCTGCTGTCATTCCCAGGGACAAGAGGACACATCACGGGGTGTTAAGTCCTTGGGAACCATTCCTGGCTCCCTCGGATTGTGGTGCAGCTTTAAAAACCTTTATCTTTGTGCTGTTGCTGAGGGTTATTGTTACTTCCCTTAGTTCCCTTAGCAGAACAGGTGGCCTTTTTCTTTGGTGTCTTGGCAGATTTCCTCTTAAGTCTTATTTTAGCGAGTTGAAAGAGGAAGAGGGCACAGGGTGCTTTTTGAAGCCATATTCACTGAGGATTTATTCCCACCAGCGTTGTGAAGTCTGGAATAGTTACTCTGGGATTCTTTGCTGTTTTGAAGCAATTACAGTTTCTTGGTTTCTCAATCGTGAAGTGGAAGATATTGTCCTATAAAAGAAGAATATATCCAGGAGAAGCATTGAAACACAGAAAGAAAGATCACAGGTTTTATTCACACTGCCCTAGGATTTATCCACTTTGTCTTGAGACAAGTTTTACAGGAGCTTGTGAGGGCATGGAAAGATGAAAACAAACATGGTCAGCTCTCTTCATCAGGAATAGTAGGTGGTTGAACAGAGTTTCTGCATGATGCGTTTTGACATTTATTAACCCCCTCATTTCCCCACCTTTGTCCATCTTTCTGTAGCTTTGAGTGAAGTCTGACCTGAAGTGCCTGGTGAGCAGATGCAGAGATGCTCCACTGCTGCAATTAGATAATGGTTTTGCACATGTTTTCTGTAAGAACAGCTGAAGATGGGTGCAGCCTGTTCTTTCCCTGCCCTGTGAAATCAACAGAGGTCTAATTTTTCTTTAAAAAAAAAAAAAAATTACTAAATACATCTTAAAAGGCTTTGTCAACAGTGTGAGCTGCAGAAAGGGAGACAGATGCTTGTGATGCGTTGCTCTGCGGGTGCTTGAGGGAAAACTGAGCAGTGATTTTGCAGGTCTGGCTGTGTCACCTCTGTTGTGTCTCTTTTTCCATTAGCTGCAGGACAATCTGAGTAATCAGATTCCCCAGTGAATCGGAGCTGGGGCACTTTCATTGTTTGCTCTTGTCTTGGTGTGTGATTCACTGAGTTTTGACTTTGGGAGGGTGACTTGCCTGGAGCTGTGGTGAAGAATTGGGATTGCTTATTAGGAGTAGCTGCAAGAAGAGGTGCTTGTTCCGAGTCTGTTCCACCTCCCTGTTTTCTAATTACGTGTTTGAATTTCTCCCTGCTCAGCTCACCTGTAATAAATCAGACACCCACAGGTTACATGACCCTTATCTCTGTCTCTTCTGATAAAGGTCTTTAAATGGTGTTTCCATTAGGGTTTTTTGCAAACATGTGCTGCTTTTAAGGACCTAGCAGTGTTTGAACTCAGTTTTATTTCAAGTCTAACCCAGCCCAGGTATTTTAGGATGCCCTGTGCAGGTGGCTGTAGGACTGTAACCCTGACCTGCTTGAAGCTCCTGGTAACACATTTGATGTCGTGCTATAAATAAATAGTGACTTTCCAAACATAATTAGTTTCTTTATTGTCCTCTGAATAATGTGTGAAACAGGTGTGAGCTCCACATCCCCTTCCAGCAGGATTTCCAGTTTCAAGGGGCAGGTGCACCTTCTGGCTGTGCCTGAGCATCTCTTGCTTAAAAAGGTGTTTTGGTACAAATCCTCCTTCCTGCCAGATGTGGGTGCAGAGCTGTGCTGGGCTCCCTTAGATGCTGGTTGCCACAATGGAGCTGATTCCATGAAGTGATCCAAACACTTGGCTCTGTCTTTCATCCACATCAAAATTAGCAGGGCTGAGTGTTTGAATACTTTAGGTGCTTGCTGGGTACTGGTGGTTGGAACACTTTGCTGGGACTGAAAATGTTTTGTGCTTAAATTCTCCTGAATAAGCACACGGTATGTGTGGACAGTGTGTCTTGATCTTCCAGCTGCTGGCCTGGAAGGAGCAGGACAAGGCTGACACGGATGGAGTGGTGCCATGCCTTGGGCAATGGGACAGAAACACTGCTGGAAGAAGACAAAATGATCCTGAGAGAACTGGCAGGAAAAGAAAGAAAGCAAGCTCAGAGAAGTGGTGTCAAGAATAGTTGTTTTTGCCTTGGATCGTAAGGCCAGATGAGATCATTTATGTGAGAAGACATCGCTGCGGAGGCTGATTTAGCTGGGTAAAGTCTTGTTTGCTTGAGCTGGAATGGATTTTCAAAACCATTCTTTTCCTGCTTAGGTTGATCTTGTAGCCATCAGTTCTTGTTTCCTCCCTTGCCTGTTGGGGTGGGAAGCCACGGAGCAAATGCAAGTACTTGTGGATGTGATCTTGTTGCCTCTTGCCATCTGAAGAGAGCTTGAATTTGAACAGGAGATGCGATGGCTTTTTAAATCAGTTGTCATTTACTTAAAACTTCACTTAAAATTTTCTGACTTGTTGATGGATCATTTACCACCCCTCCCTTCTTTTTTAAGGAAGGCTTCATTGTGGTCTAATTCCAACAGTGCTTTTCCTCAGTGATCCAAACACATTTTTCTCTCCCTCTTAAAAACCCCATAAATCCCAATGCTCTAATTCTGCCCTATATTCTTTTGTGTCTGCTAAATACGGTCAGAAGTGTTAAGTGTGTTTTCATGCTTTCCTTTGCTGTCAGTACCAGTGAGCCATCTTGCTGTCAGTGATGCATCTCACTACTTTTTGTTCCTTCAATCAAGGTTTGTTTAGATTTTTGTTTTGCAGAAACTACTCAAAATGCCTCCTGTTCCTGGTCTGTCCTTTCAGTTGCTCATCATCTGGGACGTGGTTTGTGTGCTCTGTGGGTGAGAACCATGCTGATGGCTTGGTCAAGAACCTGTCGAGTACCAAAGACTTTTTCAAAAAGAGTTATCTTTAAGCATTTAAGCACATTTTTTGTTACATACATGAAGCTTTAGACTTGGAGAAACCGAATGTGTACAGAAAATGCTGACGTGTTTTGCAGTTCTGCCATGTCTAGTTCTGTCATGAGAGGGATTTATTGTGTCTTGCCCCAGAGAAGCTGTGCCTGCCCCATCCCTGGAAGTGTCCCAGGCCAGGTTGGATGGGGCTTGGAGCAACCTGGGATAGTGGGACGTGTCCCTGCCTGTGGCTAGGAGTGGGACTGGATGAGTTCTGAGGTCCTTCCAACCCAAACCATTCTGGGATTCTGTTGATTCATTTGGGGATACGTCAGCAGATGAGATAAGTCTGAGGCATCCCTTTTTCTGACGGATCACTGAATGTTCTGGTACAATAATTTTCTTTAACACATACAGATGACGGTTGTCTTGTAAAGTTTGTACAAAGGTTGTGTTGGTGCCAGTTGGAGCTTTGCTAGGATTGAAGGTGGTGTGCCCTAAATTCATGCTGTCCTTTAGACCCTAATTACCAGTGCACTTTGGCTCCATTCCCAGGAATGACCTGAATTTGAGGTGCTGGAGGGTGAACAGCATCTGGTGCTGGGAGATGTGATTTCCATGTACGGGGGTCCTTGTCCAAAATAAAATGGACTTTCCATTTGTGTTTTACCTCTTGTAAAGTTTGGAGCATGGAGCTGCTTAATCAAACTGGGATTTCATTGAAGAATTCCTTGGCTGCTTCTCTCTTGGCTCAGATGTTCTTGCCCCCTTCTTCCTCCTTGTCTCCTTTCGCTGTGCCATCTGTCTGTCATCTGCTTTCTCATTTCTCTGACCTATTTATGAAATATGTTTGCACAATCCCTTTTGCAATGGCTGCAGAGGAGTGTTGGAATTGTGACCAGGCTTATTTCCTCTTCTCCTTTGTTCAGTTTGTCAGCTCCAACCCATTGGATTTGGTGGGTGTCTCTGGTCTTGTCCTAAATTTACGCGGTGGTTCCAAAGCGGGGCCACGCGGAGAATTTTCTGGTCGTGGCAAGGCAGGACACTGCAGCAGCGTAAAGCTCAGAGGTTGGGATTTGTCTGACAGGAGGTGGAGTCAGGTTTGGGTTGCAGCTCTTGCTTGTCAGAGTTCAACTCTCACAAAGAGGAACTTTATTTCCGAGGCTTTGGACAGTGATTTCATTGTCCCAGGACTGCCGGGCATGAAGGGGCGCATTGAGGCCCTGTCACCAGTCCAGGTTCTGAGTCCACACCTGTCGAGGGGCAGCAGCAGCCTCTCAGCTCCTGCCGTTGTGGTTCTCCCATTTCTCATGTGGAGGGATTAAGGCTTGGATTTGCTGCAGCTGGTCTCAAACTCAGTCCAGCAGCAAACTCTGGAAGCAGTAGGATTGCTGTTGGCACACATGGGATGAGACACCACTGTGGGAGCAACCAGCGTGGATGGGCCTCCTTTTGTAGAATCCTGGAATGGCTGGGTTTGAAGGGACCTTAAAGCTCATCTTGTTCCACCCCCTGCCTTGGGCAGGGACACCTTCCACTATCCCAGGTTGCTCCAAGCCCCGTCCAGCCTGGCCTTGGACCCTGCCAGGGATCCAGGGGCAGTCACAGCTCCTCTGGGCACCCTGTGCTGGGGCCTCACCACTCTTAGAGTAAAGAATTTCTTCCTAATATCCAACCTGAACCTGCTCTCCTTCAGCTTAAGGCCATTTCTTCCTCTTCCTTATATATTCCAGAAGGAAAAGGTAAATTGCCTACAATCCCCCAAATCTTCCTGTAGTACCTGCTCAAGGTAAAGTAGGAGCTTAACAATTGGGCATGTTCCAGTCCAGGACCTCGTGTCCCACCTGGCAGCTCATCTGGCAGGGAGGGAGTGCTCTGAGTTGGGAGATATTTTTATGCCTTTTAAAAATGGTTGAAAAGATCTTAATATAATTGGGGCTGGACGGTGCCATACACATAGGGAACAAAGCAGCAGAGTTGGATTTGTTCTGGAAAGGGCATTTTATTGTCCACACTTTTCTGCTTGAGATAGCAAAGAAAAAAAACAGGGAGAGGGAGGAGGACACAGCAGTGGTGATAAGGCGGCTCCCTTTCGGTTTCCTGCCTGCACAGTGGGAATGGATCTGTCCTGCCAGTGATGGATCTGAGGCTGAGGATCTCTGTTCACACATTTACATACATTCAGTTCCAACTGATCGTAAAGTCAGAATCACAGAATGATTTGGGCTGAAAGGGACCTTAAAGATCATCCTGTTCCACCCCTCCCATGGCAGGGACACCTTCCACTAGACCAGGTTGCTCTTGTCCAGCCTCATTTATTTTTCCCAGAATTGAATGTTCCATAGGCAGAGGTGGTAGTGCAGGGATGGCAGGATTTTGAAAATTTCCTCAATTTCCCTGCTCCCTCTGGGTGGGGGCTTTCTCAGCAGATACATCTAGGAAATTTCGCCACTTCCTTTGAAAGTGTTTGTCCAGTCTCGGATGCTGCAAAATCAGAGCTTTGGGGGAAGCGTAGATTGAAAAAACAAAACAACAAAAAGGGAAAATAACCCTTGATGCAGGCTTCTGTAGATCAGGTCGTGTTTTTGTTTGTAGGTCAGACATGATAAATATATTCAGGATTACTAAAGGGGAGAAATAGCTGTAGCTTTTTGAGTTTTGTTTGTGGTTTCGTTTTTCTTTTTTTTTTTTTTTTGGAGACATTGAAGAAAGAAAATGGAGCACAAGGGGGCAGAAAGAATTGCTGAACACAGCGCGCCTTTTCCCCAGCTTTAGGGAATAGCCAGTGAGTTTCTGGGAAGAACCTGAGCTGCAGGGAGAGAAGGAGGAACCATCCGGGAGCGTGTAACAGTTGTGACATAGGAATGGCTGCACAGTCCTGCCCCCCAAATTTGCATTGAAGATGCCTCATGTAGCTGAACTAATAAAAAGCCCAAACAACAGAGTTACTGCATGAGTGGATTGTTAACCTGCAGGTGACCCCTCGCTTTTAAGCTCAATAAATGAAATGAAGCCCATATAATCACTCCTAAATTTGTGTGTGTATCTGTGGCACATATTTTGCTCCAGAAGAGCCTGGCAGTGGGGGGGGGGAGGGCAGCTGCAGGATCAGAGATGCCACAAGGTGAACCCTCCCTTTGTTCTGCTTTTCTTCACCCACCTCCCCTGTGCTTGGGAGGGAGTGTGGGCCTGATCAGAGGGAGCCTTTTTGGCAAGTGTTTAATTAATTAAAAGAGAGAAGGTAGTAAATTGATGGTTATAGTGGAATGTCTTCTGGGATGCTAAAACCATTCCACTCTAAGGTGATCTTGTGCCTGGGACATTAAATACTCCACAGATAACAGAGCCTCTTGACCATGAGCCAGAACTCCTCTGGCCATGTAATAGATGAGAAAAAGATGTCAAGCACCACAGCCAGGATCAAACAGCAAATCTGTGATGGAGCACGGAATTAGCAGATCTGGGACTGGGAGCCCAGTTTTGAGTCTTCTAAACCATAAGACTTCATTCTCCCCCCCCCCCCCCCACTGCTCTGCCATGTTGCAGAAGATGAATGAGAGCCCTGGGTCAGGATTCCACAGTGGCAGTGTCCTATTCCCTAAGGGAAGGTCTTTGTGATGTAGTAAATAAGTATTAGATTCCCACCATAGACATACAGACATGGACTCTGCTATCAGCTTCTTGCTTTTCTTCCTTTTTGTTTGTTCTTCACTTTTCTCCCTGGTCAGATGTGGACTTCCTCCTTGGAGCCTACCTGGAGTTAATCCCTTAACTCTGCTCTCAGTGATAGTTCCTGTGTTCTCTCTGGTGGGCTGGTGCCGTTTGGCTCTGTAGGAGAAACGCATCTGCACATGTGTGACTTTATGTATTTGGACTCTCCAGTGTTCATCATCCAAAGTCCTTGTGTAAACTTTTCATTCAAGGAGTCCTTGAGGACGTGGCACCGGCAGGGGTGTCCTCATCAGGCTCTCACAAGGTCCCATGCAGCAAACATGATTTGTGATTTGGATGGTTCACATCCAAATTCCGGCATTCAATTTGTGAGCATCGGCCACCTCAGCTCTGCAGACTCATCCAGATTCCGCTTCCTTCCCTCCAATGCTTGTGTGCTCTCCGAGTTTGAATTACCCCATGCTCTTTTTCAGCCAAGTAAATAGGGGATCTGAGAGTTTAAACTTGTCAGCCCACAGCAAGCAGCAGAGGCCTCCTGTGGCTAAAACTGTGTTTGGGGGAGGTCCTTGTTTTACAGTGCACTGAGTTGTGTTGAAGGATGGTTTGGCAGCATGGGACTGGAGCAGGGCACAGGTGGAGCTCCAGCAGGAGCTGTGCTCTGCTTGTCCCCTCCCAGACATCTGTGCCAAGAGCGTTTGGTCCTTGTCCCAAAGGGCAGGGCCTCCCCCAGGGTGGATGGGAGGATGTGACCCACAGGACTCAGCTGCAGCCCTCAGATGAGTTGCCAAGTGGAGCCTTGGCTCCTTTTTGTCTCCATCACTTCCTAGCAGATCATCCAGAGTTTGTTCAGCTCCAGCATGTGCCACCTCTGCCGTACGTGGGGTGAAATACTCCTCCTTTCTACTGTCCAGAAATTGCTGGGGTTTAAAATTGTTTCTGACAAACACGCTCAGAAGTTAGTATGGGCTGAAATAGTGGCTCTCTTAAACTGTGCTCTGTGGGACCGTGCAGAGGGATTTGCAGATTCATTAAATGAAATTCATTAAATGATGGAAAACTTTATAAAGGAGCCAGGAATGCCTGAGAAATTCATGGGTGTTGACAGACGTCCACTGGTGCCAAAGCTGTGATGAGGAGTGGAGGGAAGTGACATGATGTGTCGAATGTCGGTTGAATGCAGATGAGATGGGAAGCTCCCTGAAAACCCTTCATTAGTGGCATTCATTAGTGGCCAGAGTTGCTCTTCTGGAAGATTCTTCGACCTGGTCAGAGCTCAGCCCTTTCTTGGAAAGCAGAGATGCTCTTTTGTATCTCCCATTTGATGTTTGAATCCAGTGTTTCTTCAGTCCTTTGTGTGCCAGAGCGTTGCTGATAAAAGGGGTTTCACGTGGCCAAACAATGCAGATTGTGCCTTTCTTCTCATGGAAATACAACTGGATTTTACAGCCTTATTTTGGCCATCTCCACCCACCCCCAGGACAGCTCTGCCCAAAGCTCCTTCCTCTGGTGCCCCAAGTTTACCTACCCCAAACCAGCAGCTTCCCCTGCATTCACAGGGATCTCGGTCTCAGATTTGATCCAGTGCCATGAAACCTTTCTGCATCTTTGCTGTAGAACACAATTGCTAATTCCATAGTTTATACCTGCTGATCTGCTGCCTCTGGTGCTGCCTGGCCGCAGTTAAGTAGCTGGAAGCAGCTGCCCTTCTCCCTGCCCGTGCCATCCTGATGCTCCATGACCCCTTTCCGCCGTGTTTCTCTGGCTCCAGGCAAAACCAAACCTAGCGTGACTCACATCAGTCTCCTCTTGTCCCTCTCCCTTTCCATTTCTCTCTGGACTTCTTCCAAGCTCCTGTGCTATACAGCAGTCCTTCAGCCAGGATTATTTTATCCCATTTCTTAGATAAAGGGCTTGGAGGCCAGAAATGTGTTATTTCTATGTTAACTGGAAGAGCTCTTTGGGTTGAAAGAGGAGACTTTCCTTGGATCGATGCCTGAAATAGCATGGCTGCCCCTTCCCTTGACTAAATGACCTTCAGATTTAATATTGATGTGTAGCTTCATTCTCGTGCTGGTTTAGACTGAAGGGTCTTTGCTGGGGGCTGCGCTGAGAGAGGCCTGGGGAGGGACTTGTGCTAAGAGGGGCTGCAGAGAAACTGAGCACAGCACCACAGAGAGTATCTAGATCCAGTAGGTGTTCTCTGTCCCTAAAAGCCATGGTGTTCCTGTTACTTTGAACAGCGATGACCTTCCCGTGCTTCAAGCAAAAAAAGAAAAGGAAATTTCATTTTTCCTACAACTCTGAAGCTACTGGGATTGAAGGCTTGGAAATCAGGGCAAGCCCCTGAGTGAGTGGGCCTGAGCTGGGGTTGCACTCGTGCAGCTTGCTCGCAGTGCTCTCCCACAGGCTGCAGATTGCTGCTCCCCTGGAAGGCTGGGAGCCTTGGGACTGCACCTGCTGGGTGAGTTCATACCACTGATGCAGTGCTGCATTGATGCTGCTCTGCTGCTTCAGTGTTCCCTAAAATCCAGGATTAGCTCTCCCTTACTCCAAGCCCGGTCCATTTCAGCCATTTTTGGCACTGCTGGGAACTTCTGCTTCCACTGGAAATCTTCCTTGGCTTCTGCCTGGTTTGTCCTGATGTCACTATGTGGTCCAAACAAATGTATTTTTTAGAATCATAGAATGGTTGCGAGGAACCTTAAAGCTTATCCAGTCCCACCCCCCTGCCATGGGCAGGGACACTTCCCACTAGACCACGTTGCTCCAAGCCCTGGGCCTTGAACATTTCCAGGGATGGGGAGTCAAAAACTCTCTGGAGTTCTTGACTGCTGCCTTTGTGTGAGCTTAAAATCCTCCTTGCTCTAATGAACTGTGAGGAAAACTGAAAAAAACCTTTTTAGGAGACTTTTGTGAGGAGGATTTAGAGCTTTTGTGTTCCAGGTACAGAGCAGAGCGTAATTTTGTGATCTCAGAGCTGTGTTCAGGACCACAAACTTTGTGTCGGAATTCTGCATTTGGAGACGTGTTTGCAGAGCTCTCTCCTCTTCCTCCCAGGACATGAAAGAGCAGATAAGGAGGGTGAGGTCATCCCAGCTGTGCAGAAATTTCCCAGGCCTCGAGCTGAGCCTGTTTCAGTGTAATCACTTATCCTGAAGTTTCATTTTGATCTTGGGCTGCAGAACCTGTGGAGTTAAACAAAAGCCCCCCTGGTCCCCCTGAGCCATGACAAAACACCCTTTGACCTCAGGTCTTAACGGCTGCATAATGAGAAGTGAAGAGACTGAAGCTGCTTTTTTATCCCTGGAAAGATGGGAGTATCCAGTGCTGCTCCCTCCTCTCTGTCAGTGCTTACTGGGTGCAGTGGGTGGGTGCAAAGAGGAAGAGTCTATCTCCTGCAAGATAAACTAAGAGGAAACTGAAAGCAGGTTTTATTTGTTCCCCTACTCACTTCCATCCTGGAGTGATGGTGATCAGAAGTGGCTGAGTTGAAAAAAAGTTTCTGCATCCTGTGTCAGTCTGTAGTGAGCTCCGTTGTTGGGAGGTTTGGTAAATACTGAAGGAATAGTCAATTCCCCTCTTGCAAGGAAGAATTCTTTGCTTTGAGATTAACTCCGCTTTTTTCTTGAATATCTCATTGTGAGATTGTTTTGCTGGTGCTGCCCAAGTGGGGAAGCTTTGGGACACTGGGACAACTGTAGTGGTGCTTGTTTAGATCAAGTTGAGAGCAGCACAATCAGGAAATGCCTTTGTTGGTGCCATTCGCCTTACGGTATGAGCTGGAAGGTTTTAACATCCTGGAGAATCATTCCATAAATTCTGCCTTCAGTAACCCTCCTAAACAATGAAAACACATCCCAAATAAGTCCTGTCCTGACACGGTGTTGTGTTAGTGCTGCTCACCACAGCTCAGAGCTACTGTCCTCACCCTGGCAATAATTTCATGTAGTTTCTGTATTACGGAATATTGATTTACTGTGGAGCATAAAAATGTGCCATGCTCAGCAGAAGGGCCTCTCCAATTGTTATGCTCCAGGAACACTGCTGCTCAGGAATGTGAAATAAATTTTCCCTTTTAACAATGGATCCTGATTTGCATAGTCTCTATTCTTGTTCCCCCAGGGACTGTGGCACTAATGGGCTGCAGTGAGCGCTCCCCCACTTGGACACCAAACTGCTCTACTTGCACGCATACAAAGGGCTTTGCTGTGGAACAAGTGTAATAACTTTTCAAACAGTTTACTCCATGCCGTAATTGTCTCCTCTCTGTTGTGCTCTCAGTTTAGTTTGAAGAACATAGAATGCTGAACACCCCCTTCCTTCTCTTTGATGTTTTAACTGCATTATTTTCAGGGAAACTTGTTTTCCAGCAATCCAGAAAGTCACATCATCCCATGCTGCCAAGTGTGAGGTGATCTCATGGTGCTGAAGGGAGACCAGGAGCTGGGAAGTGGCTGCTTTGCTCTTCTGGTGCTTTGCTTTGGCAGCAAGCAGAGCTTTAGGATGGAGTTGCAGTATTCAAGATAATGGCTTGTGGTTGTTGCTGGTTGTGCTCATGATGTGTTAGTGGAGATGTCAAACCCCTGTCGTCACTTACTGTATCCTCTTAGTGAACAGGAGTTGCTGGTCCTCAGCTCTTGAGTTTGCCAGAAGAAAGTTATAAATCTCTTGGTGAGATCCTGCATTTAATGTGAAGAGGAGAAAAAACGAAGAGCGGAATTTCCACTGACTTGTGCTTCTGCCACTTTCTGCTTTCTTGTGGAAGAATTTTAACTCCTGATGAAAACTGAGTCTAAGAAGGGTAATGATTCTCCTGTGCAACCCAGGCCTACTGGGAAGCTGCTGTAAGCAAAATTATAACCTTGATAAAGACCCTTACTCAGCAAAAAGAAGGATATGCTCCTGGAAGATGTTTGTTGTAAACTGGAACAATTGTATTTTAGGCATTTTGAGGGAAAAGTAGGCATTCTTGGTTCATAGTTTGTAATGTTGAGAATGGCATCTTAATCTGAGCATTAAGGGAAAAAGTCACAATGAACTGAATGCAATTGGAGCAAACTTTGGTGCCTGGTGTAGTGTCACCTTCTCATTCCTGGATTTAGCTGCAAGGGAGTAAGAAACTGTCTTAAATGTCTGGAGTGATGGTGATCAGGCAGAATCTGCACCGGGGCGGTTCGAGCTGCTCTGCTCTGCCTGCCTCAGTGCCCGTGAGCATGTGGAGAGCTCTGCTGAAAAACGGGTCCAATAAATTCTCTTAAAACACAGTATTCTTCAGCTGACTGCTCTGCTGTGCCTCTGGAGAGTTGGTTTTCCTGGTGTAACAGGCAGCTTGTGGTGACCACACTCTTGTGATGGCACACTCTTCTGATCCCACCTCCTGTCCCCCACCTTGCTCCCTCGCCTTCCCCTTCTCTCCCCACACCTTTGTCCATGGGTGCTAAACAGGGTTCAGACATGGCCCAAAGTACTTGTGTTGGCGTAGCCGAAAGAATAAAATCCGAATTTTTGGCTGTTGTCACAGAACAATTGTCGCTGCTAAGGGCTCAAGAGCAGCTAGAGCTGGGAATGGCTGTTTTTCAGACAGTCAGCTGAATAAATGCTTGGGGCAGTGCATAAATGTCATGGTGTAAAGATCTGGGGCACTTGGATTTGAAATAGCACAAAAGTACTTCTGAGACACCATTCTGCCATTTCCAGGCTTTGGTGGGAGCTGCCGCGTGTTCCTCTCGAGGTTTGTGTGTTTCCACTGGGATTGTGGATGGGCTGAGAAGGGCCAGCACGGATGGGGAGTGACTCAGCATCCCAGTGAGTCACCCTGGGTGCGCCACGCAGGATCCAGACCCCGAGGCCCCGGGGATGAGATGCTGTGTCACTGCACACCAGCCTCGTGTGGCACCTGGGGCTGTGCAGTTTCACCTTCACAGAATTGTGGAATCCTCTCAGTTAGAAAAGACCTCTAAGACCGTTTAGTCCAGCCTTGGGCAGTGCTCTGGAACTGCTCTGATACGGGACCTTAACTCCATTCCTGCAGCACAGCCAGGCCCCAAGCGTGGCACAGGGAGCGAGGACTGATGTCACAGTTTCTGCAGGTGCTGGGGGTGGTGATTCACAGCCAGCAGTGTTGCTCTGAGCTAAAAACAGGAGGTAAATAAAATGATGTTTTCTTGTTTACGGGTGAGAAACCGGGTACAGCTTGTGTGCTCCGTGTGTCTGTGTGTGTCTGCATAGAATTTGCTGGGTTGTTCCCTGCCCACTTACTGGGATTCCTCTAAGTGGCATATACTATTTTTCGAAATACTCTGTTTAAGGGAAATCATGGAATAGATGATAATTAGAATTAAATAGAACAGTGGAATGGTTTGGGTTGGAAATGATCTCAAAGATCATCCAGCTCCAACCCCCTGCCATGGGAAGGAACACCTTCTGCTATGCCAGGTTGCTCAGAGCCCCATCCAGCATGGTCTTGAGGGTAGTTCAAGGAAGAAGGGTAATTTAGTAGGATGGCTTGGTTTAGTTCCTTTTCTGAGGACACTTTGTGAAAGCACTTGCATGCCAGACATTTAAGTCTTGTGAAGTTAAGCCTGACCTTGAGGTGTGGAGATGATGATGTTCAACAACATAAATAATCCTCTGACTTTTTACTCAGGGGAAACTTTCTCAGAGTGGATTCCAGTGTATTTTCATTATGCAGCTTCTGAAGTAGTTAAACTTGTGAGTCACAGGACAGTGTGTGAGTGGTAGGATGAGTTGAAGGTGGTTTTGTAGCTTCAGGTTTTTCGGTGCCATGAGCAGGTTGGGGGGTCTCTGTCCCCCCACCTTAGCAGTTGTTTCGCTTCGGTATTTTTCATTTCCCTCTTTTGTTTCCCCATCTGTAGGTCTGTTTGAGGATTGAGTTTTGTACTCATCCAAGGGTTTCCTTGGATCCTTAGGCTGCATTTGCCTTGCACTAGGAAAGGATTTGGGGATATTCTGGGGAGAGAAACTGCCAGGAGAGTGGCCTGGGGGCAAAGCTTTGGCTGCAACAGTGAGAGGGGAGAGTGGGGAGAACACAGTGAATGAACTCCAGTTTGGAGCATTCCCTCGGGATGAGGGGCTGTTGGGACATGTTAGGCCGTGGGCTGGACACTCCTTCTGCAGCTGGGGTAGTGGAAGTTTGGATTCTGCTGAGTTGCCACAGGCTGTGATTTCTGGTTGTGCTGTGATTCCTGTGCAGGAGTTCAGGCATCTTTGAACAGCTGCCTTGGGCCACCTTTTTTTTTTTATTTTATTTTTTTTCTAATAGAAATGAACTAAAGATGCCAAACCAACCCTTGAATACCCTGATCCGGGTGGTTGCTGGGGGGGGTGGCATGGTTTCGATGTCTCTCCCTCAGCAAAAGGGGGGCAACTGGGATGAGCTGTGTTGGAATGCAGATCATGCTGGTCCCTGGGCTGCTGGCCTCTGTCTTGGGCAGGAGCTTGGCTTAGCCCTTCTTGTGCTTTAGGATTTGTGCTCCCAAGTTTTTCCCTGAGCAGTGGGGGTTTTTCAGTGGAAATAAGTCTTCACTCCCAGGCTCTGGAGGTCCTGGGTTTGTGTGAATATGGGAATGAATGAGCTGAGGGGAGGTTGGAAGGAGATTCAGCAGAGTGCCGAGCACATGCTGGGAATAGAAGAGCCCTTCAAAGCTGATGGTTCTGTCCAGGGGTGGGGGTGGGTGTTCAGCTGAACAAATTGTTCACTTTGGCTTCTTTGCAGGCAGAAATGTTACAATCAGCTAATGAGATTGTTCTCGAGCCTTGTGGGGTTTTCTCTTCTTCCCTCGGAGTCGTCATGAGAGTGGGTTTGGCAGAGCTTTAACTCTTGCTCCACACACTGATCTGGTTTTGCATCGATCCAAAATAATAATAATTAAAAAAGGATAAAAGCTTGGTGAGCTGAAGAATGAATGCGATTAATATATGGAGCAAAGTGGAAAATAGCAGCTGAATGGGGTTCAAATCTCTTTCTTTAGTGAGGCACACTTAAAGATTACAAGAGCAATTTTAAAAATTGCGTTTGTGTATTGCTCGAGGATAATGCTTAGAATTGTCTGTGTGAGCAGGGCACATGGGTGTGTCACAGTCACAGAATTCCAGGATGGCTTGGGTGGGAAGGGACCTTAAGGCTCATCCATTCCCCCCCCCCCCCCCCCAGCTGTGGTCACCTGGCAGGCATCTCCTGACTCCCAGTGCTGCAGCCTCACCCAGTGGGCAGATACTGGCTGTCTTATTGAGGAAAGGTCCCATCCTGTGCCTCGGGGGCTCTGTCCTGATGCCACGGTGAGGGTGCTCCAGGGAAGGGGCTGACACCTTCCCAGTTTGCCTCTGGAAGGTGAGGGAGGCTGAGCTGTGTGTTTTTGGGGGGAAGGTCTCAAACCCCTTTGAACCACTCTTTGGTGATTTTTTCTGTCCAAAGCTGTGTAGGAAAGAGGGGAGTAAATACAGCATGACCTCTGCATTGGAAGGTGACTGCCTTCCAGGGGACAGCAAAGCCCCTGGGAATATTCCAGTACAGGGTAGAGGAGGGAAACCATATGGAAAATGCCTGGAAAGCTGGAGCTTATTGCCTCACGTTGTGGCATTAATCTGCGAGTGTCCGAGGCTCTCGGAGCTGCCGGGTGCCCCGGCTGTGCCGCCTCCTGGCATCCCTGCCAAAGGCATTCTCTGGTTCCCAGCGAATCCCTCCCATGGCTGTTCCAGCTCTCAGTCTGCTTGGCTGCCTGCAGAGTTTCTCAGTGTTTCTGCGTTGTGTTTCTCTCTCTTCTGACATCGACTGTTTCTTCCAGTGTGACCTTTTATTTCCTCATTTAACATCAAGATGGTTTGGGTTTGCTCAGGTGCTTGGAGTGGCAGAAACAATCTCCCTCCAGACCCCGGTGGCCGTTTCTCGTTCATTCTGCTGACTCCTAGAAGTGGTTCTGATGATGTAGTTCCCCTTCAGCCTGTAACTTTCCAGTCTGAAATAAGTTCTAGCTCCACGGCAGCTCCATGTCATTGCCAGGGTGGTTTAGCAGCAGCTGGTGGATCTGCTCTGCTCACTTTGCAGCTGGGCCTTTAGTAGGGCAGTCTCCTGGTGAAAAATAAGTCTGCTGATCTCTAATTCCCTCAGTTTGTTGGGGCTGTCTCTGTCTGGTTGGAATTCAGCTGCATGGACTCAGCAGAAAGCAGCATGGACTGGTGGGCGGATAGGCTGACTGAGGGTCTGGAAGCTGAGGTTGAGATTGGATATTGGGAAGAAATCCTTCCTTAAGAGGGTGGTCAGGCCCTGGCACAGGGTCCCCAGAGCAGCTGTGGCTGCCTCATCCCTGGAGGTGTCCAAGGCCAGGTGGGACGGGGCTTGGAGGCAGCCTGGACTTGTGGAAAGTGTCCCTGCCGTGGCAGGGCGTTGGAGCTAAGTGACCCCTATGCCAGGGCCTAACCACCCTCACAGGAAGGGATGTCTTCCCAGTATCCAGTCTAACCCTTCCCTCTATCAGTTTGAAGCCATTTCCCCTTGTCGTGTCACTCCGTGGCCTTGTACAAAGTCCCTCTCCATCTTCCCTGTA
This sequence comes from Coloeus monedula, assembly GCF_965178545.1. Taxonomy (NCBI): domain Eukaryota; kingdom Metazoa; phylum Chordata; class Aves; order Passeriformes; family Corvidae; genus Coloeus; species Coloeus monedula. The sequence continues at coordinate 6,429,629 of NC_138806.1, read as the reverse complement.
GACTCTGTTCAGGTTTAGAAAGAAAGGAGTGGGTTTCCCTCTCCCCCAGAGCAAGTGGAGGTTTCGGATTCCCAGTGGTCACTGCAGGACATCACACTCTATGTTGTGCACGGTTGCTCCTTTCTAATGCTAGATGAGAAAAGAATAATTTCCACAAAATGCTTATGGAGACATTAAAGCTGAGGAATATCCATAGGTCCTTATCCCGCAGCTGATCCCCATGAGGGGAACATCCATCCCAGGATGTTGCTGGCAGCACCTCGCAGGGAAGGGTGGGACCAACTGGGAAAGGCTCAGTTCTAAATATAGAGACACACTACGCTCGGTGCTGTTTTGGAAAGTGTGGCTGAGCCATCATTCTGTTCTTCCCCTCCTCCACTGCTGCCGCAGGGTGTCAGAGGATGAAGTGTACATTACTGTGTTTCGCTTTCTTGGGTTATTTTTGGTTCAAATCCAGTGGGTTTTTCTGGGGTAGGATGTGTCCTGATTTTAAGGTGAGGAGCAGGTCTGCTGCTGCTTGTGCTGCCATGTCACTTAGGAAACCAAATGGATTTAAAACTATTTTTTTCATACTTAATCTCAATTTCTGTGTAATCTGAGCAAAAGAATGGGTTGTATTTAACAGCACAGGCCAGTGTTCCAGCAGGCAGAGGTGCTTTGTAATGTTGGGAGAAGCAAACCAGGGAATTGGCACTTGGGATGTGCTCTCAGCAGCATTTGATTCTAAAAACTTATTTCTAAAAATAATTCCCAGCGCTCTGTGGATCCCCAAAGAGCAAACTGCCAAATTCAGGCTTTACACAGGGAGGTTTTTCCAGAGAGAAGGGCTTGAACTCCTAAAGGTGTTTGGGAAAAGGTCTTGGAGCAGGTTGGGAGGGCAGAAGGCAGCGTTGCCTGTTCTGTGGGAATGTGGCCTCATCCACAGTGGCTCTGCAGGGCCGCCGCCCGTGCAGCCGAAGGTCCAGCAGGAATATGGATGACGTGTCTTGTTCTAAGTGCATGGGTTTCACTTGCAGTTTGAAGCAACCAACTCCTCCTTTTCAGGGTATTTCTATTAGTTGATTTGAAACTCGTAATAACCCTGGGACTTTTTTGTATTTATTTCATTTTTAGGCAAGTGCATTTGCTAGCAGTTATGCCTAAATCAGGGCAGAGGCCCAGGAGGTGCAGATTTTTCAAAGAACTTGATGATTTCTGCTCCTTCCCATCTCTGCAGCTGGGGCTGCCTCAGTACAAAACCTCATTTACCACGTGCTGCTTCTGCTGTAGTGGCTGGTTTCAGCTCTGAAATGGGTTAATCTCAGCAGAAGACTTTCTGGTTTGATTTTGGAGGAAACATCTGGACGTTGCTGTGGCTCTCCTGCCCCACATGCTCTGGCTGGTTCAAAATTGCTACACAGAAGGAGGGGGAGATGGGCAAAGGGAATTATTTGGTGATTAATTTCTTAATTGCTAAGCATCCATATGTGGCAAAGGCTTTGTGCAGCAACACTGGATTTGTCAGCACTTTCTGCTGATGCTTTGTTTCCACACCATGTCGGGGCTTTCTTCCTTTCCGGGCAACCTTAATATCTATCCACAGGAATCAGGATGCTTAGGATATATTTTCGTGATATTGTGGCTTTTAATGTGGAGAGTGGAGCTGTGGATTTATCCCTTCCTTACCATCTTTGTGTTCCTTTCTGCTCTGGAGTGCAGCAGTAGGGATTGAGGGTGTTTTGATGACAGTTGATGTTATTTTCTGGCTTCTTTATTTGCTGGGTCCATCCATCAGATGCAGAAATCAGGTCTGCATTGCTGTTGCCTGCTCTGTGCTGTGCAGGACCTCATTGCAGGGGAGCAGCTTGTGCAAGGTTGGCCCTGTTGGTCCTCTCCAAGCAGTGGTTTTACTTCCAAACCCCAGCAGGGGTGGTTGTGAAACTTGTCCCTGAGTTTTAATTGTGGCCACATGGTATGAGCTGCTGTTCAGGTGGATTTGGGGACTGATGACAGACTTTTTTTAAAGATTTCAGTCACTGGAATGTGACTAAAGATGTTGGAATATTGCTCTGCAGAGACATGGTCCTTGCAGCACGTCTGTAATTCCTTGGTAATTATTAACAGTGAGATGGTATCAGTTCTGCCATCCAGGATGGAGCTTTTGATCTGTCTGTCAGTTCTCCTTGGATTTTTGTGGCCTGTGTAATTAAAATCACACTCAAAATAATCCCCCTTCCCCTCTGTGTTGTTGCAGGAGGCGAAGGGCAGAGTGGAGATGGGCAGCAGACCGTGCCGCCATCGTCAGCCGCTGGAACTGGCTCCAAGCCCACGTCTCGGACCTGGAATACCGAATCCGGCAGCAAACGGACATTTACAAGCAGATTAGAGCCAATAAGGTGAGGAGCAGGATGCCTTTGGGTGCCTGTGGTTCTGCTTTGCCTCCTAATGGCTCTCTCTGACACCAGAGAGTGCGGATGCAAAGTCTGATGCTTTTTCCCCCCTGCCTCTCTCCCAAAACAGATTGCAAAGCTGTGACTAATTGTAATGCAATTTGGCATGGGCTGTGTGTAGTTCCTGTCCCTGGTTCAATACAATAACGTGAAGGGAGCAATACCTTACTCTAGAGTCAGTCTTTGGTGCTGAGCAGAGCTGGTGCTGTTGCATGTGTGACGCTGTTCCCCATCGCTTAAACCTTTCTCTTTTTATTTGATTTTTTTTTTAAGCCTTCTGATTCTTTCTTTTTGGGAGTAGCCGAAGATGGGGATAAGAATAATTGAGACTTAGTGAGAAAGGGAGTGGCCTGTGGAGGAAGTTAGTTCAGAGGCTATCACCCAGCACAGGCTTAAAATTGAGTCTGTTTCGTGAAAAAGATCATTTCTTGGTGCTGACCTTTCTCTGTGGAAGGAATTATTTTTTTAGAGTTGCTCTCAGATGGTGGGAGAATGGGGGACAGCAGAGGAGGGATGAGGAAGGGATTGTTATGGAGACTTGTTCAGGCATGCACATCTAAATGTCAGGCCTTGGAGGGAGGAATGTCTGGAGTTTGTGGCAAGAAGGTTCCTGGTATTGCATCGACTGAGAGATCCTCAGGAATTCAGTCTGGCAAACGCCTTTCCCAAGATGTGTGTTGCTCTGGGGGTGGTGGGGAGAAGCTTCCAGGGGGTAGAAAGCAGGGGAGGGAGACTGGACTTGGATGCAGCTGTGTAGAAAAACAGGCTTAATTGAGTGAGTGAGGGCTCTAAATGAGGAGGTGGAAGAGCACGGCTTGTGAGCAGAATCCATTACTGAGATTAGGGCAGAAGGCTTCTGGGAAGTGGGCAAATGATCCTTCAGAAAGGATCATCTTCCTTCTGTCTTAAAGCTGATGGTGAAGCATGGTTTTAAGTACAAAATACAAAATAGCTGAACATTTATATGCTAAAAGTTAAGTAATGGAAGAAACGAGAAAACTCCTGTAGTGATGTGGAAGGTTCAGGGCTTTCACCAGGTGATGACAACTTGATAGGCTCATGAAATGGCCCGAAAATGGTTACAAGCATCCCCTGTGTTTTTATCTAAGGCTGCAGCCTCCAGGTCTGAAAGGAGGTTCTGGCCAACAGGATCATCCTCTTTGATTTTTTCAAACCAAAACTCAACTGTGATAACCCAATACATGAATTTAAGATAAAACATACTGCTTAGGGTGCAGGGGGGATTCAAATCTTGAGTGTTTTGGGTAGTGGCTGTTCTGCCTGAAGAAGAAAAAAACAGAACCACAAGTATCCCATAGCCCATCTCTGAAGGGACTTGCTGGAGATTATTCCTGCACCCAGCTGTCGTTATCTTGATGTCATTGAGCTCTGGGGTGGTTGTAAAACAGATTCTGTTTGCACCAATGAAAAACTACAGAGAGTCTTAAAAGGGCTTGGAACAAGAATAGGGGACTAAAGAAACAACCCTGTGTTTTAATAACACTCAAGCTTGTTGGAATGGATTTGGCTTCAAACTGTACAAGGAAAACAGTTAAAGAATTTGGAAAAACCTTGTTTTTTCTATCAACATAACTTAACTCTAGCTTATTTGGCCATAAGGAGGTTAAAATGTAGTGCTGCAGGAATTCAGAGTTCTACAAGTTCTAAAGTTCAAAGAAATTCTATTTCATTCTTTTTTAGGTTAATTACCTTTATATGTCAGAGTTTACATCCCAGTGTACCCTTCAAGAAAGACACATTGCTGTGTCAGATCAAAGCAAGGGAAGGACCAGGCAGTCAAAAATAACCCTGTGTTTTGAGGATAAACTGCTGCCTGGGTGTCTCAGCAGGAATTGTGCTCTCGGCACATTCGGGATCGGCTCAGTCGGAGCCTGGTGAGATGTCACCAAATCAGGGAGCGTGTGCTCGGAGCTGATTGTAAAATACCCTGTTTCAGGCGTTTAAAAATAGCAGGCTGTTGTGCCTTTGGATTGGAAGAGTGTGTACAGTAAATGTAAGGCTCTGGATGTCCATGAAGGTCATCAGGTGGTTTTGTTTCATTTCACAATTGTGCATCCTGGGGCATGGAGCAGCTCCCTTCATCCCCTGCCTTTATCCAGAAGCAGAAGTCCTTGGTGGCAGCTTCTGTTCCTGATGCCCAGCTTTCCCCACCTGCTCCTCTCGCTGAGCATACAAGAAGCCCGGGTGCTTTCAGGGGTGTCAAAGGAAGCAGTATCCTTGTTCCCAATTTTGGATTCAGTCCCAGTCTCTGCATTTTCTGGAGCTGACCAAGCTCTTTGCTGCACCATGGCCAAGGATGTTTCTAGAAGCAGTGCTGAAAGGTGATGGGCTGCTTCTGGAGAGGATCTTTCAAGAGTAGAGGAAAATCCCAGCAGTATTGGAGTTTAGACTTCCAGCCCCTCTCATCCACTAAACATCCTTCTGGGATGCCAGAAAACTCTAGAAAACCAACATCATGTATGTTTCAGACACCAGCTGCTTCCTCACTGCTGGCCAGAGGCCACCTGCGGTTGGATTTAGTTTATGAACGGTTTTTAAACAGTGTCCCAGAACTGCCACCATCTTTCTGGAAAGCCGTGGATGTGTTGAACAGGCAGTTGTGTGAAGGCAGATAATCATCCTTCGAATCCCAGAATCCCAGGCTGGTTTGGGTTGGAAGGGACCCGGTTGCAGCCCCCTGCCATGGAACTACAGGTGACTTCCACTGTGTCCCATGGCACCGGTCACATGGGATTTGACTTGGTGGACTTTGAGGGAAGCCTTGTAGCCCTGTCCTCTCTCCAGATAACGTGGCCAGGTTCCCCTCCAGGCTCACTTTGCTGTGACACACTGTGCAACCTCCAGAATTGTTTTCAGACGACTGATCTGCCTGTTTTGATCTGAGCAGCCCCTTCATGGTTCCTTGTTTGACCAAATGCAACTCGTGGGGCTTGTCTTTGTCCTGGACTGTGTTCGTGGTCTGTAGGTTCCACCAACTCCCTAATCCCTTGCACATTTTGCCCTGCTTTGTTATAATACAGCTCAGAATATGCATAATGACAATGATTTTATTTCACTTTGTGTTGTTCCGAGAGCAGAGCAGTCCTGCCTTTAGATAAAGCTTCACTCAGAGTAAAACAGAAGCAGGACAGCATATGTTAAACCTGATAAAACAGTGCTCAGCCACTGTGCTTTGTCCTGCTAAGTTTATAGCAATGTCTTTCTTTCCTTATTGAATTTTTGTAAGTACCACTTCTTCGGGGAGGGGAGGGGGAAAGTCTGCTCTGAGTAACAAGTTTGACTGTAGGTTTTTTGGCACCCACTCAAAACTGTTTGCTTGGCTGTGATGGCCAGTTCCACTTTGTACGATGAAAGCAGTCGCTTCCTGCTCTGTGCTTCAGCAGAATGCTCCCTTTGGCTTGGCTGGCATGTGTGTCCCTGGAGCTGCTGGTGGGGAGGAGGGGAAGGGTGGCAAGCGGGACAAGCAGTGGTTCAGCAGCTTTGCCCAAGAGGGAGCTAAAAGTCTCCTGTTAATGGGCTGGAGGCATGTGAGCTGGCTCCAGCCACTGTCCTTCCCTCTCTGAGTTAGCTGAGATGTCAGGAAAACCCAGGCAGCAGCCGAGGATTGGGTTTGACATCACATCTGGAAGCCATAGTGGGAGTTCAAGGCCTGCTGTGCAGCCTCGGGGTTTGGGGGGATGATGGGTGTGCATCATCCCTGTGGAGACCGAAGGATCTGCAGTTAATTCCTGTTCCCTTCCCTCTCTTCCAGGGGCTGATAGTTCTCGGTGAAGCATCACCCCCTGATCCTGCGGTAGATGATTCGTCCCGTCCCGTTAGAGCTGAAGTGAAGCTGGAGCCTGGGGCAGAGCGGCTGGTAAGTGCCAGCAGTGGGACTGACTGCTCCAGGTGCTTCATCTGCAGTGCTTCCTTCCCCAGTTTTGGGGAGGGAAGGGTCATCCCTTAAGCTGTGGGGCAGAGGGATGCTCAAACCATGGGACTGGCCTCCTGGGGTGGCTCTTCCCTGTGACTCCAGGTGGGAATCACTGATCTTGGTCTGTAGCTCACCCCCTCTTGCCTTATTTTGGGGTTAGTAAACAACAGGATTTAAACACCTTTTAGAACAGAGTTCCTGGGGGCACCTTTGTAATATGCATTAGCATTTTGTGAAGCTTTAAAATCCTAACTAATCCTTTCCCTACAGCAAAAAAGTACCTCAAACTGAGAGCAGCATGATTAGCAAAGGCTGCTAAAGATGTGGCTATTTAATATCTGCCTGATCATTCCCCCTTGGAAAGGGCATTAATGATTGCAGTGAGATGCACTGGAAACTATGCAGAGTGCCAGGTATTTATTATTTAATGCAGAAATGTAGGGCACAGACTAAAGGCTTGATCGTACTGTTCAGCCTGCCTTTGATTGCTTTGGATCCTGGGGGACACACAGACGTATTAAAGTGGAGGGTTTGGAAGTTGTGGTGGAGTAGGAAGAGCAGGATGGTCCCTGTGTGGCTCAAACTTCTGCTGCCAGGCTGCAGCATTCCTGCTTTTCTGTCCCAAACTGCAGCATTCCTGCTTTTCTCTCCTAATGCCACGACTGGCTAGAAATGGGGTGTCACTGCAGCTTGAGGTTCATGGACCAATATTCAGTGTAGTTGATACAGGTAAAAACACTTCATTAGAAGTGACCATAAAATTGTCCTTGGAGTGTTTTCCTCTGTCCCTGGTAAGAATTTGTCAGAGATTTCCTGATACTGAGTGATAATATGCAATACTTGGAAATTTTCTGCTTGGCACTTTCTTGTGGCCACTCCTGCAGCCCTGTGTGCCTTCTTGGAGCCTGCTCCTCAGAAGGGTGTTTATTCCCCTTCCCCAGGGACACACACATCACTCGCACTCCCAGCTTCTCTGTGACAGTGCTGGAAGTGTCACCCCTGGAACTGCTGCCTCCAGCACCCAGTCCCTGGGCTTGTGCTTAGTTAGGACTGCTCATTAGGGTGGGGTGTTGAGTCAGAGCCTTGATCTGCTCCGAGCCAGAGATTACCCAGAGACTACCCAGAGACGAGCCAGAGATTACCCAGAGACGTTCCTGGTGGTGTGTGAGGGCTCTTACTGGAAGGGGATCTCTTGGGCCTCTCCTGGAGAGGTGCTTATCATTTTGGCACCCTCCAGGCTTTTCCCCCCCAGACTGGCAGAGCAAGAGACACATCTGCAACGTGGAGCAAAGGGAGGAATCCATTCTGTCCCACCCCCAGCTCCCTTGGATCTCCTCCTCTCATGAGTGCCTCCCTTGGCCGGCGTGCGCGCAGGATACGTGTCCTTGGGCATCAGCTTCATACGTGGGATGTGGCTGATAATCCCCAGGAGGAACTAATCCTATCACCAGTGGAGGGAAGGGCTTTGCAAATAAGGCCTGGGAATATCTGCTGGGAAATGGAAGCTCAGTAGGTGAATAAATTTTTTTGCCTGAAGATGGAAATAACACGAAGCCCTGAAGACATAACCTGGCTGTTGATTTTGGTTCCTTGGATTGCTTGTCTAGTGAAGGGGCTGCACTCAAAATATTTAATTAGGGGGCAATATGTGGTAATAGGTGAAGGTCAGAGCCTTGCCTGCTTTATTGGGGTTTTTTGGGAATACAGGGGACATTCCTGGTATTAGCTCATGGCTCCCTGTCCGCACACAGCAGCTTTGCTGCCCTGATATGCAACAGCAGATGTGCTACAGTTGAATCTTTGCCCCCCCCCCTCCCAGGATCCTAAGGACCTGGACTTCCAGACCCAAAACACATAGAAGAGCTCAGTCAGGAGCAGGGGTGTGATCCTGGTGCGAGGGATGCTGCTCTGGATCCCGGCCTGGCTGCCCAGCCAGCCCTGGAGGACAGTGTGGCCTTGGGAGGTGCACCAGGAGGTGTTGGCTCTGCTCGTGTGTCAGGGTACACCCATCTCAGGGTGATAAAGAGAGCCTGGGCTGCTCCTGATAAATACACGTTGGATTGATGCTGTCCAGCTCCTCCTCAGGAAGCAGCTGAGTCCCTCTGTTCCTATCTGGAACCAGCAAGACACGGAGCAAGCTCTCGGAGAAGTTCCTCCTTCAAGACCCTTTCTGGAGAAGAAAAAAAACGATTATTCTAAAGAGCTTATGAGTCATGAGTACCTGCCCTGCTGCCCCGGGGGTGCCTCCGGCGGGTGTCACGTGAAGGCTCAGCCTTGCCAAGCCTCTGGAAAGCAGAGGAAAAGTGTTCAGCTCCTGCACTGACTTCGCCTGGCTGGGGAGCTGGGTTTACCTGATGGCTCAGGTGTGATCTGATCTTGCTCCCGTGTCTCTCTGGGTGGCAGAGCTGGTCTCATCCTGTCTTTGCTCCCCCATAGGAGAAACGTCTCTTTTAGCAGAATTGTAAAACCCCCAGCAAAGTTCCTCAAACAGGCCCAGGCAGAAGTTGTCTGAGTTGTTAGAAATGGCCCTTCCCTGGGTGACACAGGTTTCTGCTCTTCTGGACACCGTTAATCCAGCACTGCCACGGCCTGGTTTAGTTGTTTATTGAGTTGGGGGGTGTTTGCAGGGAGGATTTAATCACCGCAATCCGGATGGGTTTGGGATGGAGTCAGGGCCAAGCAGGGGGCTTGGCTGACCATCTGTGTGGTGTCAGAGCTCTGCTTTTGCCTTTTTTATTGGTACTTGAACCACATCACCACCATGTGTGCTCAAAGGGGGAACCCCAGCGAGAGACAGGGCAGGGAATGTAGGAAGTGCTGCACGAAGGAAGAAGGGAAGTTTAACCCCAGGGAGGAGCATGTCTGACACCAAAAACAAGGCACTGCACGGATGGGGCTGGAGGTGATGACTGCCAGAGGTATGGACACTCTGGGCCATGCCAGGGTGGGGAGCAGGAACGTCCCTGCTGGGAGGTACAAAGCCAGTGTGTCCTTGGAGGCTTGGTGACAATTCTGCTGCTCCCTGCAGAGCCAGGGGGGTTGTGTTTCAGACCTCAGGCAGAAGGGATTGGGGAGCACAGTGTCTTTAACTCAATTTTTACTCACTTTCCTCTGTCAAAAATCAGTTTCCAGCTTTGTGTTTATCCAGCATTTTTAGCGTTACGGACTCGCCCTGCTCCTATCCAAACCCTACAGCCTGGGTTCCCACTCACTTAAAACACACCTTAAAAGGCTGTTTGGACTGTGTTTGCACAGGTAGTGAGTTAAAATGCAAATTCAGTTTTGCAAGTCTGTTCCCCTCTCCCTCCCTCCCTCCCTGTTTTCCCCCAAAGTGCTTAGGCAGGAGCTTTCAACCACGTGGCTCAGAACAGAAACCAAACTGCAGGGGAGACTGCAGAGGTTTACAGGTGGTGATGAACTTGTTTGCACCATGGAGACAAAATGCTAAAATCTCCTTAAAGCCCTCAGCCTTTCATGCTTCTGATTGCCTGAGGGGAATTAAAGTCCTTTGGATCTTGGAATGAAAGAGCTGCCATGTATCCATCCTCTTGCTGCTCCCTAAGATCTCCTTGTGTCCCTGGTCTCCTGTTCATACAGTGACTTCTGTACCCTGGTTTGAAGTCCCGTGTGGAAATCCATGGCTACAGTGCAGAATCCTCAACTACAACCCAGGAATAAGAAAATTGTGGCTATTCAAGAAACTTTTATTAATTTATGTTTTTCTCACCCTTCTTTAGAGTGTGTCTGGATCCCAGCCACTAGAAAACTTGGGTATTTCTGCTGCAAATACTCCTGAATCCCATCCCACCAAGCCCTGTGGAGCACCAAGACCCGTCAATGGAGTTATTAACACGTAAGCTCTTGGATATTATCGGAAGAGTTTGCTTTTATGATCTTGGCAACGTCCCGTTGGAAACCAGGCTGTAACTAGATTGTAACTGGGTTGGTAATGGTATAAATGGTGTCTTTTTTCAAAAAGTACAGTAGTAGATCATGCCTGGAAACATTTTGGAGGAGATTTCTTGCTTGAGGTTTTCTGCTGCATTGTTTAGCTGAAAATGGAATTAAACTGAGCTGTGTTTACATGAACAAGCCCTGCAGGCAGCCATGCACTGAGCATGGCCAAAACTTGTTTCTTTATGAGTAGTTTTAATACATCTGCAGATTGTGTGATTCAAAGGTACTAATGCCCTGCTTGCAAAATTATCAGTAACCACTGACCCACTTTATTGGAGTTATGGAGAATCCCATTGATTTGGGGAGTAAAACTTCCTAAATTCTTTATTTCTCCAGGCTGCTTTTGTTGAGAAAGTCGTGAAGTGGGTAAATGAAAACAAGTGAAAGACACTCCCCGATGCTACAGGGTTGAACCACTTGAAAACCCTTGAAAAACATTGCACTTGCTCAGTGCCTTGAAGGAGGCAGGGGAAAAGAGAGGGGAAAAAGGGAAGGAGAGAGGGAGGGATGGATCCTGCACCGATGTAGTGCGAGCAGGCAAAAGAGGCTCCGATCAAGGAGCCCATGGTTGCAGCTGGAACACTGCAGGCTGTAACAGAGCTCTTTGTGTCCCTGCAGCCTTTGAACTGCACAGCCTTAGACCACAGGGCTTTAATGTTTTGCATTTTTAGAAATGAAACACTTGTAGAATAGACATGAAAGGTTCCATAGATGAGGCGCTGCTGCGCTGGGATCTGCTCAGGGCACGGGGTACTGATGCCAGGGCTGCTGCATCCTTTGTGCCTGAGACAGACAGGTTGATGTTAGCACTGCACCTTCCTGGGGTCACTGCTGAGAGTTGGCATGGGTAGAGATCTCAAATATTCATCAGAACCAAATTTACATCAGGGTTAAATAGTTTTTCTGTAAAATTATGTTTTCTTGCATTTAGACTCATGAAAATGTCTTGTCTTAAGATTCCCCAAACTCTTGATTCTGGAGGAAGCTGAAGTCTAGGGTTCAGGTCTACAGTGGCTTTTGCTCTGTGATGGGCTTTCAATGCTGTTTTTTTGTTCAGAGCTTCCAAAGGTATTTTGTCAAAGGTTCAGTTGTGGGAGAGTGGAAGGTGACTGAATTAAAAGCAAGAACTTGAGTTGGTTTAATAAAACCTGTTGCCTCAGGAACTGCAGAGCTTTAAACTCAGCTTGGAGTGTTTGCTCAGGTGTGAACCATGAACCTGCTGGTAGTGCTGCATGTATAACAGGGGTTTTCTTATTCTCCTCTCTTCTGGGACAGTCTGCAGCCTGGCCTGGCAGAACACGCTCAGGGAGATGGCCAGGAAGCTGAGGAGCTCCTGCATAAAAAGCAGCGCCTGTCCCTGGTCCCCTCGGACGGGACGTGTGTGGCCGCTCGCACCCGCCCTGTCCTGAGCTGCAAGAAGCGGCGGCTCGTCCGACCCAGCACCATCATGCCCCTTTCCAAAAAGGTGAGTTGGGAGGTTTTTGCTCTTGTTTTTCTTGTAAAGATGGAAAAAAAACAACAGGAAGGAAGAGCAAGACACCAGGGCTTCAAAGGCTGTTGGAAAAACAAAGGAGAAACGATGGAGAAGGTTGTAATGTGTTGGAAGATTTTTCTTAGCTGTCACTGGGGAGGGAAGATGCTGAACTCGTGCATTTTCTTAAGCCAACCAGCCTGAGGTGAACTCAAGGCCAGGTGGGTCAGTGTGGCACAGTCTGAGCAGGAGAAATAAGCCCTGAGAAGTCAAATATCAGGAAACCTTAATTCTGACATAGGAATTAGCAAAGCCCCAGGAACTCTCTGCTGCTGTTCAAGGGAAAATCACAGTTGTCTGCCCAGGAATACGTGGGATGAATGCCCTGTCTCTTCCTGTTTTGTTTTCTTTATTATTATTTTTTATACTCCTCTCCCTTATGCAGAATTCATTCAATGGAAATACAGTTTATTGCCTGTATGAGGAAGGGCTGTGTTTCATTCTTTTTATTTTCTCTTAGGAATGCCATAAACTGTCAGTTGGAGGGAAAATAGTGAGAAATGGAGGAAATAAGGACCTTTATTTGTGCATGCAGAACCATAATGGCAAAAATCCGCTTACCTTTGAGACAAAGTGTTTCAAGTCAAACTTTCCCACAAGGGCTGGGGGATTTTCACTCTGCGGATGTTTTAAAGAGAAGCTCCAAAAGCAGCATTTTTCTGAGTAAAACATTCTTGCTCAGCTGAGTCAGCTTTAACTGATCACTTATCTGCAGTTTTATCTGGGGTATTTCTGGGAGAGCTCTGCAGTGATTACTTGCAAGATCTCCAGTGAGTTGGAAGTTGATGAACTTTCTCGTCGTTGAGGCTGCCTTGTGCACTCAGTGCTTGAAGAATTGGCTGTTAATTCTGTGTTAGATCTTTGCTGTTGTCATCAAATGCATTTGGTAATCAGAGATGGTTCAGAAGAGCAGTTCCAGGGATGGAAGAAGTGCCAGAGAGCAGGGGATTTCTGTGCACTCCTCCAGTCATTCCAGAGACAGCTGAGTCACGGCCAAGTCGTGCTCCAGAAATACCTCCAGAAATACCACGTCCAGTCACCCCGACTCTCCTGCCCAGCACAGAGTGGCTGTGTGGATTGAACTTCACACGTACATTGCACAGATGATGTGGGGTTTTTGATCTTGTAATGTTTTTATGGTTTTCCTCACAATTTGGTGCACACATTTATTGGAATGTGTGCCCAAAGCTGGGGGCAGCCCTCCAGCTCACACAGTGGCAGAGTGGCAGGATGGGCTGTCTCCTTGCACAGCCATCCTGGTTAGAAAGCCCCGTGGGCTTAATTTTTATTATTTTTTATTAATTAATTAATTCCCAGCAGTGGTTCAGCACTGCTGATTCATGCTCATTTTTGGATCCATCACAACCTCCACATCCTCTGGGCAGGACTTCCTGAGGCAGCAAAGTAACTGCTCAGTTACCTCTTCCTCCTCTTCTCTGGGCACTGCATTTGCTTCTTGCATTTGCCCTCAGTGAATTATATTTGATTTATTTTAGATAATTTCTCTTAACCTATAACCAGGAGTGGGTTTCCAGCTCTTTCTTTCAAGCAGCCCTTCCCAGTGTAGTGTTACTTGCTGTGGACATGCTCTCCCATCCTTCAAGTCATTCATGGAAATTAATTGAATGATTCTGACTCAGAACAGGCTTCTGCAGGATCCAGTTGGATCCATTCTTCCATTTTGGTGAGGAATCAGGGTTGTTTTCTCTGCATGGGATTTACGTCCAGTTGGGTGTCTGCCTGCAGTGGTTTCACACAAATGAAATCTGTATCAAGGCTATAAATCTGTGAATTGAGACTCTGTCCTGGATTAAGGAACAAGGTTGAGAGCCACCTTTGTCACTCTGTAGATGTCCCTGAAAGTGTCAGCTCCTGGCATATAATGATGGCTCTGACCCATTGGAACTATAAATGGCTTCTTTCCCCCTTCTCTGACAGCGGAATTGTGCTGCCTCATGGTTTTTATAAATGAGGTTTCAACCTAGATAAAATTAAACACTTTTAGTCAAATTTAGGAGCTGTTAAACTGTCTGTGCTAGTAAGTCGTAGTTTTCAGTTGTGTTTATGCAAAGTGAAAGCATCCTCTCGTGAGGCCAGACTAAATTAACAGGTTCTGTATAAGGTATAGAAAAAAAAGGGGAGGGTGGGGTGTGTATGTGTGTGTGTGTATATATATGTATAATAATTATATATAATATATAATAATATTATTGAGTATGCTATACATATATTATACATAATATTTATAATTTTATAACAATATGAATGTCACGTAACAACTATTCCAGATAATAAATATATAGAAATAAAATGAATTTATTATATATTTATTAATAATAAAATGTAACTATGATATATAAAATACAGGTGTCTTTTAATGTATTTTGTATGCATATAGAATATGTTTTTTTATATATATGTACAAGTAATGTTAAAACAATAGCACTACCTGTAGGATGTTTTTCATGAGCTGTCAGAGGAATGTGTGAGGAGAGTCCTTGGGCTCGCTGATGGGCGGTGTTGCCCCGTGTCCCTCTGCAGGCCCACCGACCCAGCCTGGCGCGCTGCAGCTGTGACGTGAACCCCTCCTGTGCCCTGTGTGGCACCCGCAGCTCCACCACTCTGGAGATCCAGTACGATGCCCCTCTGCTGGAGCGCCTCTCCCAGCTGGACTCCTGCATCCATCCTGTCCTGTCATTCCCGGATGGTGAGTGCAGCCCCCGCGGGTCCCGCTGGGTCCTGGCTGGTTACAGGGGAGGTGCCCCGGGCTTCCAGGGGAGGTGCAGATCTGCTTGGGTACAACCAAACTTGTCTGTCTGCAGGTGTTTTTGGGATTAGAGCATTGACTGGAGCAGGAGGGTCTGGGAATGTGTTACACCTGGGCTCTGCTGTGTTTTGGGAATCTCGACCTGGAGCCTCACTCACAATGGGAAAGCCAAGCAGTGCCTGGGAGTCCTTCCTGGGACCTGGCTCTGGGGTCTTTGGGGTTCTAAACCACTTGAGAAATATTTGCTTCCGTGAGTTTGTCCATCTGTATAAAATGATTTGTGGATTGGTTTGTCACAGGAAATCCTTTTGACCTTGTGAGGAATTGTAAATGATCTTCCATGGTTCGGTAGGCACAGCAAGAAGGGATGTTCCCGTTAGGACACTCAATTTCCTGTGTTACAGCTTCAGGGTTAATCATCATTAAGAGGAATAATTAACCAACCCTGACTGTGGGGTATTCACAGATTTCGTGTGTAGGGACTTTTCCCAAGGGAAAAGTAATTTCCAGAATCTTCTTGAACTGGTACTTTTGTCGGGAGAGTTGGGCAGTGCATGGATCGTAGTGGTTCCTTCCCTTGGTGGGAGTTTGTGGGTGCCTGAGGTGTAAAATTATGGCTGCCCCATCCCTGAAGTGTCCAAGGCCAGGCTGGACAGGGGTTGGAGCAACCTGGGATAGTGGAAGGTGTCCCTGCCCAAGCCATTCTGGGATTCTCATGCTGGGAGGAAGGTGTGTGTCTCTGCTTCCCATGGGGGTGTCAAGTGGTTGGTCCAGGATAAGTCACTGGGCTAATGTGTGTGCTTGGGTTTAAATTCCAGCTTTTCACAAACTTCATGTGACAGTAGGAAATGCAGGGAGTGTCTGGGAGCAATTAATGTGGCCTCTTTTGTTAGCACTATATTTAAACCAGACTAAAATAGTAAATTGGCACTATTTTTAGCTAGATCCCTCCCCTCCCAAAGACAGCTCTGATCAGGAGTGCTCAAGGAACTTAATGAACTCCTGAAGCAGGAATTTCTTTCCTGATTTCACAGCACTTGTGATCCTGTGTCTGTAGTGCTAAATCAAATATCCTGGGAGGTGGGGAGACAACCTGTTGGGTGCTATTGCAGCAGAGGCACCAGGAAAATTATCCCACATTCTTCCCATTTTTAGGCCCCCTGCAGCCAGCTCACAGGGTAGAAGATCCTTTCTGGCTGTATGAGATTAAAAAACTTGGAGTTTAAAACTTAATTGGTGTAAAGCTTAAAACACCTGTACAGAAAGAGCCATTTTCCCCTCCTGGTGAACTTTATTTATTCAGTAATGCTTAATGCAGTTCACAAGGGCTGATTTTTGGGATGGGGGTGATTCCTATCCCAGAGAAAAGCCAGGTAAGCTGTTCAGGTGGGGAAATTGCTGTGCCTGGTGCTGTTGGTGTGCACTGAGGTGTCTCCATTAATGCCTGTGAGCATTAATCCAGGATGCTGCTGGGCTGTGGCTGTGCAGGGGCTCAGTGAGGGTTCCTGGTGGATGGAGCTGTGAGCATGTGCTGACTTTCACTTTGAGCCAGTCTCTCCGGGCTCTCGGTGCCAGCCGGGATCTCCGGAGCAGTTTGCCAAGGGCAAAACTGCCAGGCACTGCAGGAGGAAAAGATCATTTATTCACTTATTCTCCTGGCAAGCAGGACACAGCCAGCAAGGCCTTTAACCCCTGCACTTGTGCCCTGCCAGCGCTTTGTCCCCTTTTGTCCCCTTCCTTTCAGGGTGGTGTGGGGTTTTTCTGGGATTTTTTTCTGGTTGGTTTGATTTCTCACTGGGAATTTTTGGATGATGTAATAACCTTGGAGGGAGGATGAATGCTGGGCTCACTGTGGTTGCCATCTGCTGGTCCCTGGGAGCCCTGCACCGCTTCCCGAGGAGCAGGAGGAGGAGGGATGGTGTCACTTGCTGCACGGACTCTGCTGCCAGCAGGGCAATGCCAAACCAGCAAAGAACTCATTTCCTCCTGCCAGCGTTTTGTCTTGGCGTTCTCCCCCTCCTTTCAACCTGTCCCCTCCTTCCACAGATGGTATGTGAATTGGGAGGAGAAAGCAAAAGATGAACAGAGAGCAGAGGCCATTTTCCCAAAGTCTGACCACTCCAGTGGCTGGCAGCATCCCTAAAGGACTGGCCTGGCCCCTCTCTGCTTTTTGGGACATGTCCCCACAAACCAGCAGTGATGGCCAAAGAACTGCCATCACCCTGTGGCAGCCCTTCCTTGGCAAGGGATTGGGTTAGAGCTTGAACCGTCAAAGTATTTGGAGTGCAGCTGTCCTTGCTTTCTCCAGGGAGCCAAGTCCCCACAAGCTCCAGCCCCTGCTCTGCCAGCTCCATCCTGTTTGCCTGCCTGGATCCACTGGGGCTTTCCAGTCCCTGAAATTGGGAGGGAAATACTGGGACAGGGTGATGGGACCACAGCTCTTTGTTACATGATTCATGTGGATTCCATGTTCTGTATCCCTTGCAGATGTGCCGACAAGCCTGCACTTCCAGAGCATGTTGAAATCCCAGTGGCAGAACAAACCCTTCGAGAAAACTAAACCTCCCAAAAAGCTGTCGCTGAAGCACAGAGCCCCCGTGCCCCCCAGCCTGGCTGACCCCGCGCGCAAGGACCGCCACAAGCTGGTCAACTCCTTCTTCACCGCGGCCAGTAAGTGCTGCCCCTGCCCGGGTCAGTCAGAGAGGAGCAGGAGGAGGAGGATGCCCTTCGAGTCCCACTCCCAGGGGTGAGGCAGGGCTATGGCAGGGCTGCAGGTGAGGTGTGTGCAGGTGCAGCTCAGGTTTGTAGGACCTTCTCGTGCTCGGTGTCAGCCATGCCCACAGCAGTGCCACAGGTCTGAGCACACCTCCCCAGCACCCCCATGGTGTAGAGAATTTGTGGAGCTGGAAAACTCTGCCCAAGCCTCCTGTGCCAGCAGAAAGAGAGGTGAAAGCAGGCATTTCATAGCTCTTTCTCTGTTCCCCTCCTCAGAGCGCTCCCATCAAAAAGCCCAAGCAGACAAGGCACACAGGCCGCCTTTAGACGATTTTTCGGCCGTGTCCAAGGCCGAGAGAGCGCCAGAGCGCTCTGCCCAGCCTCCTGCCTTTGACAAAAAGCGATTGCGAGACTGCTCATCTGAGAGGAGTGAAGGTAGGCCCCCAGGGGCAGTGTCTCGGGGGGAGCTTGGGCTTTGCTGCATCCTCAGCCTCTCTGCCCCGGAGAAGGGGGCACGCACTGCTTTGGGCCGAGTCGCCACCGCAGCAATGCCTCGTGTGCTCTAAACTGCTTCTTCCCCAGGGCAGCCCCCTCGGAAGGTGCTTCTCTTTCCTGCTAAGTGCTCCTCAGCACTGGCCGTTTCTGGTGCACATGGTCCTTTCCTCGCCGCCACCACCCCCTTGGGTGGGCTGGGGTTTTTTTGCTAATGTTGTTGTTCATTTTCTCCCGCCCTCCCCATGCAGTGTTGAAGCATCACACGGACGTCAGTGGCCCGAGCTACCTGTCAGCAGCTGTGGCTCCCACCCCTCACAGCCCCATAGCTCGGCAGCTCTCCACCTCCTCCGAGGGCTCCGCTCCTGCCAGCTCCACTTCCCAGGGCACCTCCGGCACCGCCGTGAGTATCTGCTGCCTTCTGGAGGGGTTCTGGGCTCAGCTCCATCATGGGGGCTCAGCTTTTGAGCAGGTTTTGGGCTGGGGAGTGCTCAGTGTTCCTCTTGCCACGCTGGACCCGTTGGTTCAGCTTATGCTGGGGTTGCTGGGTGGGTGTTGGATGTGTTGGCTGTGCACCACCAGGCAGCTGCAGTTCCAGGTTTGCCACCAGCTCAGCAACTGCTGGTGAATGTTCCCATTCCCAGCAGTCCCTTGGCTTTGCTCCACATCCGGATTTTGGGTTCTGAAGCTCTGTGGGGCTGCCAGGAGAAGAGCTGGGCCCCAGCAGTGCTGCTTCCACTGGGACAGCTCCCCTCACAGCCTCGGTGGTCTGTGGGTGGGCTTGGGGTCACCGGGCCAGGGCACAACAGTGGTGGTGGAGGTCTCCCACCTGTACACAAGCTCCAGCAGTCACTGAACTCAGACCATCTTCTGAGACACACTCAGACTCCCAAAATGCTTGAGGATGGCAGGATGTGGGACCTTTATGAGCTGTGTGAGTGAGCAGAACCGAAACTCCCTCCCACTGTGCTCCGGGACAGAGCGATGGCACAGCTCCTCCACCAGACACCATCATCCTCCCAGGCCCACGCTAGCAGAAGCCTTTCAATGACAGACAGTTCTGCTGAGTTCACAGGTGTCCCAGTGAAGAACTTGGCTTCTGTCTGGCCACCCCATTTGGTAGTTTGGGCCACAGCCTGAGCTGGATGTGACCCAGGGGCAACAGAGCAGGACTCCTTGAACCCTCTGCTCCAAGCTTGTTGCTGTGGGGTTACAGGTCCCCACTGGGTTCCGTGAAATTCAGTTGTTCCATCACCAGCTGTGACATCAGGGTGTCAGAAGAACCCAGTGGTGTTTCAGCTTGAGTGAGCTTGGTGTTTTGGGGGAGAGGACAGCTCATATCAGCAGCTCTGGCACCTCGAGGAGGCCTTTGCTTGGCTCCACACACCCATTGTGGTTTTCTCTTGCTGCTTTTCCTGTGGTGTTTTCACAAGCTCATTCAGAAATGCGAGATGAAGAGGTTTCCCTCCCCCAGCAAGAGGATTCCAGGCCCTGGGCTCTACGCTCTGGGCTCAGGGGTGGAGCTCCTGTGTTCAAGCGTCCCAGGCAGCTGCGGGTCTGTGTGTGCTCCCCAGCCAAAGGGCCAATCCTTGCTCCGGGCAGCCACGCCTTGGGATTTGGGTTTCCTTGCTGCTGGGGCAGTAGATGTTGGGTTGGGAAGAGGACTTGGAGCAAGCAGTAGGGGAACTCCAGTCTGATGCAAATTGATGTTGGTTCTGAAGTGTCCGTAGGTCAGACAAGGCCATTTTGTCCTCTTTCCGTCAGTGGCTTCCACTGATGACTTTGCCACGTGCCAAACCCCACATCCCTTTCTCACGTGGTTCTTCCCATTGCAGCAGCCGAGGAGGAGGAGGGGCGAGAGCTCCTTTGACATAAACAACATCGTCATCCCCATGTCCGTGGCTGCCACGACCCGCGTGGAGAAGCTGCAGTACAAGGAGATCCTCACCCCCAGGTACTGCCCCAGCAGGGAAGGGATGCGCTCTGCTTCTTCCTTGGGAAGAAGGGAAAGTTTAGAAAACTGATCATACCATTGCTGGAGACTGGCTAAGTTAGGGAATATTTTCTCTGAAGGTCCCTTGGCCATCACAGCCAACTGCCCAGCTCAGCCTCTCTCAGTTTAAAGTCAGTCCTGGTTGTCTCCTTAAAAGGAGACTAAGCCAAAGGCCCTGGTGGTTTCCCAGGTGGTGCCTGGGCTGGATTAACCTTGCAGTTCTGCCTCTTCCCAGTTTCCCTCTGTCTTCCTCCTGGTCGTCCGTGCTCTTCCCTGGCCCATTTCAGAGCGGGGCAAGGCAGGAGGGAGCCTGTGGGAGGAAGAGGAGGAAATGCTGCAGCCTCTGCCCTTGGGAAGCATCAGCTGTGCTACCAGACCACCAGGGACGTCTGGTACTTTAAACTGAGCCTAAGTGTGTTGCTCCTCATGGCAGGGTAGAATTTCCCTTTCCCAAAAGCCAGTGTTTGGGGGGCGTGGGCAGCTGGTTCTGGCTGTGCCCTGAGTGATGCCCATGGTGGTTGTGTTGCAGCTGGCGTGAAGTTGACATCAGTGCTCTGAAAGCCAACCCTGAGGAGGACAACGAGGAGGTAAAAAGGATTTCAGTTCCCAGTTAATGCAGAATGGGGCTGGTGGTGACTGAACAGTGTCTATGGAGGGAACAGAGGCAGGGAACCAGCTGGTGTTGGTTCCTGTACAGGGCTGCCAGAGCTCCAGGAGTGTTTGGACAATGCTCTCAGGCACAGGGGTGGGACTGTTGGGGTGTCTGTGCGGGGCCAGGAGTTGGACTGGATGATGCCTGTGGGTCCCTTCCAACTCAGGACATTCTACAGTTCAGTGATAAACATTAAAATTCCCACTGTAACTAGTACTGGCAAAACTGTACAGAGATGGTTGTTTAATAGCAGAAAGCTCTGACCGAGCCCTCTGTCCTTCCCTTTGCAGGTTGAGGACTTGTCAGATTCGGCCTTCGCTGCTCGGCACGGGAAGTGTGAGGAGATGGAGCGGGCGCGGTGGCTCTGGAGCACGAGCGTCCCCCCGCAGCGCCGGGGCAGCAGGTACAGCCCTGCTCGCCATTCCCAGCACTGGGATGCTCCTGGGAGCAGGTGGTGATTCATAGAAATGGTTGAAAGCTGGTGCTGGTGTTGAAAAGTTTGGCCCCATCCAGCTTGAGGAGCCCACGTGGGAGCAGGGCACAGTCTTGTTTAGGTGGGGGTGAAGCTACAGCCCAGTTTGGCTGCAGACAACTCTGCACCATCTGCTTTCTCAAGCACTTTTACTGCTCCAGAAGTGTGGGAGATGCTGTGCCAGCCTGGGAGTCCAGGGGAAGACACAGGGGCTGCAATGGCATCATTCCTGCAGGATCAGGGACTCTGTCACTGGACACTCAGTTCCCTTTCTGTCTTTGTGAGTGGGTGTCTAAAACTTCCCACTGTTTCTAGCTGTTGATCTCATTATAAACCTGCACAAGAAGGGATTTGCCCCCTTCCCTGTTCCATTGCAATTTCCAGTGCTTCTGGAGAGTGGGATGTTTTGCTGTTTCTTGGAGAGTTGCATATAGATTTGGGAACTCGGTTATGTTACTCTGCTTGTAGTCTGTGGGTTTTTATCTGGACTCAGGTTGAGGCTCAGACTTCCGTAATTCTTGGTTGAAATGTGAGGTCTCAGGGTTTCACTGTTCTCCTCCTGCTCCCAGCTGCTGAAGAGCAGCATCAGTGCATCCAGGCAGTGGAAAAGGGACAGAGATGGGCCTGGATGGATTTTGTCTCTGGGCTGTGACATTCCCTGCTCGTGTTCCCATCAGGGCAAAAGGATCCTGGGGTGGGATCAGGCAGCAGTGGGGGAGCATGGCTGGGCTCTCAGACCTGCTCCTGTCTCAGGTCCTACAGATCGACAGACGGACGGACGACCCCCCAGCTGGGGAACCCCTCGACTCCCCAGCCGGCATCCCCTGAGGTGGGCAACTACCACTCCCACTTGGAGCTGTCCCACACCCACTCACCACGCAGCCCCATCAGCCCCGAACTGCTCTGTGCCCCCCTGACCCCCCTGTCCCGGGACTCCCTGCGGCTCCTGTCCAGCGAGGACACGCGTTGCTCCACGCCCGAGGCCGGCCTGGACGAGCAGGTGGGTTCTGGCTGCGGCCGGGGCAGGCGCGGCACCCCAGGTGCCCCTGGTGTGGGGAGGCAGCTCGGAACCCGCGTGTGGGCGGTGCCGTCGGAGCTGGGCCAGGTGGGATGCACGGGCAGTGGGAAGCGTTTCCAGCAGTTGGCTCCGTGTGGAGCTGCCGTGTCCTCTCCTCATCTGCCGAGGCTTCTGGGCACTGTTCCTGAGGCTGGGGTTCTGCACCAGGAGCAGCTCTGACCTCCGGATCCGTGCGAGGAGCGAGGACACGAGAGCTTTTCCAGGGATTTTCCATGACTCGATTCTCTTCCCCTAGGCTGTGCAGCCCTGGGAGCGACGCACCTTCCCGCTCTCCTACGACCCCCGGACGGAGTGCGAGGACCAATCCGACCCCCAGGACCGGTTGTCGCGCTGCACCCGCCGCACATCGGGCAGTAAATCCTCCCGGGAATGCGATGGCACTTCAGCTTCGCCCAGCCTGGCCAGCCTCAAGAGCCGAACCCCACTGGCCCCCCCCTCCTCCTCCTCTTCCTCTTCCTCTTCCTCCTCCTCCTCCTCCTCCTCCTGCTCCGCAGTCCTGCGGCCAGCGCACAGATAGAGACACACGGGGAGACGTGAGCAAACCAACACACAGAACTAACTCTTGGCATTAAAGCTTCCAAAATCTGCGTTTGATATTCAAACATCCTGCCGGGAATTTTCACAGTTTTTAGTGAATTTAAGGAGTTTAGAAACTGTTTTTTGTTTTCTTTTTTTTTTTTTTTCTTTTCTTTGTTTTCTTTTTTTTTTTTTCCTTCTCCATGTTTCCTCGTCACATGAATGAGCCCCCAGATTCCTCCCAGCGGAGTGAAGCCTCGGGAGGGGAGCAGCCCACCAGACCCCCTCCCCTTTCCTCCCCCCTTTAGGTGTATAAAACTAGAGCACAGGATTTAGCTGACTAGCAGATTTCGGGGATAGTTTTTCCCAACAAAAGGGTGTCGTTTTCTCTTAACCCACTCCCCCCCCTCCCTGAAAGGTTTTAGTGGAGTGAAATTAGTGGTGAAAAGTGATGTCTTGGGATTGCAACCTTCACTGTCTGGCTGTCCTCACCTGCAGAGTGCCCACCTGCACTTCCACCCTCCTGCATTTTCCTGCCCCAGGTTGTAGTTCCAGGTGTCCCCAGGGGGGATTCTGCCCCTCCCCAATCCCCCCTCTTCCCCAGGGACACCTCCCCCTTCCTTCTCCCCTGGTTTGGAGCCGTGGCTGTGCCGAGGGCTGTGGCTGCATTCCCAGCAGGAGGAAAGGAGGGACCTTGTGACTGATCCACACTCAGCTCCGCCTGGGAGGAGTGGGAGTTGGGAAGCACCCGGTGCACACCTGGTGTGTTCCGAGGGCAGGGAGGGGAAGAGTCTCTTTGAGCAGAATTCCCGGGGCACTTGGATGCCCTTTGGGGTGAGGCTGTTTCAGCTGGGACTGGGCTGTGGCCAGTGCTGGAGCTCTGCCCTCGCTGTAGGCTTGGGCAGTCGGGGTGAGCCGTGAGCAAGGAGCCGCCGCTCCGGGACAGGCCAGGGCCAGGGGGTCCCGCAGGTGGGTTTGTGTCAGACAAGGGGAGAGCAGAGAGGGAAGGATGGAGGCAGGAGGCGGCTCCCGGGGGTTCAGGGTCATCCCGATCCCACGTGGCATCACCACAGCTTCGCTCCACTCCTGCACCGTCCCAGCTCCGGTGTCGGTTCCGTTCCATTTCTGGGGCGCCCAAGGTGCCCCCTCCTGACAGGTATTTGAGTTTGAACCCCAGTTTGTTGTTCCTCCCCCATCCCCTCCCACCCGGTTCCGCACCCGCAGTGACTCCCAGGTCCCGCACACCGTCCCCATCCGTAACGCTTTCCGGTCCCGACGGTGTGGCTCCTGGTCCCTGTCCTGTTGCTAGCATTGTGCCTGTCTTATGTATAATCACATCACCAAAAAAAGGAAAAAAAAAAATACAAAGGACTTTTTTTTTTTTTCCATTTTGTAATCGTAAAGAAATAGTCGCTGAACTGCTTCATGGTCGGGGTTTTCACAATTTTCAACATGATCTCGTGGTTTTGGTTCTGTTCTAGTTTAAAGGATCCGTCATCGTTTCTTTAAAACAAAAACCCAACAAACAACGGCGCTACCATACCCCTCTGCAGAAGTGCTTTTCTATTTATAAGGTTGAAAATTCTGAATAACCCTTTTAGCATTATAAAAACCACACAAAAAAAACCACCTTGTATTTTGTAAATATTTTCTTTTCCTGCTTTGAGCTGTGTAATGTCCTTGTTATATAGAAATGCTTTTCTTCCGAGAAGCTGATCTTTGTTAATGTCTTGATTCTGTTGGCAAAGCACAAATGTGCTTATAAAAAAAAAAAAAAGAAGAAAAGATTAAAAAAAAAATTAAAAAGTAATATTCCATTTGATGAATGTGAAACGCTGGGCTGGGACAGGGAAGGGGCCCTTCAGTGTACTCAGATCAGCTGCTTCCCTCCTGCGTTCCAGTGGCCTCTTTTTCCCTCTGTGACATCATTTCCCAGCAGCTGCTGTCAGCAAGAGCAGCGACCCCAGGGCTGGGGTTTATTTTACATTTCTGGGGTGCTGCTGGTTCTCATCCAGGGCCTGTTCTGTCCTTCCTGGCTCCACTGGGTGGGGTCCCCCCCACACCCCTCTGTGCTGAGCCTGTGGCCCCGAGGGATGGCTCTCCGAGAGGATGGATCCCCACCGCTGTGTCCCCCCATGCAAAAGAGGTGCCAGTTATCATTATCGTAGTAATGACTTTATTTCCAAATTCACTTTTACGGCAACAGTGTAAACCAGTTGTTAAACACACGATACACTATGGACACCCACAGACAGAAGCTAAGCTAGAATGATACACTGAGATCAAACCTTCCCTCCCCTCCCCGGCGCAGCGCGGGGGGCACGGGGCTGCCAGCACCACACAGGCTGGCACCGGACCTTCGCTAACACGCAGAATCTTTTGGAGTGCAGAAATACGATTTTTTTTTTTTTTTTTTCAATCAGTGCCGGCTTTAACCCCTTTCAGACCCAAGATGTGTCTGGATTAAAGGAAAAGCTGGGGTCAGGCTGTCCGGCTGCTCACGGGGACCCTCAGGCCTGGGTCTGAATGCAGGGTCGGGGCTGGGGAACGTGGCTCGGGCTGCTGGAGGGGACAGTGGGTGACATGGTGGATGGAAAGGGCTGTCCTGGGACCCCACAGCCCCTGGGAGGAGACGGCAGATGGGGCTGAGGACACTCACAGCAGGAAGGGGCT
The DNA here is from genome assembly GCF_965178545.1 of Coloeus monedula. Lineage (NCBI taxonomy): Eukaryota > Metazoa > Chordata > Aves > Passeriformes > Corvidae > Coloeus > Coloeus monedula. The sequence continues at coordinate 6,404,420 of NC_138806.1, read as the reverse complement.
GCTCACTGGAGCTCGGCGCAAGCGAAGGATGTCCTGGCCCTGGGTGCTGGTGTCCCTCAGGGGCTGCTTGGAGGGGACAGGGGTGCCGCAGGATGGGTGAGCTTAGCTACCCTGTCCTGCAGCCCTAAAGGGGTAAAGGTGATGCTTTGAGGGTTCTCCCACTTGCTCGTTCTACAGAGGACAAAAACCGCGGCGGCTCCTACAGCGCTACAGAGTCAGGGGCGGAGCACAGAGTCTTACAACCATGGAGTCAAGTGAACAGAGTGAGTGACAAGCTGGACACGGTGGTGTGCTGGACCAGCCTCTCCCCAGCAGTAAAGCAGCTCCTGGGGCTGCAGAGAGAAGGGTTGGACCCCCCCCCCTCCCTCCAAACCATCCCCATCCACAGCCAGGCCTGCGGCAGCCCAGCCCCACAGAGGGACAGGGGGTGACGGGTGGGCTCACAGCCCCTGCAGGATGGGAGCAGGTCCTGTCCTGGGAGGAAGTGCTGCTCTGCCCAGGAACAGCTGCTCTGACAGCTTTGGTGGCACCCAGCCACCACCCCAAGGACAACCAGAGGCCCTGATCCCCACCAGCCCTGTCAGACCAGGAATTGGGCCCCTGCTGGGAAAGCACAGCTTTCCCTGTGGCACAGCCTGGCACTGCAGGGTCTGTGGCCCCACCGGGCCCCCTCTGCCCTCCCACCCCCAGCTCCACTCCCAGAGCTCGGCTGGGGCCTCTGGGGGAGACAGGGCAGGAGGACACACATGGAGCTTCACTGGTGGCATCTCAGCCTCTTTGGTTGTAGAGGGAAGGGGCAGGCGGGGACAGCCACAGGACCCCCTCGTGCTCCCCAGGGAGCCACAGGAACAAAAGCAGCCAAAGAAAGAACTCGATTGGCTCCTGTCTCCGAGTGGTGCTGGGGGTGGTCAGTGCTGTGTGAGGGGTGAGACGCTGCCACCTCAAACCTGGGGAGCACCCGGAAAGGGGGTTCAGTGCCAGGGAGCAGCTGCTGGCCCCCGGCTGGGGGAGCTGCTGCCGCCTCCCCTGCGTCCTCCCAGGGTCTCACCGCTGCCACCGGCACAGCAGAGCCATGGAGCTGCCACCTCCGCCATCGCTGAGCTGACCTTGCAGGGAAAGAAAAAGAACAACCCAAAAATGTCACAAGCTGCACCCAAATCCAGGAGCCATCGCAGCACTGGAGCTGTGAGTGCCCCTCATCCACGCTGCCAGGGCGCTGGGAGGTGCCCGGCCCCGGGGAGCCCCGGCGCAGCCCCGGCCCCCCGCCCGGCAGACATGCGGCACCGGGCTCCTCCGGGCGCCGGGCTGGCCACGACCCGGAGCCGGCCGAGCTCCCCGGGCCCCCGGCTGGGCTGCGGCAGAGCCGGCGCGGGGCAGCTCAAAACTACTTACAGCATTTATTTTTTAAACACATGCTCGTTTATGAAAACAATCACCCTGGCACGGTCCAAGCATATACAGACAAATCTACTCTACGACACGAGGGGCTGCCAAAGGAATGGGGAAAAGCCTCTACTCATCCACTCAGCGGTTCCAGCACAGCCACGGACAGGGAACGGCCGTCCGGGGCCCCTCGGAGCGGGCACCCGGCGTCGCCTGAACTCCAGCTGCCGGAGCTGAGAGCGGGTTAGGGGGTACCTGGCCGTTATCTTCATACACATCTCGGCTTTCGGAGATAAAAACAAAAGGTTTCTTCCAAATCAGCAGGCAAATTTAACGCAGGGAGGGAGGGCATCTCCCCGCAGCCCCGGCTGTGCACCCAGGACGCGTCCGGCCCGCGGGCCAGCCCGGCCAGCGGCAGGGCATGAGCTGGGCAAGGTCACAGCCCCTTCCCGGGAGGGCCACCCGCTGCCCTGTGCTGGTGTGGGGTGCTCGGGACAGCGCCGTGCTGTAGCCGCCCCTCGGGCCCCCTCCCTGCCTTCCCGGGTGGCCCCGGGCGGGGCTGGGACAGCGAGGGACGCAGGGGGAGCGCGGGGACGGGGATGGGCTGTGCGCTCCGAGGAGCAGGGGGAGAGGAGGTTTTGTACCTCATAGTGTCACTGATTTTGAAGTCCTGGAGCTAGAGCTGAATGAACAGTAAAAGCAGGTTAAATCATTAACCAGTTAGGGATGGGGAAGCAGCTGTAAAAGGAACAGAGGAAGAAGGCCAGATTATTATTTTTGTTTCTTTTCTTTTTTTTTTCCTTTCCTTTCCTTGTCTTCTCTCCTGGTGGCCGCCGTGCCGCGATCACAAGCCCTGCTTGGCCAGCGAGGCGGACACCTCGTCGGCTAGCGTGGCCAGCTGGGGGGAGTCCACCAGGTTGATGCTGCCGGTGGAGGAGACGTTGCTAAGGCGGCGCGGGGAGGCATCTCCGGAGATGGTGGGGGACTTGTAGACGATTTCAGCGCCGTGGTCGGTCTTGGCTTTGGCGTTCTCGCGGAAGGTCAGCTTGTGAGTCTCAATCTGTGAGGGAGAGGAGGGCGGTCAGGGGGGCATGGCCGGGGAGATGGGCGGGACCTGCCAGGCGTCCACTCGAGCACGGCCGCTGAGAGGCGGGAGGAAAGCTCAGAGCAGTGAACCAGTGCCCCCAGTCCTTGGGCACGTCCCAAGCACCAGAGGGGACAGCAGGACCGGAGCATCTGGATGCTGCCAAATCCTCCCCAGGTGACGTCCCGGGTCCCAGAACACAGAGGGCACAACCTGGGCTGCTCCCAATCCCCTGGCAGAGATTATGGGGGGACGTGGCACACGAAGCTTCCCCTTAGCCCACGGAGCTGCTCCCAGGAGCCAAACCCCTCTCCTGGTGAACTGGATCTGGTTTGCTACTTACAGGTGCCCTCCCCAGCCAAGTGCAAGGCTGGGGGCTGGCTCTCCGTGGGGGTGAGCGGCTCCAGCACCAGGGCCTGGAGCCCAGCAGGGTCTGGGCTTGGGGTCCACGTCTTGTCTTCCTTGCCTTTCTCTCTCTACAGGTGAAGAAACCCACCAAGGGTAGTGGGGGGCAAAAAATGCATCAGCAACAAAAACCACGATCCAAGAAATGCCAGCCAGAAGGAAAAAGACAAAAAATAGAAAAGAAATAGAAAACTGGGGAGAAAAAGATCTGTAAAACAGGGCCATTCACTGACTCATAGAAAGAAGAGTGGCTGCCTTTGGAGCCAGGGAGGAAAACTCCAGGAACAGCAAGGGAGAGCACAGGGACCTGGGCAGAGCACGGAGCACTCGGCTCCCCATGGCAGACCCAGCACAGCAACCAGAGTTCAGCCTCAGGAGCTGTAGACTGTGAGTCCAAACGTGCATCTGTGTGTCACAGAGCAAGGAGGGGGCTTGGGGACACGGGAAAGGGACAGCAGAGCTGCACCTGGACTCAGTTACACCCACAACCTCCTCCAGGTGTGGGTTTGGGCAGGGGACGGGCAGCCACCAGGCTGGAAGGCTGAGGTGGTGATGTCACTGCTGGGTCACAGCCTTGCAGATAAACTCCCCTGCAAAAGGCAAGTCCTTCAAACTATGGCCCAGTGAATGTGTCAGGATGTGACAGAGCCATCACTGGAATCACAAAACTGATGGCAAAGAGCTCAGTGAAGCACAGGGGAGGCTGATGCATGGCAGAGAGAAGGGTAAGGAAGTCAAGCGGTCCCGCAGTCAGAGGCCAGCTGGAGGTGAGAGCTGGAGCTGCACAGAGAACACGTGGCCAAGAACAAAGCACCAAAATACAGGAGCTGAAACAGAACCTTCCCCTCCCATTGAGACAAAAGTGCTGGAAAAACAAGCAAGATAAAAACTGCTTTCCCTGGGGAAGCTGAACCCTGCGTGTTGCCAGGCTGGAGTCTCAGCCCTGTGCTTACCTCATGTCCTCACCCCCTGCCTGCTGGGGACTTGGTGGCCTTGAAGCCTGGCTGTGGAGCTGTTTTACTTGACTAAGACTCGCTGAAGTCACCATCAAAGCCTCAGTGGGAACAGCTCAGCCCAAGCTCAGTGTTTCCCTGACCCGAGTGCCTTTTGTCTTTCAATTGAAATCCCCCCAAACACTCCCCTCCCTTCACAGAGCCCTCGGTCAGGAAGGAGAAATCACCTTCTGAAGGGCCAGCTTGCTGCAAAGTCACCTGTGCTAAATAAAGCTGAGCCTTTAATGCTCCACTTTCACTGGGGATCCAACACCTCTGCAGCTCCCCAGCTGCCAGCTCTGTGTCACAGCAGCAACACAGCACAGGACTTGATGGCGACACTTGGTCATGGGAAGGGTTTGAGACACAAACTTCAGAGACAGCAGAAAGAGCAGGAAACCACAGGAGAGGCTGACACTTGCACTCATTTGGGTGGCCACAGGCCCGGAGGGATGCAGAGACATCCTGGCAGCAGTGCCAGCTCTGCTCAGCAAACGTCCCCTGAGCCCCGAGCAGGACCCTGCCCGAGGCCCGACCCCTCCCGCTCACAGCCCCGGCAGGACACGCCTGTCCCCAAGGCCCCTTCACCTTTTTATTGCCTCCTCCAGGGACGTGGCTGATGTTATCTAGGGACCCGATTTTCGACTGCACCTTATCTTTGAAGTCCAGTTTCTCAGATTTCACCTCCACCTGGCCACCACCTGCAAGAGAAGAGTGGGAGGTGGGTCAGGAGCTGGGAACAGCACCCAGCACTCCAGGGCTCACTGGGATGCTCCAGTCACTGCCTCCCCTCACCCCCTGCCCCTCTCCACACCCGCCGTGAGCTCCCGGGGCCAACACAGCCCAAGGGGTACCTGGCTTGTGATGGATGTTGCCCAGGGAACCACATTTGGATGTCACATGGCTCAGGTCGACTGGTTTGTAAACGATTTGCACCTGTCCGTAGGAGAGAGGGAAAGGGGATGAGCTGGTGGCCAGCACAGGCAGGTGGAGAGGGGGAGCACAACACACAGCGGCACCTGAGCTGGACTGGAGGGAAAGGACAGCTCAAACCCCAGGAGGATTAATGACACCAAAGAAACCGTCATCAGAAATGGGAGATCATTAATGCCCGTGTGCAGTAGCCTCTTAACATGTCAGCATGCACGAGATCACCTCTCCACAGAGGGGGGAGTAGAGGCAATTTTAAAGTGCTCAAGTGAGAGAGAAAGTGGAGTGGTAATTAATTAAGATTTGCATACACATCATCCAAAAGGAGGAGATATACCAGAGAGAAAACATAAAAAATAAATACCTTTTCTGGTGTAAAACATAAAGCTTATGTCCACAAAAACTGAAAGAACAGAAATGATCAATGTGCACAGAACTTTTAAAAGAGTGACCAAAATATGCATTTCTGAAAAATGCTGTAACGGAAATAAGGGTTAAAAAAAAAAAGCAAAGCAAAGTCTAAATATCTGGAGTTCACATCATAGAAATTAAAATGGCAGTTATAAAATATTGAACCACAACAGCATTTCATGGTATTTAAGCTCTGTTTTGATGTGTTTTGCCCATGATGTCTCTGAACGTGGGCTCCAGCAATTCCACGGATCCCCCCCGTCCCCAGACCGCGTGGGGCCGGTGGCCTCTTGTGCACGGACACCGGGGACACGGGACACACACACAGGGACATCAACAGGGGCTCTGCAGAGCTACGTTAGCAGCTACACACCAGGAGAGGACCCTCGGACCACGGCACACACACGGCAGCTACGGCAGGAACAGGAGACAAGGGGGGGAAAAAACATCCCCAGAACCCCACAGGTTCCCCTGGACCCTGGTTTGGGACTCACACCGGGTGTGGGTCAGCTGTTGCTGGAGTTAGTGGGGCTGTGCAGGAGAAATGGGACCATCAACACCTCGAGGTTGGTTCTGGCTCTGGGGACAGCCTGGATTTCCCGGGGAGCATCCGCTGCTCTCCGTGTTTCCCCGAGCACCACAGCGGGTGCGATGCTCTCACCAGCCTCAGAGGATGTGCCAGCACCACAGGGACCTGTGCAGAGGAGCTGCCTCCTCCCAGCAGCCCCAGACCAGCACCAAGGGTCCACCGCAGCCTCTGCTCCCCATCTGTGCGCCCGGGGCTGACCCAAAAGCCCCAGGGGAAGGTGCATCCTTCAGTTGTCACGCTGGCCCCATCACCCCCAGTGATGGACTGTGACTGTCACAGCCCTGAGGAACAGCCCACAGCCCATCGTGGAGCCAGGAAAAGCAGCAGAGGCTCCGTGCCACGCACAGAGCCCTGCTGACCTGCCTTGTCTCCGATGCTCACACAGACCAAAAGGCACATTTGACAGGAGACAGAGAGGGAGAAAAGCAACCCCTCAGGGTCTGGGACACCGTGGACACAGACATGGAGACAGCGCTGGGAAAGATCACACATTTAATGCACCGGGCAGGAGAGAAGCCGGATTTGGTTGGAAAGTAGGAAATGCCCAAAAAGGGCAGCTGGTGCCTCTCTAATCCCAGCTGTGACCCTGAAGGGTCTATGAGCAATTCAGGCACCGCTGAGACTTGAGACTGAAAGTCCTCCTGTTTCCAGTGCAAGCAGTCAGCAATTGGAGCTTTCTGCTCTCATTCCAGTCCCTTTTTTGACAGACAGGACTTTGTCATCCCTTCCCATCCCGCTGGAGAGCAGAGAAGGATCCTCCCCATTTTAGCAAGAAAGGAAAAGGGGAACAGAGTTGTTTGCCTGGGAAACCAGTGCCAGAGACCTGGGGATCCCACCCCTCAGCATCAGCAGTGCCAACTTTTACCTGAGGCATCACCTGGTCAGTGGGCTTAAAAATCCAGGTACCAGCCCCAGGGAGGGACAGTTCCCTCTGCAAGCAGTGATGACTGGGCAGGGGTCCCTGCTGACAGTGTTGTGGGGGGTCAAGTCCCAATGGCCATCAAAGCCCTGAGGTCTCTTGTTGCCCCTCTCGTACAGGAGCCCCAGGGCCCAGCCCAGCCCCGGGGACAGCCTGTGCAGCCACCCTGCCCCTGCCAGGCTTTGCTCCAAGAGCTCCCACAGGCAGAAGTCATGGGGTTTTCAGTTCTGGCAGGACCTGGGGAGGGATCACAACCCCCAGATGAAAATCCAGGTAATTCTTAACCCACTGCAGCTGCCGACGCCCACGGTGTGAGCTCTCCGTGGAGGAAGGGATGAGCTCAGCACCCGCCACAGCACGGAGGACTAACTCCTGGTCCACTGCACCCTGGGCAGCCCAGGCAGTGCAGGACCCCAGAGTGGGGAAAAGGGACAACCATGGAACTGCTTCACAGGGGTCTGAGCTCTGCAAAGCAGCTCCTCTGGCCTCCTCTGAAATAACTGCACAGTGACACCAAATTTAAGCCAGAGGCTGCAAACCCAGCTGTGTTCCTGTGTTCACCTGCCAAGCCTTCTGCAAGGTTCAGTTTCTTAGGGAAGGCATCCACAGAGATCAAAAACAGTCCAAGGAAAATCCATGGGGAACATCTCAGACCCACAAATCCCAGTAACACTGTCTGGGGTGTCAGGGATGTGCCTTCCTCGGCCCATCGTCTTTCCTGGACCCAAACTGTCTCCAGCTGTAAATCCACCAACCTCCGTGGAGTTTCTCCAGGTTTCTGGCACAGTAACTGAAAGCCGAGTCTGGTATTTATGTGGGAACAGCTGGAAATGCCAGCGTGCAAATCAATTAACTCAACAGTACTTCAGGCTCAGCCTCCGTGGGCGCTGCTGGACACATTCGTTAGCAAGGAGAAACTTAATATTTGCATGGATCATACTTGCCTGATGGGAATGGGCAGGAACCTGCGTGCTCACATGTTGGGCAGGATCATGTCCAATTTAGCAGCACATTAAGCAACGAGGACTGGGTCTGCTCATAAATCTACCCATCTCCTGCGTCACTGTGTGCCAGAGGCCCCATCCCACAGACAAGGAGGCTTTCACCTTCCAGGCAGTGCAAAACCCTGGAGTTACTGGGATGTTTTGTTACAGATGTGGTTTGGACACGGGGCAGTTAGTTCTGTCCATGTCAGGCATGTCCAGGACTTGTTAGGGGTCATCCTTTGGGTTAATGGGGTTAAATGACAGCACATCCCCAATGGCTATGTGACAGCAGGGTGGCTGCAGATAGCATTGGTGATTAGTGTAACAACATGCCACTAAAATCAGGATTATTACAGTGCATTCAAAGTGTGAAGGTACTCACACTGCCTCCGCCCGGGATGTGTTTGATATTATCCTTTGAGCCACACCTGGATTGAACGCTGCTAAAGTCCAGCTTCTTATTAATTATCTGCACCTTTGGTAGCCAGAAAAGAGTCATTGCACGTCACCAATAGCTATCTGATGGCAGGGTCGCTGCAGATAGCATTGGCAGTTTAGTGTACACAACATGCCACTTATCAAAAGAACTATTATAGAGCATTGAAAGTGTGAAGGTACTCACACTGCCTCCGCCCGGGATGTGTTTGATATTATCCTTTGAGCCACACTTGGATTGAACGCTGCTAAAGTCCAGCTTCTTATTAATTATCTGCACCTTTAGTAGCCAGAAAAGAGCGTGAGAAACAACGTGACCATCTGCAGCTTGACCATGCGTTATATCCCTAAACCAGGAACCTGCCTTCCAGGGCCAGGAGTGAAAAGGAGAATCTCTGGCTTGCTGCACAGATTTGTCTGCTCCTGGGCTGGAAAGTGAAGATGGAGAGAGACTGGACAGGCCTGGGTGGTGATGCAGCCCTGGGTCCCAGGCCACAAACACCAGCCAGAAAGCCAGCTCAGCCTGGTTCCTTCCTCTGCACAGAACGGGGACCTCGTTGGGCACCAAACACGCAGGAAGGCACCGCTGAGAGGCACCAGGGCTCGCAGACTCCTCCAGGGCTCCGAGACTCGGCCTGCAGAGCCAGCGGGAGGAGGAGGGGTGGAGCTGACAGAAAAATCATGCCCAGCTCCAGCTCCCATGCCAGGCACCACAGTCCCGTTCTGGGCCAGGCACACCTGGCCTTGGGCAAACAGGTGCCACTGGCCATGCTGGGGAGCAGGAGCTGCATGTCCAGCACTGGGAGAGGACACCGAGCTCTGCCCTGCACAGGGCTCACACTTCCTCCACAGCTACCAAGAGAAAGCCAAGGCTGCCAGGAATGCAGCCCCAGGCCAGGGATGCAGCCCCATCCCAGCTCTGTGGCACATTCCCACCATTCCCGGTGGGAGCGAGGCCAGGAAGGGCTGGGGCCCCATGGGAACCACTCACCCTGCTAACCACAGCCCCCAGCCCCAAAGCCTCCCCTCCACACACGGATTTCTGTGCTAATGACGCTGGTGCCACTCGGGGCTTGTTTTCCCCACTGGTTGTGTAGGAAGGGACCTCGGGCATGGGAGCAGCTCTTCCAGACAGCCCAAGGGTGAAGACAACCCCTGCTCCCTCCCCACACACCCTGGAGTGGCTTTACAACCCCCACAGGTGTAAATGCAGGTAAAAACCCACAGGTCTGAGCCTGTGTGAAGCACAGTCCTGTGAGAGCAGCCAGCGGTGCCACATCCCTGGGCACAGACACTCCTGGGCAGCACCATGCCCAGGGCTGAGCAGGCACCTCGCCTCCACCCCAGCACTCCAATCCCGGCCTGCTGCTGCCAGGAGAGCTCCCTGCTATGCCCTGGCTCTCCAGCCTGAGAAGCATCACGGCTGGCACGTGCTTCCAGCAGGATTTTCCAACTTCACATCCACTAATCCCACAAATTGGGACCCAGCTCTGCCACACCAGGCTTTGCCAGAGCAGCACTCGGTGATCCAGCGACAACAGGAGTGCCCAGGCCATGCAGGAACACCGGCAGAGATGGGGCCTGGCTGGCTCCTGGCGTGTGTGCCCCACATTCTTTTGCTTCCCTGGGCTGGGGGTCTGGAATCTCCACAGAGGGCAGGCTCCAAACCCATTTCTGACCAGCCTAAAATCAAACGTGTGGGATCAGCCCCTTCTGCTCCAGCTGCAACCATTCTGCTGAGAGCAGCCTCATGTCCCTACAGAACCCCCAGCAGAGCATCCAGCCATTCTCCCCTGCAAAGAGCAAGGAATTGTCCCAAATTCAGCTGTTCTTACTCTTTCAGTAACAACAACAACAACAGAGAAGCAGAAAGGGAAAAAAAACAAACTGTAAAAGCTGGATTAAAAAGAACAAGCAAGTAATTTAACTATTTTCCAGTAAACAAGGGTTCCTTCTAAAATCCCTGGAGAACAGGGTTTGTGGGGGTGGGAAGAAAAACCTGTGTCTTGTGCTAAGTGGGCAGGAGGGCTGAGCCCCCCAAAAAGGACACTGTGCTCATGTGCTGCTGTCTCATGACCAAGAGCCCTGCCCAGGCTCCAGAGCCCCCCTGGATTGTGGCACAAAGCCAGTAAATTGCCAGCCACGGTGGAAAACGCCTGGAAAGGCCATGGAAAAGCAGGCTGCCATTTCAGAGGATGCAGAGGAGCCAGCTCAAAGCCTCCCCCCATGCCAAAGGGGAACATTCAGAGCCACTGAGGTACCTGCTCACACAAAATGCCATGCACAGCACTCAGGGAGCACTTGTTATGGCTCTGCACAGTCTGGAGCCAGGCATTGTCACCCCAGGACAGGCAGTGTCCCCTGTCAGGCTTGCAGAATTTAACCAAGACCCTCACTCCCAAGCACTTGGAGCCCAGAGGTCACTTTGCTGCTCATGAAACAACTTTTCTGGGAGTGCAACACGGTTGAAAGAAGCGCCACCAGCTCTGGCCATGCCACCCTGCACCGTGCAGCCAGACAGTGCCTGATGGCACAACACAACCCGAGGCCTTTGTCAACAGAGCTGGATCCAAAATCCCAGTGTCTGGAAAAACGTGGGGTCCGAGCCTGAGACCCTCAGAAGGAGGAGACAGACCATCCTTTCCTCTCCTGCAGTGCTGGAAGGACTGCTCCAGGCACAGTGTGGGATTTGGAAACACAGCCCTGATCCTGCCACTCCTCAGAGCTGCAGGTCACAACCTGCTGTCCCTGCCTGGACACCACCAGGGGATGTCACTCCCCTGGCAGCCGCTCCATGAGACCCACACCACAAGCTCTCCATGGGACAGCTGAGCTGCACTAAGCCAGGCAAGGCACTCCCAGCCAAGCATCCAACCCAAAGCCTTTCCAATACACCAGAGTCGGGCTGGAGCCCTGCCCATGGCCGGGCTGCTGCTGCTCCAGGGAGGTTTTCCCATCCCGGATGGAGCACCCAGCACCCACTGTCCCCACAGACAGGCCCCTGGGAAGCAGAGTCCGTGTTTACCTTGCCACCTCCAGGCTGGTGCTTGAGGTTATCGGTGGAGCCAATTTTGGACTTGACGTTTTTCAGGTCGGGCATGGGCGCGGCCGACGGCTGGATGCGGGTCTTGGCAGAGGCGGGAGATTTCGGTGGGGTGCGAACCACTGCCACCTTCTTGGGCTCCCTGGCTGGTGGGGTGGGCAGAGAGGGGGTGCGGGAACGGCTGCCTGGAGTCCCGGGGGAGCCGGGACTGCTGTAACCGCTTCTGTCTCCAGACTTTGGCTGCTCACCTGGGGTTTGCAGACAGGACAGCACGGGTCAGAACCCTTCCCTGCTCCCTGCTGCCCGTGGGGGCTGCTCTGCCTCGTCCCAGAGCCCACCCACTACTCCCAGTGCAGGGGGAGGATGGTGGCTGCACTTTCTTCTACTCCATTTTGAAGGGAAAACTGCAATTTAAAGGCAATTTCCTAATATCCCAGAAGGAAGATGGTCTCCATTGCCTGGATCATCAGTAAGACTCCCCACCCGAGCATGGCATGATGAATTACAGACAAAAGACACTCAGAACCACTTTTCTATTAGAAATTTGGAAGCACTTCCACAAAATTATTTTCTGTAATTAACTAAAGCTGATCGCTGAGCAGCTTAGCACTGTCCCCAGTTTGAAAAGGAAATGAAAGAAGAAAAGAAGACCCTTAAACATCACCTTTCTCAGTCTTTGCTGCTGCAGGAGGTGTTTTTTTCTGCTCCTTTCTGCCTGTTTAGTGAATGAGAAAGATACTTAAACATAATAAAGCTGGAAAATTAATTGATTTAAGGTTTTATGCAGTGCTGGTTAAGTATGAAATATATGTATATATCCAGTGAAATGCACCACTTTAATGGAAATTCACAACGCCTGATGCTTTCTGGGGTTTTCTTCTCTGAGCATAATGGGCTAATCTCCATTCCTGTAATCGAAGAATTGATCCTCTTGCCCCTGCTCTTTGTGAAATATTGTCAGAGAGAAAACGAGTAGATGGATTAAAAAAACGGAGCTGCCTAAATCTTCCAAATTTGAGGAAATCCCACAGGATAAAGCAACTGTCGTCTCCTACACACTGGTGACTGTATGAACAGAGGGGATTGAGCAGCACCTGGAAAGGCTCGATTCAGAGGGGTCACCCCTGGCTCTGCACCCCAGCCCCAGGAGAGGGCTGAGTTTGGTCATCAACCCCCTGGAACTGCCCAGCAGCACCACCCAGACACCAGCACGCGGCTCCCACCGTCACCTACCGGAGCTGGGAGGGGTCTTGGGGGCCGTGGGGGTCTTGGCCGGGATGCGGGTGGCGTTGGTGGAGTTCCTCTGCGCCTGCCCCGTGCGTGCCGTGCCCGTCTTCGCCTGGGGACACAGCATACCAGAGCGTGAGACCCTCCCACCTCCTCCCCTGGGATTCCCCACACCTGGAATGTGCCCGTTCACACCTCCTGTCCCATCCCCCAGGCCTGGGCTGCTGGAGCAGCTGTGACCTTTCCCAGGTGAGCCCTTGGCTTCAGCTGCACCATTCACTGCACGCTCACACCTGCTTCAGCCACACCTCTGTTCTCTAAATTTCAGCCTTTGGTTTCCCCTGTTCTGCTAAAATTTGGTACAGAAGATAAATTAATCCCAGCATCTGTGACTGGCACAGGGTGCCCAGAGCAGCTGTGGCTGCCCCTGGATCCCTGCAAGTGTCCAAGGCCAGGCTGGACACGGCTTGGAGCAGCCTGGGACAGTGGGAGGTGTCCCTGCCCATGGCAGGGGAGGGACTGGATGAGATTTAAGGTCGTTTCTGACCCAAACCATTCCAGGATTCCATGGTTCTGTGAGCTGCACTCCCTGTGCTTTCCCTCGCCACGGGTGTATTTATGTGACTGAATGCCACAAAGGGAAAAAGCTCCGAGGTTCTGTTCTCCCGCAGGATTAGCCATGGGTGCGCTGCATTCTCTGCCCTGTGCAGCACCTGCAGCTCTGGCACAGCTCAAACTCATCTGCTGTCTGCAGAAACACAGACAGAGCTGCAAACAAGGAAGGGCATGAGGGGACCTGGGAACACCTTGGGGAGAGCAGGTCACACCCTGCAGCAAGTGCTCTCTGTGCTGGTTCCTCCCAACACCAACATCGCAGCCAAGCCTGGCCTCACCACGGGAAGGTGAGGGGGAAGCACATCCCACCCTCTCCATGGGACAGGGAAGGACTCAGCCAAGCTCCATCGACCAGGAACACCTCCAGGTACTGCCCTTGGCCTCTGTCCCACCCCGCTCCCTTACCTTGGCTCTTGTCTCCTGCATCCCTGTACTGGCAGGCCGGGGTGCGGCAGGAGAGGCTCGCTTGGAGGCAGAGGCAGGGCTGGAGGGTGGTTTCGGAGGGGCTGTGTGTCGGAGGGGGGGGATGGAGCCAGGGGGTTTGGCAGGGCAGGGTGAGGATTTCTTGGACATGGAAACGAAATAAAATGGGAACAGAAACAAAAAAAAATCAGCATGGGAAGGAAAGAAAATGGGATCAGCAACATCAAATAGGATTAGAAGGTGCAATACAGAGCTGGGTGTGGCGTAGGTGATGGCTGGGACTGCCGGGGCAATGCATAGAGAAATAACCAATTTCACTGTTTGAAAATAATTCTATCCCTCATCTTTAAATCTTCACCCACTGAATTTCCCCTCAGCTTGTCCATTATCCCACTCAGGCACTAACCAGGATAATGGCCAGCTGAGCTAAACCTCCTCCAAACTACCAGTGTGACAGATATTGTTAAACTTCTGGAATTTACCCACTATTAAACTCTGTTCCTCACCCAGAATATAACACAGCATCTTTTTGGGGAGTTGTCCTGTGCAAGTCAGGAGCTGGATTTAATGATTCCTGTGGATCCCTTCCAACCCAGGATATTCTATGATCTGCAAGATCTAGATTATTTAATTTAATGTTTTAATTGCATGTTTTGCTCTTTTCACAGTTACGCTTGTCCTCAGTGCAGTTTTGAGCCTGCCCCAAGGTCAGCTGCTGCTTTCCAGTCCTGGGCTGAGAAAATGATTTCTCCAACCACCCACCCAACCCCATGAGCCATGAGTTTGATTTAGATTTGGACCATTTCCTCACCCTCAAAGAACCCATGGATTGCACCATCCAAACCCAAGGGAGGGAAGAAAAAACAAAAACACTCTTGAAAACAAATGGAAAAATGGAACATAATGGGAAGGTTTCCTAAGAGGCACAAGAGCAGGCCAGGAGGGCAGGAGAGGGGCCAGGAATTGTGGACAGGTGTCACCCCTGGTTTTGTTTTTTAGCTTACCTTGGGTTTCTTTTCATCAGCTTCGGTCCCTTCCTTGTCAACACGACCTGACAGATGGAAACACACAGTTACACCTCTTGGGACTGGTCATAAACTCCAGAGAGGACACCACACTGCTGGGGGTGTTCCCTGTCCCTGGTCTCTCTTAAACTCAATACTGTTCTTAGAAATACGACAAAGTCACCATTTCTTGCAGAAATCCTTCCCCCACTCCACAAACACATTCCTTCTGTGTTAGCAGATGATCCTGTGTTAGTCAGCACTGGAGACCAGACACACCAACGAGGTTTGTGTGAGAGCATTTCGCCCAGATTTCCACCCAGTTCCCGCAGGATCCATCCAGCTTAGGACAGAAAGCTCCCTTTAACCCTAAACACGAGTCTCTGGAACACCCACTTGTTCTAACAATCATATAAATAGGGACTCAAGCTGAAGGAAGCCCCAGTCCAGCAGCACTGTGATCTCATTTAAGGGGGGTGTTCAGCTGGCATTGCAGAGCACTTTTATCCTGGCTGTTGTTAATTCCCATCTCTCCTGACAGGCTGCTCCCTGCCTCCCAGCACAGTGCCCCTTCCACCTGGGTCAGTCTAATTAGGAGATTAGAAATGGGGAGGAGATAAAGTTGGAACTACAAGGCACTCATAACAAAGCCCTTTTCCCCCCAGCTTCTGCTAATTGGGAGGAGAAGCTGCTGATATTGTCCCCGGTGTTTGGAAACTTGTCCTGGGGGATCAGCCCTTTCCCAAAGGCACGGACAATGCTGTTAATCCAGCACGGACCCATCCCAGAGCTGCCGGAGGCACCACCCCTCCCAAATTCAGTTAAACTGCACACTGGAGCAAGGCTGGAGCCAAACAGCCACCAAGTATCTCTGTTTTTGAAGGGAAAGACCATTCAATAATTAAACTTCTCCTACTGAATCAGAAGCTGGCTGGCTCTGGGCAGTGCATCCCCACCCCGCCGTGGCTCCAGGCTCCAGTGCAAGCCATGCCAGTGCCCCACAGCAGACGTGCGAAGCCTCCCGCTGCTGATCCCAGAGGGAACAACGAGAAATATGTTATGAGCTTTAGCTCCAGCGGAAAAAGCTCCATGAACAATTTCTTCGTGAGCCCCGCACAGCAAAGAGCCGCAAACCAGAGCAGCATTCCCAGGCTAACGGGAGCAGCCAAGCCAGCCTTTGGAATGTGGATCTGGGGGAAAAGGCAGAGCTTCCCCCAGGACAGACCCTGGAGAGCCGAGCTGAGGTACAACACGGTGAGACACCAACGTGTGTCCTGCTGCCCTGGCTTGTTAACAGCTCACAGCACCACCTGCCTTCGGCCACTGAGCTGGGCCCTTGGGACATTCCTGAACCCAGGAGAAGTGGAAAACAGAAAGGAAAGGTGTAAGGGATGCTCGTGTATTCAGTGAACTCAAACCTTGACCCAAGCCTGCCCTCCCAGCCCAGCCCAGCCCCACACACTGTTTAGATGCCTCCAGACAGACAGGCAGCTCCTGCTGAACCTCCAAACCCAGCACTGTGCTGGCACACCCAGGGACACCCCATCCAGAGCTGGGATGGCAGCAGGATGCTTTGGAAGAGCAATGGACATGCCTGGCAGTGGGAAAATGTCCTGCTGGCTGCAGGCCGTACCTCCAGCAGCAGTGGGTAGCGGATATTTAAGGGGGAAGTACAAGAAACAGGATCAATGTGGGGGTTTTTCCATGGTTAGACCTGCCATCCTTGCCTTTTTCCTCCTCCCTCCTCTTTAGGAAAGCCAATTCCAAGAGTTATTGGATCAGACATGCAAACCAGATGGCACGTGTCCTGCCGGAACAAGCTGCACACGCCAGGTTAGCCCCACTCCAGCATGCCAGAGCCACGTCCATCCGGTCCTCATCTTCTCTGGGAAGGTGCCAGGTGGGAGTTAAGGCACCCACCCAACAGATCCAAGGAAATCAAAACAAAAACAGGTGAAAAAAAGCATGATTAGGGACACGCCAGCACCATGCAAGGGGCGCGGAACCGCAGCGCAAGGGTCTGGCAATCCAATCCAGGATTAAATAAAGAGGGAGGGGCAGGGAGGGAGCAGCAGCACTGTAGATCAGTCACAGCACAGGTCCAGGCCATTTCCAAGCAGCAGGAGTTGAGGTGGCAGCAAGCTGCAGTGCTGGATCAGGCAGCCTTGTCGGGAGCCAGGCGAGCCCAGGGCAGCAGCTGGAGCACACACCTTTGAGGAGAGGGACACGAGTGGCCTTGTCTGCAGCCAGGCCACTGGGCTTCCTCCTGGGCGTCCGGCGGCCCCCTGCATCTGGCACAACCTCTTCCGAAGGAGCATCTTTGTCCTTCATATCATCTTCTACCTCAGCAGGGAGTTTGGCTGCTTCTAGCACAGGCCCGGAATCTTCTCCCTCCTTGGGCTCAGCCTCTTTTTGGGAGACACTTTCAGAAGGCTCTGATGGGGTCACATCCAGACCTCCTTCTCCCCCCAGTGGCTGTTGCTTCTCCTCTTGGTCCTCTCCTGCTTTGTGTGACTCAGCTTCAGTCAGAAGTGCCTCTCCTGGGGTGTCTCTGAGGACATCTTTGGACTTGTTTTCTCCATCATGTTCTTCACGAGTCTCCTTGGCTGCTGCTGGACACAAGCCCTTTTCAGGTCCCAGTGAAACACGATGATCCACAAGGGAAGGCAAACCCTGCTCAGAAGTTTCATCAATATCCCGGTCCTGATCTCTCTCCCATCCGCTGGAATCTTCTTTTAACAGAGCTCTGGCACACAAAGGAGATGGTCCATCTTTATGGTCACCTGTGCCACCTGCTCCTGCCAGACCCTCCGTGCGCACGCCACGGCCCAGCTCTGGCTCCACACCGACGCCTTCTCTGCCTCCCTGATCCCACAACTCACTGCTGCCTTCGGATGCTCCAGAGCCTTGGTACATATCCAGGGGTATTGGGATGGTGACCTCGATTCTGGTGGGAGCTGCTGCCGGGGCCTTCGTTTCACGTGACAGAGGCGGCTGCTGAAGCCCCGCTCCCTGCTCTGGGGGCTGGCTGGCACCTTTTACTGCCTCTCCCACACACTCCTGAGGGCCAGGCTGGAGCTTTGGAGAGCTCGGCTCGCCTGGAGTTGAAGACGTGGGGTATGAAGCATGGGCAAGAGATTAGCACAGGCATGTCAAACATCACGTAACATGAGAGATTCAGGATTTCTACCGGCAATCGAGAGAGAAAAGCAAGTCCCGCCCGGCCCCACTGAACAGACAACTCACTCCCACAGTGGCTTTTGCCCTCAAAGAAACTCTGATCCCCACAGGAATCAGGAACAGTGACAGCCACAGCACATGGGAGACCAGATTCCTGCCTGGACCCGGCTCGGAGGAGGCCGGGTTCACCCTGCACTCCATGAGCTGGTTTAGCTGTAGAGGTTTCCAAAAGCCAAGAACATTCCCATTTTCCCTAACAACACCACTGGACCATCAGTTTGCTGCTCAGTGCCCACCTCTTCTTGCCTCGAGGGCCTGGGCAAGGGCCAGAGCCCTGTCCTCCTTCCTGACTTTTTGAGCACTGATCAGGTAAAGAGCCTAAACCAGAGCCCTGAGATCACGACTGTGGCTTTGGTAGAATAACAAACGAGTAAAACGAGAATAGATGAAGTCAAGACCAACTTAGTCTTTCATCAGTGTCCTCCCCATTTTAAGAGAATTATCACAATTAAGTGAAACAACCAACCAAAGACCTCGTACGTGACAGCTGAAAGATCCCAGGACAGGACAGAAAGGGCTTAGCAAAAATCTGGTGAGAAACAGCACTAAAGCCAGGGCAGAGAGAAGAGAGAACTTCAACCCCCTGCACTAACAACCCTGATTTCTTTTTTATAGTGGTGCCACTATTTCATATCTAGAAGAGCTGACAGTGCAAAAACCACTGGCCAGGCAAGTAAAGGTTTTATTCTAACTGCAGGGAGCAGAGTGCACAGAACTGTGCTCATCTGTGTGTGGAAAGCAACAACAACCTGAATTCCACCCTGAGCTGAGAAGGCAAAGATCTATTTACTTCTGTAAAAGACATGGATGTCTAAATGCACTAATGGAGCCACGAGGAGGAAAGACACTGCCCAACTGGAGGGATTTGCTGTGTTTACTACACAGGAAACTACTTCACAACATGGCTTTTCACTAAGATTTTAAACAGTGCACTAAATTAGGGCTGTGGTGTACAGTGCAGGCAGGACAGAAACATCACGGCGAGTCTCAACCCCTCAGTCTGCCCCATGGAATTAAGCCAGCACTGGGGGCTTTGGGAAAACCAATTTTCCATCAAGTCTGAACTGAGCAGAGTCAAGAGAAGCTTTCCAGGTCCAAATGGTCCCTGGATAATTTTCAGCTCACCTAAGCAGGCACGTAATTAATGCTGTGAGAACTGTGTCCACTGTGCCTGGCTTTGTCACTCACATTCCCCAAGACTGGGATGAGGAGAAAAATCCCATAATGTTAAAGTCAGGGTATCAGTGAGTAGGTTTGAGTCATGTTTTACATTAGAAAGACACAGTAATTAAACAGTGCACTAGTTTCACGTGTGACACGCAGGGCCCACACTGCCTCTGCTCAATCTGAGAAGTTCCTCAGGTCATGGCACATCCCAGCTCTGTCCATCAGCTCTTCCAGCCTGGAGAATGCCCTGGTTTTGCAACTGGACAAACAAGCACCATGACTTTGGCCATCTGAGATGGAAATCTGGTGCATGAGAAGCTGCAACTCCCTGAAATGATTGTGTTGGAACATTCCAAGCGTGTACGACCCTCCTCTGTCAGGTACAGGGAGAACTGCACAGCTGCTGTGCAGGGCAGAGCATTTCCTCACAGAACAAAATTCCCAAGCCACCACCAACCAGTTGCACACGTGGGCAGCAACAACTGGTCCCAGCAACAGACGATTCACCCACCTTGAGTGGCGTCTCCTGCAGCGTGATCCTCCAGGTTGGGAGTGGCTCCTACCCCCGCCTCTTCAGCTGCTCCCAGGTCGGAGAAAGAAGGGGAAAAACATGATCAAAACAAGTTTAAGCATGTGCCTGGAGAATGAATTCACCTCTCTGCCGAGGCTGCCCATCAGAATGGGCAGGATCTCTGCTGTACCACGAGCAGGGCAGTATCAGAAAGCAAATCTCCCCACACCGATGATGGATCTGGGTAGATCTGTTCAGCCTGTGCTGTACAGACCAGAGAAGTGTTTCACCAACTTCCATATCCTAAATGGCAGGTTAGTACAAGCTCTTCCAGGCAGAAAACAGGCTGTTAAGGAACAAGGAAACTTGTGGATTTAAATCCCTCTTCTACCCCACCTGGCCTTTATGTGGCCAGCAGCACTCCCATGAATGTCTCTTACCTGAGCTCACCTTCTTGGTGTCTGTGACCAACCTGTGAACCCTGCCAAGGCTGTGTGAGACCAGTAATTCCAAGCCTGATACAAATCTAGAGAAATCCTGAACTTCAGGACTACTGGTACATCAGAGAAGCACGGTTTTCTTCACAGTGATGATGGTTTGTCTCCATCAGCATTTTTTCAATTTATTCTGTGACTACTTTCAAACCAGCTTAAACAATTATATTTGTATGTCACAGTTCTCCAGTCAAACCAGGACTTTCTCTGTTTTCCCCATTTTTTTCCAAG
The DNA here is from genome assembly GCF_965178545.1 of Coloeus monedula. Classification (NCBI taxonomy): domain Eukaryota; kingdom Metazoa; phylum Chordata; class Aves; order Passeriformes; family Corvidae; genus Coloeus; species Coloeus monedula. Next base: position 6,384,331 of record NC_138806.1, on the reverse strand, counting down.
CAGTTCAGGACACACACACTGGCTCCCTGGGACAGTCAGATCTTGCACCAGAGCCTCCGTGTTTCAGCCCAGGGCTCCACCAGCAGCTCAGGGACTGGATGCAGGACAGAAATTTCACTGCTGTGAGCTTGTTTCAGTGTCTGGCTGTGGCAGAAGCCCTTTTCCACCCACTACCTTTCTCAGGTCCTGCCTGATGCTTCCAGGGAAAGCCACTGGCTACGGCACAGGGGACACGTCCTCATTTTTCGCACACAGATCTGCCCTCCCAGATCCTGCTCTCTCTCACACACAGCACTGCCACAGTCACTCCCTGCTCTGCCTCTGAAAGGCCCCATCCTTCCATGGAAAACCAGGCCCAGGTGCAGTGATTCCCCACAGGGCATTCAGGCTGAATTAGTCACTTCACTTCCTCTGCATTATCCTTAAAAGCACTGCTGCAGTGGCCTGGTTTTCACCTGCCACTGCAAAGACACCCGCGAGGGCTGGGCAGAGCCCGAGGGCCGCAGGACAGGCACCGAGGGCCTGCGGAGACCAGCGGCGAGGGGCTGCTGGCACAGGGGCAGGAATGACCCGGATCTGCAGGTAGAGCCTGGGGGTGGGAGCCAAAGCCACCGCAGAGACACCAGACAGAAGGATTGTCAGATGTGGAGCAGAGAAAGAGAGAAGAAAAGGCTGCAAGTTTCCCCCAGGATGGGGAAGGCAAGAGGACAATTTAAGTGAGGAATTATTTGGAGAAGAAGGAAGCAGCATCGGAAGCAGCGTCCCTGTGAGAGGTTTTGTGGTGTTGTCTCACAGCACCGACCAGTCCAGCTCTCTGCTCTGTCTGCATCAAGAGATGAAGCTGCACCTTGGTCTCCCTCACCTGTGGTTCCTTCTGGGATCTCCCCGTGCTGTTCCGCACCACCCTGATCCTCGTGGTCTCCTTCCTCCACTAAAGGTGCTGTGGCATCTGAAAAACAACACAGCTTTCACACAGCTGTTGAGAGGCAAAGCCTTCTGAAGGCCATGATGTGCCTGAAGAACTTTCTGTTCAGAGAAGCACTCGGCTCCCTCCCTTGAGCCAATGGAGCTTGTGGAGGGAACAACCAAGCATGACACAGCAAAGCCAGAACCACAGGGACACCATGAGCTGCCCCCTGCCACACAATGTGCCACAATGGGCTCCCTATGCTTCTGAGGGCTTTGCCTTTTTGTCCAAAAATCCACAGCTAAAAGCAGCCACTGGTGCCTGATGCACAGGCACAGCAACCCTGCATGGGGACTGGGCTGCTCTGGAGCAGGACAGAGCAACTCCCACAGGACACCTTCATAAAACACCCCACTGTGGCTGCATCATGTTCTGGGACAGACAGACACCTGGCTCCACCTACCAGAGGGGTGTCTGCTCATCCTGACAGTCCCAATCCAACCGGAAAGCAGGATACCATCCCCTCCTGCACCAACCAGGTTTTATGTCCCGATTTCTTGAGGCACTTTCCAGACAATCAGTCAGCCCACGCCTCCAGCGGGACAGGGCTGGACTGCTTGGCATCTCTGCCCACCATTCCTTCCTTTCAGAACAATTTTGCAAGCTAAAGCCTCTACCTCAAGTCTCCAAAGGCAGATACTCGGGATTAAAGCAGCCAGAGGAACGCAAAAAGTGAAGGTAATAACAACAGTGAACCAGTCTCTGGACCATTCTGGAATTAGTGTCTTTCTACCCACAAGGCATTCAGGGCTCGGGGAGCACAGTGACACAAACCTGTGTCACACAACACAGGACTGCTCCTGGCTGCACTGCCGGGACCTTGCAGTGCCCGTGTAAGAAGTCTGCAGGAAACAAACCACAAGCAACTTCCTGAGGTGTAATGAACACTTCACCTTTCTTGCTATCCAGCCCACTCTCCACCTTTAAAGCTCATTATCTCATTCTGCAGCATGGCAAACACCACCAGTGACAAGACTAATGAAGAGCATTTTCTCCTCCTGAGAAACCCCACCAGGACACGGCACAGGGAGTCTGTGGCAAGGTTTACCACGACCCCATCCATCATGGTTTCAAAGCAGAAAGTCAAAGAGCTCCCACCTTCTGTAGTTGGGGTGCTCTTAGCATCAGATGTTTCAGAAACAGGCTCATCCGATCCGTCATCGACTGGTATCTGAAGGGGATAGCCTGGAAAACATTCAAATACTTACAACAAGTCCTTGGCTATGAACTGGGGCCTGGGGGTTACCGACTCTGATTGCCCAGGTCCACAGCAGCAAAAAGCTGCAGCTGGAGAGTAAAAACCACCTGAACTAAAAGCAAGCAAAGCATGAAAATGCCAACCAAAAGCACCAGTGTCACCACCAAAAGGAACAAGCGGAAACCCATCAGCAAAAGAAAAGCCCAGTGAACTGGACAGGCAGAAACAGCAAAGCATGGCACAAGCAGGCAAGGAGATCTCAGCAACGTAAGGAGGAAAGATGTGCAGCTTCCGAGTCACTGTTGTCCTCTCCCTCCCAGAGCAGGCTGAGCACTCCCAGGACTGCAAACCAGCCCGTGTTTGTAACGGGCTCAGTGCAGGACAACATTCTGTGCCAAGAAGCGGTGGCAAAAGTCTTCTGGAAGAGCAGGGCAAGAGGCACGAGTCTCCTCTCAGCAAGGGTGTGGGCAAATCAAATGAGAGCTGGGAAAACGGGTTTGGAAAAGAAGAAGCGAAGTCCCTGGGAACCTGTGATGTGTGAAACAAGCTGAGAGGAGCTATCGGACCGCAATGCGCTACAGAGCCCGGGATGAATGGATGCTGTGGATGCTCTCCAGGACAGAGGCCATCCATTTATCTGGTGTAAGAGGTGTCCAAAGCACCTCAAGAAAAGGAAATTAAGATGATGTTTATATGGAGCATAGCCAGGAGTGAGTCCCACCAGGTTTGCTGGCGCTGTGCGGGTTTCCAAGCTCAATTGCGGAGCATGGCAGAATGAGAAAGGAAAAGCTTCTGGAGAAATGCAGGTCTGAAATATGGTGAGGAAGTCTCTGGCATGGCCCCCACTCCCAGAGCTCTCTGTTCAGTTGTCCCCGTGTCCCTGTGCAGGTGAGGAAAGCAGGCAGCAAGCAGCATCCTTGAGCTGTGACCCCAAATAAAAACAGTGCTGTGTTTGCATAGCAAACTGAGGAGTGAACACAAACACACCCTTGCAAAGCTGCAGCAGTGGGATCACCCCCAGTCTGGATACCAGGGGTTGTTCTGCTCATGCTGGACAACGATGTCCACAAGCAGCATTCTCCTACGACTGTGAATGCTGGAGCATCTGCTGGGCTCCCCACGGCGCACTGGCTGCAGCCAGCTGACCCACAGTGTCCTTCCACACACACACAGAAGGCTGTCCCCAAGGACCCCTCGTACCACCACGCTGCTCTCCCTCTCCCCACTGAGCTCAGCAGTGGGCCAGGCAGGTCCTTCCACCACCTCCTGGACGTGCTCACCTGATGAGAAGTGTTTTTCCTGGCCAGGTGCGTGATCCTCCATCATGGTGATGTCCTGAGGCTGCTCTGCCACCTCTCAGCAAAGGTACCTGAAAAGAAGAGTAAAAACTAAGTTCTATTAGGCAAAACCTGACACAACAGGAGCAAAGGGAAGGTCTGGTCATTCATTCCTGCACAAGCAAAAGCATGTGCCAGTCACTGCATCCCTCACAACAAACATACAGGCAACTCCTGCCAGCTGCATTCAAATTCCACCGGTATTTAAGATGCCCCAAGCAAAATAACCATCCTAATGCACTCAGGACACTGCTCTGACACAGTTTTGCCCCAGGAGATCCTTGGGAGCAGCAGGCCAAATGCTGACAGACTCCTGGTGCATGCTCCAAACTCTGCATTTCCCACTTTATTCAGCGTCCCTGCTGGTGAGGTGTGATGCTGCTGTGGGAAGGGATTCCTTCCATCCCTATGGATACACCCAGCAGGGATACACAGCTACAACAATACACTCATCATCTTAAAAGCCATTCAAAAGTGACATATGGGGGGAAACCAGGACTCTCCAGAGATGGACTCAGGACTCTTGGAGGAGAAGGTCTCACTTGGTTGTGGCAGTGAGAGGACAGCACAACCCCTGCTTTAACCCCAAACCCTTCCTGCAGGGCTCAGAAAGCCCCACCATGGTGCAGAGCAAAGCAAACGGGTCTGGACAGCGGGGTGGAAGCAGAAAGGTACCAAATCTGAATCATTTTCCTAAACTGCATCGATCTGCAAAAGGAAATGAAGTCTCCAACAACCATTATCTGCCCCACAACACAGGGCCCTGCTCTCCATGCTGGATGGACAGACAGTGCTTTTAGCTGGCTTCCTAAGAGCTGATATAATTACAGCCACTGGCAGTGATTAATAATCAGCTATTAGTGTGATCACATGTTTGCCATGACCGTCAGGGACGAATGAAGCCAGCAATGGAGCTCAGGTTACCAGCAGCAAGGAGGAAACTTGTGGGTTTGTCTGCTGGCAATAAATTAACTGGATGTATGGAACCACACAAGAGAAACTCCAGGGCCAGCAACCAGATCTCTCACCCAGCTTTTTTTAAACCTTAGCAAGATGACTCTGCAATTTAATTACTGCCTTAGACAGCTACAAAGCCATTTGACAGGACTGGAGAACTCGCCCTGGAATAAAATCACCCATTAAAATGGAGGTATAAAATAGGAAAAAATTAAGTATCTAATTTTTGCTCTAATTGGTGGGCTGTAATTATTTGGACATATGGCTGCCCTCCTCCCAGTGCTCAAAGGATCATATTGATTATATCCAGACCTCATCTGGCTGGTGCTTGATATTATTTACAGCACTGAAATACTAAAATTAAGTGTTAACCTAGTGCAGGGGCCACAAAAGCAGCCTAGGCACAAACAGGAGTGTAAAATGACACAGAAATGTGCTGCTTTGGTGTGTTTGTGCACGCACACAAGAGTGACCTCTCTGCCCCAAACACACACGTGGGACTGGGTACAGCAGTTTTCCCAACGCACTGCCCTGTCTTTGGCAGGAAAACGTGGATGGCAGGAACAGTCCCTGCCCCCTCACCAGTGGTGATCCCCTCCCAGCCACACTCTGTTCACTACACACCTCCCCACAGTAACACCTTTGCTTCCCAGCTGCACATCCAGAGCAAAACACTCACAGATCTGCCGTGCTGCGTTTACGTGAGGCTGTTTCCTTACTCTGCCTCCTTTCCTCTCTTTCTCCGACATGTTTTTTGGAGAAGGGCAGTTAAGTGTCTCCCCACCTGCCTCTGGGCAACGATTTCCCAGGGCAGCATCCAGAGGGGACTCCGTGTGGAAGGTTTGCCCGCTGGCTCCATGGACAGCATCCGACACGGGGAGGACCTTCCACTTCTCCTGGGCACGCAGGGGTGCAGCCCTGGCGCTGCAGCAGCGGCCGTGATTCAGCACAGGCTGGCGGAGCTGCTGCAGGGCAGGGCTGGCTGTCACCTGCTTCCACTGACCAGCCAGTGCCAGGCCTTTCCAGCACAAAGGAGCGGCTGGGGCTGTGTAGGGGAGCTGGGGATGCTGTTCTCTGCCTGCGCTGCTCAGGGACAGGCAGGGCCAGCCCCCCCTCCCACCATGGCACAGCAGGATGCAGCTAAGGGGCCCAGGAGGATGCAGCCATTAATTTTTCAGATACAAGAGAGAAAGAGCTGCCTTTCTGTTACAGGGAAAAAAGCACGAGCAAAAGGCACGAAGGTCCATCAATAAAACACTCAGTGGGACCCTGGGAGCACCTCAAACCCGGCTGCACCTTAGGGAATGCCCCGAGTGCCCGTTCATTGCGGAGCAGAAGCACCTCCCAGCAGATGAAGCACAATGTCCTCCCTCTGCTCCTGCGGAGTCCCTCTGTGCCTGAGCCACCGTGAGCAGCGTCTGTGGTGGGGAACAAAACCACCTCCAACAGGCATAAGCCAAGGGACAGGGAGGGAGGGAAAGTCTCAGCTTTGCCTTGGGTTTTCACTCAGGTAATGAATTCATATGACCAAAGAGAATTTAAATCTTATTTAAATGACATATTCTAGATTTGAATTCTCAAAGATGGTCTGAAAATTCTGAAAGAAGTCCATAATGATAATCCTGTTTGTTTTTCCTTTTGAGTGGGGGAAGGGGAAATCCCTCTTAGGGAAAAACGTAACATCAAGGGGAAAAAAAATTCTAAAATATTCTTAAAAGTGTAAAACCAGCCCCGCCTTGAAGCAATGGTTCAGTGATGCATAATTAGAGCAAAGAAAGCTGTACAAAGATAAACTTGAACAGCACCCTCTGCATGGCAGATAAAGCACAAACCCTCCGAAGAACCTTATCCATCCCCAGCAGAACTATTCTCCTTAACCAGGGACACTATCTAAAAAGCAACAGCCTATCCCATAATTAACAGCTCCTCCAAACCTCGTGTTTTCCAGACCTGAAGCCCGGCTGGCAGGAGGAGAGGCCTTGGAGGAATCATTGGAGCTGTGCACGCACTCGGGAGGCAAAGCTTTTGTTGCCAGGAGCAGGAGCAGGAGCCCAATCTCAGCCCACCAGCACCACGGGGCCCTCAGCATCCCCTGGCTTGCCCAGGAGCAGAGTTTAGCTGGTGAGAGCCCGGCCAGCTCCTCTCGTTCCCACCCTCCCACCCATCGGATTGACGCCACCGATGCTCTTGTTTCAACCCCCTGCTGCAGACAGGGACACCTTCCACTAGAACAGGTGCCTCAGAGCTCCATCCAACCTGGCCTTGAACGCTTCCAAGGATCACAGAATCCTGGAATGGTTTGAGTTGGAAGGGACCTCAAAGCCCATCCTATCTCACCCCTGCCATGGGCAGGGACACCTTCCACTGTCCCAGGCTGCTCCAAGCCCTATCCAACCTGGCCTTGGACACTTCCAGGGATTCAGGGGCAGCCACAGCTTCTCTGGGCACCGTGTGCCAGGGCCTGCCCACCCTCACAGGGAGTAATATCCTCCTAATATCTAATCCAAACCTACTCACTTAGTTTGAATCCATTTCCCTTGTCCTGTCACTGCTGGCCCTTGTAAAAAGTCTCTCTTCCCTGTGTTTCCTGTAGGCTCCTTCAGGCACTGGAAGGCCACAATTAGGTCACCCCAAAGCTTCTCTTTGTACCCAGCCCCATGTCCAGCCTGCAGCAGCAGTTCCTGCCCAGTCACGGGCTGAGCACAGTCAGGACACATCTCACCAGCACAACACCACGGTAGAGCCCCCGTCCTGCAGCCACTCGGGTGAGCCCCAGGAAACCCCACACAAAGCCTCCAGCACCTTCTGCCTGGGAAGATTCAGAGCCCAAATTAAGCCAGGCAGCCCAAACTCTTAATCCTCTGGCAAAAAGTTTCCCTGCAGTGAAAGGCAAATGAATCCAGGGCTGTGAACAACGTGAAAACAACGAGCGGAGCGGGGAGAGGGACGATGGCGAGCACCCAGCTGCGCTGCGGGGCTGCTCAGCCTCGCGTGATCTGTGCCAGACAGCATCACCAGCCCTGCCACAAAGGAGCACCAAACAGCTCCCCGCAGCCCCTCCGGTGCCAGGGGATGATGTTCCGCCCAGAGAAGCGGGTCAGCAGCTGCCCCCCTCGCCATGGGCACAGCCCAAGGGACACGGCCGGGACCGTCCCCGGGCAGAGCAGGGGAGAGCCTGGACCCGCAGCGATTCCAACTGCGCAGCGCCCGGGATCACGAGGCCGGGAGCAGAGGCTCGATTAACACACACCCCAGTCCCAAAATAAACCGGCGTTGGCAGCGCTGTCTGCGGGTGGGTGCGGGGGCTCCTGCGGCACGTGGGTAAGAAAATACAGGAAAAGGGACATTTCAGCAGAAGGGAGTATCGCCTTAGGAGATACTGGCTGGATTTGCACACCCTAGGACTCACCAGTGAGCCCAGCCGAGCAGCTCCACCCTTCAAGCCAGCCACAAAACACCCAAGAGATCACCCAGGTAACTCCCAGACATGGCTAAGCAGAGCCTCTTGGCTACTGTCTTGTGCTCAGCATCTTCCTTCTCTGTTATTTAATCAGAAAGGGCACAAAAGCACTCACTCTTGTTGTTAAAAATTAAAATTCAACAAACACAAGCTAAGTGTTACCTCTGAAAGGTGATCAAACACAAACGGGGCTTTAAAAAAACCATCATTCCATCTGAATTACATAATTAAAACAGAATGACAGCACCGTGAAACAACATCAGTCTGAAAGGCTGTTCATAATTCATAAGCAACTTCCTTTTCATCTCCTTTGTGTACTTCTCCAAGTACTGTTTTTCCCAGAAGCTGACAGAGGAAGGAATATGGACGATGATCTCATTAATTGCAGGCACTAATATGCAGTGAGCTGAGAAATTACACGGAATTTCATGATACCTAGTCAAGAGGACAGAAAAACTTCCATTAGGTTCAAAGACAGATGAATACCTCTTGGAGCAATAGAACAGAGTCACAAAAGAAATTGTCTAAACAATGCATATTTTTTCTTTTTTCTTTCCACAGTTTTTCCATATTTATTATAGTTTAAGTAACTCCTTGGAGGTCTGAAACTTTTGCCCCTTTCTCCAGGGGCTGGACACTTTCCAGAGACATGAAATGGGTTTGGATTCACAGCAGCACAGCTTTTGGGGCACAGGAGTCTCATCACAGCAGTATGGACATCCATTTTCTTTTCCTGTCACTCATTCCCTTCTCCAAAGTCCCTCTCAGACCAATACAGCCCTTACAAATCAAACCTCTTCACAGCCAAAAGCTCTGTGAGCTACTGCCAGGGGCCACCACGGGGGTCTCCAGGGCAGGCTCGTGGCCAGAGAAAAGCCAAGGAACGCTCACATGCTGATAAGTTCCTCAGGGTTGCTGAGAATTAAACTAACAGAATTTGCCATCCCAAATCAGCTTAGGCCCAGTTCAGCAGCTGCCTCAGAGCAGGGTAGCAATTAGAGACCAGATTATCCAACACAAAACCGCAGCCCACGGCCTGAGCTGCAGGAGACGGGAATGGGTTTGTCTGCATCTCTCTTCTCCACCCAAATAAAAGGGCACTGCAACTGTGACTGCTCCACCTTCACCTCACCCAAAACCTGAGCACCTCCATGTCCACCTGCAGCATCTCCTGTCACTGAACACATCTTCCTTCCTTGATCTGTCACCCCTTCTTGCTGTCCTTCTCACTTTTGGCCTGGTTTATCTGACCAAGCCAAGCCTAACCTTCCCCAACACCACTGCAGACCCCACCCTTCCCACCCCAGCTTTCCCTGCCAGCTCTCAGAGGGTGTTTAAGGGCAGCCACGGCCCAGGGAGGTGCTGGCACTCCAGATCACCCAGCTCATTCCATAATATGATGCAAAAATCAGGCTGTCCCTAAGTCCACTAACTTTAGCTAGATAAGAGCTCTGATCAGAAGGGCTTACGTGGCAGCAGAAAAGGAAGCAACAGCAGTTTTAAAGGCTGCCCTGTGTGCTCAGCAGGCTCTTTGTGAGAGAGGGAAGAGAAGCCTCTTTGGCATGGATTTACCAGGCTGCCTTCAGATTTCTTCCCAACCCCCTGCTACAGCATCTTGCATTTGACTGAGCCCCGAGATGGTCGATAGGTGGATAAATTCCTCCTCCCCAAAATCCTGCTTGCATGGGAAGCCTTTAAGCAGTTGAACACGTAGAGCGGATCAAAGAGAAGGCAAATCTTATTTACCAGCTAATTCTCTTTGACTCTTCCCATCCCAGGCTGAGCCCAACCCGCTGCAAATCAGAGCATCTTCCCCGCTGCTGCAGGTTTTAAGGCGGGCTCGACAGCTCTCAGGCTTGTACCAGTCATTATTTACTTACAGAAAATGCTGGAAGGCTGATATTCCCCCAGCACTGCCTTCCAAGGCTGGGCTTGTGCCCAGATGTGGCTGCACCACCAGGCACAGCAGAGTCCTTGGACAGTGTCACAGACTGCTCCCCCAGCCTGCCCCCTACCACCAAAAAGGATGGGGAGAGGGAAAAGAGGGAACAAAAGTTCCCCAAAAAATGCCACTGGAGTCTTAATGAATTGGGACAATCGATGGCACAACAGCTGTTCTGCCCCATCAAGTGACTGCTTTACCTTGGCTGGCAAACAACACCATGAGGAGGCAGAAATTGCTTTCCTGAGAGATTGCATTGCCTGAAGAAAGAAAACCAGGCATCCTCCCTGCTAACTGATGGCTGCCACTCTCCCCTGTGCCGCTCACGTGGAATTATCAGGGATGTTCCCAGGATAAGCAGCAGAGGACAGACAGGCCTGCAGAGCAGTCCGGGGGACAGGAGCCTGGCAGGGCTCACCAGCTCTGGGGACACTTGCAATCTAACAAACACAGGACAGCTCGTGTGGCCAGCAGTGTCTCATGGTTATCACAATTTTCTTCATTAATGTGAGGCCAGAAACAAGCTGACAGGACTTATTTCATGCTCCAGTGGGTACCACACCACCTCCCAAGGCAGGGACAGGCTGGTGGATACAGGATCATCCCCATCTCCCTCACATAGCCCATGTGGGAGGGCTCTGAGCACTGGTACACCCATCCTGAGCTCCCAGACAGAGCCCCGGCAACGCAATTCAGCCAATCAAAGAGCTGAAAAATACCCCAAAAGTCACTCTGTCAGCCAGCCATACATGAAACACCCTCACAGGAACAGGGGGTGAAAATACCCACCCTGGCTGCTGAGACAGCGCAGGGCTGAGCCCTCAGACAGGAGCTCTCAGGCAGGAGCTCGCTCCAGCTCACACTGTGATCCATCAAGGTGTTTGTGGCAGGCTGTGAACAGCGACTCCTCACACGAGCTCCATTTCACAACCAGGGCTCTGCAGCACAGCCCGAGCTGTAGGACCCAGCACGAGAACCAAAGCTCTGCTCGCCCCCGGCTCCGCAGGCTTTCCCAGGAGCACACGGAGAGCAGCATCCATGTGGTGCACAGAGCCAACGGGCTGGGGAAATCCCTGCAGCCTGACACAAGCCCTGGGCCATCTGCAGGGTGCCCACACTCTGCACTGCTGAGGTTAAGTTAAATGTTCTGCATTTAACTGCAAAAATCGCAGAGCCCACTGTAAGGAACCCCCCCCCTGCAGCACTGCACTGCCTTCCTGCCAACCCTGGGAATCTCTCCTGTCTTTGCTGCAGCAGCAAACAGCCACCATTTCTGTGGCACACAGAGCCAGGGCCCCCGGGGACAGGACTGAGCCTCCCTGTGCTGGGAAGGGCCACAGCCTGCACTTCCCGGGAGCTGCTCCAGCCACCAGTCCCGAGCTGCACATCAGCTTCCCTCCCCAGGCTCTCCGTGGGCAAAGCCAGATGATGCTGCTGTGCCTGGTGCCAGGCTCAAATGATGCTGACACTGGGATGAGATCAATGTGCAACCAGAAGCCTCATAAACTAAAGAGAATTTTATGAGAAGAAAACTTCACTTGACCTGTAAAAGGACTTGGAGATTCAGATGCTTGGCATCACCTTCCACCTTAGCCAAGTCAGGAATATCTGTGTGTGTGGTGCAGCACCACAGGAAGGGCCCAAAGCAGATACTCTGGCTTCAGAACAGCAATGTTTGATTGTGGAAAGATCAAGAGAATGAGGCCCTCAAAAACGGGGCAGAGCAAGGGTGCAATTTGCCAAGCCAGGCTCAGATCACACTGCTTGGTCCTTCTTCCCTTGGACCACCAGCACTGCCACAACAGCCCCCAGGAGCTGGTTCCAGGCACTAAACCAGCAGAAACTGAGTCCCTCACAAGCAGGAATTGCATGTGACAGTAGCACTGTGGGTCACCTCACCCTGCTTTTGGAGCAGCAACATGACAGAGGGGAAAGTGTGGGAGGCCAGTGCTGTGCCAGCACCAGCCACCACCCAGCTGCACCTGAGCCCCTCCGAGTTTTGCCTCAGGCTTGAAAAAGACACAAGGTATGTGTTTATTGCTTACTTTGATCTCAGCTGCTCCTCTTTCTTTGATTTCACAGTGCTGACATTTGCTGCACCTTGACAGAAGTTCTGTGAATATTCAATGCTGCCACAATAATGAAGATATTAAATATGAAAGATTCTTCACGCCACAGCTTCAGTCTCGTGAGCGATCCCAGTCAGAGTGGGTGCAACAGAACCAGGAGAGCCTTGTGGCCACTAATGTTGCAGGAGATTTTCTCGGGGCACGGAAAACATTCTTCACGGATTGGGCCGTCATTTCTAAAGTTATTTTGAGCTGTTTCAGCACATGGATAGAAAATAAAATGATGACAACGGCACCATCTGCTCCAGCTACTGTCACACCACCATGGCTGGCATCGCTCTCGCAGCGACAGAAAGCCTGTCCCAGGGGAGAAGCCAAGGCAGGTGAGGCTCCCCAGGGATCGCTGCTTTCCTTCTGCAGCGTCCAAGTCTGCCCATGCACAAGTGGGTTCCAGTGTGCTATGGCAGAGACACCTGCACACAGAAGTGGAGGGAAAGGACAGCGTGTCCAGCAGCGATCCTCACAGGAACAGGCGTTACCAGCTTGTCTGAAAAAGCCCAGCTCAGCCCTGCAGGAGGAGGACAAGTCTCCCCATGCAGTTCATACACTGTGCTCGTTTCACCAAGCCATCATTTTTGGCCACCTGACACCCAGCCTGGGCACCAGACAGCCCTTGGCCCCGCAGTGTCCAGTTCCAGCACCCTGAAGGTGACTGACAGCGCTGGGATGCAGCAGGAGGCCTCACCAGGACAGTCTCTCTAAATACAGAGACAAGAGTCAGGCATTCTCGACACACTGGTTTCTTAGCCTAGAAAGCAACAAACATGTCAGATCTCATCAGCTTTTGGGGCTTCAGCAGGACTTGTCCTCACCCCAACAGTCACCATGCAACCAGACAGGGCTCTGCAATGCCCATTTTAGCTTCTGTCTGGCTCTGCTGAATTATTTTTGTTTTTCATGACTCAGAGGCACTTCAGATGAGGTCAAAAGTCACAGTGTGTTTCCTGAACATCATCTTTCATTCTTCAGTGCCAAAAGACAACAAACAATAGGACATTCATCAAGTGTTTCTGCTTTGCTTTTATCTCCCCCCATCATGTTGTTGCGTAACAGCAGAAAAACAATGTTCCCTCAAAATGTTCACAACCGTATTTACTAAAACGAAAAGCTCCATTTTTTTATTAAATCTGTATCAGGTCAGTAAGAAGATAAACACAGGGGAAAAAAAAGCCTAATCTGGAAGAGCTCAAGAGAGAAAACAAACATCAGCAGGAGAGATGAGCACAGGGATGAGAAAATCCTTCAGCTCCCGACAGGGAGGGGAGGGACTGGGACATGCCAGCCCAGGGGAAGCAGGTGGGCACCCCAACAGGTTCACACCCCCCTGGGCACCTGGGAGCTCCAGCCCTGTTCCCAGGAGCTGTTGATCCCACTGTCCAGGGGCTGGCAATGCACGGGTGCCTGTTTCTGCTCATGTTTCACACAGCACAACATGAACAGCAAGGGAGTTGTGGTGGGAGATGGTTCTGTCTCCCTGCACAAGTTCACAGAATTTGAGAGCCAGAGCTCTTCCTTCTAATACAAAAACCCAACAGTAGCTGCATTTGTACCTTTATTTCTCCTAACAAGCGAGCACAGTTTGTGCTGAGGCACAAGACAAACAAGGATTTTCCAGTAAGTATGAACAGCAAATAAAAACCTTTATACCAAAACATCCCTACTGAGCACTCGGATGTCTCTCTCCAGCTGGTCTTTGCCCAGTTTGGGCCACTCGGGATGACAATCTGTCTTGCCTTGATTTTAGTTTTATGGGGCCGATGAGCAGATTTGCAGCACAGGCAGATGCAGGCAGCATGACTAGTGACAATCCACATGGGAACACGGACCATAAATTCAGCCAAAGAGCTGTAAAACCATTACTTCCCCTCCTAACCCAAAGGCTAAAGGAGGAAAGTTAAAAAAAAGAAGCCCATAATCCACATGCATTTCATCTTCCCCAGGAATTAGCCCAGTTGGTGCCCATCTTTCTTCTTAGAGGGATGAGGGAAATTGTCCGAATTTAAGCCTGCCCCAAGTCTCAGAATTCTGGCTCAATCTTCCCCAGTACATTAGTTAAAAATAAACGAGGTGCAATCAGTCTCCTCGGGGATTTTATCCTCTTTCAGCTCTAAATGCAGCTCTGCTGTCACACGTATGACATGTAAAAAGGGCCGCCTGCCTCAGAGCCTCACTTTTGCCTTAAAATAATCTCACTGCTGCTCTCGGGTTACGAGGGCTCCATTCATGTTCCGGAGGGTCACGGGCTCTCTCTCAATCACTCATACAAAGGCTGGAAGACACAGGGCTGCTGGTGTTTCAGCACTGCTTGTTTCTATCGTGGATGAACGGAGCCAGCCTGTTTGGAGAGGCTCTGACCACACCTAAAGCCACGGCTTTGTCATCTCTTATCGAGGGAGGCAGGAGCCAGGAGTCGCCAGGCTCCCCGCAGCAAAGAAACCCCACCGAGACCAAAAGCTTTACCCACCTCACAGAACTGCCCATTTTCACTGATGAGAAGCATTCAGGGCTTTTTCCTGACTGCAGGACTTCAGTGCAAGGCAGTCCTTACTCGGCTCAAAAACTCCCACCCAGTTCCCTCCGGCATCACCCAGCAGTGCCCAGCTCCCTCATCAGCCTGGTGCTGCACCCAGGCCATGCCAGGCTCTGGGAAGGTGCTTGTCACCTGCACACAAACACTCAAACACTACAGCCCCTAAGCAGGATTTTTCCATTTAAGAACTTAAGCACCAGGAGGCTCCTGGATGCTGATAGAGCAAACAAGCCCATGGAGTCCAGAACTGCCCTGCTAACGTGAGCAACAGTAGCGAACCAAACCTGCTCTGGAGCTGAGCACGGACCTCAGACAGCCGTGACAATAAACCCTATTATTAGACACAAAAGCAGTGACATATTTGAGAGATTAAGCATTAATAAGTGCCTTCACATTAAAGAGTATTCATTCTTCACCTCCTGCCTGAAGGAACCCGGGGGAAGGGAGGAGCTGGCAAAGTAATCCAGCTAACACTTAAATAGGGGGAAAGGCAGAACTTGTGCAAAACAGGCTCCAAAAATCATGAAATAAGGATGCAGCGCAGCAATGCTGCAGATGAGAGATTCCCGATGCTGGAATTCCACATCCTGCAGGGAGCTGGGTCTCAGCAAGCCCGGTTGGTCGCTGAGCTCTTGCCCAAGGCGAGGAAGCCCCAGGAGAACATGGACCTGGGGCTGCCAGGCAGGATTTAAGATGGAAGGGAGAGAGGGCGGGAACGGGAGAGATGGATGAGGAAGGAGAGCAGACAGAACAGCATGCCCAGGTGTGCACAGGGTGCTCGGATTTGGCAGGTGCGCAAGATGCTGCTCAGGATGAGAACAAAACCGGGGAGCACTGTGGACTCCTCCAGCTCACAGATGCTCTTTTTGGATCACCCACCCACCACCACAACCCTGCAAGGCTCCACAAACCCGAGTCACTCCCTTTGTCACAGCAGAGGTCCAACATCCTCATTTTGGTCCCATCCTCTCTAAATCTGTTCTCCCGGGCAGTGACTCAAGCCACGCCACAGCTGGAGCTGATTTTACCTGCTTTCCTTTTTGGCCCCAACAGCAACATGTATTACTTCTGCCTATTCACGCCTGCCAGGCTCTCCATTATTACACCGGGAAATGCTGAGGGAAAAGCGTGTATTTTTCTGTCCAATTTGGAGACGTCCATTGTTAAAAGCTCCTTGTACAAATCCCTCCAGGCAGCTCCAGGCAGCACCCTTTGTCATGCTGATGAGGCAGGAGGTAAAACCACATATAAGCAGTAACTTCAGAGGCCAGAATTTGCTCAGGGTAAAGTCTGCCCTTGAATTCAGAGTCAGTGGGAGCTGAAAATCAGCCACAAAAGGCAATTCTGACTCTGGATTAAATCCCAGCTTTGGGCTCACTAACACCACAAGCTACAGCTACCAGCAGAGAGTACGAGAAGCTCCAGTTCTGTGACATTACCCAGCTTCATCACAGGTCTCACCTTAAACCACGTAGGTAACTCAATCCCAGCAACTCTCACCCAACCACATCCAGGATCTGCAGCGGAGGGTAATGAACCGCTGGGCTCCTGCAGGAAGCGAAGTCAGCACTTTGTACCAGGTGGGTCAGCACGAGGGGAGGAACACGAGCCACATTTCCAAATCTTACATTTCCTTCTGACCATACCAAAGTCAAGTACAGCTCCAGATACAAATGCCATTTTTATACAGAGGCTCCTCACACGACCCTAAATACAGAGCAACCTCCAGAAAGCACATCCCTCCGGATTATCCCTTCTCTTGGGACAGCCTCCTCTGGCACCCCTTCTGCCATTGCCGTGTTCTCAACCTGACACAGTGAACACGCTCGCCCCGAGCCCTGCAGAGCTGGAACAACCCCTTCTCCCTCGGCCCAAGACTCATCCGGAGACCTGGAGATCCACAGTACGCAGCCAAGACAAGCCTTGTTTGCCCATCACTTGGCCTCTCACTGGAGTGTGACAGCCCTGATCTGCCCTTCGTTTAACTGAGAACGGGCACAGCTGGCCAGATGTGTGCCCTGCACCAGGAAGCTCACGTGAAGTGACATTTCACTGCACACAAGAAGGAGCAGAGCTGCTTTGGAGCAACGCACACACACGCCACATTGAGACCGAGCCAACAAAGCCAGGATTTAAGTAACCTTTAATCAAAGAAAAGATAAAATGTTTCCTAGGACAGGGAACAATTTTACCACTCTGAACATCTCCCCTACTTGTGCAATTTCAACTTCAAAAGCGCAGCCCTGCAAACTCTTCTTCGCAGCGCACAGAAAACAGTTGGTTTATCTCAAACGCGAACCTCCAGCCCTCCACAAACAGGCTGAGCTGGATGTCCTCAGGACTCACAGGAGAGGCTTCTTTAGATTTTTTGAGTCATTTACAAGCACCTCAAGGAATTTCATTCTGCAGCAAGTGACCTGAGACACTGATGAAATCCCTCTGAAATTACATCTGGCACTTCCAGGCGGACAGCCCAGGGCGGGAGCTGAGGGGAGCCATAAAGTGCAACGCTGATAAGTGGCAGAAAGCCCTCTGAAGTCACACACGTGCTATTCAAACCCCTCAATACAAGTGGTTTCATCACCTCTCTTTAGGGGCTGAAGCGTCTCCATGACCAGCAGAGTTAACACAGCCCTTCCTTCCCCTTAGGGCTGCACTTCATCCCTCAATATCCCGCATCAGCCTCTGTCCTTCCCGTGTGCCTTGGAGCCTTGCCCCAGCTCACTCGGAATCAGAGAATCATGGAATATCCTGAGCTGAAAGGGACCACAAGGATCATCAACTCCCATCCCGGCACAGGACACCCCCACAATCCCACCCCGTGCCTGAGAGCTTTGTCCAAACACACCTTAGCTCTTAGGGACAAATCCCTCTGCCTTCCCAGGCACCGGTGGGACAATCCCTCCCACGGCTCTGGAGGACAGCACTGAGGGAAGGCAGAGAGGCAAGGGCAGCCAGGCAGTGACACCAGATCTGCTCGAGGAAGAGAGGTCAGGGCAGGTAGAGTGGGAAGGCTGCAAAGATGGAAATAATTAGCCCAACTGCAGCAATAATCCTTTTAGCTTAACAGAAGGTATCCCCTGGTGCTCCCTTTCCTTGGATATTTAAAGAAGAGACACTGAAAACAGGAGCCACACTATGTGTGATGACCACCTTTACTAATTGGTCTGCCTGGAAAGAAAAGGGAAAAACCATGGATTGATTTCTGAGGAGCAAAAAGCTCATTAGACTTGCAAAGAAAACCCACTCAAGTCTAAAGGCACAGATACTTCTCCAGACTCCAGGGTAAACCACACATGCTTTCCACAGGCACTTTAAAAAAAACCAGCCTACAACCAGCAGATTTCAGGGTAAAACAAAGCTCCTGCTCACAGATGGAGGAGGGAGATCCATCCTGCTGCAAGAAAGACTCAGATTCACTCAGTCCCTCACAGCAGAGCTGTGCCCACCTTAAAAACCTCACAAAGGGTTGCCTAAAGGGCCACAATTCTGCTGTACCCAGCACAATCCTGGGATGATCTGCAAAGACAACTTGGGATTGAGGGCTGTTCACACTAAAAAGCCAGGTGGGCACAGCAGTGCACAGAGCAGAAGCTCCGCATCTCCACGAAGGAGCAGTGATCCAACGTGGGGGCTGCGCCTCTGGCAAGGCTGAGCCAGCCTGGTGCTGTGTGAGGTTTCACCAAACAACCCTCCACCCTCCACCCGGACCACTCACCCTCATCCTCCTCCCAGGACTGCTGCGAGGGGAGTGGGAATGTCTCTGTGCTGCTCTGCAAGATCAGCAGCCCAAGTGACTTCTGCAATTGCCTCCTTCCTTTTCCATCTCCGCAGGCAGGCAGAGCCCCACCGGCATCCAGCATCACCCAATTTAAGGATTAGCACCCCCAACCCCAAGGATGTGCCCTTGGGGTGAGCCCAGGCACCACTCAGACAGCTCTGGAGTCTGAACATCACAGCTAAGCAAGCAAAGCCCCTGAGGTAGAAAGAGATTACACTGCATTGGCAGAAAAACCTAGAAAGCCAGCCCGGCTCTGCTGCCACTGCAGCAGTAGGGAGAGGTCCTCGGAGAGCTGCTGCTCCTCTGAACTGAGATTGGGAGCAGCCAGGATGCTGAGGGGGGCTCCCCCTCCACCCAGCTACAGGACAGGTACACGAGGGAAACGATCACCTAGGGGTTTGACGGCCTTGGCTCCTCTAATACAGCCAGAGAGGCCCATTCTGCTTTAAGAAAGGGCTCTCAGTGCTCTCCCACAGACTCGTGGGTTTGCAGACCTCAGAACAAGCCAGAAACCACCAGCCATGACCATTTTGCTCAGGATTGGCTGCTCTACCTGTGTGCAGAGCCACAACCCTCCTAAATGCCTTTTAAATCCCTTTTAAACCACCACATTGCAGCAGCCCCAACACGCCACGCACCCTCAGCCTCACCCAGAACTGTCACCAGCCCAAGGCACTCCACAACAACTTCTACCTCTCAGTCCAGCTCCACACCTTAGCACAGCCAGCACACAGCCTAGCAGTCAACTAGCCAACCTACAAGCCGACTGACCTCACCAGCCAGCAAGCTGAGCAAACTGGAAAACCCTGGGAGCCAGGTGGAAAACAGCGCCCTGGTTCTTCCTTGACTCATTCATCAAGTGTCAGAGCATTCCTACAGCTAAATTAGCAGCACTGCCCCAAAGGACACCAACAAACACCACAGCCAAGCCTCATCAGCACATTGGGCTGACAAAATAAGATTATTCTGCTCAAAACAAACTCAAATCCAGAGCTTTCTTCCAGCTCTTGAATAATCTTGCTTTTGGGAAGAAAGGGACTGGCCACCCTGAGCACTTCCCCTCAGACACTGCCTCATGATCCAATTTTCCACGCTCTGCCAACCAAGAGGGATTTGTCTGGAAGCCTGGGGTGGGCACACCCAGCACCCATCCCGGCCAGCGAAGCCAGACGGGCCCACCCGGACGGGCCCACACGGACGCTCCAACGAGATCGGCAGCCACAGTTGTGCTGCAGGACATGTCAGGACAATTTGTCACCCCTGTGCTGATGGAGGGAGGCTTTCAGGAGCTTCAGCACTGACACCAGTTCAAAAACATTTCCAACGTGGCTGTTCCAACAGCCCCACAATGGTGCGAAGCCCAACACGGGGACATAAACGTAAGCAGGGAGCAATTTGCTCCATCCCTTAAGGACTGCTCAGCAATGCCCCAGCAAGGTGGTACCCAAACACTTCCACATCCCACGCCTGGCAAAACCTTGGAAAAAAGACTATGGTGCTACACGGATCAAGGAGCACGCTGTGAGGAACACGGTTCTCCAAAATGCAGCAGAGGAACATGAAAGGCAGAACATAAAACACCCACCTCACTGGCATGCTCCGAGCATCCCTGACTGGCTACACCCAGCTCTTCCTCAATGGAGAAAGAGCAGCTCCAGTGCCACATTTTTCTCATTTTTATCCTACAAGGACTGGCCAGGGGAGCAGAATTTCCCGTGGCTTTTGGGAAGAAAATGACAAAGCTAGAGCACTCCCTTTTCATGTATAAAACACGTGAAATAAATATGTTTGCGTGGTCCAGCTGGGTCCTCCTGAAGCCGCAGCTGATTAAGCACAGAGGGAATGGGGCAGTTTGAATGGAATGCCTTGGGAACGCAGAGGCTGGAAGCAGAGGAGGGCAAGGGGATACAGAGGAGTGGGAAGGGTGAACAAGACTAAATTAGAAGCCTGACCTGTAAATACTTAACACAGTACTTGACCGAGGGACACACAAAACGGGCAATTGTCGCCTGAAAGGACTGGACCCATCCCCTCATCAAGGAGCTCCCCACAGGGCACACAAAGCTCCCACCACTTCTATCCTCAGTTAATCCCAGTTGATGCAGGATAAACATCCCTATCTGATCTGTGACACCATCTGTGGGATGGGCATCACATTTCCCCAGGTCTCAAAAAACAAACCCCACCTGCATCTTATTCAGAGAATGAGAAAATGCAACTTTAATCAGGTGTGAACTATCTGCCAATGGATCCCCATCCCTGGAAGCGTTCGAGGCCAGGTTGGAGCAATCTCGTCTAATGGAAGATGTCCCTGCCCATGGCAGGGGGGTGGAACTAGACGGTTTGTAAGGTTCCTTTCAATCCAAACCATTCCATGATTCTATGTTCAACAAACTACAGGTAAATCAGCCAACACTTTGCTTTTCTCCTTAAGTTGCACATCTTGGGGTGAAAACCAAGCATTTTGCCTATCAAGAGAGAACAAAGCACAACTGGGTTAGACAATTTCTTACTTCTAGGGAGAATGAGGTTTTCATTTTTCTCCCCTCAAGAGCAGCCTGTAAATGCCCAGCTGAGACCTGTTTTGACTGACCACCTTGAGAAAAATAATGCCAAGAAAATTCCACCCCACAAGGAAAGCCATTAAACACCCCAAATCCGAGGTACTGGCAGCAGAGCCACAGCTGCTTCAGTGGATGGAAAGGGGCAGCCATAGCTCAACACAACAAATTAACGATTCTCTGTAGCAAATTTTGTTCCACTGATTCAGACACACATCCAACATCTGCCCACATCCACGCCGGGGAAACTCGGGAATACGCTGCATACAAATGGTGACAGCTTAGCTCATCTCAGCTGCTCCTTCCAGCATGTTTCCAGGCAAGAGCAGCCTCTCGCTGCAAATGGAGCTGCACCTCGCGTGGTGGTACCACAGCAAATGGAAGGAGAAACTCCCTTTAAAGTGATGGCAGCTGCCCTCTACGAGCAACAGCAGGACTGCGTTTCTAGGTGTTCAAAAACACCAGGAAAAATCATCTTCCCTTGTGCTCAGTGGCAGACAGGGATGCAGGCAGAAATCTCCATCCCTCAGCTGAAATGAGCTGTTTCTGCTCCTTGCAGGTTTAATTGCTCCAAGGCAGGAGAGCAGGTGTGCACTCCTGGAAACACCTGGTGAGGAAACTTCCCTTTTCCCAGCTAAGTTAGACTTAAAATAAAGAAATACCCAATAACTACAGGTAAAAAAGGCGAAACCCAGAAAGGGGGGCAGCCCCGCGCCCTGCCTGGTGGATTTTGGGATGAGAAAGAAGAGGCAGCATGGGAAGAGGCAGAGTGAAGGGACAAGAGGACAACTCCAGCATGACAAGGGCAATCCCAGCATGGCACTGGGATGCTCGGGATGTGCAAATCCAGGGACCACCAGTGACACCAAGCAGCACCACCCCAGCCCCAAACCCACGGGGCTGGGCGCCAGCATGCCCATCCCGGCTGGAAAACACCCTGGGTTCAACAGGATGGGACCCGCCTCGTTCACATTAAACATCAAACCCCTCGACATGGGCACCGGGGGGTGCAACAAAGCCGGGCAACGCCGGGGTGCCGTGACCTCAATAACGCTCCCACCCCCCCAAAATCAAGGGCTGGACGTGGACAGCTCCTTTTTTCCCATTTTTATTTGAAACGCTTTTTCGTTACGGTTTCCCATTATTGATCAATTTACCGTTTTTAATCACCACTGCCTCCCATCTCGAGGCGGCTGCAGAACATGGCCCCGCGCAGCCGCCCCTCCTGCCGCAGCCCCGGCCCCACCTGCCGGGACGAACGGGGCCGAGACCGGCGGAAAGGGGGAGAAAGCCCCCAAATCCGCCCTTCTCCATCCCTCCCTCGCTCGCTGCGCTCCCCGCCCGCCGCACCTGCCCCGGCGCCCGCGCTGCCGCAGGGGCCGCGCCTCGCGCTGCCGCAGCCCCGGGGCGCCGGCACCGGGACACGCCCCTCCCCTCGCTTTTGGGATGAAATGGCCGGATTTTGCTTCTCGGGGGTTGATTTTTTTTTTTTTTTTTTCCCCCCCTTCTCCGCGCGGGACGCGGCGAAGGGAGAGCGTGCCCGGGGGTTCACCGCCCCCCACACCACCCCAGCCACCCCTCCCCGTACCTGCCGCTGCGGGGGCGTCCGCACCGGAGCCGGGTGGTGACAGCGGTGACGGTGACAGCGGCGGTGGCGGCGGCGCGGGCGGGGCGGGGGCGCGCGCGGGCTCCGGAACCTTCGTCGCGCCGGCGGGGCGGGAGCGCGCGCGCGCGCGTGCGCGGAGCGCCACCGAGCCCCCCCCCGCGCCCCCCGCCTCTCACGGGGAGCGCTCGCCCCGCCCGTGCGCGCCCCCGCCGCCCCATTGTCTGCGGGGAGCGGGGGCGCGCCGCGGCCCCACCCGGCAGGGGGCGCTGCCCCGATACCCCCCGCCCCTCACAGCCCTGCGCCCCTTTTGTGGCGGGCGCTGAGGGGCGGCCTTGGGGGTTGGTGGTCCCGCATCGATCCTCCCTGCACCCGCCACAGCCCCGGGGGATGCAGGACACCTCACCCAGCCCTGCCGCCCGTTTTCATCCCGATTTCTGCCCAGCCAGGCATCCCACACACGCTCCTGCCTCCGGGCGCTGCTGGGCACAGCCCTCAGCGTCCGTAGAGATGGCAGTATGCTCGTGTGGGAACGGCATCCCTCAGCAGCCCCTACAGCAGCCACACAGGTTTCATTTCATCCTGGTAAGCTCCAGGCTGACAAAGGGAGAGCAGCCGCCTCCTACACACGGCGGCAGCTCCGCAGCATCACCCGCAGCACCTACAATGGAGAGGCACAGGCCCAGAGCATGGAGGAGCAGGGCCGGGCAGCTCCCGCCGGCACCCGGCTCAGCAGACATCTGTGAGAAGGAGCAACAGGTGACAGGAGAACGGCCCTGAGCTGTTGGGGAGCGTCGGGGTTCCCTCACCACCCCGCCACCAGCCTGAATTACTGGAAAGCGAAGGGAGAGGCTGAAAAAACAGGTCCTGATCCCAAAAGATCCCTCTCCACTTTGCCTGCTTCATCTGGAACAGCAGTGAGCTGCTTTTGCTCGGCCCGGAAGCATTGTGGACACAGTGGAGATCCCTCGATGGAATTACTACCTTGTCTTAATAGGGTTACTACCCCTAGTAATTGGATTTAATGGAGAAACTGCAGGAGGGCAGGATCCAGTTTTCAGTTTTTCTTAAGAAACATAGAGGTGCAAATCAAGGACAAACATCCAGTCTAAGAATAGGCTTTTGTGAGAGAAACAGATGAGGAACCTGCAGCACCTGGTTCTTCTTAAAGCCTTTTTTACCTGTAGTTGCTGGGTATCTCTTTATTTTACATCTAACTTAGATGGGAAAAGGGAAGTTTCATCACCAGGTCTTTCCAGGAGTGCTCATGTGCAGCACCAGTCTGCTTTTTAAAGCAGACCAGGTTGGAAATGGTCCATCTTGGTTTGGAAAAAAGGTTTATGGAGTGTCAAAGCCCTTCTCTTACTACAGTATCAGTAACCGCAGAATTACAGATTAGAGTTGTACAAGAAAGAAAAAAAAAAAGGATTTATGAACATGCAATGCTATGAGATAGTTGGTTTTGTTTGTTTGTTTTCAGGTCAATAGTAATAGGTGAGCCATCTGAAACCAGAGGAATGGTTCTTCTCTGCCCATTTTTAAACTGCCTAAAAAGTACCCACTATAATTTAGCTGGAGAATTTTCCTAGATTAGACACATATCCTCTCAAAAATCTATCACAGCTTTAGGAATTGTAAAATAAACACTACAGTCCCACAAGGGGATCTGTCCTTGTGAGACAACAGAAAATAAGATGAATTACAGTGCAAGCAGCTCGAGTCCAATCTGGGACAGCAGCTCTTCCCACAGGCAATGTGGGATGTACCAGGAACACCAGGCTGACTGGGAATCAGCTGAGCATCCTCCAACATGATTATTTCTTCATCTAAAGACAGCAAAACCAAAAGAGACTCCTAGGCCTCATTTCTTGAAGTGCTCAGCATGACAACACCTGTCTTTCTAAAGTTACCTCAAAGCCCACTTCTATCTGCCTGAGCTCTCAGCAACAAGTCCTGTCTGGATCCGAGAAATCCTGGGCTGGGCAGTGAAGCACCATTAGCCAGTGCCAGCTAATATTCAAGCACAGCCACATCCAGGCCATTTAGAAGATTTGTTGGCAAAGGTTAGTCAAGAATTAAATGCATCAATGGCTGCAGCAACACCGAGATGTTTCCAGAACTGCTGGAGCAGCCCAGGTCCCAAAGTGCAGCCCCAGGCGGGAAGGGCTCACGGTGATCAGCAGATCCTGCCCCAGCTGAGAGGAACTGCATAGAAACTCTCTAAAGGCACATTTCTTACCTGTAGGTGCAGCAGGCCGACAGCTGATGTAGAGTTTAATTAGCACACTGAGCTCTTCTGGCTCTTCTTCATGTTCATAGGAGCTTTTGTTTATTGGAAAAGGCATCTGGGAATTTTTCCTACTGTTCTCAGGCCAGGCTCCTCTTTCCTCCTGACTCCTGGCCCATACTGCTGCTAGATGTACACTATTTTTAACACAAAATTATAAAGGAATCCTTTAGGGAGGAAACCATGGGGTCTTTATCTTCCACACCTGTTTTTTCATCCCTAAGACCAGGCTTATTTTCCTCACAGGTGAGGTTTGTCACCTGTTTCATAACTACCAAGATTTTCCTTGGCAGGTGCTACAGAAGGTAGGACAGCACTTCCCAGGTCTCACCTGCAGTGGGAATTGACCTGCAGAGCTGCAGCTGCATTAGAAATTCTGGGTTATATTGGGTTATATTCTGGGTTATACAAGTCTGATGTCCCCAGGGCCTCCTCTGGCCACAAGCTGCTTCATTTGAGTCACTTAATTCAGCTTAAGCCTGGCTTTTGCAAAACCATAATGATCCCAGCTGAAATAAATACTCAAATTCTGCACTGGCTTAATTCCATTAAAGCACTACCCAGATCCTTTTGCAACCTGGCCGTTAAAGTTCACCTAAATAAAGGAAATGGGCTAATTGCTTTCCAAATGCGATTTTGAAAGGGATGAGACAGGATCGATCTTTCCAGAGCGACTCCAGGTGCTGACAGACCAGGGGCTGAGCCTTGCTCAGTGAGAAGCCCCAGGCAGACACAGCCCCATGGTGGTTCCCAGGCCGTGGCCCTGGCCCAGGACACCGGCTGGGTTTCGTAAGCTCCGTGGAGCCGGGAGCAGGGAGTTACACAAGCGCTTTTGCAGCCGTGCGGTGTCACGGCAGGACAGACCCGAGCAGGGCTCACGCAAACTGTCCCCACCGCCGGACTCTGCGGCTCAGGAGGTGATTACAGCTCGGCCGGCTCCTTCCCCACAAACCAGACACGTATTTCAGCTTGGACACGTTTCTCTCCAACTGAAGTAACTTAACAGTTCATTTTCGCAGTAATCAGAGCGCGGTGCACCCTCCTCACCCTGCCAAGGCCAGCAGGACTGCAAGGATGTGAATTGGGGACAGAAACATTCCTGGTGTTTGGACAGCGCAGGCGGCCAGAGGGCTGTGACTCAGCACAAAGAGCCAGCCAGGTCCTCAGCAGTGCTGAGCTCGGGTTAAACAAACTCACCACTTTCACCCTGGCCTCTTTAGCAAATGGAGAGACCCAAAAAATCGAGGCCAAGGCACTTAAAGCATTTTTCACAGGTCCCTCTTGCCCCCACCCCACCTGAAAAAGCATTATTCCTGTTTCTTTTCAGCTGTGTGAAAGCCACGCAGAGACCAACACCTAAACCAGATGGTACAAGACCCAATACCCCTAAGGAGAGATATATTTTTAATTAATCATTATTCCATTTCTAAATTACCAGCTGCGGGAGGCTTTCAGATCATTTAAAGCCCGTGTCTCTAAGAGGCAGAGCTGACTCATCAGGGAGGCTCAGGATGCATTCACTTACAGGACCTTGTGGGAATTACTGGGCTCCTGGGCTCACATCACTTAAAGCCAAGATTCCCTTGGACCTGGTGTCATGGAAGGGCAGTTCCTGGCATTAGCTTCCCCCTTCACTGACAATTCTCAGAGATGCCAGCAGCCAGGAGGGACTTTATTCCTGGAGGAGAGCAGCCACCAGAGCTCTGCCAGCTCTGCAAAGGGACAGGGAACATCTCTGTGGGTGAAACAGGCTCCATCCCAAATACCCCTGGGACTGCAGATTCCAAGCCCTGAACCGCTCCTGTTCAACAGGCAGAGGCTGCTCTGGCACCTGTGCATCACCTGTCCTTGAGTACTCCATCTTTCCCACAGGATGGCACTCACAGGGGAGCAAAGAGGGTTGTGGGCACCAGCACAGGATTTATCCTCGAGTTTGTCAGGGCAAGAGTTCAGCCGGCTCTGAGGCAGGGATTGCATCATGCAGCACCACAACAGGTCCTGCAGTGATGTTGTCACGCAAGCAAAGTCACCAGGAACCCCTGGCCTGTGGGAGTTTCCTGAAGGACACACCAGCTGGAGCTGTCATCTCATCCCAGTTCTGCTCCCCCAGTCCTGTTAGCTGCGGGGGCTGTCGGGGCCAGGTCAGAGCCCGCAGTGCCGGGGGTCTGCACTGGTTTCGCAGGGGCTTCGGGAGCCATCTGCTGTTATCAGCCCAGATTACAGTGAGGGGCTGAAGGGTACCAGGAGGCCTCTGCTCCCTGCCACCGGCACACGGACGAGCTTGAACCATCTTCCCACAGTCACTGAGGTTGGAAAAAGACCTCCAAGATTATCGAGTTCAACCTGTGACTGATCCCCACCTCATCAACCAGACCAGACCACTGGGTGCCACACCGAGTCATTCCTTGGATGCCTCCAGAGCAGCCCCTTCCAATGTCTAACCACCCTTTCTGTGAAGAAACTCCTCCTGAGAAAATCTCCAGATTCAGCTGGAATAAGAGCCCCTCAGGGAGATCACCACCTCACCCAGAAGGACTCGGGGTTCTCCATAGGAAACACGGTGCTTTCAATACATGGAAATACTCAACTTGAGGGTCTGCACTGAGCAGAGATGGGATTCCAGCCCCCCAGACCCGTCCTGACATTAATCCCAACTCTCACAGGCTCAGGTTGAAGCGGCAGGGCAGGCTCTCGCCCCCCTGCTCAGAGGGCCCAGCGGAGCTGCTGGGAGCGTGGCAGAGCACGGGGAGATGCTGGGTGCTCAAAGTGCTGGCACTTTGGGAACTGAGGGGCTTTGTTCCTCTGCAGGCAGCAGTGGCACTGGGCCTGGCATGGCACCGTGCCCGTGTCCCAGCCTGCCGCTCACCCCAGCACAACGAGTGTGTGACCCACACCAGCGTGTGCGACCCCGGTGGGCTCAGGATGGTGAGAGCGAGCCCATCCTTCAGCACGGTGAGTGTGCAAGGCACGTACAAGCTGCGTACACGGCGTGCACCAGGTGTTTACAAGGTATCAACCAGGTGTTTGTGTTCCAGGCATTTCTGTACCGGCTGTTTGTGTACGGTGTGTCTGTGTTCCAGGTGTTCGTGTTCCAGGTGTTTGTGTTCCAGGTGTTTCTGTCCGGGTGTTTGTGTTCCAGGTGTTTCTGTTCGGGTGTTTCTGTTCCAGGTGTTTCTGTCCGGGTGTTTCTGTCCGGGTGTTTCTGTCCGGGTGTTTCTGTTCCAGGTGTTTCTGTCCGGGTGTTTCTGTCCGGGTGTTTCTGTTCCAGGTGTTTCTGTTCCAGGTGTTTCTGTTCGGGTGTTTCTGTCCGGGTGTTTCTGTTCGGGTGTTTGTGTTCCAGGTGTTTCTGTTCCAGGTGTTTCTGTCCGGGTGTTTCTGTTCGGGTGTTTCTGTTCCAGGTGTTTGTGTTCCAGGTGTTTCTGTCTGGGTGTTTCTGTCCGGGTGTTTGTGTTCCAGGTGTTTCTGTCCCAGGTGTTTCTGTTCCAGGTGTTTCTGTTCGGGTGTTTCTGTTCCAGGTGTTTGTGTTCCAGGTGTTTCTGTCTGGGTGTTTCTGTCCGGGTGTTTGTGTTCCAGGTGTTTCTGTCCGGGTGTTTCTGTTCCAGGTGTTTCTGTTCCAGGTGTTTCTGTCTGGGTGTTTCTGTTCCGGGTGTTTCTGTTCCGGGTGTTTCTGTTCCAGGTGTTTCTGCCCGGGTGTTTCTGTTCGGGTGTTTCTGTTCCAGGTGTTTCTGTCCAGGTGTTTCTGTCCGGGTGTTTCTGTTCCAGGTGTTTCTGTTCCAGGTGTTTCTGTTCGGGTGTTTCTGTTCGGGTGTTTCTGTTCCAGGTGTTTCTATTCCAGGTGTTTCTGTCCGGGTGTTTCTGTCCGGGTGTTTCTGTCCGGGTGTTTGTGTTCCAGGTGTTTCTGTCCGGGTGTTTCTGTCCGGGTGTTTCTGTCCGGGTGTTTCTGTTCGGGTGTTTGTGTTCCAGGTGTTTCTGTTCGGGTGTTTCTGTTCCAGGTGTTTCTGTCCGGGTGTTTCTGTCCGGGTGTTTCTGTCCGGGTGTTTCTGTTCGGGTGTTTCCGTACTGCCCGTTCGCGTTCCGAGTGTCCGCGCTCGGGGCGCGCGCCCGTCCCGCCCCAGCGCGCGGGTGCCGCGGCCCCCCCGGGCCGGCAGGGGGCGCAGGGGCGCGCAGGGCGCGTGCGCGGTGCGGGCGGAAGTGCGGCGCGGGGCGGGCGCGCGGCGGAGGGCGCGGGGCGCCCATGGGGCTCCTTAAAGGCGCCGCCGCCGCCGCTGTGCCGCCTCCCGGTCCCGGAGGGATGCGCCAAGCCTGGCTGGAATGAGCAGGTGGGGCGGAACCCCCGGCACTTCCCCCGACACCCCGTCTCCCACGTCATCCCCCTCGTGGTCCGGCACGCGTGACCGCTGCCTCAGTTTCCCCCGGTGTCGGGGGTCGTGCGGCTGTGGTGAGCGTGGAGGCGGCCGCGGGGACCCCCTGGCTCCCCTCCCGGGGAGGGGGCGGACCCCGAGATTGCCGGGGCTGCAGATCTTGAGAGAGGGGGGTGTAGGGCCAGGGGAGGGGGCTGCAAACACCGGTGGAGGGGAGACAGCCCTGGGCTGGGGGCTCCGAGCTCTGGAGGGGGTGGGCAAACCCCTCGGGGGACTGCAGGCTCCAGGTAGGGGTGCAGAAACCGGGTAGGGGTTCAGGCTCCAGGATGGGGGGGCTGCCCCGCCGGGAGGATTCCCCAGGGCAGAGGGCCGGGCTGGGCCCTGTGTGCCCCGGGGAACGCACCAGCACTGTCCCCGCTCCTGGGGAGAGCGGTTTGTGCCCCAGCAGGATGGGATCCCCGTGCTGTCTGGACACCCCCCGGGAGAGATGATGGGGACCCAGCTTCACATCCCCGAGGCTGGAGCAGCCCAGGCTCTAGGAAGTGCCGGGGATCTGCCGGCAGGATTTCTCTCTGGCTCAGGGCTGGAGACAGCTGGGCCCTTCCAGTCCGGGAAGAAACCCTCGAGCTTCCCCGCAGCCCCCCGTCCCTGGGAATTTTTTGCATTGGTCATCTTAACTCGTGTTTGTTTTCCCCCTTTTTTGTCCCGATCATCACCGTGCCATACCCAGCACCACTGACACTCCAGGTGGAGCAGGGGCTCTGGGTTTAGGGTCTTATTTTATCCTGCATGGAAAAGGGATCAGCTCCCAGCTGAGAAGGGAGCTTGGATACAAACAGGAAGCCCTGGAGGAGCCCCGCTCCCGCAACACCAGCAGAGGGGCTGTGCTGGGGCATGTCACGTATAAGTAGTGAGTTTATCTGGTGCGGCAGAGCTGGGAGCAAGAGATTTCCCCTGGCTTGCGTCAGGCTGAGCAGAAGGGCTGGGTCAGAGGGAACGATCCGGAGCCAGCACTCTGCCCTGCCCAGTTTTGTGATGGCTGTGGGGTCAGTGGGGCACGTGCCATGCTGCCCTCCCCTGATGGGCACACTGGGACCTGTGCCCAAAGAGAGCCCAGATCCTGTGGGACTGGAGTGTGTGGGTTCAGGACAGGCCCAGCTGCTGGCGGGGCTGGCACGTGTGCAGTGCTGGGATGGGTCCAGCTCGCCCAGTGGGGCTGGCACGTGTGCAGTGCTGGGATAGGTCCAGCTCGCCCAGTGGGGCTGGCACGTGTGCCAGGACAGACCCAGCTCCCGGTGGGGCTGGCACATGCGACTTCGGGATAGACCTGTCCCAACTTGCAGCCTTGGGCACCCAACAATTCCAGAGCCTGTGAAGCAGAGATTTATGACTTGTCTGACCTTGCAAATTGCTGAGTCAGATGGTGAAGGTTTTTTGCTGCATTCCCAGGCTTTAAAGAACCCTGTGGGGTCCCAAAGCTTGGAAACCCTCCTGCTACAGCCCCCTCCCAGCATGAGAATCATCCCCAGGCTGCAGCGAGAGGGAGCAGCTGGTGCTGAATGTGCTGAGGGTCCTTCTCCCTGGAAAGGGTGTGATATCCCCTGCTTCCCGAGGGCAGCACACCAGTCCTGGAGGCTGCAGTCTTGCCAAGCCCCAGTGGGATCAGGCAGAAGATTTGGGATGCCTAAACCCTTTTTGGGGTGCTTGTTGCAAGCTCACAAGGGGGATCTCCCCTCCCTGGTGTCCTGCTGTGGCGGCACTGGGCTCTGCTGCCATCCCAGCCGGGGCTGGGGGGGGCTGTCACAGCGTGGCTGGTCTTTGGACTTTGTTCCTTCCTGCCCTTAATTTCCAAGTGCAGGGAGGGGACAATCCTCCTTCCCCAAGGACGTGGAAGGCTGGACTGTCTCCACCTCTCCAGCCAGGCTGGGCTTGCTGCCAGTGTGGGGCCAGAGGGTGTTATCAGGGCTGGGCCAGCCCTGGGAGCCAGTCCCTGTCACCCCCCCCCAGGGCACCCTGATTGTGGGGGCCCCTCGCCTGCCGTGTTGCGCAGCGATAGCACAGCGGGCGTGGGACACCTGTCCTTGCACTGCTGGAGTGGGAATGCCGGGGGGGCTCCCTGGGGGCCTCATCCCCAGACAGGGACCCCCCAGCCTCGAGCATCCCCCACCGTGCGTTGCAGGGGGACAGTGCCATGGCCGAGAAGATGTCACCGAGCCTCGGTGGGGGCATCACGCCACTGCAGCAGATGCTGGCCTCGGGGACGGGTGCCATCCTCACCTCCCTCTTTGGTGAGCGCCAGGGTGGGCGCCAGGGTGGGGGGCTGGCACAGGGGTGTCATGGCTAAAGAATGGTGTCTTTTCAGTGACGCCGCTGGACGTGGTGAAGATCCGGCTGCAGGCCCAGAAGACCCCGTTCTCCAAAGGTAGCCCTGCTTGGGGCAGGGTGGAGGGCTGCAGCCAGCCCCCGAGGCGAGCAGCCCGCGGGGATGTCTCAGTTGGCAGAGCTGGTGGCAGGGATGTCTCGGCTCTGCAGCGTGGGGCCATCGCGAGGTGGCAGGTTACCGTGGGCCCCTTGTCCTCAGGGGCTCAGGGGCCCTGCCAGGGGAGCTGGGCTCGTGCTTGGCTCTGTCCTTCTCCCTCCGCAGCCCGGTGCCAAGGGGGTCAGCGCTGTGCCTGGCAGCCCCCCAGCCCTCCAGGCAGCGGGGCTGAGGCTCAGCCTGCTGCAGCTGCTGGCTGTTCCCCCTCTGCCTTTGTTCCAGTCTCCATGCTGCTCCCCATGGGCTCTCCCCCTTCTTGTGGGCTCAGTGGGCTGGGGCTGGCCCCAAGGGACTGGTTTGGTGACAATAGGAACTGCTTGGGAAATGGCTGTGGGGGCATGCAGCCCCCTCACCCACAGAGCTCTCCCACTGCCTGGCTCGGAGCTGTAGCACGCACGTGTGCCCCAGCCCCAGGTGGTGGCACGTCCCCGTGTGGTTGCTCAGTGTGTCCCAGTGTGTCCCATTGTGTGTTTCAGCGTTGCCAGCGCAGTCAGTGCCCTGGGGCGCTCAGCCGGCCACATGTGAGTACGCGGGGGGCTCCTGCTGCCAGTGGCTTTGCTTTCCCAAGCCTTCATCATGGTTTGCTTTTCCGCTGGTGGTGGCTTGGGCTCCTCTGGCTGTGGGGACATCCCTGTGGTGTGGGGGCTGGCATTGTCCCCAGCCCAGGCTGCCCCTGCAGCCCTGCTTTGGGGCTGGCTGTGCCACATCTGTGGGGATCTGTTGTGCAGCAGGCCTGGCTGTCTGTGGTCCCTCTGTCTTGTCACTCTGTCCTGCTGCTACGTCAAAGTCCCCTTGGATTTCCACTGTCCAGTGTCCCTGTGCCTGGCTTGAGAGCACAGTGGAGGGGCCAATGCTGATGTCCCCACTGTGCCAGGGCAGCAGAGGCAAGACCAAGTGAGGCATAAACCCTCTCCCGCTGCTGGCAGTGGGTCCTGCTGTGTCCCCCACGCCATGATTCTAGCCGTGGTCAGACCCGTGCTGGAGGGTTGTTCCTCTCCTGGCCGTGGTCTCAGACAGGTCCCCACTGGGCTCAAGCACTGCGGGTTTGGCTCCTTCTTGGGAGAGCTGATGGCTTTGGGATCAGATGTGCTGGGCATGGGCAGAGGGGAGGGGTCTCCTGTGTAATGGTGATGCTGTTGTTTCCTCAGGGAAGTGTTTCCTCTACTGCAATGGGCTCATGGACCACCTGTATGTCTGCCAGAATGGCAACGGCTGCACCGCCTGGTACAAGGCCCCCACCCACTTCACTGGCACACTGGTAGGAGCTCCAGGCATGGGCAGGGGTCTCCCCATCCCAGAGGGGTGTCAGGGTGTTTTCTGGGGGGTTGTTTGTCTGTCTCCTGCCTGTAACTCCTGTCCCTGGTGCTCCACTCGCTCCCCAGGACGCCTTTGTGAAGATCACACGCTATGAGGGCATCAGGTCTCTGTGGAGCGGCTTGCCCCCCACCCTGTGAGTTTGGGGATTCTGGTTGCTGCCACCTGCCCAGGCACACAGACATCGGTCCCAAGCCCCCTACCAGCCCCCAGGGAGGACGTGTGCCCCTCACACCCCTTCTCCTCCTCACAGGGTCATGGCTGTGCCAGCCACTGTCATTTACTTCACCACCTACGACCAGCTCCGGGACTACCTGCAAGCCCGGACGGGGAGCCGGAGCCACTACATCCCCTTGCTGGCCGGGGCCCTCGCCAGGCGTGAGTACCCCTCCTCTCTGGGATCCCCCCGTGCCCACCCTGTGTCCTGGCAGCAGAGCGTGGCAGGTCTCAGTGCCTGGCTCTCCCAGCATGACGCTGATGGCTCTGGGACAGCCGCTGGAGCAGATGGAGCTCATTCCCTGTGTCCCTTCTGTTGCAGTGGGTGCTGTGACAGTCATCAGCCCCCTGGAGCTGATCCGCACCAAGATGCAGTCCCGGCAGCTCAGCTACCGTGAGCTGCGGGTCTGCATCCAGTCAGCAGTGGCCCAGGACGGCTGGCTGTCCCTCTGGAGAGGCTGGGGACCCACCGTGCTGCGGGATGTCCCCTTCTCGGGTACGGCTGGGGGGCCCAGGGCAGCCCTGCGCTGGTGTGGGGGGTTGGCATGTCCAGGGTGCCCAGTGGTAGCACTGGTGTCTCCTCTCCCCCAGCTCTGTACTGGTTTAACTACGAGCTGGTGAGGACGTGGCTCTGCAGGCATGCCTGGCTGGACGAGGCCACGTTCATGGTCAGCTTCATATCCGGGGCCATCTCTGGCGCGGTGAGTTTGGGACGCTGGGGCTCCCTTGCGGGGCTTGGCCCCTGTGGGAGGGAGGAATGGGACTGGGATGGTGCTGGGAGGTGACAACAGCTGGCACTGGGCAGGAACACCAGGTCCTGGCTCACTGTCCAGTGTCAACCCCACAGGTGGCCGCAGTGCTGACACTGCCCTTTGACGTGGTCAAAACCCAGCGGCAGATCGAGCTGGGAGACAGTGAGGTGCACCCAGGTGAGGGGCCAGGCTCCAGGCAGGTGCCAGGACTCCCCGTGGGTGTCCCCCAACCCTCACCCGCTCCCCTCTCCCCCCAGTTGCAGCCTCCAAGCCTTCTTCCACCTGGCTGCTCATGCAGCGGATCCGCGCCGAGTCTGGCACCCGGGGGCTGTTTGCAGGTGAGGATGTGCCCAGGCCCCTTGCTGGGGTTCCGGGTGTCACTGCAGGGCTCACGGCACTGTCCTTGCAGGGTTCCTGCCCCGCGTCATCAAGGTGGCACCTGCCTGTGCTATCATGATCAGCACCTATGAATTTGGCAAGAGCTTCTTCCAGAAGCTGAACCAGGAGCGGCGGCTGCGGGGATTGTGAGCGGGCCTGGGGCAGGGCTGGATGTGGCTGTGCCCGGGGGGCGGTGCCAGCCCTGCTCCATCCAGGTGTCCCGGGAGCAGGATCCGCACTCGGCTGTGCAGAGCCCAAGTGCCTTCGTTCCCGCTCTGCCTCCCGCTGCCCGCACATGGAGCCAGGGCCAGCCCAGCCCCACTCCCCATCCAGCCACTCTGGGGGACATCTGTGCCTGCTGCTGTGACACTGGAGGGATATGGAGCCCCCCACACTCATCCCTTGGGGCTGGACAGATGCTGCTGCTGGATTCATGGACCCTGGCAAGGATGGGGTGTCCCAGGAGACCTGGCCTGGCAGGAGATGGAGCTGGGACTCTGGTGAGGACCAAACCCCAGATCTCGGGGGCTTCTCTGCCTGCCCAGGCCCCCCAGCTCTTCTCTGCCTGGAGATCTGCCCCTCCTGACCATCACTCACGCACAGCCTGGCCTTGCTGGCTCTGCATGGCATGGGGACACGTCAGGACCCTCTCCCTGCCTCTGGACTTTTCCTCCCACTCGGGATGTCCCCATCCCATGTCAGACCCTGGGTTGGACAGACCCTGTGTGGTCACAGACCTCACTGCTGCTCCGGGGGGCCATTGTGGCACCCCTGCCCCATCCTTTCACTGCAAAGGCTTGCCCCAGCTCTGTGGGCACTGCCCCCCTTACCCCGGGACTCGTGGGGGGAACTTCTCCTATTTTCTTAAATAAAATCATTGTCTCTTAGTGGAAGGATTTCTCTGTGTGCTGGGGGGCTGTAGAGGCATCCATGGGGTGACGGCCACAGCCCTGTTGTGTGGGCACGGTACTGTCCCCCACAGGGTCCCTGCTGGGCGTTTATGGGGGGTTAGGGGACCCCAGGACCACCGTCCTCCCAGCAGCACCCAGTGCTGATGGGCCAGGGGATGCCCCATCCTTGGTGATCTGCTGTGTCCTGAAGGTGCTCTCCCTGCCCAGAGGGGCTGGAGGAGGCTCACTGGACCCCCCCCAGCATCTCTGCCTGGGCCAGAACCTCATGGCAAGGGGGGTGCAAGGGGTCTGTCCCCCCCAGTCCCAGCTGGGGAGGTGGGTGACAGGCCAGCTCTGCTTGCTGCGTTTATTGATTCCTTTTGCTCCAACAAGGCAGATGGGGCTGAAATAAAAACCAGAATCACCCAAAACAACCAAAAAACCCAGGGGAGGAAAGGGGAAGAAGAGTCCTACCCCTGTTGTGGGGATGCTGCTGCAAGGGGAGACAGGCACCCCCCCCAGTGCAGGGGGGAGGCCAGGCAGGCGCAGGCCGGGCGGGCACCAAGGACCGAGCAGGACGGACAGCGGGGCCGTGATGGACTCTCACCCCCTTGCTCCCCAGCAGCTGTCGCTCCCAGTGTCCCCCCCACCATGGCACAGTTCGTTCCCCCATCCCCAGCTCGCCTGGGTCCCGGTCCTGCATCCCCCATCCCAGCAGGTCCATGTCTCCAGCCGGGGTCCAGGCTGGGGGGCCGAGGCGCAGCCGTGGTGGGGTCTCAAGATGGGGAGGGGGACGCCGGTCCCCAGCCTCCCCGGTGGGTTCGGCGAGTCCCTCGTTGTCGCCGGGGCGGCGAGGGGGGGCCGAGCTCAGTCCTGGGCCGGGCGGCCGGGCCGGGGGGCGGCGCAGGGGCCGGGGCTCTCAGCTGGGGCTGCGGGTCGGGCTGGCTTCCGTGCTGTCGCTCACCAGGCACTCGTTGGACTTGAGACTGGCCAGGGACTTGCAGCTGGGCAGGGAGGCCAGGGAGCCGCAGAGCCCCAGCATGGAGGGCGTGGGGTCCTTCCCTGCGGGCAGAGCGGGGCGTCACAGCGGGTTCGGCCTCGTGTCCCAGCCCTGCCACCCCGGGGGAACGGGGACCACCTCTCTGGGGGCGACCTGGGGGTCCCTGCACTGCTGGGGCAGCATCCCAACCATGAGGAGGGGGCTGCTGGTGGGTCTGGACACCTGGGTGCATGCGGGGAGATGTGCTGAGCCCCGGGGGCACCCTGTGGTGGGTGGGGGGTCTTACCCAAGGGCCCCCAGGGCTCCCCTTCGCGCTTGCCCTCGCCCAGGCGCTGGGAGTCGGAGCTGAGGCTGTTCTCGGCCGAGAGCTGGTCGGTGCTCACGAAGCTGTGCCTGCGGAGGGACGCTCTGAGCCCCCCGGGGCTGGCACAGCCCTTCTGCCCCTCCCACGCCCCGTGTCCCCCCGGGGTAGGGCAGGTGCTGCGTGCAGGTCTCTGCCCCCACTGTGAGCTCACCTTCTGTACAGTTTGCTGTCCGAGCCGCTCTCGTTGCCATTGAGGGTCCCCAGAGAGGGCCATTGATTGACCAGGGGTGTCACCATCTCCTTGGAGAGCTGGGCCAGCTGTGGGTTCTCACACGGGATCAGCCCCGTCCTGCAGCAAAGGCGGGTGCTCAGCACGTCGCGCAGCCACCAGTGCTGGGGACCCGCCGGGGGACACAGCCCACGGGACATGTGGGGCATTGGGGACCCTCCGTGTCCCACAGGGAGTACAAGGCAGCCAGGCACTGGGAAGCTTGTACCCATCACACCCCACAGGATGCACGGGGGACCAGGGACTACCCCTCACCCTGCCCCTTGGGATCAGTGGGGCACTGGGGACCACCCAGAGCCTGTGGGGCACCCTGGCTCCAGGGAAGGCCCCCAGTCCCCGAGCCCCCTGGCAGGGGCGGTGGGTCCCCACTCACAGCTGCTCCTGCAGCTCCAGGATGACACCCTCCAGCTCTCTCTTCTCCAGCTGATTCTGCACCATCACCTCTTCCAGCCGGAGCTTCAGCCGCTTGTTCTCTGCCTCCAGGTCCTTCAGCTGTGACTCCCGCAGCCGCACCAGCTCCTCCAGGTACCCCTGCGTGAGGCCACTGTCAGTGGTGCCCTACTGCCACCACCCCCAATGTCCCCAGGGCCATCTGGAGTGACAAGGAGTGGTCTGGGTCACCACAGCAGCGGGATGTAGGGCTGAGGGTCCCACTGGGCTGTGAGAGTGGGGATGCAGAGGCAGAGATGCTCCAGGCTGAAGCATCCTGGGGGAGCTGATACCCCAACAGCCCCATCCTGGCTCCCGGTACCTTTTGGGCATAAACAATGCGGAATTTCTGCTCCATCTTGCGCCACTTGTTGTACCAGCTGTCCTCGTCGGTGACCAGGGGCAGGTAGGGGTGTTCAGGTGAGCTGTCCTCGCTCGTGCTGCTCTCCACACTGCCCCGCTCCTCCTCCTCACTCAGGTAGTCATAGCTGGGGGGTGTGGGGGCTCAGCAGGGGCTGTCACACGTTCAGGGAGCCCCATCGTGGGGCTGTGGGAGAGACAGGGGAGTCCCCGTCCCAGGGAGGGGCACCCCGGCTCTTACCTCTGCGTGAACTTCAGGTAGGGCGTGTAGTCAATGACCACGGGCGTTTTACCGTCCATCACCTCTCCCTTCAGGCAGAAGCTGAGCAGAGGCAGCGGGAGAAGGAGTAGAGGGTCAGGGAATCCCGAGAGGGTCAGGCGGGGCCTGTGTCCCACTGTGTCACCTGTCCCTACCTGAAGTCAATGGCACTGAGCCCAATGAGCATCCCCGTGAGCACCGTGGACTCCTCCCGCAGCATGATGGCCCCGTCATCGTAAAACCGCCTGCGGAGAAACGCAGCTGGATGTGCCCCCCCAGCACCCCAAAACCCACCCCAGCACATCCACACACCCTTGGTGCAGGTGTGGCCATGGCCGGCAGGGCAGGGGCTGCTCACCTGGTGGTCCGAGTGTCCCGCAGGGCCGTGGAGATGTACTCGGACATTCGCTTTTCCATCAGCGCCACGCGGATCCAGGCCCGGCCCTGTGAGGCAGCGCCCCGGGCAGTCCTGAGGATGGCTGCAGCCACGGGGTGCCCCCCACAGCTGCCCCCCATATTCCCACCCACCCCCGGCACTCCGGGCACCAGCAGATGGGGGTCCCCATACAGGAGTGGCTTTCAGCCCATTTTCAGTACCGTGGGGACCCCCAGCTCCTGTTGTGTCCCGTGGGGCCCTGTGGGGTGGGATGGAGCTGCAGGAGGGCAGGGGGAAGGGAGCAAGGTGGGGGCACAGAGGGGTGGGATGGGGATGGGATGGGATGGGATGGGATGGGATGGGATGGGATGGGATGGGATGGGATGGGATGGGATGTAGAAGGGTGGAGTGAATGCAAACAGGGGCAGGCATAGAAATGGGGACAGAGACAGGAACAGGGACAGGGCTGGTGCCTGCCTGACCTTGGCCCTGGAGGTGCTGATGTTCTCCATGTTCTCGATGCTGCTGACGCAGTTGTTTGGGACCTTGCTGCAGGCCAGGCGGATGTAATCCCAAAACCCACGCTGTCCATCAGAGCTGAACCAGCTGACGGGGCCTGCGGGCACCCATGGGCTGCACTCAGGGGCTGCTGTGCCAGCAAAGCCCCTCCACCAGAACTGGACATGCTTCCTGGTGCCGGCATGTGCGTTCCCATTGTTCCCATCCACCATGGGACACAGGGATGGGGACAGGGACAGCCCTGGGGGCCACCATTACCTTTGAAGCGGTGGCTGAGGATCTGCTCGAGGATGGCAGCGAAGTTAACGAACTCCTCGGAGGAGTCGTCGATGGGATCCGCCGTGTACTTCTCCAGAAGGGTCTTCACCGAGAACCTGGCGAGGGATGGGCGTCGCAGCTGGGAGGGGACACACGCCCAGCACCCACCTCCCAGCCTTGGCACACACAAGGATTCAGCACCAGAGCAAAGCACTTTTCCAGCTGTTGGCTCCCGCTTCCGGCAGTGGGAAGAGGGCGTCGGGCTGGGCTGTGGCTCGGTGACCCCCCTGTCCCCGAGTCCCCAGGGACCCCCAGGGGCGGCCGCTGCTCCCCGCTGTGCAAGTGGCCAGGAAGGGCGAACAAAGGCCCCCTTCCTCCCCGGCCGTGCGCGGGCGGTGATGGCTTCCCCTTCCGCCCGGCCGCTCGTGCTCGGGGCACAGCGACGCCGAGGACACGGATCCCGCCAAGCCCGGCCGGACAGGGCGGGACAGGGCAGGTGTTTGCTCGGGGGGATCGCCCCGTCTGTGGGACACAGCTGCCTGTGGGGATCCTCGGGACAGCAGGTGGAGGGTGTCTCATCGTGGCAGTGGGGTCTGGAGGTGCCTCATGGCACAGCAGGGAGGGCTGAAGGCATCCTGGTGGAGATCCAGAGGGTCTCCGTGTCGTGACAACGGGGTCTTTAGATGCCCCATGCCATGGCAAGGAGATCCATCAGGTCCCCAAGTAATGACAGAAGGGTCTGGAGATGCCCTGTGCCATGGTGAGGAGCCCTGGGGTCCCCAGACCCCAACGTGAGGCCCTGGGGGTCCCTGCCAGGTTGCCCAGGCTCTGGTGCCCCCACATCCCCCCCAGCCCTGGGCCAGGCTCCAGCACTCCCAGCACTGCCAGTCCCTCACCAGGGGCCCGGGGGGTGTCACTCCCCCCACCGCGACCCGGCAGGAACCACCAGCACCCCCCCGCCCCATCCCTCCACCCTATTCCTGCCCCCCATCCCGGTCCAGCCGGGCGTCTCCATGACAACGCTCATCCTCCGTCCTTCATCCCCCATCCCCGCCGCTCCGGGGCCCTGACGTCACTTCCTGGGCCCCCCGCCCGCATGGGGGTCCCTAACCCCAGCCCCCCCCCGCACCCCGTTTCCCCCAGCACCCCCTTCACCCTCCGCTCCCCCCTGCATCCCCCCACCATCCCCAGTGGCCCCCGACACCCGCGCACTGGCCGCCTCCATGTTGTCTCTGTGTCCCCAGCCCCCCGTCTCCCCCATCCCGACCCCCCGAAGCCCCTGTAGATCCCCGCAGCCCCGCCCGGAACCCCCTGGACCCCCTCCCTCCAGCCCCGCGGCCCCGGCCCCACCGCCCGCAGCTCCGCGGCCCCGCAGCTCCGTGCCCCCCCCTTTCCCGCATCCCCATCCTTCTCCTCCCCCCTCCAAATCCGAATTTCCCCCCCTCAAAAAGCGACTGCAGCAACAACAAATCCCCCCAAAGGGTGAAGGGGCGGCGGGGGGGAGGGAGGAACCCCCCAACCCTCCTCCCCACCGCCTCCCCTCCCCGCCCCCCATCTCCTCCATCCCCAGCCGCGGTGGTCGCTTCTCCCTCCCCCCGCTCCCTCTCCCCCCCGATTTTGGGCCCCCCCCCGCTTGCCCCCCACCTGCAGACGGTGATGAGGTTTTTCCTCTCCACGGCGATATTTCTGGAGGAAGCTTTCTTGGAGGAGAGCCCCAGAGCCATGGCAGCCGGCACCCAGCTCGCTTCCATCCAGCGGCCCAGACGCCACGGCCACGGGCGATGCCCCTTCCCCCGTGGGGACCCCCCCACCCCACGGCCGCGGCCCCCCGCACCGCGCAGGCTTTGCTCCGCCGGTGCCCACGCCACGGGCCGTGCGCCGCCCCCCCCCCAAAGGGATGCTCTCCCCGCCCCCGGCCCCCCAAATCTGTCCCCGGGGGAGGGGGGGGAGAATAAAGAGGGGAGGGCCGGAGTCCCCCGACATGACGTGCCACCGGTGGGGGACCCCGTGGGTAAAGCCACAGGGAGGGGGCAGCCCCCGGGGTTTTGGGGGGGGTCTTTTGGTCACCCCAAGCCCAGATCGCCACCCCTTGCCTTGCCCTGCCTCAATCCCCGTTTTGGGGGGCTGAGCATCACCCGTCCCCTCGGGGTCTGAGGGGGGCGAGGGACCCCCTTCACCGGGGGGGCGGGGGCTGACTGTGCTGGGGGGCACCCCCCTCCCCCCCGTTTTTCACTGTGCCTCAGTTTCCCCGTTGTTGTGACAGAGAAATCGGGAAGGGGAGGGGGGTGCGAATCCCACAGCAGCCACGCAAACCTCCAGAGCCCCCAAATAAATCAGAGTCACCCTCAGCAGACAGACATCCCCATGGGGACATGTCCCACCTCCCTGTGCCCACCAGGGTGCCACACACCCCCTGTGCCCCTGCCAAGGGGACCTCAGCCAACAGAACCCAGCTGGGGGACAGGTGGGTGCAGTGCGGGGAGGGACCCCCAAAATCCCCATGGCCGTGCAGGGAGTGGAGCCCTTGGCAACATCCAGATAAGGCTGGGGGCCGTTATCGGGACACCCAGACCCAGCACCACCCCTCCACCTGCTCTGGGTGCCACCAGGTCTCCAATGTGTGGGACCAAGCCCCCAACCTGGGTGGGCCCCAGAGTGGTCTGGCACAGTGGGGACAGCACCGGTGTCACCTCACTGCTGGGGGGACCCTGTGGGAGTCCCCAAGTGCTGGGGGCTGGTGTGGAATTGTGTGTGTGTGTGTGTGTGTGTGTGTAAGGCTCCCCACCTCACTCTTGCCCTGGGATCTGGGATTGGGATTTTGGGATTGGGATTTTGGGGCGGAGATCCTTTTAGAAAGGCTGCAAACGTAGAGACACACACATCCCTGGGTGTCCTGGGTGTGAGCGCAGCTCCGTAGCTGTGCACACACGCAAGGATGTGCCCGCCTCACACACCTAACGCAGAGGCCCACACGCGTGTGCACACACACCCCTCGCCCTCCTCCAAAGCATCCCACCCCTCTCCAGGGCACCCCAGTGACAGCAATCCCATGGAGCAGATGGACACCCCATCCCCGTGTCCCCCCCGCGCCTCCTCCCCAGGGAACCTCCTCAGGAACCCCCTTTTTTTCAATTTTTTTTTAAAAAGAGAACGCCACAACCCCCGCAGAAAGGGGGGGGGGGGGGACAACCAGGGGGATCCCGGGAATTCCCTCCAGGGAAACCCGGAGGTAAACAAGATTGGGGGGGTGAAGGGGGGCAGCAGGAGCAGGTCCCGGGGTGCCAGGGCTGGGTGAGGGACGGCAGGACAGCGGGACACAGGCGGGGCTTAGCCGGGCGCAGCTTTACACCCCGCAGATGTTGCACCCCGATAACCTTGTTTTTATGGGGGGCCTCGGGGGGGCCGGGTGAGCCCGGGGGGGGCGAGATTAGGGAGGTGAGCGTGACTCAGGCATTGGCGTCTCACACCCCGGGCAGCCGCAGGCAGAGCGCGGGCAGGGGCGTCCGGAGGCACCCCAGGGGTAGGTGCGGGGTCACCTCGGGGTGTCCCTGGGACTGGGAGGGGGAAGATGGGGTGGGCGGGGGGATGGCGGGGCCGGGAGGGCACCTGGGGTGCCCCTGGCGTGGGGCGTCAGCGGAGGGTGTTGGGGTGGGAGGTGCTGCGGGATGGGGGGTATGGGCTCCATAGGGAGCCAGGGGGCACATGCGGTGGGAGGGGTGCCAGCCATGGGATGGCACGGGATGTATGGGCTCCAAAGGGAGCCACCAGAGGGGTGCCAGCCATGCCACGCGGATGGCACGGGATGTATGGGCTCCGTGCTGAGCCGCGTTGGGCACCTGCCGGGTGAAAGATCCCTGCCGTGCTGCATGGATGGCATGGGATGGATGGACTCCACACGGAGCCTCGGGGCTGCGCCCATTGCGGAAGGAGCAGTCCCACGTTGCGTGGATGGTTTGGGATGTACTGGCTGGGAGGAGGCAGGAGGGATCCCAGCCATGCCCATGGATGGGGTGGGATACGCGGGGTCCCCACGGAGCCGTGGTGGCGGCAGAAGGATCCCCGTTACGGGGCGTGGATGGTGCGGGGTGTGGGCTCCGTGCGGAGCCGTGCGGGATGTTTGGTGTAGGAGGTGTGAGCCCAGGCCTGAGTCACGTTACTGCATGGCAGGGGATGTACGGACTCCATAGGGAGCCGTGGTGGCTGTACCCACTGCAGGAGGACCCCAGCCACGCCACCTGGGTGGTGTGGGATGTATGGACTCCATAGGGACCACGTCGGCTGTGCGGTGTGGGAGACACGGGCTCCGCACGTGGGGTGTGTGGTGCGGGAGGTTGGAGTCCATCCCAGGCACACGATGTGGGACGGGGGGCCCTGCACGCCCGGGGGGTTCGTGGGCCAGGCCGTGCTCCATCGGTGCCGGGGCTGGAGCGTGGGCTCCACAGGGGCTGTGTGGGCTCTGTACAGCGCGGGGTGGCACAGGGATACGTTCGGGGGTCCGGGTGATCTCGCTGCCAGGTGCCGCAGCACCCCGCGGGTCCCCGGCCCCGCACCCCGGCCCGGGGCGCTGCGGGGCAGAGCGGGGGGCAGCGGGTGGAGCGGGGCAGGGGCCGACGCCCGGTGTCGGGCGTTATCAGCGGGGCACAGCCCGGCGCACCGGGCTGATGCAAGAGCCGCCGGCGGGGCTGGGGGGGCCGGGGGGGCCCGGGACAGGCCGGGCTGGGGGCCGGGGGCCGCCGGCCCCGGGGCCAGGCGGGGCAGGAAGGACACGGCCGAGTCGGAGGCTGGCCGTCGATCCTGCGGCCCCGCCGCAGGATCCTGCGCCCCGCCGGGGATCCCGTGTGGCCCCATCGGGGATCCCGTGGCCCCCGCGGGGTGTCCGGGACCCCACCCCGGCTCCCGCCACCCCCGGACGGGAGCGAGCTCCTGCATCACCCCGGTGAGATCTGGGAGGGCTGGTTCTCCCCAAAGCCGCCCACGCCCTGACCTTGCCCCTGAGCCCGCATGTGGGGTCCCTGTCCCGGGCTGGCGGAGGACAGCCGGAGTCCCTCGTCCCCCCGAGCTGTGGGGGTCCCCACGGCGGGGCTGGAACAGCGGGGTTGGGGGTCCCGGGTCATGACGCCCCTCCTCAGGGACTCGGAGCTGGGGCGGGAGGGGGCTCACGGGTGGGGGGGTTTGGGGGGTCCGGACCCCCGGGTCCCTCCGGGGCTGCCCCGGGGCGGATTTGGGGGGCGGAGTGCGGGGCAGGGCGCCCCCTGGCGGTTGTCCCGCGGCACAGCCCCGGGGCAGCTGCGGGGGCCGGGGGGGGGGCAGGGGACACGCAGGGGAGGACAGGGGACACAGGGGGTCACCTGGGGGTGCAGGCAGAG
The DNA here is from genome assembly GCF_965178545.1 of Coloeus monedula. NCBI lineage: Eukaryota > Metazoa > Chordata > Aves > Passeriformes > Corvidae > Coloeus > Coloeus monedula. Next base: position 6,339,972 of record NC_138806.1, on the reverse strand, counting down.
GATCTGGGTGCTGGTGGAAGGGCAGCAGCAGGGACCTCCCCAGCTGTGCACCCTGGGGGGCTGTGAGGTGCTCATCCCGCCCGGTTTTGGGGTGCCCCGTGAGTCCAGCTGTGCCTCGGTTTTCCCCCTTCTCCCCACCTCGCTCTGCCAGGGGCTGGGGCCGTGTGCTGGGGGACCTGGGCACTGTGTGTGAGACCCCAGCCCGTGGGTGTGGGACTATACAGGACCCTCACACATGTGCAAGGGGTTGCAAGGAGCTGTGTAGGACCCCAGACATGTGCGTGGGTCTATATAGGACCCCCACCCACGTGCAAGGGGTTGTGTAGGACCCCAGCCCGTGTGTGGGGGACTATACGGGACCCCCACCCACACACGAGAGGGTCGTGTGGGATCCCAGTCCCTGGGTGTGGGTCCGTATGGGACCCAACCCCCGGGTGTGGGTCCGTGCAGGACCTGACCCTGCGCACAGGGCATCGTGTGCGTGGGCGTGGGTGGGTCAGGGCGGGATGCCACGTCCCTGGTGGGAAGCTGCCGGGGTTCTGCCATGTCCTGACGTCGGTTCCCATCCCGGATGGCGACAGGGCAGGGCATGACTTCCCCGGGGACCCCCAACCCCAGAACCTCCCAGCCCGTGGGGAGCGGGTTAGGCAGGCAGGGGTTGCGGGAACGGCCACGGCGTCCAGCCCCAGCCCCATTCCAGGGGACAAACCCCAGTCCCCGGGGCACCGAGAGGTGCCCTGCTCTCTGCTAACGTGTTCTCTCTCGTTTCCCCCGCGCCCGCCCCGCAGAGCGCTGGGTTATGGTGGCACCGGGCTGAGCTCCGGGACGCGCCGAGGCAGCAGCGGGGGCCGAGCCCGGAGCCATGGAGGGGCCCGGCCAGGTAGGGACACCCGGCCCCCTGCCCCGGCTCCGCCGCTGCGCCCCGGCACGGCCCCGGCGAGGCGTTGGGGGTGCCGGACCCTGCTGACCTCCTTCTCTCTGTCCCACAGGAGTCCTACGAGGAGGGCATGAGGAGGAGCCTGGACCCCGAAGGCTACGAGGACCCCGGCCTAAAGAGCTCTCACCTGTCACTGGGCGAGATGAGCAGTGAGTGGCTCCTGGGGTGCCAGGGGGCACTGGCAGGGTGGGCACCAGTGCTGCACAGAGGTGGCATTGCATGGGCACCAGTGTCACAGGGGTGCCAGCACTGCACGGGAGTGGCAGAGCATGGGTGTGTCACACAGCACCGGTGCCGCAGAAGTGACTGTGTTGCATATGTGACAATGGCATTACACGGGTGACAGCTTTGCAGGGACGATGGCACCAGCTGGGTGCCAGCATTGCACCCAGGGGCACCAGTGGCTCAAGGTCACCCATTGGGTGGGCAGCAGAGTTTTGTGGTGTAGGGACACCAGCACGGCACAGGGGTGTGGCACGGGCACCAGCAGTGCATGGACATGGCTGTTCATGGCTGCTGGCTTCTCATGGGCACACATGGCGTTTTGGCACCTCGTTGCATGGGTGCCAGCATGGCACAGGCGCGTTGCATGGCACAGGCGCGTTGCATGGCACAGGCGCGTTGCATGGGCTGCACAGATGTGTTGCACGGGCACAGCGTTGCACAGACGTCTTGCATGGATGCGCTTCCTGGGTGCCAGCACGGCACTGGCAGCGGGGCTCGCTCGCGGCGCGGGGTCAGGCAGGGACACCCACCCTCAGGGTGGCATCACCCAAAGGCAGCGACTCCCTTTGCCAAAGCCCTGGAGCCGTGAGGTGCCACCTCCAGCGCCAGGGCTGTGGGTACCCGAAGTGGGGCTGAGCCTGGGGACCCCCGAGGTCCCTGAGCCCCCGGGGAGGGAGGTGAGGGGAGTTTGGAGGTCTGCGTGCTGCCGAGCATCCCCTTGCCCCAGGCACGGTTGTTTCGGAGCTGCCACCCTGAGGAGGTGTTTGGGCTCGAGTCCCCCGTTGGGGTGACACAGATGGGGTAACGCTGCCGCCTGTTCTGCGCAGGGGCCGGCGCTGGCATCGGGTCCCCCCTGCAGGCGTGGAGGGCCAGGGCCGAGGAGATGAAGCCCCTGCGGTGAGTCCCCAAATCGGGGCGGGGGCTCTGCCTGCCCGACTGGCACCACCGGGGGAGGCTGGTGGCACCCGCGGTGCCCGGCGCTGACCCCCCGTGCCCGCGGTGTGTGTTTTGCAGCCAGTTTCTGCCCGGCCGCCGGGGATTTTATGACCTGGACGGGAAGAGGCGCTCGGCCGGGGCCCCCCCGGGACACCCCAGCCGTGGCGAAGGGCAGCGTGAGTGACCGCGGGGGCCCTGGGGGACAAAGCCCAGCCCCGGCGTCCCCCCTACCCCAGCCCTCCATCGCGCTGCCCGTCCCGGTTCTGCCACCCCCCTGTCCCCCCCTCCGCGGGGTGACGGCCGCCCGGGCGTCAGGGCACGCCGCGGGGTGACCGCTGCCACTTGCCCGTAATCGCCCACTGATTGAGGATAAATAAAGTCTTTGTTTGGGGTGAGGACAAGAACCACTTGGGGCTGAACGCTGGCTGGCGCCGGGCGGCTCGGTGGCGGTGGCGGCGGGCAGGGACGAGGACACGCTCGTGCCCACGTGCCACGGCCAACACTGTCGGGGACACAGTGGCAGGGGACGCGCCCCATCCCTGATCCCATGGGCGCAGCATCCTTCCCCCGGCAGGGCGGGATGCGGCTCCTGCAGCATGGCCCCGCCGGGTGACCTGGCTGGGGACGGCGAGGGGACCGCGGTGATCCCCGTCGAGGGCGGAGGGGACGGGGTGAGCCTGTCCCCACGGCGGGTGACAGCGGGCGGGCGGGAGCCGTGCTGGTGTTTACTGTCAGCAAAGGAAGTGCTGCGGGATTTACGGTGCACACAGGGCGGCCGCGGGGATCGGTCCCCACTTTAGAGGGACGGAGCCGCGGGGACATGGGGAGCGCAGGGGGGGCCGCAGGTAGGCAGGGGACGGGGACAGGGACACCTCGGGGGTCTGGCTGGCCGGGGATGTGCTGTCCCCGTGTCCCCATCCCAGTGATGGTGCTCCGTGCTGGGGCTGTGCCGGTGGCAGGGCGGTGGCCACGAGCCCCGTCCCCATCCCAGCCCCGGTGATGTCGCCAGACTGTCACCCTGCCCCAGGGGCCGGGCTGTGGGGATGTGACGGGACCGAGGTGGGCACCGGCAGGACGGGGGGTGACGGAGGGGCACGTCCAGCAAACTCCAGCTGGGTCTGGGGTGAGGATAATGGAGAAGGAGACACGTCCAGGCGACCCCAAAGGGGGCTGGGATGGGGGTGATGACAGGACGCACTTCAAGCAGACCCCAGAGGGGTCCGGGCCGGGGCAGGGACCGGCTAACGCATTGGTGGCTCCATTTGCAGCTGTGTCAGTGACCGATGTGGACCTGGAGGCAACGGGGAGCAGGAGGCTCCTGTCCCAGCAGAACACCCATGAGGTGGGTGCTGCCCCAGGGACCCCCATTCCCTCCCCATTCCTGGGGTGGGTGGACTGTGGCCACCCAGGGACCAACCCCACAACTCAGCCCAGGGGATACCAGGGCACTGTGGGGGGATGCTGGGTGTCCTGGGCGTCCCCAGTGTGGCTGGGGCTCCCTGACCCCTCCAAATCTGGCTGCAGGGATATGTGGAGCTGCACGAGCTGGTCCTGGACAATGCAAAGGACTTGTGCTGGATGGAGGCCGGCCACTGGCTCAGGCTGGAGGAGGACTTCCAGGAATCGGGGGACTGGAGCCAGCCCCATCTCTCCTTCCTGACCTACCACAGCCTCCTGGAGATCCGCCGGGCTTTGAACAAAGGTGGGGACACCTCTGGGGACCGCCAGGAGGGTGGCGAGGACCCCGCGCTGGCTGGATGGTGACAGTGCTGTCCCCACAGGTGCCATTCTCCTCAATGTGGAGGCCACCTCGCTGCCGGCCATCGTCCACATCCTCCTCGACCAGCTGATCTACGAGGGGCAGATGAAGCCGCAGGACCGAGACGATGTCATGAGGACGCTGCTCCTGCGCCACAGGTACAGCCAGGGCCGGTGGTCCCAGGGTGGGTCCCGGGGTCTGGGATCCTCCCCAGCGTGTCCAGATGGAGCCGGGCTCGGGGGGGGGAAAGCTCTGCCCCTCAGCCCCCTTTGGGGATACCTGCACACCCACGGGGCTGGAGCTGTCTGGAGGGGAATTGGTGGCACTGGGGTGTCTGATCCCCGCCCCTGATGTTTTCAGCCACCCCACTGAGGATGAGTCGGTGTGGACGATGCCGCCGGCGCTGGTGCAGCGCTCGGGCACCACGCGGGCGGACGTGGAGCGGCCGCTTCTGAGGGAGCAGCGGCCTGTGGAGATGAGTAGGATGGCAGGGAGGGAGCAGGTGAGCGGGGATGGGGGGCACGGGGGGCACTGGGGGCACTGGGGTCTGGGGCTGGGAGATGCACACAGGGTACAGACACCTGGGCACACGCAGGTGCACACGCAGCTGTGCACACACACCTGCAGAGGGGGACACACAGGGAACAGTGGGGGACACCGGGGGACAGAGAGGGAGACTCAGGAACAGTGGGGGACATGCAGGAGATGTAGGGGGATATGCAGGAAACAGAAGAAGGGACATGGGATGGAGGGGGACATGCTGGGAATGGAGGGGGACATGCAGGGGAACATGCAGGGCGTGGTGGGTGACACGCAGGGGCGGGGGGGGGACGTGCAGGATACACAGGGGACACAGGGGACCTTGGAGGACAGCCATCAAGGCTGGCTGGCTGATTCCTCCCATCCATCTGCCTGCAACAGAGTGGGGTCCCCAAACCCCAACTCCTGGAGACAATCCCAGAGGGTGCCGAGGCCACCCTGGTCCTTGTGGGTGAGTGGTCAGTGGGATGGTGGGTGCTGGGTCGGGGTTGCAGGGCCAGGGGGTGCAGGGGGAGCTTTGCCACGTGCCCCTCGCTGCGCTCGCTCACGCACTGCTTTTCTTGTGCCTTTTTTGCCTCTCCCCATCCTCAGCTCTCGCCGCCGCCTGCTGCCGCTCAGCGTTGCTCTCTGGGCCCCTCTCCCCATGTCCCCATGGCCCTTGTCCCCATGTCTTCATGTCTCTCTGTCCCCTGTGTCCCAGTGTCCCCATACTCCCATGCCCACCTATCCTCGTGTCTCCATGTCCCCGTGACCCATGTCCCTGTACTTGCATGCCCACTTACCCTGTCTCAGTGACCTCATGTCTTTGTGCCCCTCTCCCATTCTCTTTGTCACCCCACACCCCCACGCCTCTGTGTCACCTCATCTCCATTCCTGACGTCCCCATGTTTTGATGTCCCCGTGTCTCTGTGCTCCCATGTCCCCATGTCCCCACACCCTGTGTCCCTGTGCATGGTCTCCCATGATCCCTGTCCCATCCCATCCTCCCCCCAGGCTGTGCAGCCTTCCTGGAGCAGCCAATGCTGGCCTTTGTGCGCCTGAAGGATGCGGTGACACTGGACGGTGTCCTCGATGTGTCCCTCCCCGTCCGCTTCCTCATCGTGGTCCTGGGGCCCGACACCCCTCAAATCAGCTACCACGAGATCGGCCGTGCCATCGCCACCATGATGTCCGAGAGGGTACGGGTCACCCACCACCAGCCCCCCGAGCACCCCGGACTCCCCATCCCTGGGGCTGCAGCTTGTCCCCCTGTGCCATGTCCCTCTCTGATCCCTATGTACCCATGTGCCACCATGTGCCCTTGTCCCCACGTGTCCAAGCAAGCACAGAATCACAGACTCATGGAATATCCTGAGTGGGAAGGGACCCACAAGGATCATCAAGTCCAACTCCTGGCCCTGCACAGGACACCCCAACAATCCCACCCTGTGCCTGAGAGTGCCTGGCTCCCACACCCCTGTCCCCAAGCCCCTGTCCCCCCATCTCCCACCTTATCCCCAAGTTCCCATGCCTCTGTCCTCACCTCCCTGTGTCCCCCTATCCCCAGGCCCATGTTCCCACGTCCCCCCTCATCCCCGTGTCCCCACGGGGACACTCAGGGGCCGGCGGGTGCCCAGCAGCACCCGGGGTGCCGGCGCTGGCTGAGTTCCGGGGCCGCCCTGCAGGTGTTTCGCCAGGACGCCTACCTGGCCGAGGCCCGGCAGGACCTGGTGCGGGGCGTGGAGGATTTCCTGGATGCCAGCATTGTCCTGCCGCCCACCGAGACCCCCAACGAACAGCTGCTCCGCGCCCTGGTCCCGCTGCAGCGGGAGCTGCTCCGACGGCGCTACCAACCCCTCGAGAGGCTGCACATCGGGGACTTCCTTAAAGATCTGGGTACGGTGGGGACCACCCCAGCCCCCCCGCAATCCCCTGTCCCCGCGGCTGGCGGGACACCCCCCTTGCACACGGGGTCCCCCCATGGCCACCTGATGTGTCCCCAGGGCCGGACGAGGCGGCGGCTGCGGAGGACGATGACCCCCTGCGCAGGACGGGGTGGCCTTTTGGGGGACTAGTGCGGGACATCCGCCGCCGGTACCCCAAATATCTCAGCGACATCAAGGACGCCCTCAACCCCCAGTGCCTGGCCGCCGTCATCTTCATCTACTTCGCAGCGCTGTCACCCGCCATCACCTTCGGAGGCTTGCTGGGTAATGGGAGGGACAGGCTGGGGCACCCCCGGGGACGGGGATGTCCCCCCAGCTGGGCGTGGGGCTGGGGGTGTCTCCGCCTTCTCCACCATCCCATGGGGATGCTCCTGGGGGACTATGGTCCCTAATCCCGGTGCCGAGGGGTGCGGGATGGGGGCACAGCGCTGTCCCCCAGCCCGGCTCCCACCAGCTCCGCTCCCCGCCAGGTGAGAAGACCAAGGGGATGATGGGGGTGTCGGAGCTGCTCATCTCCACCTGTGTGCAGTGCGTGCTCTTCAGCCTCCTCAGCGCCCAGCCCCTCCTTGTCGTCGGCTTCTCGGGACCCCTCCTCGTCTTTGAGGAAGCCTTTTACTCGGTGGGTGTCCCCTGCGCCCCTGGGTGCCCCCCAGCTGCCGCCAGCCGTCCCCACAGCGAGCTTGGGGTGTCTCCACCAGCCCTGGGACAGGGAGAGAGCGCAGCTGCGTGGGGGATGGCACAGGGGGGATGGCACATGGAGGGTGTACGGGGGTGATGCCACGCGTGTGAGCACCCAGGGATGACACCAGCCAGGCAGAGCGATCCGGGCGGTGGCCCTGGGGTGATGTGAGGTGATGCCAAACAGCTGACCCCACGTGGGTGACACCACACAGGGGATGGCAGGCAGGTGCTGCTGGGTGGGCGATCCCACGGGGTCCTGCCACACCGAGGTGCCACCATCCCCATCCCAGGAAGGCAGCGTGGAGCCACCATGGGTGCAGCCCACCTGGGTGCCCGTGCCAGGGGCTCCAGGGGACTGACAGGGCTGTGCCCTCTGGCTCCCCAGTTCTGCAGCAGCAATGGCTTGGAATACATCGTGGGCCGGGTCTGGATCGGCTTCTGGCTGATCCTGCTGGTGCTGGTGGTGGTGGCCTGCGAGGGCAGCTTCCTGGTGCGCTACCTGTCCCGCTACACCCAGGAGATCTTCTCCTTCCTCATCTCCCTCATCTTCATCTTTGAGACCTTCTCCAAGCTGGTCACGGTGAGGGGCACGGGGGTCCCACGGTGGGGAAGGGGGGGTTAGATTGCGGTTATCACCCGGGTTTCCATAGAAAAAGTGGGATGCAGGTGAGGGATGGAGTCTACTGGTGTTTTCTTCCCTTTTCCAGGTGTTTCCCAGTTTGTGAGGCCCCTTCCAGTGCTAACTATTCTGTAATTCTGTAATCCATGCTTCTCTCCACAGAGGGATTTTGGGGCACACGTGTCCATCCCCACTGTGCCACCCACCCCTTGCTCCATCCCCGCTTCCAAAACCACCCAGAAAATCAACCCTGAAAACGCCCCTGCTCAGCCTGTGCTGAGCTCTCAGCCTCACCCAGCCCCTGGCTCACATCCTGCACCCATCGGGATGGTGCCACAGGGCTCCCACTATGGCAGGAGGGTGCAGGGGATCCCCATCCCCACCCTCCCTCACTCTGTCCTCTTCCCTCCCCAGATTTTCAAGGATCACCCTCTGAGTCGGCAGTACAACGTGCAGCCCGACTTCCAGCCCGGGGTGCCGGAGCCCAACACGGCGCTGCTGTCCCTCGTCCTCATGGCCGGCACCTTCTTCCTGGCCTTCTTCCTCCGCAAGTTCAAGAACAGCTCCTTCCTGCCTGGCAAGGTGAGGACAGGGGGACACGGTGGCGTCCCCCATCCCACTGCCCTGGGGGCAAAGCGGGGGTTCAGTGGCTGAGGCCGTGCAAAGTCATCGCAGGTTCCTGCAATGGGGGAACCCCCTGGGCTGGGGGGGCCACTCAGGGTTTCTCACGGTGTCCCCACAGGTCCGGCGCTTGATTGGGGACTTCGGGGTGCCCATTTCCATCTTCATCATGGCACTGGCCGACTTCTTCATCAAGGACACGTACACCCAGGTCTAGGAGGGCAGGGCTGGGGGGAATGGGGATGTGGGAGCAGATGCTCGTCCCTGTGTTCCACCCCTCACTCCCCATCTCTGCTCCCATCCAGAAACTGAGTGTCCCCAAAGGGCTGCAGGTCACCAACTCGTCTGCCCGGGGCTGGTTTATCCACCCCATGGGGAAGGAGTCCCCATTCCCCATCTGGATGATGTTCGCCTCCGTGATTCCCGCCCTTCTGGTCTTCATCCTCATCTTCCTCGAGACACAGATCACCACGTGAGGACGGAGATATGGGCAGGGGAGGGCTGTGGGGTGCCAGGTGGGTTGGGAATAGAGGGGACCTCCCCGGGGTGCTGCATCACCAACTCGTCCCTGTGTCCCCACAGCCTCATCGTCAGCAAGCCTGAGAGGAAACTGGTGAAGGGCACAGGCTTCCACCTGGACCTGCTGCTGATCGTGGCCATGGGGGGGCTGGCGGCCCTTTTCGGGATGCCCTGGCTCAGTGCCACCACCGTCCGCACCATCACCCACGCCAATGCCCTCACTGTCATGAGCAAGACCTCTGCTCCGGGCGAGAAATCCCAGATCCTGGAGGTCAAGGAGCAGCGCATCAGTGGCCTGTTGGTGGCCGTGCTCATCGGTGAGCTGGGGAGGGGTCCCCAAATGGGCAGTGAGGGTGGGGGGTCCCCAGGGACTCTCCCCAACCTTTCCTTCTCCACCGCAGGTGTCTCCATCCTGATGGAGCCCATCCTGAAGTTCATCCCTCTGGCCGTGCTCTTCGGCATCTTCCTCTACATGGGGGTCACCTCCCTCTTCGGCATCCAGCTCTTCGACCGCATCCTGCTCCTGCTGAAGCCCCCCAAGTACCACCCCGATGAGCCCTATGTCACTCGGGTGAGTGAGCCCTGTGTGACCCTGATGGGTGGCCATGGGTTTGGGGGTGTCCTGGGTTGCGACACCCCTGCAACTGCTCGGGGCTCCCCAGAGAGCCTCCTCCTTCAGCGCTGAACTTCGCTGGGCTCCTTGGGACGCTGCTCCTGCTCCCCCCAGCAGCCAACACCTCGGGAAGGGTGTGGGATGCTGTCCCCATCCTCAACCCTCAGCTTCTCGTCCCACAGGTGAAGACTTGGAGGATGCACCTCTTTACCTTCACCCAGATCATCTTCCTTGTGGTGCTGTGGGTGGTGAAATCCACGCCGGCCTCGCTGGCCCTGCCCTTTGTCCTCATCCTCACCGTACCCCTGCGGCGCTTCCTGCTCCCCAAGATCTTCCGGGACATCGAGCTCAAATGTGTACGCAGCCCTGGCACACCCATCTCTGTCCCCAGCCCCACCTCTGTCCCTGTTCCCGTTCCCGTCCTCATCCCCATCCCTGTCCCTGCCTCATCCCTGTCCCTATTGTCCCCCCCATCCCCGTCTCCATCTTCCCTCTGTCTGCATCCCCATCTCTGTCCCCATCTGCGTCCCTCACCCCACCCGTGCCCCCATCCTCACCCCATCCCTGCCCCATTCCTGTCCCCATCCCCACCCCTTTCCCCAGCCTCATTGCTGCCCCTATTCCCATATCCCCACCAGCCCCCATCTCCGTCTCCATCCCTGTCAGTGTCCCTGTCTCCATCCCCTGTCCCCATCCCTGTCCCCTCACGGCCTCTCCCCTCTCCAGCTGGACGCGGATGACGCCGTGGTGACCTTTGAGGAGGCGGAGGGGACGGACGTGTACGACGAGGTGCAGATGCCCAGTTAAGGGCCGGCCCTGGCCCCCTGATGCCCCCCCAGCCCTGCTTCCCTCTCCACTGCTGCCATCCTGGGGCCACCGGGCAACCAAGAAGGATCTGGGGACACAGTCCCCATGTGCCCACCCTGGGAATGGAGCCTTTTTTGGTTTTCCCTTTTTTTTTTGTCTATTTTTAAAAATATTTTGGATAATGTGATCTCACCCCCACTTTGCCGCCCGCTGGGGAAGGGGTCGCCTGGGTTGGGGGAGGGTCCCACGAGCCACCCTCCACCCGTGGCAAGGTGGGATGTGTCACTGTCCCATCCCCAAGGCCACCACCAGGCACCCGGCGTGGGAAGGAGCCGGAGGAAGACGCTGGAGCCTGGAGGGAGGAGGAAGGCGGGGACAGAGATACAGCAGGATGGGGTCCTCCCCACTGTCACCCCCCTGGGGGAGCACCCCCAGCCCAGCCCCTCTCCCCAGATAAACTTTCAACAAGCTGGGACAGACCCTTTGCCCTGTGGAGCCCTTCTCCCGTTTTCTCCACCGCTTGCTCCCTGGGATCTTTGCAGCTGCTCCGCTGCACTCCCAGCACGTCCCAGAGTCGGGATGTAAACAGTCCAGCGAGGGGGTTTATACATTTACAGCGAAAACAATCATGCTAAAAATACACCAAAAAAACCCACTTTTAATTATGCTGATGCTTCTGCGGGTAGAATTCACTTAGAGCCAAGCAAAATTTAAAAAAAAAAAGCACCTTAAAAATGAAAAAAAAAAAAAAAAAGGAAAAAGAGAAAAAAAAAAGTGGCTGCAAGGAGTGATCTGTATATTTGATGCTACCGGGGGGGTTTGTAATTTATTTTTCGGGCTGGTTTGCCCCCACCGCAGTGGGGCCATGTGCGTGTGTGTATATATTAGAGAATTATAGCAAAATCTAGAATTTTCTAGAAAAGATGATTTTAAAGGACCCTGGTGAGGGCCTAAACTCTATGGACCAGTCTGGCAGCGTCATTTAACTAATAAGTTGGTGTTAGTTAGTTTATTAGTCCTCTTTATTTTCATAGCGTTTCAGGTAAATCCATGTAGTTTTTCCTTGATTTTTCCCTTGCTTGCTGACCAAATCTTACCCCATTTCCCTTGGGATTGCTCCCAACCCAGCTGAGCATCCCCTGCTCCTGCCAGGGCTGATTCTGCCCTGGGCAGCCCCAAGGGTTGGTTGTGACCAGGGTGCAGGGCACCAGATCAGGCTCCAAATTTGCTCCTTTTTGCATAAATCAGAGCGGGGAACCCCAAAATCAGCGTGGGGGGGTGGGAAGGGGCAGCCACACCCAGGGCTGCGCTGCCTCGTGTTTGGGTTGGTTTAGTTTTATTAATTATGTGTCTGAAATAAAAATGTTTCCATCTTTGGGGGTTTCTGCTTCCCTTCCCCACACCTCTGTATCAGGCTTTAATAAAAAAATTAATAAAATCAGACAGGAAATGGGTGTTTTCTTTCCAGCTCGGAATTTTCTGGGGTGGTGCCTTAATTCCCCCCCCAAAAGAGAGCAGCAGCATCTTTGGAGGTGTCCATCCCCCCAGAATGCAGAGTGCAGCTGTACCAGGATCCTTGTCACGGTATCCTGGGATGCTCACTGAACCCCAAAATCCCAAGATCCTCGCTGCATTCCAGCATTCCGGAACGCTCCCCACAACCATCCCTGGGTGTTCTCTGCGGCCATTCCAGGATGCTCCCAGGAGCCATCCCAGGAAGCTGATCCCCCTCCACCTCCCTGCACCCCGGGAGTGCATCCTGCCACCATCCACTGCCACGGCTGTCCCCATTCCAGGGGGATTGGGAACACCCCGATCCAGTGCTGCTGGCGCAGGGCACAGAGCAGCCCCCGCCCCTCCCCCAGCCCCTGGCACTGGATTGACCCCGATTATCCATAATCCCATTAATGAATGGGCGACACCGGCTCCGTCAGCGGGGCCGTGGGAAGGGCCGTGCCCGTTCGCCCCCAGCCTTTCCATGGGGCAGGAATTGGGAGCAGCATCCAGGATCGCTCCCAACTGGAACGCCAAAGCCTCTCTGAGGGGCTGGGATAAACCCCAGTGTGGCCACCAGGTTTTCCCAAGCCCGGCACAGCTGCTAGCCCGAGTTTTCCAGAGAAGGAAGCACACGGATGGTGCTTCCCAGCCCAAGGCCCACAGAGCCGGGAGCTCCCATCCCTGTGCCGGCCTCACATGGACGAGCCACGACGTGTGCCATCCGGAGGGCTCCAAATGCGCCATCCTGCCCCCAAATATCGGCGATGGAGGCCAGCATCTGCCTGCACCCACCCCTCACGTTTTCCACCCTGGGAAGAGTTTGTTGTTCCCTGGGAGATGGCAGCGAGGTCACTGCCGCGGGATCCAGCCCGGTTTGGGGTTGGGAATTTAGGTCAAGCTCTTCTTTGAACTTGCCTCAGCCCTGGGAAATGGAGGGGGGAATTAGGGAAGGTCAGGAGTAACGAGGGGGAAATAAATGCTAATTAATTGGTTGCTAATGAGGAGGGGGGAGCATGGAGCTCCAGAGGGGGATCACGGTGGAGCATCACCCCTGGAAAGGGAGAGCCCCAGTGCCTGCAGCATCACAGGGTGCTCCATGCCATCCATGGGCAGGGGACACCGGACACTCCGGGATCTGCTGGCAGTGCCCAGTGGGATGTTGTCACTGTTTGCGCACTGAAAGCATGGAAAAGCAAAAACCTGCAGCTTTATTCCCAAAAAATATTCATTGACACAAGTAACAGCAAATAAAAAATTCCTGTGGTCAGAAGCGAGGCCTGGGAAGGGCAAGGAGTGAGGGGGGTTGTTGGGATGGGCATTTGGGGGGTCCCCATTCCCAGCCCACCTGCTGCAGGGTCTGTGGCTGATTCCCAGGACTCCGGTGTCCCTTGCTGGTAACAAAAGCCACAAAACCACATTGGGAGAATCGGGACTGGAGCACAGACACTCCAACAACAGCTTTTTGATTAAAAAAAAAAAAAATTAAAAAATTGTCAATTTTCATGTGTTGGGCCCAATTGACTCTAAATATTTTATGTTGGGTTTTTTTACTTTTGTCATTTTTCCCCTCTTGGAAAATAGCTACAATTCCTGAAATTCAGGGATCCAGCCCAGCCCAGGCCCTTTTCCACACAGAATAAATACATATATTTTTATTTTTAAGCTCTCACAGGAGGGATTAACCACTCGGCGCCAGAGCCGCCTGGCCGGGCTTGGCACAGCTCGGGGCAGGACGTGGCGAAGGAGCCGGCTGTCCGCCCGTCCCTCCGTCTGGCTGATCCTTCCCTTCGGGATAAAGCCCAAATAAGCCACTTGCACAGCCAGGCACCACCCCCGCACCCCCAAACAAGCCGGGGGGATGGGGGGTATCCAGATTTAGGGATTATTATATTTCTTGTTTCCCTTTCCATGTAAACAGCCGTGAAAATCCCCCGGATTTCGGCCGTTCCCATGCGGTCAGCCTAGGAGGTGTCCAGAGCCCCCCGAGCTGGGTGACCCCGCAGTCCCAGCCGTCCTCCTGCATCCCTGGGGGGGTCTGCGCCGGCTCCCGCTCCCCGTGCAGGCGGCTCCGGAGCTGCCGGTGCCGGCCCGGCCGGGAGCCGCGAAATGGCCGGAGCTGCCCGGAGCACGCGGGCGGCCGGGAGCAGCCGCGGCCTGAGGGCGGCTGCGGGCGGATGGCCGGAGCTGGCCCGAGCTGGCCGGGAGCAGCCGGGCGGCCTGTGGCCGTAGCGCAGCCAGCCCGGGCTGCTCGGTGCCGTGGCGGCAGCCGGGGCCGCGGGAGCTGCCGGTACCGCGGGAGCAGCCGCGGCGGCGGGGGCTGGAGAGGCGGCGGGGGCTGGAGAGGTGGCCGGTGCCGGGCACGCAGCCGGTGTGGCGGCGGGGATGGTGCTATGGAAGCAGCCGGTACCGCCGGGGTGCTCGGTACCGAGGCGGCGGCCGGTGGCACGGAAGCAGCCCGGGATGGCCCGTACTGTGCCGGCAGCCGGGATGGCCGGGAATGTGCAGGCGCTGCCTGGCCGGGATTGGCTGCGGGGAATGACGCCCAGCACAACAAAGGTGGAGTTGGAGAAATTCCATTAAAAAAAATTAAGAGAGAGAGAGAGGGAGAGGGAGAGGAGAGAAAGGGAGCGGAGGGAGGGAGGAGGGGAGGAAGCTGCCCCTCGCCCGCCCCGCCGGGCAGAGCCCCCCCCGCCGCCGTGTCCCGGGGCCGCGGGGCGGGCAGGAGCGCGGCCCCGCCGTGCCGTGGGGGCCCGGCTCGGCTCCCCCCCCCCCCTCCGCTTCCCCCCTTCAATTTTTTTCTCCTCCTCTCTTTTATTATTTTTTTTTAATTTTTAAATTTTTTTCTTTATGCAAACGCCGGCCGAGGATTGTTGCACATGTAAGGAGATTTTTTTTTTTAATTTTTTTTTCTTCCTCCCTTCCCCCCCCCACCCCACCCCCCCTCCTTTCCCTCCTCTTCTCCTTCCTCCTCCTCCTCCTCCTCTTTTTCTTCTCACCACAGTGTTGCAAAAGCAAAGAGCAATAAAAAACCCGGCGGAAAGCGGCGGCGGGGCGGCGGGGCTGGCGGGGAGATCCCGGCGGATCCCGGCGCGCTCAGCCCGGCTGATTGGAAGAGCGAACGCAGCGCCATGGAGGCGGGGGAAAGCGCGATCGTCTCTGCGGGGACTGGAGCGCGTCCACGCCCGGGGCCAGCGCTGCAGAGCTGGCCGCCGTTCAACCGCCGCTCCCCCGCCCCGGCCCCGCCGAGCGAGCCCCGAGCCCCCGCCGCCCCCCAAAGCGGCGGCCCCGCCGGTACGTGCCCGCGCCGGGGGAGCCGCCGCCGCCGTGCCCCGCCGCGCCGCGCCGTGCCCGCCGCCCGGGCTCGCCATTCGCCGCCGCGCCGCTCCGCCGGCGGGGCTGGAGGAGGCGCTTTGTTCCTCCCCGGGCTCCCGCTGCCGCCGCCGCCGCCGCCACCGCCGCGCTCCGGGCTCGGTAAGGCGCTCCGCCGCCGCTCCGACGGGAACGGGGAGGGGGTCGCGCCCACCAGAGCGATTTTTTTTAGATAGATTGATAGATATAAAAGATTATTTTTTTTTAGAACGGCTGGTTTCGCGCAGGCCCCGCGGGCAGGAAGCCGCCACCGCCACCGCCGGGGCTCGCCCGCCTCGCCCGCCCGCGGGGGGCACCGCGCTGGGGCTCGGGGCGGGGGGCAGCGCCCGGCTCGGCGGCCCCGGTGTGCCCCCCCCTTCTCTCCCTCCTTTTTCCCTTCCCTTCCCTCTCCTCCTCCTCGCTCCCTCCCTCCTTCCCGCTCGCCTTCCCTCCCTCCTCCCCGGTGCCGCAGCTGGATTTCGGGGGCAGGCTTCCAGCGCTGCCCGCTTGTTTTTCCCGAGCCCGGGTGAGTCCCGCGCCGCGGCGGGAGCTGGGCGCCGCGCTCCGCCGGTGCGTGCCGGGGCTCGGCCGACCCCCCCCGCGCTTCATCTCCCCTTATCCTCGCTTTATCCCCTCTTTATCCTTTTTTTCCTCCTTATTTTCTTTTTATCTATATTTTTTTTCTCCCCCCCCTTTTTTTTTTCCGCCTTTCCCCCCCTTCCCTTCCTTTCTTCCCTCCGGACCGGGAGCGGGGCTCCAGCCCCCCGCTGGGTGGGTGGGTGTTCGCGGGCTCGAGGAGGGGTCGCGGAGAGAAAAGAGGGGGGTAAGAAAGGGAGGAAAGGAAAGGAAAAACGAGGAAAGGAAAAGCGAGGAGGGGGCGGCGGTGGGGAAAAAGAGAGGGGGGGAGGATCGGGTAGGAGCCGCTCCCCGGGGGTCGGTGCGGGGAGGTCGCGCTGCCCTCGCCCGGCTCGCTGCAGCTGCCCGGCCGCCCCCAGCCGGGCATCCCCGCCCCCCCTTCCCCCTCCTCCTCCTCCTCCTCCTTCTTCTCCTTCTCCTTCTTCTTCCCCCAGCGGCTCCGGCGGCGGGGTTGGGGCTGCGGCGGCTCGGTTAGAGCTCCCCCCCACACCCCCCCCCCTCCAACCTCCTCCCTCCTTCTTCCACCACCACCACCACCACCACCTCCTCCTCCTCCTCCTCCCCCTTAGCAGCCCGGAGAGGTGGGTTTGTCTCGGCTTTATAACCGCGGGTGGAGGGGAAGGAGCGGCGGGCGGAGGCGGGCGCAGCCCGGCCATTGTGTGCCGCGGCGGAGAGCGGCCGGTAACGATGGGGGGATGCGGGGGGGGATGCGGAGAGGGGGGGATGAAGCAGCGCATCGCATCGCTCCGGGGGGCCGGGGGTGCGGAGAGGGGCTGGGGGAGCGCTCCGCGTTCCCCCGGCCCCTCTCCGCACCCCCGGCCCCCCGAACTCGCCTTCCATTGTCTGCCCGGGTGTTGTTGGGGGGAGAGAAAAAAAGGAGGGGGGGGCTCAGCTCGCTGGCGCCCGGGTGGGAACCGGGGGCGGGGGAGGCGCCGCCGGGGCCGCCCGCGCTCGGTCCCACCCGGTTCCTGCTGCCTGGTGGAGGAGGAGACTGGAGCTGGCCGGCGGCGCAGGGCATGTGCGGGCTCCCCGCCTCCGCCCGCCGGCCCGGCCCCTTCCTCCCCCGCCTCCTCCTCCTCCTCCTTCCCCCCTCCAGGCGCGGGATCCGGTCCCCCCCCGACTCCCCCGCGGGGGGATCCCGCACCCCCCTCCCCGCGCACCCCCCCGGGGATCCCAGTGCGCGCGCACCGCCCGCCCCGCCCCGATCCCATGGATCCCTCCCCCTGTCGCGATCCCGCCTTTCACGACACCCCCACACTTCCCCCCCGGTTGTGATCCCCCACTCCCACCCTCGGGCGATCCCCGGTTTCACACCGCCCGGGGGCTGGGCTTGATCCCACCCCGCGGCGATCCCTCAGCCAGCCCCGGGGGTGGTCCTAGATCCGCCCCCCTTGGGGGTTGATCCAAGCCTGGAGCGACTCCCCCCATCCCTTCAGGGTTCATCGAGCCCCGGGTGATCCTCGATCCCACGCTGGTGGGGTCTGCACGCCCCTCATCCACCCCCAGGTGATCCCCCAGCCACCCCAGGACTGATCTCCTTCAGGTGATCCGGGATCTGTCCCCACCAGGGGCTGATCCGGCCCCCCCAGCGATGCCCAGGCCTGGAGGGGCCTGCATCCCCTGGGGTGATCCCACATCCCCTGGGGTGATCCCACATCCCCTCTCCCAGCAGCTGACCTCCCCCAAGGGCCATCCCCGATCCCTCCTGGCACTTGGGGGTTCTGCACCCCTGGGCCGTCCCTGCTGCCCTCCCCGGGTGATCCTCCCTCAGACCCAGCCCCGGGTTCCTTCCAGAAGCCCCTGAACACCCCCTCCCCAAGGGACCCCCCAAGCCTGGATTCCCCCTGGGATCCCCCATTCCCCGCTTCCCCCCAGGCCTGGGGCCTGCTCCTCCGCCAGGCCTGCGGCCTGTCCCTGAGGGGGATCCCCCTGAGGCCTCCAGCCCTGATCTGCCCTCCAGGGACTCCCCTGGTGGAATCCCTGATGAGGATCCCCCCAGGCTACCATCCTGCCACCCCCCCACCAAGTTTTGGGGTCCTCCTCCCTAGGTTATCCTTCCCCATGGAGCCATAAGATCCTTCCTAATGGGGTCAGAGGGGGTCCTTCCCCTGGAGCCCCCCCTGTTGAAATACCTTCCTGCAGCTTGTTCTCCCCCCTTGGGAGACCCCTGAATCCCCCTGAGGTCTCCAAATGCCCCCCCTGCCATCTCCCTTGGATCTGGGGAACCACTCTCTTCTCCAAGCATGTCCCCACCTGTGGGGAGGATTTTGCTAGATCTCTGGTGGGCCTTCCTTTGAAACCCCCATTTTGTGGGGGGGGAGAGAACCCCCTTAGAGGAGATCCCTTGGAACCCTGTGGACTCAGATCCTCTTGATCCCGGGTTTTTGGATCCCGCCCACCCCAGGGAGCCACCTTGAATCTGTCTCCTCTGGGATTTATTGGGATCCCTCTCAGATCCTACCCTTCACCTTGGGGACAAACCCCTGGACCCTTCTCCCCTGTCTACACACCCATTTTCTCCGCCCCTCACCAGTGTGGGGGTCACATCACCATTAAGGATCCCCCCTCCTGGAGCTCTCCCCAAACCTCTCAGGGATGGGTGGTGGGGGTATTCCAGCACCTCATTCACCGGGGAGTGGAGAGGATGGACAGAGCCTGGATCGAGCTCCCCCCACTTCCCGTTAGAGCTGGGGGCCCCCCTGTCACGGTGGGGATGCCTAGCAGGGTTCTCCCTTTCCTTGCAGAGCTGTGCGGGAGTGATTTTGGGAAGAGGGTGAGGAGGGAGCCCGCGGGACCGTCCTGGGCACAGGCAGGTGGAGGATGAACGGCGAAGCCGAGTGCCCTGCAGACCTGGAAATGACAGCTCCCAAAAACCAAGGTGAGCCCCCCCGCAGCCCCCCTCAACATGACAGTGCTCCCGCGGGAATTCTGCTGCCATGCTTAAAAATAATAATAAAAAACCTCAGAGCGCCGCTTTTCTCAGAGGGATGGGGAGGAGAAGGGATGGAGAAGGAGGAGGGATGGAGGATCCGTGATCCCGACTGCCAGCGGATCGAGGCGGGGGGGGAATCTGCCTCTCCAAGTTCTGATCTGCCGCGGGGAACACGCTCACACGTGTACGAGCACACGGATTCATGCTCCGCTGCGCCAGCAGCCCCTTGGCCCTGGGATGCTCTTTTGGGGGGCTGGTGTTTCGGGTGGATTGGGAAGGGGGGGCTGGCACAGAGGTGCTGCCCTCCCTGCTCACATCTGGGCTGCATTAAAAGCCAAGCCGTTACCTTGGGCCTCCGGCTTCCAGACCCCGGCATGACATCAGAGCTTCAGCTTTTATTGGAAAAGGGGCAGGAAAACAAGGGAAAAAAGAAGGATGTTTATCTAGGGCAGCTCGCAGGGCTCTGCCACTCCACCCCTCAGAAACCCCCCGGGCCCCCCCTAAGATCTGGAGCGCCATCCAGCCCCTCACACCTGCCAGGTCCCCCCGATTTTCCTCCTTCCTTGCTGCAGTCGGGGTAGTTGCCTCGAGCGAACCCGGCTGGAGCACGTGTCCTTCTCCGGGACTTTAGATGGATTTAATTACACCGGGGCAGCTTTCCTAATATAGACCCGGCCCGGCCGGTGCCAGGAGAGCCGGGATAAATCGGTCCCAGGGCACAGACAACCCCATTCATCCTGGTGGGTGAACGCCGCAGTTCCAGCATTCTTCAGCAAGCCCCCGGTTGAGGGAGGGGGAACAGAGGGATGGAGGGCTGAGCGTGGGGGTCCCTGTTGTCCCCACTCTGCTGCCAGCAAGGATTTTGGGATGTTTCCAGTGGTTTTTTATGTATTCCTTTGGGATGTGGTTATGCCGGCTGTCTGCCGGCGGGGGGTTCACGCGGGGCCAAAGGTCTCCGGGTGTTTCTGCATTTGAGGGGGGAAACTGAGGCACTGGCCTTGATGGGGGCAGGTTTGGGGGGGTGTCTCATCCCCTTCTCCATCTCTTCTGGATTTTTATGGCTGTGCTGTTTTTGGTAATTCCTCCTGATTTCTGCAAGTGAAGTTGGCACCAGCTTCCCAGCCCTGTTCTGCCTCATTGGTCCTTGCCTGGGAGGCCTGGAAAGTGGATGGGAAAAACAGGAAGACAGAATTTGGGACTGTGTTCTCCCTCTCGCAGCTCTGGTCTCCCCCAGCCCTGTAGGGAATGGGGGTTTCCCATCTCTTTTCCATCTTCGTGGTGTTTTGGGATGAAGCCAGGAACATGGCGACACACCCCAAGCCACCGGGCTCCCTGCTTTCCAGGGGAGCTCTTTCCGTCTTCTCCCTCCATATGAAGCCCTAATGAGGTCACTGTAGGGACCAGCTGGATCCTAACCTGTTCCTGCCTTGACCCCCAACCAGGCAGGTCCAGGAGGGGAAATGGGATGGGGGGTCAGGTCCTGGCTATGCTCCCTTCACCAGGTCCCATGTGTCCTTTAACATCCCTTGCTTGGATTTGGGATTCCAGGGGAGTTGTCCTTCCCCAGACCCCTGCAAGGGCAGGAGGTGGAGGTGGTTTTGCTCACGTTGAGTCTTGAGTGGAGGGAGAGCTGCAGCTGAAGGAATCTCTGCAGCTGGATGTTTCTGGGAGCTTGGTTTCATTCCTGGAGATGGAGGGAGAGATGCTCCACTCAAATCCATGACCAGCCACACTGTCCCCATCTCTTCAGAATCCTCTCTGTCCCACTGTCCCCATCTCTGGGGTGCTCCATGTCCCACAGGCAGCTCCAAATGCCTCAGCCTTCACCTGGCAGAGATGTGAGGCAGGGAAAGCTGTGGTGAGCCAGTCCTGCACCGCCGGAATCCCGGGTGCCCACCCCAGGATGAGGCAGCCAGGGCTGCGTGGGTGGGTGGCTCCGGGCTCTGCTCCTCCTCCGGCCCATCCCCAGGGACTTTTCCTTCCACTCCCAGGCCCCGCTACATTCCCCAGGGCCACCCATATTTGCAGAGCACCCCGGGCTGTGCTCCCCAGATGGCGTGGAAGTTTGGAGCAGGGAGGAATTCCCCTGGCAGGGAAGCAGCCCCACGGTTGGGGCTGGATGAGGCATTCAGGGCTGGGATATCCTGCCTGTTGCCTGTCCCGGCACGGTGCTGCTGCCTGTCCTGGCCTCACAGTTGCTGCAGGCTCTCTGGCTTTGCCATGTGCCCGTCCCACCATTCCAGTAACTTGTCCCTATGGGAGCTGGGGATGCTCCTCCCAGCAGCTTGGGGGATGTTGGGTGACATAAACATCATCCCTGCACTGTCAGGGACCCCTCTGTGAGATGGGGGGCTGTGCCGAGCTCTGTCCCCCCTCACTCTGTGGTGTGGGAGCTTTGACCTTGGCAGAGGTCACCATGGAGCTGGGCCCAGGTGATGGCAAAGCTCTCTGAGGTGCAGGAAAAGCAGCGCTGGGGTTTTCCCATTGCTCTGGACACATCTTTTCCACTTGGAAAGTGGGTTTCCCTGTTTCCTGCTTGGCTGGAGAGCTCATTGCTCCCATGTCGCTCCGCAGGGCGTAGGAAATCGCCCTCTGCTCCCGTGCAGCAGAGCCGTCCCTTATCTGATGGTTTTCTGGGATGAGCAAGTCTCTCTGGTTTGCACTGAGTGGAATTTCTAGCTTTGCCTGGATTGTTTTGGCCCATAGAAAGTTGCTCGAGGGTGATGGAAACAGCCACTTCCCTTTGATCTTTAATCTCGAGAGGCAGCATGTGGAGATTACGTGTCCTGGCGTGCAGTTCGGAGCGGCACGCCGGGAGCTGTAGTCCCGGTATCCTGCTGGGAAGGGAAGGCAAGGGAAGGGAAAAGGCTGCCTGCCCCTGGCTGATCCTGTTTCTTGCTGCTCAGACCGCTGGTCGCAGGAGGACATGCTGACCCTCCTGGAGTGCATGAAGAATAACCTACCCTCCAACGACGGGAGCAAGTTCAAAACCACCGAGTCCCACCTGGACTGGGAAAAAGTGGCTTTCAAGGACTTCTCAGGGGAGATGTGCAAGATGAAGTGGATGGAGATTTCTAACGAGGTAATGGACACCACATGGGGCTTTGTGGGGACTTTGTGACAGGGTCTGAGTGTCCCGCTGACATTCCTAGGGCTGTTGGAATTGCCCAAGTTGAGTGCTCAGAGCCCTTGGCCATTGGTGCCGGCACCGTCCCTCTCCTGTCAGCACTGTGACATCAGCATCCTCAGAGGGGCTGGGATCCGTCATTTTTGGGGTAGCATTACAAAACCCAGTGGGTTTCTGCCTTGCCGGGGATCTGCCCTGTCTGCTGTTCAAGTCTTTGTTTCTTCATTCCACACAGGTGAGGAAATTCCGGACCCTCACGGAGCTCATTATGGATGCTGAAGAGCATGTGAAGAATCCTTACAAAGGCAAAAAGCTCAAGGTATTGGTCAGGAATTAAGATCACTCCCTAAAGGGTGACCCCACACTTCCTCAGGATGGGGGGCTGTCACCGCTGTGGCACCTCAGATCCACGTGGCTCCGCTGTGGGAGCCCCTGCAGGCACCTCACTGCCCGTAATCCCGGTGTCCGGCTGCCCAAGGCTCCGGAGGCCGCGGCGCTGGGCCCGCGCCAAGTCCCGGCTACATTTAATATGGCCGGCTGTGCTGCTGGCAGCCTGCGTCCGAGTTTAGCTCCAGAGGGGCCGGGAGGCTGCCGTCCTATTCCTGGCCTGCCGGGTGCTTTAGACCAGGTGGCCCTGGGGCAGCTGATGCTCCATCCCTGGGAGTTGGGTCCCATCCCCTCCTCCTGCCTCAGTGTCCCCTCTCGCTCTGTGCTGACGGTTCTGGATGGCTGGAGGCTGCTCCCAAGGTTCCCAGCCATGGGATACTGCAGTTCCTTGGGGAGCCCTTGTTCCCAGCAGTTTCCCCCTCCTTGCCTGCCATATCTGGATCACCAGCAGGGCTGGATGGAGGCAGGTGCCCCTGGAGCTGGGGAGCTGTGGGTTTGGCTGTGCCCCTGTGGTGCTGCCAGCTCTGTGCTCAGTGTCCTCCACTCTGCTGTCTCCCCAGAAACATCCCGACTTCCCCAAGAAGCCCCTGACTCCCTATTTCCGCTTCTTCATGGAGAAGCGAGCCAAATACGCCAAGCTTCACCCTGAAATGAGCAACCTGGATCTCACCAAGATCCTGTCTAAGAAATACAAGGAGCTTCCTGAGAAGAAGAAGGTATGGAGGGGGGTCAGCAAGCCCCTTCCCACCATGTGCCTCTGTGTGCTGGGCTCTGCCCAGCTCTTCCAGTAAAACCAGCAGAGCCCAGGCTCTGCCTGGTGAGGGTTTAATCCAGCTCTGGATGGGAGAAGCCAGGCGTTCATTTAGTCCCGTCAGACCTGTAAGACTTCCTTGGCTTTTCCTGTCCTGGTTCCCAGGATCTGTGGGGTGGAGGCTGGTTGGGTCTGTCCGTTGGTCTGTCTCTTCCCGCTGGACCTGGATGGTGGCTTTGCCGTTGGGTGGGTCCGTGTTTAATGCTGGGGTTGAGGCACACGCCCCGCTGTGCCACCCTGTCCAGGCAAGGGACACAGGGACAGGCTCTGGGAGATGCTGGGAGCAGAGATCTGCCCACCTGGAGATGCCAGAGCCTGGGCAGGGCTTTGGGGGCCCCCAACTTTCAGTCTGGGGCATCCAGGAAAAGTCCAGGGCACAAAGTGCCACTGTGCCCTTTCCAGGGCTGCTGGGACACACAGAGAGGGGAGATACCCGGCTGCTGAATCCCTGGGCAGGCTGGAAACCCTCCACAGGACCATTCCCTGGGCTGGGGAGCCCTTGAGTCCCTCTTGGGGTGGTGGGATGCCCAGCCAGGTCGACAGGGATGTATCTTCCTGCCCGTTCCCTGGTGCTGACATCCCTCTCCGCCTCTGCGGTGGCTTTGTGTCCCCAGATGAAATATATCCAGGACTTCCAGAGAGAGAAGCAGGAGTTTGAGAGGAACTTGGCGAGGTTCAGGTGAGCAGGCAGCCCCCCCCCCCCCCATATTTTCCTGGGCCCCTCCAGGCAGTTCCAGATTCCCCTCCTGTGCATAGCTCATGGAGGAAGCCCTAATGGGCTTTTGGCTTGAAGAGAAGAGGGAATTCAGCCAAAAAAGAGCAAGGAAAAGGTGTCTAGAAGCATCCCTCTGGCTGGGAGACTGGATGAGGGGGAGAGCAGAGGACCAGCCATGCTCTGGAGGTCTGCAGGGTGGGGACAGGAGCCCTGCCACCAGCACTGATAAAAGCTGAAGTGTCCCCCCAGTCACTCCAGACCTTCCCCTTGGACGTGGTTGCTGTGATCCAGGTGGATCCCGGCTTTCCCAATGACCTGCTGCTGCTTCAGGGTTACCGCTGAGCCCAGGGATGCCTTTAGCCAATGCTCCCCAAGGAGGGACAAACTTAAATCTCTCCTAAAACCCTCCTGCTCTTTTTTGGGACCCCCCAGTACCTGAGCCCATGGAGGCTCAGCCCTGCAGTGACAGTCACCCCTTAGCAGGCAGCTTTAGGAGTGCTCTCCTTGCCACTGCCACCTCCCTGATGCTCTCCCTTCCCCACCTCCCTGCCTGGTAAAGGGAAGACCACCCGGATCTCATCCAGAACGCCAAGAAATCCGACGTCCCCGAAAAACCCAAGACCCCCCAGCAGCTGTGGTACAACCACGAGAAGAAGATCTACTTGAAAGTGCGTCCAGATGTGAGTACGGTGGGTGGGAGTGAGTGCGAGTGTGAGTGTTGGGGGGTCCCGGACCCCGCTGCCGGGGGACAGGAGGGGAAGGGAGAGAAGCATTTTAGGGGGTCGGGATGGAGGACACCGCTAGGAGCTCCCGGAGCCTGGACCGAGGTAAGGAGGGGCTCTGCACACCTGGAAGAGGCTCAGGGATCCAGCTTCCACTTTTTGCCAGGAAGGGGTGACCACAACCTGAGTCAGGGCAGGAAAGGATTCCAGCACAGACATCCACCTCTGGCCATGCCCCCCACTCCCACGCACCCCCACGGCTCCCAGCCACCCCGTGCCGGGTGCCGTCAGGCCCCACCAGGCCACGCCATTTTTTTGCCATTTTTTTGCCATTTTTTTTTAATTCCTCTTTTTTTTTTGAATTTTACCCCTCTGCCCTCACCTCTGGCTTTGGGTTTTCAGGCCACCACGAAGGAGGTGAAAGAGTCGCTGGGCAAGCAGTGGTCTCAACTCTCGGATAAAAAGAGGCTGAAATGGATTCATAAGGCCCTGGAACAGCGGAAGGAGTACGAGGTAGGGAGCAGCCTCACCCGGTCCCCTCCACACTCGTCCCAACATTCACTCCGAGCCGCTCTGCATCCCAGCCCTGCGTGGCCTCTCCCGATAGCCAGCGTGGGGGTTCAGGCAGGTCCCGGCAGGTCCCTAGTGAGGCTGAGCCCTGCTTCTCCAGCCGTGTGCGGGGCAGGCAGCAGGATCCCTGGGCACAGGATTGATTAGGGCAGTGGTTGGCTTCTCTCTCCTCCTCCTCCGGCCCCGGCAGGCGGGGGTGGCAGCCCCTCTGACTGCTCTCTGCTCTCCACAGGAGATCATGCGGGATTACATCCAGAAGCACCCGGAGCTGAACATCAGCGAGGAGGGGATCACCCGCTCCACCCTCACCAAGGCCGAGCGGCAGCTTAAGGACAAGTTCGACGGACGACCCACGAAGCCACCCCCGTGAGTCCTGTCCCTCACGGAGCCGTAGCCTGGGTGGATGCTGGTTCTTGCCAACGAGGACACTGAGGCTTGGGAAGCCCAGATAACTTCTGGGAGCACAGACATAGGGGGGTTAGATGGCATTTATAGGACAAATCTTGTCACGGTCAGGCCTGGGAGCAGGCTGCCCAGGGCAGAGGTGGAGTCACCATCCCTGCAAGTGTTCAAAAAGTGTGGATGTGACACTTGAGGTCAAGGTTTAGTGTGGGCTTGGCAGTGTTAGTTAATGGTTGGACTCAGTGATCTGAGAGGGCTTTTCCAGCCTTAATGATTCCATGATTCCATGATGATCCCATTAAACTAGTCCTTAAATGTACAGTAAATGCACATCCTGGGGAGAATCTGTGGGACAGAACCACCACGATGCATCAGATGCACCGTCATACTCTGGGTTTTAGGGGGTGATCCAGCCCCCAGCTGCCCTAAAACACAGGTGCCTCACTTCCCTGCCTGGTGCAACCCAGCTGGGAGGTTTTGGGGAGGCTTTTAGCACCCAGCCCGCTCCACAGGGGCAGATTTTCCCTAACACTGGGCCCCTCCGTGGGTTTTTCAGGAATAGCTACTCCCTGTACTGTGCAGAGCTGATGGCCAACATGAAAGATGTGCCCAGCACGGAGCGGATGGTGCTGTGCAGCCAGCAGTGGAAGCTGCTCTCCCAGAAGGAAAAGGATGCCTACCACAAAAAGTGTGACCAGGTGAGTGGCTGAGGATGGACAGGTGGGGGGAGAGGCAGGTGGGCACCAGTGCTGTGGGGAAGGAACAGCTGGATGGGAGAGTCTGGGCTACAAATATCCCTGGAAACGAGCCCCTCACCCTTCCTCAGTCCCTGTGCTTGTCTGCATCACCGATTGTCCCTGAGGTCCTCGGTCACCTCCCCTTGATCCTGGCTCCTGTGTGGGACAAACAGATGGCCCAGGTGGAGGATGCTGTTGCCAAGGGAGTGAGGCTGGGTCAGGGGCTGCAGGAGGCAGGGATGGAGTGAGGGATCTCTTTGTAACCGTACGTCTCCATCTTCCTTCAGAAAAAGAAAGACTATGAGATCGAGCTGCTCCGCTTCCTGGAGGTGAGTGAAGAGGGGGTGCAGGAGAGCCCGAATCTGACAATGGGCGACTCTGCCCAGGGACTGGGATAGCTTAAATGGGGGGCTGCCCTCTTTGCTCCCCCAAAACATGTCTGAGCCCAGCTGTGGGTGCTGTGCAGATGGCTGCACATAGCCTTGACCTTCCAGCTGTCCTAATGCCTGGCCCTGTGTCTTCCAGTTGGGCAGTGGGAGGTGAGGGTGGGCCTCCCAGCTGGGAGGGGAGCTGGGGTGAGCAGAGGGCTGGAGCTGGAGGGGAAGGTGTTCAGTGGCGGTGGCTGTGCAGTGTCTCACTTCCTTCCCTCGCTGGGGCGTGGGCGGGGGAGCCACACCGAGGCCACCCCGGCATCGTCCCCGTCCCTGGGCGGACGTGACGCGGCCCCGGCTGCGGCTGCAGGGGCACAGGGTGGAAAACCCAGGGGTGTGCCCGGATCCAGGCACCTGCCCACCTGCTTTCACTGAGAAATGGCTGAAGTGGGATGGGGACAGAGCTGGGGCAGAGGGACACTGCCCAGATAGGGGGTGACAGCATGGGGATCCCCATGCTGTACATGTGCAGTTCCAGATGCTGGTCCTGACTGCTGGGACAGGATTTGGATCAGGACACCCAAGTGCATTAATCCCCTTCCCCAATGTCCCTGTTCCCCGATTGCCTCAGAGCCTCATTAGTGCTGGGCTTCTAACGATGTCTCTCCTCCTGTGCCCCCCAGAGCCTGCCCGAGGAGGAGCAGCAGCGGGTGCTGGGCGAGGAGAAGATGCTGGGCAGCAATCGGAAAGGGGCGACGAGTCCTGCATCCAAAAAATCCTCACCAGAGACCGGCAAGGTGGGAGCGGCACCAGGAGGGACGGGGCAGCACCTGCCAGAGGCTTGGGATGGGGTTGTGCATCTCAAGGGGCTTTGAGGGCTTTGGTCCCTCGGTGGGCTCGCCCCCCCTCACAGCCCCGTGTGCCCCCTCAGGCCAGCTCAGAGAAGCCCAAGCGGCCCATCTCGGCCATGTTCATCTTCTCGGAGGAGAAACGGAAGCAGCTGCAGGAGGAGCGGCCGGAGCTGTCGGAGAGCGAGCTGACCCGGCTCCTGGCCCGCATGTGGAACGACCTCTCCGAGAAGAAGAAGGTTGGCACCATCCCTGTACTCCTCCTCCATCCCCATCTCCACTGCTCCCGTGGGCATCTCGGGCAGTCCAGGGGATGCTCCTGTCCTTGTCCTGCTCCAAGGGGCACAAATGTCCCCCAGAGCATCACAGTGAGCTGTCACACAGGTGCCAGTGTTGGCACCAAGGGGCACCACTGGCTGTGCTCCTCCCTCTCATCACCTGGGGGTCAAAACCCACCAGATAAAGAAACCTCAGAGCTTCAGTTTTAAGGCTTTGGTGGTTTTCCTGACGGGGGGAGTCCGGAGATGGGGTTGGGGTTGGTGGGGGGGCTGTCAATGCTACTGTGGGGGCAGTGCTGGGGGAGCTCCAGTTCTCTCCTGGTGTTTGGCAGCTGTGCCCCTGCCATGCCCCCTCACCCCCTATGCCCCCTGCCCAGGCCAAGTACAAGGCGCGGGAGGCGGCGATGAAGGCACAGTCGGAGAAGAAGCACGGCTCGGATAAAGAGGAGCGCGGGAAGCTGCCCGAGTCTCCCAAAACTGCCGAAGAGATCTGGCAACAGAGCGTCATCGGGGACTACCTGGCTCGTTTCAAGGTGAGGAGTGGGCTGGGAAAGGGGCTGGAGGGTGGTGGGGTCGTCACTCCCACCTGCAGGAATTCCCATGTGCTTTCTCCCTGGGTCTCACACCTGGGTTTGGGCTGGGAGCTGTGGGGAGGACAGGGGTCACAGAGGGAGCAGTGCTCCAGCGGCAGCACCCCAATGTCCCAGGGGTTTTGGGTGTGTCTGATGCATCGTGGCGGTTCTGTCCCACAGAACGACCGGGGCAAAGCGCTGAAGGCCATGGAGGCCACTTGGAACAACATGGAAAAGAAGGAGAAACTGATGTGGATCAAGAAGGCGGCGGAGGATCAGAAGCGATACGAGGTGGGTCCCTGCCCCGTCCTGTCCTTCGCCACGTCCCTCACCTGGTGCTGCCCCTCTCCCTGACCCTCTCTCTCTCCTGTGGCTCAGAGGGAGCTGAGCGAGATGCGGGCTCCTCCGTGCTCCACCAACTCCACCAAGAAAATGAAGTTCCAGGGAGAGCCAAAGAAACCCCCCATGTGAGTACCTGGGGGGTGAAAAACGGGGTCTGCCTGTGCTGGTGGGAAGAGCCTGGAACAAGAGGAGGGAGGGTGGTGGGGACCCCAGGGTGGGTGAATGGGGGTTATGGACACCTGGGCTGTCTGTGCCCACTGTCCCAGCCTGGTCCCTGCACTCTCCCTGTACAGGAACGGTTACCAGAAGTTCTCCCAGGAGCTCCTGTCCAACGGGGAGCTGAACCACCTCCCGCTGAAAGAGCGGATGGTGGAGATCGGCAGCCGCTGGCAGCGCATCTCCCAGGGCCAGAAGGACCACTACAAAAAGCTGGCAGAGGAGCAGCAGAAACAGTACAAGGTGCACCTCGACATCTGGCTCAAGGTGGGTGCTGGATCCCCCATGCCTGGTGGGAGGCTCTGGGGTCTACGGTTTTGGGGATGATGCTTGGCGTGGTCTCTGTTCCCACCCCTCCTCCGAAAACCACCATTGCCAGACCCTTTTTTGACATTTTGTAACTTAAAAGGATAAAAAGTTATATACATGAGGAGGGTGTGCCCTGTGCTAGAGCCCTTCCCTGCTCCATCCCCTGTCCCGTCCCATGCCCGCCCGTCCCTGACTGTGTCCCTGTCTCCACAGAGCCTCTCGCCCCAGGAGCGGGCTGCGTACAAGGAGCACATTTCCAACGTGAGTATCCACATGGCACTACTGTGATCCTGGGAGTCTGGGGGTGGGATGGGGAACCTGGGGGCTTGGGACTGGGCCAGGGTCAGCCCTGGGTGAGGTTTGAGTGTGCCACACTCCAGAGAGCCCCTCCAGTGAGGATTTGTCCCCATGGAAGCTTAGCAGTGGGATTTTCTCTGGGCTGGACACTGGGAAGGAGCTGAGCCTGAGCCCTAAAGGGTTTGGTTTTGTTCCCGCAGAAACGCAAGAGCATAGGGAAGATCCGGGGTCCCAACCCCAAGATGAAGCCAACGATGCAGTCCAAGTCGGTGAGTCACGACAGCCCCATGGGGCCACCCAGGCCCCCTCCCTGGGGAGCACGTCCGGGGGGACCCACACCCCTTGTTTGAGGCGTCCCTTGCACTTCCAGCTGCCTGCCCTGTCCTCGAGACCATAAACGTTTCCCAAATCCCTGCTCAGAACCCATCCAGCTCAGATTTTGACCCTGCTCAGGGACCCTTTTTGGTGCAATTCTCAGTGTAAATGGGGAAAGGCTCCCACCAAGGTGTGGGATAGGGAATCACCTGATCTGCTCAATGGATGGAGGAACCCAAAGGTGGATGGTCAAGGGTGGGGGTGGGTGCTGCACCCATGGGTGTGGAGGTCCAGGGACTCACCAAGCCCCTCCTGTCCCGCAGGAGTCAGAGGATGATGACGAGGAGGAAGAGGAGGAGGAAGACGACGATGAAGACGAGGATGACGATGATGACAACGGCGACTCGTCAGAGGAAGGCGGCGACTCCTCGGAGTCCAGCAGCGAGGAGGAGAGCGAGGACGGGGATGAGGTGAGGCCGCGGCGCGGGGAGGGCACGGGGAGGGCACGGGGCCCCCCTCACCCTCCCCCCGGGCTGGGGGGCAGCCGCAGCCGGGCTCAGATAGATCCGTGGCAGAGGAGCCCCCGGGAAGCAGGGGGACACGGGGAGGAGAAGGGGAACGGGATCCCCCCGGTGTTCCCGGGGAGGGCGCGAGGAGCAGCCGCGGGGCGTAGTCAGGAGCAGCCTCGGGACGTAGAGGTGCGGGGGGTGTGCAGAGCCCCCAGTGAGCAGAGAAAAATCTCCTGTCTTTTTCCTGGTGGAGATACTGAGTCTGGTCTCGGCTCCGTTTGCGCCAGTGTGAATGCCGAGTAAGTCACCAGAGTCAAAGCTTTACACCGGTGCAACTGAAATCAGAGTATGCTGGATGGCGCTGGGGCCAGAAACCGTGTCCGTGCCTTGTGCTCGCCACCGGACAGGTGAGGTGTTTCCACCCCCTCGCTGGTCTCAGCTCACGCCTCTTCCTTCCCTGGCTTTAGAGGGGGGAAACTGAGGCACGAGGCGGGTCGGGTACCCTCCCTCAGATCGTGTAGCGAGGCAGTGGCAGAGGTGAGGGCAGGACCCCCGCGCGCTGCTCCAGCACGTCCCCCCCCCGGCACCTCGAGCTGAGCCCTTGCAAACTCACTCCTGGCTCCTGCCCCTCGTCCCTCCTCCTCCACCCCCAGACCCCCGGGGGCAGCGATGGGAGGGTGGGGGTCACACCCCGCGCTCTGTGGGGACCCCGTTGGGGAGGGTGAGCAGGGAACAAGGGAGTGACGGTGGACTAACCCTGCCCTGACCTCCCCCTCCTCTCTGCCACCCCCCTCCCAGAACGACGAGGATGATGAGGATGAGGATGATGAGGATGAGGATGACAACGACTCGGAGGGCAGCAGCAGTTCCTCCTCCTCTTCGGGGGACTCCTCCGACTCCGACTCCAACTGATCGGCCAAGCTCTTCGTAACGTCGTTTGGTTTCTCGGTTTCGGTCCCAAATCCCCCCTGCAGCCCCTCAAAATCCTTCCTTCTCTTCCTCCTGCCCCCCCGTGGTACCCCCAACGTGGGGAGCGGGGGCCGGGGGGACCCCTCCGCCAAGCTCACACTACGGAGGGGGATCAGGGGCTGCTTCCCCCAGGCCGGGGGGCGAGGAGAGAGCCCCCCACCCCTGCCCCCTGCTTTACTCCCGAGGGAAAGCGATTTTTTTTTGGAATTTCATTCTTTCCAGGGGGGTGTCTCTCCATCCCTACCCCCATAACCCCCTCGCTACCAGCTCCGGACTTTCTAGAAAGAGAAGAAAAACACACAGGAAAAAAAAACAAACCAACAACACACCCCCATACCTTTTTTTTAATTAAAAATCCCAGAAATGGGAAGAAAATCCCCTCCCCACGCAGCCCCTCCGGCGGCGGGCGTGGAGCACGAGCCGAGGCGCTCAGGACTCAGCCGATGGGACAATGCCTCCTTGCAACCCCCCAGCCCTCTGCGCACCCCCAGCATCTTGGGGGTCCTCCCCACCCCCCAAAAAAACCTTGTACAGTCTGGAAGCTGCCCCGGGAGCTGCCCGGGAACTCCACATCCACGGCACTTGGGAGCGCCGGGGACGGCCAGGACGGTGACCCGCGGCGTGTCCCCGATGGGGTGGGAGGGGCGTGGGGAGGGGGCGTGTGTGTGAGTGCGAGTGGGAGCCGGGGGGGGCACCGGGGCCGCCCCCGCCCGGGGCCGGCGGCTCAGCGTGACCAAGGGGGGGCGCGGGGTCCCCCCGCTCTGTTGTCGGTGGTTGTTGTGCCGTTGTATTTTATTTTATTTCGTTTTTGGTTTTTTTTTTCCTTTTTATAAAACAAGAAAGATCCATCTTTTATTTTTCATTTCCCCCGCCCCGTTTCCCCCCCCCCACCCCTTTTCCTTCCCCCCCCCCCCGTCCCCCGTTTTCCTCTCGGTCTCTGGTGAAGCTGCTCCTCTCCCTTCACCCCAAATCCTTGGGGGGGGGACCAGAGCTCCCCTTGCCCCAGTTAACCCCAGTTACCGCCAGTTCGCGTCCCCCCCGGGGGTCTCAACCCCCCCCGGGCCATGCTGTAAATATTGGTGCGGTTTGGGTTTATTTTGGGGGGTCAATGCCCCCCTCCCCGGGAGGGGGATGGGGCCGCGGGGACCGGGGTGGGTGCATGGGGGGCCTGTCAGGGGTCCCCCTTTTTTTTAAGCAGACACGAGCACCAGCAATCCCACGGCACCTCCCTGCAGGGTTCTGTCCCCCCACCCCGTGCCACCCCCAGAAACCCACCCAGTGTCATTGGGGACCCCCACCCTAATTGTGGGGGGGGCTCAAGATTTGTTCTTTCTGCCCCTCCCGCATCCTGTCCCTGGAGAGGACTTGGGCTGGGGAACAGGATTTGGGGGGCCCCAGAGAAGGGGATGGGGGGCTTGAGGGGGCTTTTTCTCTCTAGGGCTGTAATTTAGCCATTTTTCTCTTCACCCGAATCTCTGCAGGGGCTTGGGGGGACAGAGGGGGGGCTCTGCTGCAGGTTTGGGGTTTTGAGGGGAGTCCCTACCCCCCCCCAGCTCTGTAACACCCCCCAGGTTTGCTGCTCTCAGCACCCCAAATCCCCCACAAAGACATTGGGGAACCCCTCGATGCTGAGGGGGAGGTGGGGGCAACACCCCTTTTTCCTGGCCTCAGTTTGGGCTGAAAAAACACCATTTTGGACAAACTGACCCCAAACCTGGGGGGAAGGGGGTGAACCCGGGTGCTCCCGCACGGACAATCCCCCCGTGTCCCCCCCGGGACCGGGGCCCCGAAGAGAACCCAGATGGTGTCCCCCTCCCCAGTGTCCGTCTGTCTGTCCCTCTGTTTCCTCCTCCCACTTCCCCCAATCCATTTGGGATTTTCCTTTCATTTTCTTCCCAATTTTTAATCGCCGCCCCTCCCAAAATCCCCTAAGGGGAACCCCCCCCATCCCTTTTTTTCTGCTGAATGTACCCAGCACCGTCGTGTTTTAGTGGATGTGTTTTTAGTACAAAAAAAAAGACAAAAAAAATTCAACCCCACCTTTTTTTTCCCCACCTTTTTTTCTGTTAAAAAAAAAAAAAAAGTTAAAAAAAATTAAATAATAAAAAAGAAAAATTCTTACAGCGCCGACAATTTGGGAGGGGGTGGAAAGACGTTTGCGCTGCAAGAGAATTCCTGAGTGCATTTTGGCACTGCCACAAAATCCCGGGATCCTTTAGATGGAAGTTCTTGTGAATTACGTTAAAAAAAAAAGGCAAAAAAACACCAAAAAAAAAAATCATCTTTTTTTTCTAATATTTAAAGAGTGTTTTTGTAGGTTTAAAAAAAAGACAAAAAAAAAAAGGAAAAAAAAAAGAAAAATAATAATGATCCCGACTTGGAATTTGTACGGCTGAGCGGGACGCGGGGGTCGCGTCCCCGGTTTCCTGGTTTGCTTGGGGTTTCGGTTCTTTTTTTGTTTTGTTTTGTTTATTTTTGAGTTTTTTGGGGTTTTTTGTTTTTCCTTATTTTTCTTTTTTTTTTTTTTTTTGTATAATAAAGTGAAAAATAATGTTTCTGTTCTCATGTCATTACTATAAAAAATAAAACTTTAGGAAAAAACAAAAGGACAAGTGTGAGGAGTGTTCTTCCTCCCTCCCGTGGGATGCACTTGGAGGGGATCCACTGCGGGGGGCAATCCCGAAGGGGTCATTTTGGGGGGATCCACAAGGGCTTGCAGGGACTTCAGTGGGAGTGGGTTGGGGTCTGAAGGCATCCGTGGATCTGGAACGGCCCCGGGATCTCTGAGTGGGGTCTGTAGGGATGAGAGGATTCACGGGGACAGGGCGATCCTTGGGATGGGACTCCAGAGGAATGGGGGGGTCCCGTGGGGATGGGGGAAATCCCTGGGGGGGGATGGATCCGTGGGATGGGGGATCCCTGGAGATGGCGGGGATCCACAGGGCGGGGGGGCGGCGGGGACGGGCGGTCGGTGTCACGGGGGGGGCCCGGAGCCTCGGGATCGGGCGGTCGGTGTCACAGGGGGCCCGGGATCGGGCGGTCGGTGTCACGGGGGGGGCCCGGAGCCCCGGGATCGGGCGGTCGGTGTCACGGGGGAGCCCCGGAGCCCCGCGATCGGGCGGTCGGTGTCACGGGGGAGCCCCGGAGCCCCGGG
This sequence comes from Coloeus monedula, assembly GCF_965178545.1. Taxonomy (NCBI): domain Eukaryota; kingdom Metazoa; phylum Chordata; class Aves; order Passeriformes; family Corvidae; genus Coloeus; species Coloeus monedula. Next base: position 6,305,726 of record NC_138806.1, on the reverse strand, counting down.
ATCGGGCGGTCGGTGTCACGGGGGGCCCGGGGCTGCCGGCTCCCGCCGAGGGGCTCTGAGGGCCCCGCCGGCCCCGCCCCCCGCAGCCCCGCCCCCTGCGGCCCGTCCGCCTCGCGCCCCGCCCCGCCCCTCCCCCGCGCCCCCTGACGAGGCCGCGGCCCCGCGCGGCGGCGGCGGCTCCGGCCCCTCCCATTGGCCACGGCCCCTCACGGGGCCTCCCCATTGGCCGGGGCCGCGGGGGCGGGGCCGGGCCGTGCGCGCGCCGGGCGCGCCGCCCCGCCCCTCCCTCACCCCCCTCACCCCCCTCGGCCGCCGCCGCCGCCGCCGCCGCCGCCGGGCGGAGGCACCGCCAGGCCCGGCCCGGCCGCTCCGTCCGCCCGGCACGGCCCCGGCACGGCCCGGACCGGCCCCCACCGGCCCCGACCATGGCGAGCCGCCGCCGGGCCCCGCGCCGGAGCGGCGGGGGGCGCTGACCCGGCCCCGCCCCGGCCCCGGCGGACCCTCCGCGCCGGTGAGTGACCGCCCGATCCGCCCCTCCCGGCCTGGGGCTCCCGCCCTCCGGGGCCCTGCCCGGCCGTGGGGCCCCGCCGCACCGGAGAGGGGCCCGCTGACCCCGCCCCGGAGCTCCCCGGGATCCCCCCCCCGGCGCTCGGGGGCCCCGCGATCCGCCCGGGATCATCCCCGGGACCCTCTCCGGGCCCGCCCCGCCTGTGCCCTCCCACCCCCGTCCGGAGAGGCCCCGGGACCTTCCCCGGGATCCGCAGGTCCTGAGCCTCCCCTTCCCTTCCCTCGCTCTCTACTTGAGAGCCCCTGGGGCCCTCTCAGGGCCCCCCCCCAGACCTGTCGGGGACTCCTGAGATCCCCTTCTACCCCCTTTCCTACGCCCCCTATTCCTGAGGGTCCCCCCAAACCCCACTGGGCTCCCAGCCCTATGTAAGACCCCCCCCAGGCCCTGAGATCTCCCTTCCTCCCCCCTTTTCCTGTTCTTCCATCCACTCCCGAGAGCCCCAGGGCCCTCCCTTGTCTCCCCCAGACCTGCTGGAGACCCTCCTGAGCCCCCCTTTCCCCCTTTCCTGTCTGTACCCCCCTCCCTCCTCTCCTGAGAGCTCCCAGAACCATCCCTGGGCCCCCAGGCCCTGAGAACCCTCGTTTCCTACCCCACGGCCCTGATCCTGAGAGCCCTTGGGACCCTCCCTGGGCCCCCCCAGCCCTATGGGAGCCCCCCGGAGCCCCCCCTTCTTCCCCTCCCTTTTCTGCCTCAGCCTTGGGGGTCCTGGGGGCTGAGCCAATTCCAGCCCCTGGTTCCTCTTTCCTTTGTGGAAGGAAGAAATCCTTGGATCAGTGGGATTGGGGTATACAGGGGGGACATGGAGACCCCTCTCATGTCCCCCCCATCCCAGGGTCAGAGTCCCCCCTGCTCCATGACAATCAGGGATACCACTGGGTGCTAGGGGGGGGGGCTGACCATGAGTTTGGGGTCTTTGGACTCCCACTGTGGGGGGGAGGCCAGGCCCCCCTTTGGGGGGGCAGACAGTGCTCCCCTCCCTGCCCTGTCCCCTGTCCGTCTGCTGCAAGGAAGGGTGATGCAGCAAAACCCTGCTCCTGGCAGGGGGGCAGTTTGGGGGCACCCCGAGTCCCCTGTGCCCGCCTACAGTCCAGAGACACTGGGGGGGTGAGGTGGGGCTCCTGGGGGAGCCTGACACCTTTGTGAAGGCCGGGCATGTCCCAGGCTGGCCTGAGGGGTGCGGGGACAGTAGGATGGACGCAGTGGGGCACAGGGGACATCTGCCCTGTGGCAGCCAGTGTCTCCCACTAACCTGGGGGGGATCCATGCCAGGCGGGGGGGAAACATGCCCAGCTGGGAGACCCCCAAGCCCCCCCAAGCCTCCCCCAGCTTCTCTCCTGGAGGGTTTAACCCTGGAACTCTTTCTCTTGGGGACCCCCAGAGCACATCTTGGGGACATGCCGGGGTGTGCAGTGAGATTTTGGCTGGAAAGGGAGTTGGGGAGGGGTCTGCTGGTGGGGGTTGAGGTGCCAGTGAGACCCCCCCGTGCCCCCAGCCCCCCGTGTCCCGTGCTATGAGCGTTCGGTGTGACTTCTCCGTGAGCAGCTGCAAATGAAAATGGAGGATATGTCTTTGTCTGGCCTGGATAACAGCAAACTGGAGGTGAGCTGCCCCCCCGGGGGTCTGTCTGTCCCCTGGGGTGTCCATGTGTCCCCCCCAGTCCCTAACAGCCCCCCCGGCCCCCCAGGCCATCGCACACGAGATCTACACGGAGCTGGTGGAGGATGCCTGCCTGGGGCTCTGCTTCGAGGTGCACCGGGCTGTCAAGTGTGGGTACTTCTTCCTGGATGACACGGACCCCGACAGCATGAAGGACTTTGGTGAGCCCCCCAAGGCCCCCAGAGTCGGGGTGACGCTGGTGACAGGGGCACAGCCAGGCCCCAGCTCCCAGAGAGGCTGTGGGGGATTGGTGGTCCCCACACACAGGGATTTGGGTTTGAGGGGTGTTGAGGGGGATTAAATATCCAAATGTCCCCCCAACAGTGACCAGACTGTCCCAGAGGGGTAAATGGGGGGTGGGGAGTGTGTCACTGAACCCCAGAACACGGTGCTGAGCCCTGGGGGGCACAGCTGGGGTGTGGATGGGAGGTAGCAGAGACCCCCTGGCAGCACTGCCACTGGTTTCAGTTCCCCCGAGTCACATTGAGGCTATGGAGAGGCTCTGGCAGCCCCCAGGACCCCCCCCCCAGAGCAGAGCGGGGGTCCCAGGGCAGGGGCTGAATGTGTCCCCCCGCAGAGATCGTGGACCAGCCGGGTGTGGACATCTTCGGGCAGGTGTACAACCAGTGGAAGAACAAGGAGTGTGTGTGCCCCAACTGCAGCCGCAGCATCGCCGCCTCCCGCTTCGCCCCTCACCTGGAGAAGTGCCTGGGCATGGGCCGCAACAGCAGCCGCATCGCCAACCGCAGGTGGGACCCGGGGCTGCGGGTGCTCCCCGGGGGAAACCGAGGCACGAGGTGGGCTGAGGCTGGGTCTCTTCCCTGTGGGAAGCTGTGGATTCGGGCACTGATGAGCCTGGGATGGGAATTCAGCGTCCAGGTCTCTGCAGTCCTCTCTTTTCATCGTGGGGATGTCCAGCTTGGTTCCTCCCTGGAGCTCCTCTTGTTCCTCCCCACCAGTTCACCCCTACCAGGAGAATAAGCCGGGAACCCTGGGTCCTCTGTCCCCCCTGCCTCAGTGGCTGCTGGGGACTCCTGTCTGGACCCCTGGGTGCAGGGGAGGATGGGAGGTGCAGGATGGACAGTCCTGGGGTGCTGGGGAGGAGGTGGGGCAGATCCCAGCCATGACCTCCCTCCCTGCTAAGGATCGCGAGCAGCAACAACCTGAACAAGTCGGAGAGTGACCAGGAGGACAACGATGACATCAATGACAACGACTGGTCCTATGGCTCCGAGAAGAAAGGTGGGGAGGGGTCCCTGGTGTCCTGAGGGGTGGGGGACACATCCTGAACCCCGCTCCTGGCTGGTTGTGTGTGCTGGCCCTGGCCCTGGGGAGGCGGCGGCTCTGGGCTTGGGGCTGAATCAAATCTGTCCCTTCTGTATCTCTCCCCACAGCAAAGAAGAGGAAATCGGATAAGGTGAGGGGTGAGAGGTGCAGGGAAGGGCGGGGGGCGCGAGGGGACACAGGACGCCCCCAACACCCCCCTCTCGTTGCAGAACCCCAACTCGCCCCGCAGGTCCAAGTCCCTGAAACACAAAAATGGTGAGGGGGCGGGGCTTGCACGCCTGGGTGGGGCTGGGAAATGGGGGGGGCTCACACCGGGGGGAGGCGTGGCTTGGGTGGGCGTGGCACATGGGAGGGGTGGGGTATTTGGGTGGGTGGGGCAGCTGCAGTGGGTGGGGCTTGTGGGGAGGCGGGGCTCTCCCTGGCCGGGGCCGGTGGCTGTGGGAGGGGGCACTGGGGGTCCCGGGCAGGGCCAGGCCGTGGGCAGGACCCCCTTCAGCCCTCCTCTCTCCCAGGCGAGATCGGCGGGAACCCCGATCCCTTCAAGGTGAGCCTGGGATGGGGGGAGATGGTTGCCAGTCCCTCCTCCGCCCCCCCGGGGGGGTCCTACTGCCCCCTCAGGAAGGTCCCCCCAGCTCCCCCCGCCCTGACCCTGCTCTCTGCCCCCCAGTACAGCAACTCGGCTGGAATCAACTACGAGACGCTGGGCCCCGAGGAGCTGCGGACGCTGCTCACCACGGTGCGGGGACAGGGGGTCCCCAGCTGCATGGGGGGGCACCACCGGGGATGGGACCCTGGGGTCTCTCCGAGCTGGGCTCCATCCCACTGGGGCTGGTTTCCAGGCTGGGAACAGGGACAGGCAGCAGGTCCTGCTCTTGGGGCAGTGGCTGCTTTGTCTGAGACACAGCACTGGGAGACAGGGGGACCCCAGGGCTGTGAGGGTGCAGCACAGCCCAGGGGTCACTCACCTGTCCCTTCCCTCCCCAGCAATGCGGGGTCATCTCCGAACACACCAAGAAGATGTGCACCAGGTGAGGCCTGGCCCTGCTCACTCTGGGGGGGCTTCCCGGGGGTCCCCAGTATGCCCTCATCCCCATGGGAGGGGGGAGGGCCCATCTCAGTCCCGTGTCTCGTCCCCAGGTCCCTGCGGTGTCCCCAGCACACGGATGAGCAGCGCAGGGCAGTCCGGGTTTACCTCCTTGGGCCCTCCGCGTAAGTGGGTGCAGAGTCGGGGTCCCCGAGGTCCCGGGGCCATGGTCCCGTGGAACAGGGGCTGGGGGGGCTGCACGGGGTGCTCAGGTGGGGCTGGGGACAGGGACAGCCCCAGGGAGGCCTGGAGGGGATGGGAGCCCAGGGCTGGGGTTGGGATGTGCAGCCCAGCGGGGCGGGGAGCTGGGCCGAGCCCCTGGGCATCCCCCTGGCATCTGGGGGAGCCTCTGTCCCCACTGTCCGTCCATAACACCCGTGCCCAGGTCCCTGCCCGAGGCCGAGGGCGGCGTGGAGAACGACAGCTTCGAGGTGGCCGAGAGCCAGGCCCTGATGAGCCGCCTGCAGTGGGATGGCTCCTCTGACATCTCCCCCTCCGACTCAGCCTCCTCCAAAGCCAGTGAGTGTTCAGGGGAGTGGGGAACAAATCCTGGGTCACAGACCCCTCTGAGGGGCAAATCCTGGGGCACAGATCCCTCAGTGGGGGCAAAACTGGCTGTTCTGGCATCTCCCCAGTACAAGAGGGGATGAACAGACCGTGGCTCCATCCAAAGCCTGGAGCACCTTGTCACCCACCTGGGAGGGGGAGGAACATTTTGGGGTAGGTTTTCTTGGGTGTTGATCAGAGATGGGCATCATCCACTCTGTTGTGGGGCCCATCTCCTCCCTGACACCCCCATTTCTTTCCTTTCTCCCCTCCCCAGGTACAAACAACTCCGAGTCCCGCAAGACCAAGAAAAAGAAGCCCCACTTAGGGCTGGTGAGTGGCGCCCCAGGGCTCGGCTCCAGCAAGAAGAAGAAGCCCAAGCCCCCCGCCCCCCACACCCCCAGCATCTACGATGACATCAACTGAGCCCCGCGGAGCTGGGGAGGGGCAGGACGGACAGAGGGATGGACAGGGGTCAGGACAGCCCCCAGGCACCCCTGGGCCGGACACAATGCGGGTACCGGAGCACGGAGGACTCGGCTGTCGCTGGATGGGGCTGGATTTGGGGAGCCCCCATTGGTGCCCCCCTTCCTTCCCCCCTGTCCCGGTGCCTCTATTTATTCTGTGACAGTTTTTGTACGTGGGGCTCCCGTCAGGGCGTCTCGCTTGGACATGGGGGTACAGCCCCCCTTCCCCTCCCAGCGCCCCCAGAGCCACCCGTGCCCCCCCACACCTGCTCCTCACTTACCCAGTGGGGTGGGGGGCACCTGAACACCCTGGGCAGGTCGGGGTCTGGGTTAGGAGGCTGTGAATGCCCCCTGCCCCGGGGTTTTGGGGTGAGCCCCCCACCCTGGGGCTGCCCCCCTCCCTACCCCGGGCTGGCACTCGCTGGTCGGGCTGGCTCAGGAGGGGGGGTCACACTGGAGGGGGAGAAGTGGGGACCCTCTCACCCCCCAAATCTGTTCAGCCGTGCCTGCATTCAGCTGTTGGGGGTCCTGGGTGCCTGGCAGTGCCCACACAGCGGGGTCACGGGGGGCTGCATGCTGCATCCTTCATGTTTGGGGGTGGGTCTGGGGGCGGGGTAGCTGCTGTGACCATCCCTGCACCAAACTTTGGGGAAGGGGGACCCCACCTGCCAGGGACCTCTGGGGGGAGCTGGGATTGGAGCAAAACTGGGGGGGGAAGCACAGCCCGGCTTCAGCGCAGAGCCCCCCACACCTCTGTCCCCAGGGCAGCTCCGTGTCCCCCCGGCGTGTGCCTGGGGAGCTGCTGCTCCAATCGGGGAGTCAGTGGGAACCCCCCACAGCTCTGGCAGGGTTTGCAGCCCCACAGGCTCCACTTTTGTTTGGGAAGGCCGGGACCAGCGCCCCGCTGTGCGGGCCGGGGGGGGACAGGTCCCTCTGGCTGGATCCAGGTCACCCCCTGACCTGTGCTCCCCTCCCGCAGCTGTTCTCCATCGCAGGGGCTGTGCTGGGGACAGGGTTGGCTCCATCCCCTCCGCTGTCCCCCTCCATGGCTGGCTGACCCCCCCTTTGGCCATATGTCCCCGGGGGAGCTGTGTCTGTCCCTCCACCCTGGTGCCGTGGCTCGTCCTCTCGCTGGGACTCACAAATTATGGTGCTCTCGACTCCAGATTCACTATTGTTTTCAAACTGCTGCTAAAGGCTGGGCTGGGGGGGTCCTGCAGAGCCCTGGGCACCTCAAAACGCTGCAGGCCCCCCACTGCATGGAGACCCCCGTGTGGTCCCTCCTGGTGTGGCTTTGGGGCTGGGGGGGTCTGGCCCCCGGAGCATGCCAAGCTGGCCTTCGCGTGCCCCGGGGCTTGAGGACGGGGCTGTGGGCACCCAAAACCACGGGGGACCACCCCAAACTGCCTGGGGGGGCACGGCGGGCTGGGGGTGTGGGGGGAGCAGCCTGAGCCCCTTCAGCTGCAGGAGAGGCGCTGCCATTTGGGGTCCAAGGGGTGGTAACAGGGCTTGGGGGGCTCAGACCGTGCCCTGTGACACCCCCCAGGTCGGTGTCCTCAGCCCCCCCCTCCCCCAGTGTTTGTGCGTGTCCCCCCCCGAGGGGGAGCTGAGCCCTTGTGAGGTCTGTGTGTCCCGTGAGTGGGTTGTGGCTGCCCCTGTAAATAAAACTGCATCTTGACTTGGTATCTCTGGCATTAATTACGGCTCATTAATTAACCAGGGCCTCTACCCCCCCACATCGATCTCCCCCCACTCCAGCAGCCACAATTGGGGCTGGATTTGTTTTTATAACCCCCCAAAACTGTAGGTGGGTGAGAGAGTGAGCAGCCCCCAGGGCAGGAAGGCGACCACTGGGGTGCCTTGACACCCTTTATTTGCTTTAAAAAGTCCTTGGGAAGAAGCCGCGGCCCTTTCCAGTGCTGTCCCACTCCACCGGAGCTGGGATTGGGGCTGGGAGAGGGGGAATGGAGTTTGGGGGGGGCACAGCCCCTTTTTGGGAGGTAAAGTCCGGCAGCAAGGCTGGGACGGACACGCTGAGCTCCCACAGCATGGGGACAGGGACAGCGTGGTGCCTCCCCAGCTCCTTCCCGCCTCATCCCGCCTGTCCATACACCCCGAAGGCCAGGAAGGTGACCAGGACGGTGACACCGATCAGGGACACGGTGGCCGGGGCTGTGAAGAGCTGCCGGTAGTTGATACGGAAATACCACCCGAGTGCCAGCACCACCATGACCGTGGGGACCATGAGGCTCCCCCCGCCCAGGGGCAGCCCGGGGGCTGCGGGGCCGGCGGGGCCGGGCTCGGGCAGGGCAGGGGTGGCCACGGTGGCCCCCCGGGAGCGGTGGCAGTGGATGACACAGTTGTCGGTGATGCGGAGTGAGCGCAGCGTCCGCGCCTGGTCCTGCAGCAGCTGCCCGCGGTAGATGAGCTTCATCTGGCTCTCCTGGCCCGGGAAGTATTTGCTGTGGAGGAGGGAAGAGGTTGGAGGGGGCAGAGACGGCGCTCATGGACCCACCTGGGTAGAAGCCCCCCCCTGTTAAACGGGGAGGGGGCAGCTCGGGGGGGACAGCAATGGTACTGCCACCACGCCGTCTCTTTTAAACTCGTTGTTTTAAAGCCCACACCCCTCGGTATTTTTGGCACAGCAATAGGAATAAAAGCCCACCCCCGTTCTGTGGGAGGGGGCTGTTTGCAGCGGGGGAGGGGGGGGTACAGGAGCTGGGGAGGGGAGTGCTGCCAACCCGGCAGTGCTCCCCATGTCCCCTGTCCCTCGGGACTCACCTCTTGAGAATCCCCACGGTGTCCTCGGGCCGGGCCACCGCCACCTCCTCGGTGTCGTTGAGGAACTTGAGGCGGATCTTGATGAGGCCGGGGCACACGTCCCCCGCCCCGGGGGCACGGGGCTCAGCGGCGCCTTGGGACAAGCTCCGCACGTCCAGCAGCTGCTCCAGGCCGGGATCGGGGGGGCTCCCGCTGTCCCCCTGTGCCGCCGCCCCCCCTTCCTCCTCTGTTTTCTCCTCCGCGTTCTCGGGGGCCCTGGGGGGCTCCGGGGCCTCGGCCGCGCCCGCGGGCCCCGCGTAGGGCGGGAGGGGCCCGAGGCGGATGACGGCCGCGTCCCCGGTGCCCAGGAGCTGGCCGCTGCCATCGGCCACGTACGTGGACAGCCAGGCCAGCACCAGCGCCAGCACCAGCACGGCCACCCCGGCCACCAGCGTCACCTCGTCCCCCACCCCCAGGATGAGGGGGGCGGCCGGGGGCTCCATCTCCGGGACCCCCCCGCTCAGCCGGGGACCTTTATCCCCGCCTCGATCTCCCGGTGCCCGGTGTGACCGGGCTGTGCGGCGGCAGCGGGGACCCCGGGGGCTGCCCCGGTGCCACCTTCGGGCTCAGAACAGACCCCGGGGCTGCTCCCGGTGCCCGCAGATCCGCAGAGACGGGAGTTCCTCGCTGCGGATTTTCCTCCTCGCTTCCGAAGGACCAAACCGGCAGCGCTGCGCTCACCTTAGCGGGCCCGGCGGAGGCTCCCGGAGGCTCCCGCAGCCCCTCGGTGCCCGGCAGGGCAGGGTCAGGCCATCCCCGACCTGGACGGAGCAGAGCGATGCGGTTAGCGGGGCCCGGGCACCGCGGGGCGGGAGGAACCGGGGCAGTCCCTGTCCGTCCCCGGAGGTCCCGGTGTGTCCCTGCCGGTCGCCGTGTGTCCCGGGCGTCCCTACCAGCCCCGGGGGTCCCGGTGCGACCCTGCCATCCCCGGCCATTCCGGGGGGTGCCGGTGTGTCCCTGTCAGCCCCCGCGGTCTCGGGGTGTCCCCGCCATCCCCGGGGGTCCCGGGGTGTCCCCCCCCCCCCCCCCACTCACCGCCTCCCGCCGCCGCCGCCCGCGCGCCGGAAGCGCCACGTCACAGGGCGCCGCCGCCAGGGGGCGGGAGGAGGCGGCGGGCGCGCGCGCGGCGCGTCACGGCCGCGCTCACGAGCCACGCCCACTGGGCGTGACCAATGGGGCGGAGCGAGAGGGACGCGCCCATTGGTGGGCCGGGGGGGCGTGGTCACGGACCCGGCGGGGCGGGGCCTCGGGAGCCGCGTGGGAACCCCCGGGCTGACCCCCCCCCCCCCCCCCCGGGGGCCTGACCGGGGCCTGACGCCCCCCGGCCGCGGTGCCACCCCCTCCCCAAGTCCCCACATCCTCCAGGGCCCATCTGTGCCCTCCCTGCCACCTGTGACCCCCTGGCTCTGCCCGCCCCAGGCCCCGGGCACCCGCAGCAGCTGCCATGGCCCACGCGGGTCGCACAGGCACAAAGACGCCCCAAGAGCCACCTCTGCCACGTCCTTTAATGACACCAGGGCACGAGGGGGACGTGGAGGGGACACATGAAAGGTACACCAGCGGGGACACATGTTGTGCCCTCAGGAGATGAGCCCCTCGATGGGCAGCTGGAGGTAGCAGCGCAGGGGAGGCGGCAGTGCCAGCCTGGGGACAGCGGTGTGACAGCGGGCACCCAGGTGATGCCGGATGGCCACACGTGCCAGGTGCTGCAGCCGCCGGGGCCGTCCCGCCATGCGCACGGCCGAGGCATAGAACTCCTGGTGCTCCTGCACGTGGGGGACACGGGGGTCAGTTAGCTGGGCTTGGGACACGGGGACAGCCCAGGACACCCCAGGACATTCCAGAACACCCCCTTACCTCCCACAGCTCGGGGGGCACGGCCTCCACCCAGCCGTCGGCGGGGGGCACGCGGTCGTAGGCGTTGAGCATCACCTCCAGCGCCGGCGGGTGCTGGCAGCACAGCCTGAGCATCTGCCAGCAGAGCTGTGTCACCGAGGCGTGACACCGCCACTGCCACCACCCCGTGCCCCCGTCAGCCCCGTTCCCCACCTTGGGGTGCGCGGGGAGGGCACCGTGCTCGAGCAGGAGCGCGATGGTCTCCTCGGGCCGCTGCTCCCGGTACTCGTGCACGGCGCGGAGGGCGCAGTCCATGGGGGTGTCGCCGGCGCCGTTGGGGACGGTGGCATCGGCGCCGTGGCGCAGCAGCAGCCGGGCCAGCGCGGGGTGCCCGTTGGCACAGGCGTTGTGCAGCGGCGTGTGGCCCTTGCGCCCCGCGGCCCGGGGGTCAGCGCCGGCCGCCAGCAGCCGCTCGGCCACGCGCAGGAACCGCTCGGAGTCCTCGGGGCGCTCGGCCGCGGCGGCCGCCGCGTTCAGGGGGGTCTCGCCCTGGTGGGTGCGCCGGGAGGGGTCGGCGCCGTGGTGCAGGTACAGCTCCACATGGGCCACCAGCCCCTGGCGCGCCGCCACGTGCAGGGCTGTCACCTGCCTGTCCCGTGTGCCCAGGTTCACCTGCGCCCCGTGCGCCAGCAGCAGCTCTGCGCACCTGGAGCGGAGGGAATAGGGTGAGGGGACACGACCAGGACACGCCAGAGAGATCTGGCTCCCGTGAGATACCCCTAGGGGCATCCCCAGGACATACCGGAGAGCCCTGGCTCCCACGGAACAGCCCCAGGGACACCCCAGGGACCCCCGCAGGACACCCCACAGGCCCCTGGCTCCCAGGCTGCGTGGGTGGGGCAGGAATGACGAATCCATGGGCGGGGCCTCTCATGCAGATGAGCCCCACCCTGGCCAGCCCCCCATGCAGGTGCCCCCCCGTACCTGAGGCTGTGGGGCGCGGTGCAGAGGTGCAGCGGGGCCGAGCCGTCGGCGCTCAGCACGTTGGGGTTGGCACCAAAGGCCAGGAGCAGGCGGGTGCAGTTGGGGTGGGGGGCGGCCACGCTGTCGTGCAGGGGGGCCCGGCCCCCCACCACGGCGTCCACGGCCGCCCCCCGCAGCAGCAGGTGCCGGGCACAGTCCTCGTAGCCGCGGGCGGCAGCGATGCGCAGGGCAGAGGTGTGCTGCCGGCGGGGGCTCAACACCCACAGCCCTGCGGGGGTCAGCGGGCACGGGGGGCTGACGGATAGCCCAACCCTGCCGGACCCCCCCTCACCCATCCCCACCCACCCACAGCCCTGCCGGAGGTGGGGGGAGCAGTGGGGCACCCGTGGGGGCTGCCCTGCACACCCACCCTGCACCAGACCCCCCCTCACCCACAGACTGGAGCAGCAGCCAGCCTTGCTCCCCCAGCCCGCCTGGAGCTGCACCCTTGCCCGACACCCCCTTTCCTTTTCCTGGCTCCCCACTCATTCTGCAGGGGAATGGAGGGAAGGGAGAAAGGAGAAGGGAGAAGGAAGAAAGGACCCCCAGTCGCACCCCCGGTCCCGTACCCTGCTCCGGTGACCACACCAGCTCCTCGCTGACCATCTCCAACACCAAATTCGCGGTGGCCTCGTCCCTGAAGATGCTCTGGACGCGCGGCAGGTCCCCGGCGTAGAGGGCGTTGTGCACGGCGGGGTCCCGGCAGAACTGGCGCCGCCGGGGGGGGCTCGGGGGGGCTCGGGGGGTCCCGGGCAGGAAGCGGCGCGAGGCCGATTCCCGGGCCAGGGCTCTCCGGCGATCCTCCCGCTCCAGCAGCTCCCGCTGCAGCCGCAGCGAGCGCAGCGCCGAGGAGCTGAAGGCGAAGGTTTCGTGGGCCATGGGCACCCCGGGAGGGCAGAGGGATCTGAGGGGCAGCGGCCGGCGCCCTGCGCCTGGGGGGTTATAAATAGGGCTGCGCCCCACACACGGATGTGGAATCAAATCCCAGAGCCAGGGGCCCTATAAATAACTCCTGGGCGGTAAACAGAGTCACGGGGTGCCGGGGAGTTTAACCTGTTGGTGGGTGCGAGGTGGGGACGTCCCACGGGGTGAGATCTGGGGATCCCCCAACCCTGCGGGGCTGTGAGACCCTGGGGGGAATGGCCCTCCTGCCCAGGGAGAGCAGAGACCCTCCGGGAAGGGACAGAGGGGTGACACACGAGGACAAAGGTGATGCAGAAACAAAACAGCCCTTTAATGCAGGTTTGGGAGCGAGAGGGGCCGGAGTGCCCGGAGCAGTGGGAACAGCGCTGAGGCTGTGAGCCCCCCGGGTGTCCCCAGCTCTCAGCTCCACAACAAACACCACCGACACGCAGGGAGAGGAGCAGGTGGGTGGCAGGTGTGTCACCTGCTCCTCGGCACCGTCACCCTCACTAGCAGCCGCCGGGCTCAGCCGCAGTCAGCCTGCGCCGAGGCTGAGAAGAAATCCTCGGGCAGCTCTCCCAGGAGCCCGTCCAGGTCATCTGCAGGGCACAGTGGAATGGGACCCGTGAGTTTTGTGTGTGTATGGGATCATGGAATTGTTCAGGTTGGGAACCGGGCCGTTTTCCACAGGACACGGAGCTTTTCCTCGCCTCCCAGAGTGGGTCTGACTCACCCATGTCACATCCATCCGCTCCCACTGGCTCTTCCCAGCTGGGACCAGAGCTTGGTGGATGCAGGGAGAAGCCCCCTGGATGCTGCTCTGCACTGTGTCCACTTGTCCTCGAATGTCCCCAATCCTCAGGAACAGGGACACCCTGGGGGGGCTGCGCGGAGGGGTCCGGGATCAGCTCAGCCTGGGCAGGGACCTGCAAAACCCAGCGGAGATGAATTACTGGGGCATTTACCCATCCCTCCCCCCTTCCTCCCGAGGGTCCCCATAGCCCAGACCCCTTTGGGGGTCCCAGCACCTCCCCAGGGCCACCAGCAGGGTCCCACTCACCTGCTGGGGGGAGCAACCCTCGGGCTCCGGCGGGAAGATCCGGAGGAGGTTGTTGGGGGTCACGTTGAGGTAGTGGTTGCGGTGGGAGGGGGAGAAGACCCCCACCTGCAGAGAGGGCAGACAGAGGGGGCAGAGCCAGCTCCCAGATAACACCCCAAAGTTACAGTCCCCTATTTATGGAAATTTTAGGATAAAGGGTGAAATTTTATGAACGCTTGAGAAAAACCCGAGGTGCGAAACTGTGGGAGACCTTTTTCTCCTATTTATATTTGCAGTCCCTGGGTGCTACAGGATGGGAACGATGATGTACCCCATGAACACCCTAGTGCCTCTTTTCCCCTTATCCTAATACTTACATTCACAACTCCAGGGTGTGACGGGGTTGGGAATGGGACGGGTGATATGCTGTGTCACCGCCCCCGTAGCTCCCCATACCGCATTCCCCTGGGATGGGATCCCACTGCCTGTGGGATAAGCAGCCCCCAGCTCTCCTCACCTGCCTCAGCAGCAGCACGGAGCCGGCGCGGAGCTCGCTCTGCCTCTGCTCCAGCAGCAGCCGGTGCACTGTGCCCTGTATCTCCCCTGGGAACGAGGACGGGACCGTGAGCCCCGGAGCGACGGGCGGGACCCCAGCTGGGCACAGGTACGGCCCCACTCACCTGTGGGGTCCCGGAACACGGCACCAGCGCCGGCGCTGCTCCTGGTCAGGGTCTTGATCATCACAGCCATGCTGGGGACCTTGTTTTTTGGGAGCTGCTTCAGGGCTGCCTGCACAGCACAACGGGGATTTTGGGGTAACCTTGGGCAGGGCCGGGAGCTGGGACTCCATGATCCTTGTGGGTCCCTTCCCGTGTGGGATATTCCAGGATTCTACAACCCTCGTCACCCGTGGGGACGTGGATGTGCTCAGCCCAGCTCAGCCCCCTCCCCACAGATTCCCAGCCCTAAAAGCAGCTCTGAGGGGTGAGGGAAGAGCAGGAAGCCGAATCCTGGGCCACCCTCACCTTGCGGAGCACCATGACCACGCTGTAGGTGTGGAGGAAGCAGCCGGGGTCCCTCTCATCCAGCCCCAGCTCTGTCTTCATGGCCAGCCAGGGTCCCTTCCCAAAATCCTCCTCCGTGGGCAGCGGGGAGCTGGGCAGGGCCTGGAGTTGGGGACATCCACGGTCACAGAGCCCCAGGGCTCCCTCCCCACGCAGCACCCTGCTCTGGGGGCCCCAGCAGTGCTGCTGGGATTCCCACCGGGATCTGCCAGAGCAGAGGTGGGGGGGGGGTTACCTGAGCCCGCGGCTTCGCCACGGCCCCGTGGGCCGGAGTTTGGGGAGCAGAAACCAGGATCTCCTCCAGCAGCTTCCCGGAGTGCTTGTGGGAGAGGGGGAGACGTCCAGGGATCTGCATCGCTTCACCTGCTGCTCCCATCCCATCCCAGCCCTCATCCTGTTCCCATTCCCATCCTATCCCCCCCCCATTCCATTCCTGACCCCATTCCATTCCCATCCCATCCTTATCCCCATTCCCATCCTATCCCCCCCCATTCCATTCCCATCCCATCCTTATCCCTGTTCCCATTCCCATCCTATCCCCCCCCATTCCATTCCCATCCCATCCTTATCCCCGTTCCCATTCCCATCCTATCCCCCCCCCCTTCCATTCCTATCCCATCCTTATCCCCGTTCCCATGCTGTCCCCATCCCCATCCAATCCCACCCTCATCTCTACCCCGTTCCCCCCCCTGTTCCCGTTCCCCACCTGCTGGGGCAGGATCCCGGCGGGCCCTGGGAAGCGCCGGCTTTCCCTGCGTGGGGGGCCTCGGGGGGGCCCCCCGGGGGCTTTGCTGGCTGCTGTCACCAGCTGCACCAGGTGGTTGGTGACCACGGGGGGGTTCGGGGGGCCGGGGGGACCTGAGGGGGGCCCGGGGGGCAGCCAGGGCTGGGGGCAGCTCTGTGCTGGGGGTGTCCAGGGCACCGAGGAGCTGCTCCCTCCTAGGGATGCTCGGACAGGCCTCAGGGACGGAGCCCCCGGAGCAGGGATGCACCCTCCGGAGCTGCCCGGCTTTCCCACGGAAGGGGGGGGTCTGGGGGTGCAGGCACCGGCCGCGCTGGGCCGCAGCACCAGTTTGGGACTGGGGAGGGGGCCCTGCCTGTCCTGCACCCCCCCGGAGCCAGGGACCAGCTCCTCTCCCACCCTGAGCTTTTTGGGGATCCCACATTCCTGAGTGTTCTCCTTCCCTGGGCATTTCCATGGGGGCTTCTCGCGGTGCCTGGGGGGCAGCGGGGCAGCGCCGGCCCCCACGAGCACCTCGGGACCCTCCAGCTCCCTGCAGGCGGCCACGAAAAGGTCATTGTCCAGCTCATCCTGGGGCGCTGCTCCCCCGGATGGGGGTCCCTGGAACCCGCCCTGCCCGGCGAGGGGCCGCAGGGTGGGGGCTTTACTGGGATGAACTGGGACGACGCTGGGTGAGGAATGCCCGGGGATCACAAACTGGTTCTCTGCATCTTCCACAGCGGAGAGGAAATCCTGCGGGAAAACAAACACCGGCAATCCAAACAGCTCCGTGTGCTCCCCAGAGCTCACCCAGCTCGGTCGGTCCGGGCGGACCGCAGCTCCGGGGGGGCCCAGGCCCTTGGGGGGTCCCTCACCTCGTCCTCCAGCTCCCCGTCGGTCCCAAAAAGCTTCTGGAAGTGGCAGGACTGTGGGAAAAGGGGGAAGAATGGGACTGGGAAGGACACAACAAGCTGGCGGGGCCCTCGGTGAGGGACCCCCGGGAGGATCCCGCACCTCGCCGAGGGGACCCCGCCTCTGCCCCCTCTCAGCCCGCGGGGGCCCTCGGAGATCCCTTTGTGAGGGCCCTCCGTGGCCCCGCCGTGGAGACCCCAGATCTCTCCCAGGGGACCCCCAAAACCGCCTCCGTCCCCCCCGGCCCCGTTACCATGGCAGCGGCGCGACCCCTCCCCTCCCCGGCCCGGCCCCGGAGGCGGAAGCGGCGGGGCCGGGACTCGAACTCCGGGCCCCGGGGAAGGGGCGGAACTTCCCCTGCGGCGCCGCGCGCCGCCTGGCGGCGGGCAGGAAATGCGGCCGCGCCCCTTAAAGGGCCACGCACTCCCTTTCCCCCCGCGTGTCACATGTGCACACGCGTGTGCCCCCGCGTCACCCGGCCGGGCCCCGAGGCGCTGCCGGTGACTCAGCGCGGCCCCGGCCCGGTGTGATTCACTCCCGCACGCCCCCGCGGCACAGGCTGAGTAGCCCCCCACCCCGGGCCTGCTACACCCACACACGCGCGTGTGCAAGGGTATGAGCAGGTGCTGCGGCCGGCAAGGGCACACGGATGTGTCTGTGTGTCCTGCACGCACGTGTGTGCCTGTGCATCCTGTACCTGTGTGTGTGTGTGTGTGTGTCCTGCACGCGCCTGTGTCCGTGCCCTGTGTCCCGCGTGTGTGACAGGCTGAAGTGCAGCTGCCCACGGGCACAGAGCACGCGTGTGCCCCGCCGGCCGGCCTGTTGCACACGCATGTTCACACCTGCGTGCTCACGCGCTCCTGATCAAGCGCGGTTGCACACCAAGCTCCGGGGGTGCGCGCCACGGCCTGTCGCCCTGTCCCACACACGCGTACCCTCACACACCGACAGCCGCTCACACACAAACAGCCGCTCACACTCACTCTCCCCGCGGCCCCTTTAAGGCCCCGTTAGGCTCCGCCCCCTCTGTTGGCCCCGCCCCTTTAGGGGAGGGGGCCGCGCGCGGGGCTATTTTTAGCGCCGGGCGCCGTCACGTGACCTGGAGTGACGTCACCGAATGTTGTTGTCGGGGCGGGCGGGGCCGCGCGGCGAAGATGGAGGAGGAGGCGGGGGGGCGGCGGGGCGCGCGCCGGGCGGCACCGGGGGGACCCCAGGTACGGGGGGACCCGGGGGGCGCCGGGGCCGCGGGATCGGGGCGGGGGCCCGCGGCGGGGGGCGGATCTGCGGTGTCGGGGTCTCCCGTGCGGCACCGGGGGGCTCCGTGCAGTGGCGGGGGGGCTGCAGTTCCGGAGGTCCGGTGCGGTTTGGGGCGGGGGGCTTCGTGCAGTGAGGGTGGGTTTCAGTGCGGGGCCGTTGTGCGGTTGGGGGGGCGCGGGCTGAGGGGCTTTTGCGCCGTGCGGAGCGGGGGGGGGCCCGCAGTGGGGGACCCCTGTGCGGGTTTGGGGGGGTGCTGCAATGGGGGGACCCCCGTGCGGGTTGGGGGCTGCAGTGGGGGCCCAGAGCGGCTCGCGGGAGGGGTTGCAGTAAGGACCCCCGTGTGGTTTGGGGGGGCTGCAGTGGGGGCCCAGTGCGGGTCGGGGGGGGCTGCAGTGGGGGTCCCGGTGCGGGGGCTGCAAGAGGGGACTCCGGTGCGGATCGGGGGATCTTGTGCATTCCGGGGTCCCGGTGCGGCTTGAGGGGGGAGAGCCCGTGCAATGGGGGGGCCCTGCAGTGTGGAGGGGCCCTGTGCAGCTCGGGGGAGCCCTGCAATTTCGGGGATCCCGGTGTGGCTGGGGGGTCCCGGTGCGCTTCGGCGGGGCCCTGCAATGAGCGGTCCCGGTGCGGGTCGGGGGGGGGGCCCGGTGCGGTTCGGGGGGCTCGGTGCGGGTCGGGGTCCCGGTGCGCTGGGCTTTGCACGGTGCAGCGGGGGTGTCCCTGCGCTGGGGGGGCCCCCAGGGTCGGGGTTCCTGCAGTGTCGGGGGCCCGTGCGCCGGCTCGGCGGCGGCTCCGCAGCGCGGCCCGTCCGCGGGCGGGGGGCGGGGGGGCCCCGCTGCACCGCGCCGGGCTCGGCGCTGCCGGCAGCGCGAGTGCCGTGTCCCCCCCGTGGGGTCCGTCCCGCCGCGTGGCCCTCAGGGGCGGCACCCCCAGACCCCCATCTCGGGGCGATGCCTCGGCTCGGGGGGGTTACAGCGCCGGGGACCTCGCGGGGGGGATCAGCGCGTGTCCCCCCTCCGTCCTTAGGGGGGGTCCCATCCGTGTCCCTGTGGGGTGGCGCGGCCGGGGGGTCCTTCCCCGCCATCCCCCCGGGCTCCCGCTCTGCAGGCCCCCCCCTTTTTCTGCGGAGCTTTGTGTAACGGTGCCGAGCCCCCCAGGTCCCTTCTGGGGGTGCCCACAGGCCCCCCATCCCGGGGGGCAGCGGAGGGGAGTGGGGCCCCATCCTGCCTCGGGTGGATGCTCGGGGGGGCTCAGTGCGGGCTCCAACCCCCCCGTCTGATGCTGGGGGAGATTTTGGGGGTCCCGGGGTGCTGACGGGCGCTTGGTCCCGCAGGGCTCCCGGGCGGCGCGGGCACAGCCCCGGTGCCCCGGCCGGCGCTGACGGACACGCGCCTCTCCGAGCCCCCCCGGCACCCGCCGGCCACCATGGACCCCCAGAGCGACACAGGTGAGACCCGGGACCCCGGGCCGGGCGGCTGCACCCCGCTGGGCACCGCACCGAGTACCGGCCACCCGCCCCTCTGCACACGCGGGTCGCAGCCTTGTCCCCCGACACGCAGCCGTGTCCCCCGTTCCTGCTGTGGCCCTGGAGCCCCTCACTGTGGCAGCCACCAGGTGTTGGGGTACTGGGGGCCACGGCAATGTTCTACCCAGCACGGCACATCCGTGCCAGACGGGGGTACCCGGACACCGGGGGGGTACCCGGGCACCGGCGGGCACCGGAGCCGTGCCACCGCCCCCTCCCCCGATTATCCCAGCCCGTGCCACCGCCCCTTTCGGCATTCCCAGACCCCCGGCATCCTCCCGCTGAGAGGGGACACTGAGGCACAGCTCCCGTCACCGTCGTGGCACGGCTCACACGTGGCTCTTTATGCCACCGGGGGCGGGTCCCCGCGGCCCCCTGGGGTCCCCGCGGTGCCACGCGTGGGGACAGCCGTGGTGACCGCGAGGGCCGTGCCCGCGCTGTCCCAGCTCCCGCTGGCTCCCCGGCAGAGCCGCCCTGTAATTATCCCGGTGGGAACTCCGGCGACATCTGGACGCGCTCATCCCCCCCGCCCCCCCAAGGGGACACGCGGCAGCGGCGACACCCGCGGCCTCTGGAGGGGAAACTGAGGCCCGGGGCGGTGGCGGAGCCCCGTGTCCCGCTGGAGGGACTCGCCGCCGGTTGGGGACGGGGGTGTGTGTCCCCTCTGTCCCCAACCCCCCCCCACCCCGAGCCGCCCGCCGGTATTTTTGGAGCGGCCGCAGGGCTGGAGCGTCGCCCGGCCGTGCCTGGCACGGGGCTGGCACGCGGCGCGGTGGCACGGGGACACGGCGGCGCAGGGACACGGCCTGGCCGCCTCCGCCGTCCCTGGGGCGCTTTCCTTGGGGTCCCCTCCCGGCTTTGGGTCTGTCTGGGGGGGCGTGGGGGCCCCTCGGGGGTGCTGTGACCCTCTGGCTGCTGTGATGAGTTGGGCAGGTCTCAGCTGGGCTGGGGCCATCGGGGATGTGGCAGAGGCCACCCCTGCACTCCGCGGTCCCCAATCAACCCCTGGGGGCTCTGTGACCCCCAGGGCTGCTCAGTCGCAGCCTTTTCCCAGGCTCATCCCAGAGCCGGGGGGTCCCGTGGGTGCCGGTTCCATCCCGGTACCGTCCCAGGCACAGCCCCCTCGCTTCCCTCCTGGAGTTCCTGGGGGTCCCCGCCTTCCCCCCCCCCATCTCCTTGAGGATCCCCTCAACCCCCAGATGTGCCACCACCTCTGGAGGGGGCTCCACGGGCCGGATCACCCCTCTGCCCTGCCATGGGAGCCAGGAAAGGAGTCTGGGAGCTGGAATGGGGGTCCGACCACCAGGAAGGGGGTCCGGGAGCCAGGAGGGCCCATTCCCGCGGCCTCCTGCCCGCTGGCAGCACCAGAAATAGCCGGGCTGACGTCAAGCCCCAAAGCACCCCGGGGGGGGCAGCGGGGGGGGCGCGGGGTGTCCCAGAAATATCCCGGCTATTAAAAGTCTCGGTTTGGGATTAACGCGTGGTAAATAAACGTGGCGGTGCCGGGGGGGTTACGCACGGCCGGGGCAGCGGGGCCGGGGCGCCAGGGGGTCCCCGTAACCGGGGGGAGGTCCCCAAGCCCGAAAGGGGGGGTTCCACACCTCAGCTCATTGTCACCCCCCCGGCTTGGCCCTGCAGAGCCCCTTGGGGCTGATCCGGCAGGGAATGTGCTGAGTTGGCATCTGTGCCCCCCCAGCCCCTCTTGGGGTGGTCTTGTTGGGGGAGTCAGGGGGTCTTGAGTGGGGCAGGGGATTCGTCTGCCTTCATCTTCCCGAAGTGGGGGTTAATCCCCCTCGGCACATCCCAGGTTTTGTTCCCGGCAGCGCTGATTCGGATTAACGTCCCTGGCAATTAGGGGGATGTGGGGGGGTGGGATGGAGGTGGGGGGGGTCGTGCGGACCCCAGGCCCCCCACAGCCTCCCCAAGCTAGGGCAGCCCGAGTCCTTCAGCCCCCGGGGCAGCTCAGGGGTGCAGCTGGGTGTCGGGGGGGGACACACAGCACATCCCCTCCCGGGATCTGTTGTGGCCCCCCCGGCACAATTCCCTATTTATAGCCGGCTCCTCCCGTGCGCCGGCTATTTCCAGGCGCCGGAGAGAATAGCCTGGATGGGGGGGGGGGGCATGAAGGGGGCGTGGGTGAGGGGGGGGCCCTTCAGCCCTGCCCTGCCTTGAATGGGGGGGGCTGCATTTGCTCCCATCACCCCAAAAACCAGGGATGCTCCATGACCCCCAATCAGCATCTCCATGCCCACCTGCTGAGGGGGGATTTGGGGAGCTGAGGTTGGGTTTGGGGGTGCACGTGGCCCCCAGCCCCCTGCAGTTCCCAGCCCGTTCAGGGGGTCACGGGTGTCTCTCCGCAGAGGGGGGGTCCGGCCGTGAGCCCCCGCTGGAGCTCCTGCCCCGTGTCCCGCTGCACGCTTCCCTGCCCGCCCCAGGTGAGTGGGGGCCGGCCCCCCGTGCCCCCAAAACCCGGTGACACCGCCCCAAACCCGGTGACATCCCCCCAAGTTTGCAGGGGTGTGCAAGGGGGGAGCTGCTGAACACGAGTGTGTTCAGGTGTGTAAGAGGAAGAGCCCCCCCCTTGCACAAATGCGTGTGCAAGGCCGAGTGTGCAAGGCCGGGTGCCCCGGCCCTGGGGGTGCTGGCCCCATGGCGGATCCCCAGCCCCTCCCGTGTCCCCATTCCATGGGACACCCCCATTGTGCCCGCGGGGACCTCTCGGTTTGGGCAGCGAGGGGTTAAACAGCCCCTGTCCCGCACGAGGGGGCCGCAGGGTGGTGGCCCCAGCCCAGAGCCGGCCCAAAGCCACCACTGACCCCAAAGTGCCGGGTTGGCACCTCCGGGGGCTATTTTTAGCCCCCCCAAGGGCTGGGTGCTGACACCCCCCCATTGCACCCCAACACCCACCGGGGTCCTTTGGTTACCCCCGGACTGGGGCTGGCAGGCTTGGGGGGCTTTGAGTACCCCCAAATACCCCCGGGAGAGCCAAACCCTCCGGGGCTGAACTGGGGGGGGGGCGAGGGGGGCTGGGTGCGCCCCTCTCGCGTGTCAAGGGGCGGCTGGCAGGGACTGGGGCTGGTTGGGATATGGGGGTGCTGCTTCTCTTGGGGGGCTGATTGGCGCTGGGGGGGGGGGCTGGCGAGGGGCACTGGCGGGTTTGGGGGGGCTGGCTGTCCTTGGGGGGCGGGGGTGCCCCACCTCCGCGCACGGTGACGTCCGTGGGTCCGTGCGGGGACACGTCAGTGCCCGACGCGGCCGCGCCAGGTGGAGGGGGCTGGGGCTGGGGGGGCTCATTAACATGCACCGCGTGCCCCCCGCCCCCGCCTTCCTGTTTGCGTGGGGACAGTGACAGGCCCCCGCCCCCGCTCCTGCGTCCCCTGTCCTTTGCCGATGGGGGGGGGGGGGGAGGGGGGTCTGTGCCCCCCGGGGGTTGCTGGGGGGGGGATTTTGGGGAGGGGGGTGTCGGTGTTGTCCCCCCTGCAGCGCTCTGGGTTGATCGGTGTGTGTTGCAGATGGAGGGGTTTGGATTGGGGCCGCCCCGTATTTGTTGGGGGGGGGGGCGGTGACAGAGGTGGGGGTTGATCCAGGGGGTTGGAGCTGGGGGGAGACCCCCGAGGGCTTCCCGGGGGCGGCTGATCCTTGACACCCTCCAGCAGCCCCTGAACTGCTCAAAGAACCCCCAGCTCCCCCCCAAACCGGCACTGACTCCCCCCCATTCTTGGAACACCCCCAAAGCACCCCTTAACCGAGGTCCCCCCCCCCCCATCACCCCTGGGACACCCCCAAACCACTCTCAGCTGCCACCCCCCCCATCCCTGGACCACCCCAGAACTGCCGCTGAAACAACTCCCAGCCACCTCCACCATTCCCGAGACGCCCCAGTCCCTTTCCCCCCCTGACCCGGCGTGTCCGGCAGGGCCGGAGGGGCCGGAGGGGCCGGGGCCGGAGGCGGGGGTGGACGCGGGGCTGGCGGCGGCGCGGGAGCGGCAGCTGCAGCGGGAGCTGGTGGCCCTGAAGCAGCAGCAGCAGCTCCAGAAGCAGCTGCTCTTCGCCGAGTTCCAGAAGCAGCACGAGCACCTCACCCGCCAGCACCAGGTCCAGCTGCAGAAGCACCTCAAGGTGTGTGGGGCAGGTTGGGGGTGATGGGGGTCTGGGGTGTCGTGGGTCTGGGGGTTACAGAGCGCTTGGGGGTGATACTGGGGATGATGGGGCTGTGGGGTGTCGCCAGTCTGGGAGGATGGAGATTTTGGGGGGTATTGGGGATGATGGAGCTGCTGGGGGAGGAATATTGGGGTTGATGGAGCCGTTTGGGGGGATACTGGGAGTGATGGAGCCATTGGGGGGCCGGAGCTGTGGGGCAGCGCTGGTCGGGGCTGATGGAGCTCTCGGAGGACATTTGGGGTGCCAGGGCCAGGGACCACCCTGTTCCTCGGCGCGCTGGGGCTGGGGGTGTCACCGGGGGCGCTGGGCAGGTGAGGAGGAGGGGGGGCCGTGCCGTGCCGCGGGGGTCCCATCCCGGTGCCCCCCGCCCCGCAGCAGCAGCAGGAGGCCCTGGCTGCCCGCCGGCAGCAGGAGCTGGAGCAGCAGCGGCAGCGGGAGCGGCAGGAGCTGGAGCAGCAGCGCCTGGAGCAGCTCCAGAGCCTGCGCCCCAAGGATCGGGGCCGTGACAGTGAGTGGGGGCACGGGGGGGCTGGAGACAGTGGGGTCCGGGGTGGGGCGTGGGGCTATGGGGTGGGGGGAATGGTGGGACTGGGGGATCTGGGGGTTTCTGTGGGGCTGTGGGGGCTGCTGCCCCCCTGACCCCCACCCCGTGCCCCCAGGTGCCATTGCCAGCACGGAGGTGAAGCTGAAGCTCCAGGAGTTCCTGCTCAGCAAGACGAAGGAGCCGGGCCCCGGCCCCCCCAACCATTCCCTCCCCCAGCACCCCAAATGTTGGTAGGTGCCCCCAGGACCCCCCCCAAAGCCCCGTGGGGGTGACCCTGGTGTCCTAGCGGGGTCTCTGCCACCTTCGCCCCCCCAGGGCTCACCACACCTCGTTGGACCAGAGTTCCCCCCCCCAGACCGGCAGCCCGGGGACCCCCCCATCCTACAAGCTCCCCCTCCTCGGCACCTACGACGGCCGGGATGATTTCCCGCTCCGGAAAACCGGTGGGTGCGGGTGGGGGGCGGGGGGCGTGACACACCCGCAGGGGGTGACGGTGACACGTTTGGGGTGACACGCTTGGGGTGACACGCTTGGGGTCCCCAGCCTCGGAGCCCAACCTGAAGGTGCGGTCGCGGCTGAAGCAGAAGGTGGCGGAGCGGAGGAGCAGCCCCCTCCTGCGGCGCCGCGACGGCTCCGTGCTCAGCGCCTTCCGCAAGCGCCACGTCGAGATCACCGGTGCGTCGGGGACACGCCTGGGGACACGGGCTGGGCTCGTGGGTGGGACACGCTGCCCGCCTCGGTGTCCCCAAGACGCCGGCTGGTTCCTCGGAGCCCCCGTGGCCTCTCGCGGCTGCTGGGGCTGGTGTGGCACACGCGTGTGCGTGGGGTGGGGGGTCAGTGCCTGTGCCCGTGTGTGACACGCGGTGTCCCCGTGCCCGTGTGTGACACGCGGTGTCCCCATCCCTGTGTGTGACACGCGGTGTCCCCGTGCCCGTGTGTGACACACGGTGTCCCTGTGCCTGTGTGTGACACCCCGTGTCCCCGTGCCCGTGTGTGTGACACCCCGTGTCCCTGTGCCCGTGTGTGACACGCGGTGTCCCCATCCCTGTGTGTGACACCCCGTGTCCCCGTGCCCGTGTGTGACACGTGGTGTCCCTGTGCCCGTGTGTGACACCCCGTGTCCCCATCCCTGTGTGTGACACCCCATGTCCCGCAGTGTCGTCGGTTTGCAGCAGCGCCCCCGGGTCGGGGCCCAGCTCCCCCAACAGCTCCCATGGTGCCCACAACGGCCTGGCCGCCTCTGTCCCCAACATCCACAGCGAGGTACAGCCGGGCCGGGGACAGGGGACAGGGGACAGGGGCAGGGACACGTGTGTGCAGGGGTCCTGTGAGCGTGTTGATGGTGTGACCCGTCCCCACACGTGTCCATGGCGTGTCACGTCCCCGCACGTGTGCTGATGCCGTGTTTGCCGTGTGGTGCCACAGCAGCTCCTGCCCCAGCCCCGCGCCCTGGCCCTGGACGGGGCCCAGCTCAGCCTCTACACGTCCCCGTCGCTGCCCAACCTGTCCCTGGGGCTGCAGGCCACTGTCACCGTCACCAGCGCCCACCTCCCCGTGAGTGCGGGGCACGGGGACCCTGTGGCGGGTGGCACTGGGACTTGGCACCCCATGGCAGGGACACGGGAACCCCACGGGGGGTGGCATGGGGACCTGGAACTCCACAGAGGGAATGTGAGGACCCCCTGGGGGCACGGGGACATGGGGACCCCATGGTGGGCAGCCCTGGGACCTGGAACCCCATGGAAGGGGTATGGGGATACAGTGCGGGATGCCATGGGCACCTGGCACCCTACAGCGGGGATGTGGGGACCCCACAGGGGTGGCACAGGCACCTGGCACCCCTGGGGCAACGTGGGGACCCCCAGTGCCACCCCTGTCCCGCAGGCGTCCCCCAAGCTGTCGCCGCAGGCGGAGGGCGAGCGGCCGGGGGTGCCCTCGGG
This sequence comes from Coloeus monedula, assembly GCF_965178545.1. NCBI lineage: Eukaryota > Metazoa > Chordata > Aves > Passeriformes > Corvidae > Coloeus > Coloeus monedula. The sequence continues at coordinate 6,280,376 of NC_138806.1, read as the reverse complement.
GGTGTCCCCGCTGCGCCCCGGGGCCGCCCTCACCGGGAAGTTCCTGAGCACATCCTCGATCCCGGGGTGCCTGCTGGGGGTGGCCCTGGACGGAGACGCCCCGGCCGGGCCCCCGTCGCTGCTGCAGCACGTGCTGCTGCTGGAGCAGGCGCGGCAGCAGAGCACCCTCATTGCTGGTGAGACCCCGGGACTCCAGCCCTGCCGCAGTTCTCCCCCGTCCTTCCCCAGTTCCCCCCACTTACAGCCCCCCACCCTCCCTCCCAGCCGCACTGGGGGGCTCGGGGGCCGTGGGGAGCCCCGCTGACCCCGTGTCCCGCAGTGCCCCTGCACGGGCAGTCCCCGCTGGTGACGGGGGAGCGCGGGGGGGGTCCCCGTGGGAACAAACTGCCGCGACACCGGCCCCTGAGCCGCACCCAGTCGTCCCCGCTGCCCCAGAGCCCCCAGGCCCTGCCCCACGGCCCCCTCCAGCACCACTTCCTCGACAAGCAGCAGGTCCAGCTGGGCAAGGTGGGCCGGGGGCACGGGGGGAGCATGGGGCTGGCACTGGGTGGGCATGGGGGGCGTGTGGGGTGGGAATGGGGCACGGGGCGTAAGCAGGGCTGGGGGTGTCGGGTAGCTGTGGGGCACCACTAACCCCCAAAATACAGCAGAGGGGGCATTGCAAGCAGGGCAAACTGAGGCAGGAGAGGGGAAACTGGGGAAGGACTGGGCAAAGGTCTGTGGGGTGGCTGGGGCATGGGATAGGTGTGGGGTGGGTACAGGGTGGCTGTGGGATGGGCGTGGGGTGGCTGTGGGGCAGGGGGTGGGTACAGGGGGGCCATGGGGCAGACACGGAGCATGGGGGGGTCACTTAACCCCCGTGCCCCCAGCTGCTCCCCAAGGGGGGGGAGCTGGCCCGGCAGCCCCCCACCCACCCCGAGGAGACAGAGGAGGAGCTGACGGAGCAGCAATCGCCCCCCCCGGGTGAGAGGGGCCCCCCCGGGCCCCCCCTCGGCCCCCCCCTCGCCCTCGTGTCCCCAGAGCCCGGGGACCCCCCGGAGCAGCCACAGGACCCCGAGGGCTGCCAGGAGCCGGGTGACAGCGGGGACGAGGCCGAGGCCACCGGGGACCCCGACGTCACCGAGCTGGGGGTCACCTACAAGCAGGTGAGACTTTGGGGGGCCCCAAACCCCCCCAGCTCCCTCAGTCCCCCCCAAACTCCAGCACGAGCACCCCCTGCCCCCTGCTCTCTTCCCAGCCGTGTTGTGTCCCCCCCCCCCCCATTTCTGGGGGCCCGGCCCCCCCCGCGCTGCCGCAGCGATGACTCGGAAGGGTCGGTGACTCATCCCCCCCTCTGTCCCCTGTCCCCGCCACCCCCGCGCTGTGACCCCCCTGTCCCCTGCCGTGACTCATCCCCCCCCTCGCCCCCCCCCGGGCCGTGGGGCTGACGGGGTGGGGTCCCCCCAGGTGTACCCCGAGGCGCCGCTGCAGCTCTTCCCCGCGCCCCCCCTGGGGGTCCTGGCTCTGCCCCACCCCGCCCTCGCCCGAACCCAATCGTCCCCTGCCAGCGTCAAACCCCCCCCGCCCGAGGGGCCCCCCAAGCACCTCTTCACCACAGGTACGGCGCTGGGGGGGCTGGGGGGGGCTGTGCTGCAGGGTGCTCTGGCACTTGGGGGGGTCGGGGGGTCCCTGTCCCGTGGGGTTCTGCGTCCCTCAGGGTGACATGGAGGGCTCGTGTCCCATGGGAAGCCGCAGGGATGCCCGTGTCCCCCCGCGAGTGTCCCATTGCTTGGTGGGGTTGTTGGTGTCCCTCTCCCATAGGATTCCCTTCTTCCCTGGGGTTCCCAATCCCTTGGGGTGCCCAGGGGTCCCCCTGTTCCTTAAGTTCCCCCTGTCCCCTGGGGTTCCCAATCCCTTGGGGTGCCTGGTGTCCCCCAGTCCCACGGACTCCCTGTGTCCCCTGGGGTTCCCAACACCTCGGGGTGCCCAGGGGTCCCCATATGCCATGGGATGCCCCTTTCCCCCGGGGCTGCCCCTCCTCGGAGGTGTCCCGGTGGCAGTGCCAGCCGTGCTGTTCCAGGCGTGGTGTACGACACGTTCATGCTGAAGCACCAGTGCACCTGTGGGAACACCACCATCCACCCCGAGCACGCCGGGCGCATCCAGAGCATCTGGTCCCGGCTGCAGGAGACGGGGCTGCTCGGGAAGTGCGAGGTGAGGGGGTCCCCGCGTCCCGGGGGGGCCGGGGTGGCGCGGGGAGCCCGGGGGGCTCAGCCTGTGCCCGTCCCCAGCGGATCCGGGGCAGGAAGGCGACGCTGGAGGAGATCCAGACGGTGCACTCGGAGCACCACGCACTGCTCTACGGCACCAGCCCCCTGAACCGCCAGAAGCTGGACAGCAAGAAGCTGCTGGGTGGGTGCTGGGGGGCCCCGATGCCTGGGACCCCCCCTTTGGAGCTGACCCTGTTCCTTGTGATCCCTCTGGCCCCTGCGGGTCCGCACCCCCTTGGGTGTCCAGCAGAGTCCGTGTCCCATGGGGGGTCCCAATCCTTGGGGTACCCAGGGGTCCCATGGGATCCCTCTGTCCCCTGGAGTTTCCCCATCCCTTGGAGTTCCCCCTGTCCCGCAGGCTCCTCATCCCCTGGCGCTCCCAATCCTTTGGGGTGCCCAAGGGTGCCCTTGTCCCATGGGATTCCCCTGTTCCCCGGGGTTCCCAATTCTTCGGGGTGCCCAGAGGTCCCCTTTTCCCACGGGACCCCTGTGTCCCCTTGTCCCCATCACCCCTTGACCCCGCAGGTCCCATCACGCCGAAGACGTACACAGTGCTGCCGTGCGGGGGCATCGGGGTGAGTCTGGGGGCACGGGGGGGTGTCCCCGGGGTGGCCGTGCCCCGCTGACCCCCGGTGTCCCCGCAGGTGGACAGTGACACGGTGTGGAACGAGCTGCACTCGTCCAGCGCGGTGCGCACGGCCGTGGGCTGCCTGCTCGAGCTGGCCTTCAAGGTGGCCACGGGGGAGGTCAAGGTGAGCGTGTGTCACTGTCACTCTGCCCCCCTGCCCGTGTCCCCCTGTCCCACTCGTGTCCCGATGCCGCACGTGTCCCTCTGCGTCCCATCCGTGCCCCTCTGTGTCCCACCCGTGTCCCTCTCTGTCCCCCAGAATGGCTTCGCCGTCATCCGCCCCCCAGGCCACCACGCCGAGGAGTCCACGGCCATGTGAGTACAGGGACAGGGCCGGGACCCCCGCCCAGGACCACCCCCTCCACCATTGTCCCCTGTCCCTTGTCCCCAGGGGCTTCTGCTTCTTCAACTCGGTGGCCATCTCGGCCAAGCTGCTGCAGCAGCGGCTCAGTGTGGGCAGGATCCTCATCGTGGACTGGGTAAGGGGGGACGGGGGGGCCCCACAGGCCTTGGGGACCCCGTGGGTGGGCGTGGGGGGGTCCCTGATGTCGCGGGTGCCCCCCCAGGACATCCACCATGGGAACGGGACCCAGCAGGCCTTTTACAGCGACCCCCACGTGCTCTACATCTCCCTGCACCGCTACGATGATGGCAACTTCTTCCCAGGCAGCGGGGCCCCCGAGGAGGTACCGGGGGGAATTTGGGGGGGTGGGGGTTTCCCCGTGCCCCCTCCCGGCCCTGGCTGTGGCACGGGGGGGTCACCTGTGGCTGTGCCCAGGTGGGCAGCGGGCTGGGCGTGGGCTACAACATCAACATCGCCTGGACCGGCGGCGTGGACCCCCCGATCGGGGACGTGGAGTACCTGACAGCCTTCAGGTGGGGGGGCCGGACCCTCGGGGGTCCCGGCTCAGGGGGAGTCGCCGTGTCTTGGGGGAGGGTCCTCATGGCATTGAGGGGGGCTTGGTGGGAATTCCGGGGTCCTGGGGAGGGTTCCTGAGCCCTTGGGGGGGGCTCTGTCCCAGGGAGGGTTCCCGGTGTGCTGGGGGAAGGGTCTCTGTGCAGCAGGGGGGTTCCTGCACCAGGGGCTCCTCTGGATCCTGGGGGGTCCCTGCAGCCCTTGGGGGGGTCCCTGCTCCCAGGGGGCTCCCCATGTCCTGAGGGGTGTCCCCATATCCTGGTGGTTCCCTACCCCCTGGGAAGGGTCCCTGCCCTCTTGGGGGGCTCCCCCAGCCCTGGGGGGGTCCCGAGCCGCTGCTGCCCCCAGGACGGTGGTGATGCCCATCGCCAACGAGTTCTCCCCGGACCTGGTGCTGGTCTCCGCCGGCTTCGACGCCGTCGAGGGCCACCTGTCCCCGCTCGGTGGCTACTCTGTCACCGCCAAGTGTGAGTGGGGTCCGGGGCTGTCCCGGGGAGGGGACCCCGGCCCCGCCGCCCCTCACCCCGTCCCCGGTGCCCCCCAGGTTTCGGGCACCTGACGAAGCAGCTGATGATGCTGGCGGGGGGCCGGGTGGTGCTGGCACTGGAGGGGGGGCACGACCTGACGGCCATCTGCGACGCCTCTGAGGCCTGCGTCACCGCCCTGCTCGGCCTCGAGGTACAGGGGACACCCCCGGGGACCCCCCAGCCTTTTCCCGGGGCTGTATTGGGGCGCACACCCCGTGCCATGCCTCAGTTTCCCCCCACTGGTTGGTGGGGGGCTCCGGTCCCGTCCCTGCCCTCGCTTTGGGGGTGCTGGTGGCAGTTTCGGGGGGCTGACAGGGTGTCCCCCCCCAGCTGGAGCCCCTGGACCCGGCCCTCCTGCAGCAGAAGCCCAACGTGAACGCGGTGGCCACGCTGGAGAAGGTCATCGAGATCCAGAGTGAGAACGGGGGCAGCACGGGGGGTCCCCGAGGGGTCCTTGGGACTGACCCCGTCACGGGGGGCACGAGGGGTCCCTGGGAGTTCCCCGGGCTGTCCCTTCTTTGGGGGTCCCACGCAGGCGGGGTGTCCGCGGGCCCGTCCCAGCCGTGTCCCCGTCGCTGTCCCCTCAGGCCGGCACTGGGGCTGTGTCCGGCGCTTCGCGGCCACCGTGGGCCGGTCCCTGCTGGAGGCGCAGCGCGGGGACACCGAGGAGGCCGAGACGGTGACAGCCATGGCCCTGCTGTCGGTGGGCGCCGAGCAGGGCGGGGCAGACCCCCAGCCCAGGTACGGCCCGGGGGGTGCAGGGAGCCGGGGGGGGACCCCGGGGGGGACACAGAGGGGACATGGAGCCGGGTGTGACCCTGGGGGGGGACACAGGGGGGGTGCAGGGAGCCGGATGTGACCCCCGGGGGGATCCTGGGGGGGACCCGGGGGGGGCTGTGACACTCGGAGGGACGCTGGGGGCGACCCTGGGGGGGTGCAGGGAGCCAGGTGTGATCCTGGGGAGGACACGGAGCTGGGTGTGACCCTGGGGGGGACCCGGGGGAGGCTGTGACACTCGGAGGGACCCTGGGGGCGACCCTGGGGGGGTGCAGGGAGCCGGGGGGGACCCTGGGGGGACCCTGGGGGGACCCTGGGGGGGTGCAGGGAGCTGGGTGTGACCCTGGGGGGACCCTGGGGGCGACCCTGGGGGGGGTGCAGGGAGCCGGGTGTGACCCTGGGGGGGACACGAGGGGGGGGGTGTGACCCTGGGTGTGACCTTGGGGGGACATGGAGCCGGGTGTGACCCTTGGGGGGACACAGGGGGGGTGCAGGGAGCCGGGTGTGACACTGGGGGGGTGCAGGGAGCTGGGTGTGACCCTGGGGGGGGATACGTGTCCCACACTCGGCTCCAGGCGTGTCCTGGGGGGTGTCCCTCACGTGTCCCCCCCACACTGGCGTGTCCCTCCCCTGCCCAGGCCGGCGGAGGAGCCGATGGAGGCCGAGCCCACGCTCTGACCCGCCCGGATCGTCCGGAAAAACCGAGGAACACCCGGAAGAGATGAAAAACACACACACACACACACACAAAAAAAAAAAAAAAAAAAAATCACAGTAAAAGGAAAAAAAAAAAACCAACAAACAAACAACAAAACCAACCAAAAAAAACCAACAAAAAAACCACAAAAAAACCAACAAAACACCAACAAAAAAACACTAAAAAAAGGACAAAAAAAAAAAAAAAAAAGGCAGAAACCGAAAGGAAAACCAGAAAAAAGAGGAAAATATTTTCTTTTTCTATTAAAAAGAGGAGAAAAACACAAAAAAATCCCCCCGCCCGTCCTGTGCCCCCCGGCTCCCCGCGGTGTTTGCGGTCGTGTCTCTTGTGCAGCAGCGGTTCCACCAGCACCCCCTGTCCCCCCCGTCCCCCCGTGTCCCCCCCGTGTCCGTCGGGTCCCCCCGGCACTGCCCGGGTCCCCCCCAGGGCTCCTCAAGATATTTTTTTTAGGGGTTTTTCCTTATTTCCCCCTATTTTTGTGTCTCCCCCCCCTCGTTCCCTCCCTGGCTCCGGCGTCTGTCCCTCCCCAGGGGAGGCGATGGGAAATATTCGTGCCTTTAAGTAAGGATTTTTTTTTAATGCCTTAATTTCCCTTCATTTTGGGTTTTCTTAATTTTCTTGGGTTTTTTTTTTCCCTTCGGCCTCCCCGTTTGGGATGGGGACACGAGACAAAGGGACGAGCCCTGTCCCCCACTCTCCCATCCCTTTGTCACCCCAGCGCCTTTGTTGGGATCAAATTTGTCCTTAGAGGGGAAAAAAAAAAAAAAAAAAAAAAAAAAGGAAAAACCACTTTATTTTCCTGTTTGTCACCAGCCGGAGGGGCCTCGGAGCGATTTTAGCTTTAAAAGAGAGAAAACCACCCAACCCCTCCCAAAAAAGGGATATAATTTTATTACAGATGGATTATTTAATAGTATTTTTTTAATGGGGGGGCGGAGGGGGGGACGGGGACAGCGCGTCGTGGGTTAAGTTATTCCGGGGGCAGGGGGGAATTTGGGGCGGTCCCAAATTAGGACAGAGGGCAAAGGGTGTCCTTGTCACCTCTCCTGGGGGGAAGGACCCTGGTTTAGGGTGAGGAAGGGGGGGGATCACAGCGGGGTCCCTGCTGTGGTGTCCCCAACCCTGGGGATCCCCCTCCCCACCCCAGGAGAGGGAAACGCCTCTGGATTTTGGGGGGAGGGGGGCGAAGGAGAGAAGGGTCTCCGGCCCCCCGGCAGCGTGCCCGGCTTGCTTTGGGCTGGTGTCCCCCCTGCCCCCCGTGTGTCCCCCGTGTCCCCCCGGTCCTGTCCGTGTCCCGCTCACGCTCGCTCTGGGTCTCGGTTCGGTATTTTGTAAGATGTCACCGATGTTCGTCCTTGTATAAATAAACTGTTTCTGGCAATACCCGCCGGGCCCGCTGCCTCTGGGGGGGGCCCGGGGGGGTGGCGGTGGTGCCCCTGTGTCCCTTCTCCTGTCCCCTTTCCCCCGCCGTGTCCCCACGTGCCTCAGTTTCCCCACCCACCGCAAGAGGCGCAGGGAGGGGCCAGGGCGGGTCCCCTTTGTCACCCCCCGGGCTGGGGGGGCTCCGTTCCCTCTGTCCCCCCCCTCCCGCTCCGCAGGACTCGGGGCCGAGGTTGGTTTTGGTGCTTTATTTGGTTCGAAACGGGGTGACCCCATCCACAGCGAGGTACGAGGGGGTCGCGGCTGGGGGGGTCCCCCTACCCTGCTGCAGAGGGGAGGGGAGGGGAGAACTGGGGGCCGCTGGGGGGGGGGGCGGTGGCAGCTCAGTGCCCCCCGGGCCGGGACTGTCCCTGTGCTGTGTCCCCAGAGCCGCCGGGCACGGGGCACCCCCAGCTCAGCCCCCGGCAACGGGCAGAGCTCAGGAGGAGCCCCCGGGAGCAGGGGAGGGCGGGCAGGGACCCCTCACCCGGAGCGGGTGGGGAGGGGGTCCCTGGGGCGGGTGAGGGCGAGGATGAACTGGGACAACTGCTCGGTTTGGGGGTCCCGGGGGAAAGGAATGTGACAGTGAACCGGGAACAGAGCAGAAACCCCCTACTCAATTTGGGGATCCCTGGGGAAGGGTAACTGGGATAACTGGGGTAACTGAGGATAACTGGGACAAGAGTGGGAACCCCCTACTCAGTTCCGGGGTCCCTGGGGAAAAGGAGTGCGAGAACGAACCGGGAACAGAGCAGAAACCCCCTACTCAATTTGGGCGTCCCTGGGACAGGTGAGGATGAACTGGGACCAGAGCAGGGCCCCCTGCTCGGCATGTGGGGCGGATCTAGGGGGTTCCCCGGAGCCGCCGGAGGGTGAGGATGAGCTGGGGCAGCAGGGAGCACACGAGCACGGGCCCCAGGGTGTAGCGGGCGCCCACGTTCAGGTACCACAGGGCCGTGTCCTCGCTCTTGGGCAGCTTGTGCAGCACGTCCAGGGCCAGCAGCCCCAGCGCGGCGCTGCCCAGCGGCGGCTCCAGCCCCTGCAGCTCCTCGGCGGCGCGGCGGCTCAGGGGGTGCCTGGCGGCCAGGGCCAGCCCCAGCGCGCTGCCGCCCACCCGGCACAGCGAGGCCCAGGGCCGCGTCTCCGGCCGCAGCCACGACGGGTCCGAGCACCGGGCACCGGCGCGGCGGATCGACCTGCGGGGAGCGCGGGGCTTGGGGTGTGCACCCCCAGAAACGGCCTGGGGGCAGAGCCCTGGAGCTGGACCCCGACAGCCTGGGGGGCACATCCCTGGGGTTAGTCCCTCCACCCCCAAAAAACACTCTGGGAGCAGATTCCTGGGGATACCCCTCTCCAGCCTGGGGGTCAGACACTCTGAAAGCTCTGTCAGCTTCCTGACACCCTGGAAGGCTGATCCCTGGGACCCCCCTCTCCCCGTGGGACCCCCCGGGACCCCCTGTGCCCGGGCACTCACCAGTCGAGGTCGAGCCCCGCGGCCGTGGCCAGCCCGTGCAGGGCCAGCGCGCTCAGGAGCAGCCCCAGCGCCGCCGCCAGGAAGAAGCGGTACTTGAGGAAGTTGGGGGGCCAGCGCTGCAGCCCCCAGCCCAGAGCCATCCCTGGCAGCGGGGACAGGCGGGGTTGGCACGGGGATGGACTGGGAAGGAGCTCGAGGGAAGGGGAAGGAGTTGGGGTGCCCCCCTCACCTGCCAGGGAGCCGGTGACCACCTGGTGGGGGAAGTGGGCCAGGACGAAGATCCGGGAGAGCCCCATGGCCACCAGTAAGAGGATGTAGAGAAGGAATGGGATCAGCCTCAGCACGCGGCTGGAAGGGAATGGGGGTCAGCGCGAGGGTGCCAGGCAGGGCGGGATTGATCCCACCCGGCCGCGGGAAGGAGGAAAGCACAGCTGAAGGAGGCAAGAAAAGGTCCTGGTGGGCTTTCGAGGGGGTCTCACAGCCATTTCCCGAGCTGCCAGGAGAGGGATGTGTCCCCCTGGAGCTGCCCTGCTGGGAGGGGAGGGATCCTGTTCACCCTCCGTGGGTGCTGCCCACCGAGCAGGGGTCCCATATCCACCTTGCTCTTCCCACAGGTGCTCTGGAAGCTTCCAAGGGACAGTGTGAAGCCCGGGATTCATCCTGCCTGCTCCCCGTGGGCTCTGCCACAGAGGAAAGGCCCCACATCCCACCCCCTCTGCCCACAGGAAGCTCCCCAGCGCTGCCCAGCCCGGACTCACCGCCGGGTGCACCTGGACACTTCGTTGGTCAGTGCGGTGACAATCGGCCACAGGGCCGCCCCCAGGATCATGCAGTGGCCCGAGGGGCTCCCTGGGGGATGAAGCACAGGGGTGGTTGTGGGGAGCGTGTCCCAGCCCGGCAAGAGCTGGGAATGTCAAGCCCAGCCCTTCCCCGCTGCTCAGGAACGGCTCTTCCCGCTTCCAGCCCAGCATTCCCACACGGATGGGGCTCCCGGGTGCTTCCCTGTGCATCCCGGGGCTGTGACTCACCCGGTCCCGTTTCGCAGCTGGCCGGGAACTGGCGCAGCAGGAGCTGCTCCCGGCTGGAGAGCCCCGACTCGTGGATCCACCAGTACGGGCGCTCCCCGAACAGGAACCTGCGGGCACGGAAAGCAGGGAGCAGTGGGACAGACAGACAGCCCAGCGAGCCGGGAGGGCGGGAGTCAGGCATGGAGGTGGCAGCAGGAGGGCAGGATCCCTGCCGCTCATCCCGGGATTTCCAGGGATGAAGCCGGGGCAGGAGGGCAGGATCCCTGCCAGTCCCGGTGCCTCCCGGCGGCGTTTCTCTGCCAGGAATTCCTGGCAGATGCTCGGGGCAGCTCGGGTGACCCTGCGGAATGCCACAGGCACGGAGTCTCTGCCCGGAATTCCACAGGCAGGGACCAGGGAGTGTCCCAGTGCCCCCCCCCCCCCCCATGTCCTCCCCTCACCATTTGAGGACCACGTTGAGCCACTCGGCCACGAGGGCGATCCAGAGAACCATCACGGACACGTGGTCATCCAGCCCGTGGGCCAGCGGGAAGCAGATGGTGTAGATGGAATTGGGATCCAAGTGGGAGGTCAGGAAGAGCCAGAACTGCTCCAGCCAGGGCGGCCCGGCCTGCAGGGCCACGGCCACGCGGATCCCGGCCTCGTGCAGGGCATCCATGGCGCTGGGCTGGGACACGGGAGGGAGATCAGCCCCGGCACAGATCCCCTCGGGAATCCCTTGGGAACGGGGTAGGAGGTGGCTGAATCCTTAGGAATTCATTGGGAAGGGGTGGGAGGTGGCTGGATCCCAAGGGGTGCCTTGGCACCGATTCAGGGAATCGTTCACCACTCAAAGGTTGCCCACAAATGACTCCCAAATTACTGCCCGGGGGGGTCCCAGCAGAGCAGACCTGTGGCTCTGGGATGGGGGCCAGGGCAGGATCCCGGGGGATTGGTGTGGGATTTGCTGGAGCAGCTGTGATGCTCCGAAGAGCCACCACCTCCCTGGGGCTTCCCCTTGGAAGCTTCCCTGGCTCTCCCTGTGGTGATTCTGCAGAAGGCCTGGGGTCTCCCTGGAGTCTTCCCTGGAGCCAACCTGGGTATTCTTTGGCGTTTCCCTGGGGTCTCCCTAAAGCGGGTCCTGGGCCTCCCTGGGGTCCCTCTGGGCCTCCCTGAGCTCTCAGGCCCGAGGCCTCCCTGGGGTCTCCCTACACCAGACCCGCGGCCTCCCCATTCCCACCAGCAGCCTCTGAGCCGCCCTGACGCTCCTTAAACCTCCCCGTGGCACTCCCCATCCCCCCGGTACCGGCGGGAGGTACCTGAGGGGGGGGCTTCATCCCGGGGACCCCTCAAAACTCCCTCCCGCCGCTCTCAGCGCCCTCTTCCGCCTACACTCCCCATCACCGCCCGCGGCGCGGCGCGCTACGGTGGGGCGGGAGGGACAAACAGCGCCCGGGGTGGGCTCAGCCAATCAGGGCGCGGGGCGGAGCAGATCGGCGGGGCGGAGCGCCAATCCCCGCCCTCGCTGCCGCGCGGCCCCGCCCCCGCCGCGCCTGGCCGAGGCGAGCGGAGCCGCGGGCGCTGCGGGCGGACAAGATGGCGGCGCCGGGCGAGTACTTCAGCGTGGGCAGCCAGGTGTCCTGCCGCACCTGCCAGGAGCAGCGCCTCCAGGGCGAGGTCGTCGCCTTCGACTACCCCAGCAAGATGCTGGCGCTCAGTATCCACCCGCCCGCGCCTCGCCGCGCTGGTCCCGGCCCCGGCGCGGCCCGCTCGGGCCTCTGCGGCCCGCCCGATGGGGAGGGGGGGCGTGAGGGAGGGAGGGGAAAAGGGGGGAAGGAGGGGAGGGGGTGTGAGGGGATCGAGGTGGGCGGCGACAGGGAGGGGTTTGAGGGGCAGCGGGGAGACCCCCGAGGGAGGGGGGCAGTGGGGAGTCCGGTAGGGAGGTTTTGGAGGAATTGGAGAGACTCGTATTGGGGTGGATGGGGGGATTGGGGAGCTCTGTATGGAGGGATCGGGGGGGCCTTGTAATCGGGTGAACGGGGGACTGAGGAGCCCTGTGTTGGGGTGAATGGGGGAGTTGGGAGGTTTTGTACTCGGTGAATGGGATGTGGGGTGTCCTACAGGGAGTTCTTGGGGGGAGTGAGGAGATTTGTATTGGGGGGGATTGGGGCACCTTGTATTGGGGTGAATGGGGGGATTGAGGGGCCTTGTATTATAAAGAGGTTTTGGGGGAGAGTGGGGAGCCCTGTACTGGATTGGATGGGGGGAGAGAGAACAGCCAGCATTGGGGAGAATGGGGGGGAGTGTGGTGTCCTGGAGGTTTTCTTGGGGGGACAGTGAGGAACCCTGTAGTGGGGTGAGTGGGGGTGTGGTGTGCCCTGTAGAAAGGTTGGGGGTGGGGAGCCGTGTATTGGGGTGAGTGGGGGCAGTGTGGTGTTCCCTGGCCCCCCCAGTATGAATATACGTGGATAAGGTTTTGTTTGGAATCTGCAAGGAATGGGAAAAGCCAAGTGCTGTTGGAAAACAGTGGAGGGAGCCAGGAGAGGGGGGAAGGTGAATGCTCAGCCCAGGGCTGGCGTTGGAGTTCTGGAGGCCCAGGGCTGGGTTCTGCATGGAATGAGGAGCTGGGAGAGGGTTTTGTGGCTGGAGCTGTGGGAAACACAATAGGAAAAGCCCCCCTGGGTGCCTGGGATGTGGTTGGAGTCAGGGGAGCTTCCAGGTCCCACTAGAGGCAGCAGGAAAATCCCAGCTTGGTGCTGCTTGTGTGCCCCAGAGAGGGCTGAGCGCTTCCCTTCTGGCTTTTCCCAAAGTCCGGCTCTTCCTCCCAAAGCTGGGATGCTGCAGCTCATCCCCCCAGCATCCCTGGCTTTCTCCTCATCACTGAGCAGCGTTTTTTAGGATGGGCCCCACCTTGGGCTCAGGAGGGCTGGGAGAGAGGAACAGGGACTTCCACGAGGATCCCTTCCAGGAGGAGATGGTGTTGGCATGGAAGAGGCCCTGCATTCCGGGCTCCCTGCTCCATCCCTCCCTCTCTCCATCCTCATGGGAGCAGAGGAATTGTGCAGGAATCCCTGTCAGCTCTGGAAGGGGTGGGGTTTTTTGGGGGGTGTTGTCTCATTCACAACAGCAATACCAACAACAAACCCGGTGTGTGTGAGGGTGAGGAGGCCTCTCCTGGCAATTCCCTTCCTTCCAGAATAGGGAATGCTCCTTGGGAGGCTGCTGCCTGCACGAGGAAAGAGTTCTGGTGGAAGAAGTGCAAGTTTGGGGGTGCAGTGGTGGTGCTGCTTCAGACCAGTGGTGGTGATGGGCTGGTGCTGGTGGGCCAGGACTGGAGAACTCAATCTGGAGTCAGGAAAAGTGCATCAGCATCCATCAGGCCCAAGGCAAGATGTGTGGCTCTGTTGGGATCGCTGATTATCCCAAACAGGGACAAGGCAGCAGAGAAACCTCCCACAAACCCAAACCTCCTCCCGGTTTGCTCCCGGACTGTGTCCCACCTATAAATGCCTCCCTCTGGATTTGCTTTCCTTAATGCCCCCCTCCAGAATGCCCCTCTTCCAGTGGCAAGCCCAACCACGCAGACATCCTGCTCGTAAACTTACAGTACGTGTCAGAAGTGGAAATAATCAACGACCGCACGGAAACGCCTCCCCCTTTAGCCTCCCTCAACGTCAGCAAGGTGAGAGCCCCCTCCCGCAGGGACCGCCGGGAATCCTGCAGGGATCCAGCGGGATTCGCTGCTGGAGCTCGCCTGCTCCCAGCGCAGCTTCCCGGAGTTCCAGTCTGGGCCTGAGGTTTGGTGGTTTGCGTCTGGGTTTTAGCAGTTTGGGCTTGGGATTTTGGCGCTTTGGGGCCTGGATTTTGTTGGGTTTAGGGTCTGGGCTTTTGGTGTTTGGGGGCCTGGGTTTTGGTATTTTGGGGTCTAAGGTGATCTTGTTTTGGGGCTTGGATTTTGAGGGGTTTGGAGCCTGGGTTTTGGTAGTTTAGGTGTAGGTGATGGTGTTTGGGGTCTGGATGATGCCATTTTGGGTCTAGATTTTGGCATCTTGGATGTGGAGTGGACAGGAGGGGTAAAGATGTGGAACTCATGGAATTTTGAGGAATTGCTTTTCGTCCATCCTGGAATGGGATTGCTGCTGATTCCCAGTGATGTGAAAGAAAGGCAAGGTGGCCCCGAGTCCTCGGTGCTGGGGTGAATCCAGCTGTGGGGTCTGGCTGTAGGGTGCTCAGTTGTCACCTCCTTGTCCCACAGGGACACCTCTCCCGGGGGTTGGTGTCACACAGGTGGCACCAGCCGCGTGTCTGTCCCCTCTCCGGGTCCCTTCCCGATGGATTAACGCGTTGTCAGAGGTCTCAGATGACACAGCTGCCACCAAGATGTGTCTGTGGGCTGTCACTGCATCGAGTGACATTGCTGGGAGCGCAGCCTGGGGGGAAACCCTCAGGAATTCCAGTGCTCACTTCTGTCTTTTCCAGCCTCCAAGTAATTGTGGGTTTGGTGTGTGGGGAAATAATGGATGGAGTCGTGTTGGAAGGGGCCACACAGTGGCCATGTCCCCAGTCCAGTGGCAGGAGGGGGCCCACATCCCCTTCCCCACGGATGTGCAGGCAGGCTGGGATGTGGATGGCTGGTACTGGTTGTACTGGGAGGAGGAGGTGTGGGCACGTGGGAGTGCTGGGGGTGCTCCGGGGAACCCAAAAAGTTGGGGACTTTTGGGAACAGCACCTGTCCCAAGGGGCTGGCACTGGCCCGAGGACCTCGGCACAGCCATGCAGTGCCATTCCAGGCAGATTTTGGAGGGATCCCCTTGACCTCCTCAGCCTGTGTGGGATGAGGGACCACCCTGGCACTGGGGGACCCTGGCATGGCCCTTGGTGGCCTCCGCATTGGGCTTGGTGGCCCTGGCATGAACCTTGGTGGCCCTCACGGTCTCTCCTTGCCTGGTGCTGCGAATTCCGTCATTCATCCAGAGGGCGCAGGGAAGTGACTCATCCATTCATGCCGCCTGCACAAGGTGTGTGCCGGGGAACGCTGGAATTCCTCGGAATGCTCGAATCCAGGAGGCTGGAGCCGCGTCTGATCCATTTCCTCTCAGGAACGTGGATGGGTAGGGAGAGCACATCCTGCTGCGGGGGGTGATGAGCACAGGGATGGATCCCGATGGAAGTGCTGGGATGCTGCTGGTGCTGGCACCTCTCCAGGGTTTCCAGTCTGCTCCCAGTGGCCTCTTGTCAGGGCTGTCCCCAAATCTGGATGCAGCAGCTGCTGGAGGAGCATCCCAAGGCTTGGGAAAGTGAGAGGCTTGGGACAGAGGGGATCTAAACCTCAGGCTGGGCAAGGGGGATCTAGTCTGGCTGGGAAGGGGATCTGCTCAGGGAGGACATGGCAGAGGTGATTCCCAATGCCCTGTCCCCTGTTCCAGCCCATCCCAGTGTGGTGAGAGGATGCTTTGGCATCCCCCAGCTGGGATCCCGGTTCTCCAGCCTTGGAGCAGCCCCCCCGGATGGATGAGGGGCTGTAGCACCCAGGGAAGGCTGGGAGGGGTGTGGGGTGCAGGGAAATTCCTGTGGAACGTTGTGCCTGGTTTGGAAACCTGACTGGTGGTCTTGGAGGGAGAGAGTGATTCCCACATGGAACGGGGTGGGTGGCCTGTGAAGGCGAGGAAGGCTCCTGTCCCTGTTGAGGCATTCCTTCATCCCTGGGAAGCACACAGGGAGCATCCCAGTGCTCCTGCAGTGGCTCTGCTCCCCGGGGCACGGGCAGGGGACACGGCATGGCTGGGATAGGGACATCTGTCCCTTACAGGCACCAAAGTGTCCCCAGTCAGTGCGAGCTTGGGCTTTCCCTACCTGGAGGGGCTTTGGAAGGGGTGAGCCCCCCCCCCACCTCAGGCAGCACCAGGAAGCCAGTCCAGCTCTGGGAGCACTCCCAGGAATGAGGAGACTCCAGGAGGAGGAAGAGGAGGGATGATGCTGATGTGTCTCCTCCACTGCGGCAGCTCCAGCCGGGAAAAGGCAGCTGGTTCAAGGCTGCTGCCTCCAGGCACTGCATCCTTCTCCTCCCACATCCATGGGATTCAACATGGGGGATGCCAGGGTCGGGGTTTTCCATCTCTATTCCAGCACCCTGTGTGTAATCACACCTCCCCACACACGGATGCGACTCCCAGATAACCAATTCTGGTTATTTTTTGGGAACAAATCAACTGCTGCAGGCTAAAGTTGCTCGTACTCCTGCGTGGAGCGTTTACTCCCAGTGTGATGGGTATTCTGGGCTCCTCTTCCCCATCTCCATCCCAAGTAAACTGAGTAGTGGGGGTGGTTTGGACCTAAAGTGACAGAATTAATTCGGAAAAGGCCGGGGAGAAGGGACAAGGGGGTGTGGAAGGATGGCAGCACCATCCCCCAGATCTTTGGGAGACCCTGGCAGTGGTGAGGGTGCATCAGAAGGGGAATTTAGGCTGGAATCACGAGTGGCAGAGCCGTGTCCAAGGGTTCCCTGGGTACCCTCATTGCTCCCAGCCCAATTCCCTGTCCCTGTGTTTTCCCAGCTTGCCAACAAAGCGCGGACGGAGAAGGAGGAGAAGATGAGCCAGGCGTATGCAATTAGTGCTGGTGTCTCTCTGGAGGGGCAGCAGCTCTTCCAGACTATCCATAAGACGTAAGTCCCCACCTTGGGATCCCCAGTCCCCACCTCGGGATCCCCGTGCTCTCTTTTGGGGTCCCTCGCAGCCTTTTTGGGGGATTCCCATCGCTGGCTCCCTCGGGTTTGCCGTGCTGTGCTCTGATGTGTCCTGGGATGTGCTGGATGGGATCCTCAGGGAGGGAGGATGGCTCCCTGCCCCTCCCTGGCACATCCCACCCTCTCTGGTGGGACACTGGAGTGGCTCTTTGCCTCCTCGGTGGGACACAGGCCCACGCCGGGGGTGGTGGTGGCTTTCCCAGGCCAGGTGGCATTCCCTGATCCCGTTCTCACTCCCCTCAGCATTAAAGACTGTAAATGGCAGGAGAAGAACATAGTTGTGATGGAAGAAGTCGTTATTGCCCCTCCGTACCAGGTGGAAAACTGTAAAGGCAAAGAGGGAAGCGCCCTGAGCCACGTACGCAAAATAGTGAGTGCGGACTGGGGAGACTGGGCGTGCTGGGAGGGCGGCACATCCCTGGGGACACCCAGGAGCACACCTTGGGTGGGCTCCAGCCCGTCCTGGGCATCCCCTTCCCTTTCCAGATCCCCTTCCCACCCTTCTTTGAGTGGTGTATTCAGAACTGTGCGTAGGGGCTGGGGACACTGGGGAGGCTGGGAGGGTGTCACATCCCTGGGGACACCCAGGACCCCTCCGTGTTTGGCCTCCAGCCCATCCTGGAGTTCTCCAGCCCCTCTTGGGTACCGTTTCTTCCCTAAACCCTTCTTTTCCTCCCTCCATCCCCCTCTTTCCCCATGCAGGTGGAGAAACACTTCCGGGACGTGGAAAGCCAGAAGGTCCTGCAGCGTTCACAAGCACAGCAGACACAGAAGGACACGTCCCTGTCGTCCTGAGGCCACCTCGGGCTCGCCCTGTCCCCGCGTCCCCTCCCCGGAGGCGCCGCCGGGGGCACCGTCAACTTTTATTTCCTTTTTTTTTTTTTTTTTTTTTTTTTTTGGGGAATCTCAACCAATTCCAAACTTTAGACTTTAAAACAAATGAGAAAAGAGAATAATTTAAAGCTCCTCACGCATTACTTGACTAACAGACTTTGTTTTTCCGCCATGGTTTCTCCCTCCAGCCGGTCAGACTCCGTTAATTTTATTTTTTGGCGTTTTTTCTTTTCCTTTTCCTCCCACTTCCTGCCTCCCTCTTCCCCAGAAAACCCCCCAGAAAATAAAGCTAACGAGCTGACTGTGGTGGCCAACCCGGGACCCTCGTGACCAGTGTGGTCTCGTTTTAATTTTGTTTGCACAGGGCAAGGCTTGAATTAGTCTTATTTTTCTTATCTTTAAATATATATATGAATATATATTAAAATGTTCTTTAAATATTTGTCTGCTTCTAGCAGGGTCGTGGCAAAAAATCCCTCTAACACCCCCCCCGGGAGCAGCCAGAACCTGGATTTGGGGTTTTCCCCCCATTTCCTTTATGTTTTTAATATTTTTGCCCTTTTTCATTTAATTTTAAATTGTTTTTTGAAATTTTTAAATTATTTTTGCCACGATCCACCCCCTCCCGTTTTTCTTTCCTTTCGTTGTTTTTTGGGGTTTTTTTTTGTTTTGTTTTAAAGAAAAAAAAAAAACAAACCTGATCAAATTCAAAACAATTCAAGCCCTGCCTTTAGGAAAGTTAAAGATTAAAAAAAAAAATATTAAAAAAAAAAAAAGAAAAAAAAAGGAAAATTTTTTAGTCTTGTTTAGCAAAAAACAATAAAAACCCGAAATTTTTTTAACCATCACCGGAGTCTGTGGGGGCTCAATGGGGGCGTGGCCTCAGCGTAGGGGGCGTGGTTTGTGGCGGGGGCGGGGCTTAGACGCGCATATATTATGGGGGGCGTGGTCTTTGTGGGCGTGGCTTTAGCGGGGAGGCGGGGCCTGGCGCGGCTGTTGCAATAAAGATTTGCTTAATTAATTAGGCGTGGTTTAGGGCTGGAGGGGCCTCGGTGGTAAAGGGGCGCGGGCTCAGGGAGAAGGCCCGGCCTGGGGCGGGCTGAGGACTCGGCGGGCGCGGTGTTTCAGCGCGGGGCGCGGCTTTGGGGCGGCGATATTTGAATTTTGGGGCGCGGCTTTGGGGCCGGCGGCGATATTTGAGTGTTGGGGCCGGCAGCGATATTTGAATTTTGGGGCCGGCAGCGATATTTGAATTTTGGGGCCGGCAGCGATGTTGGGGCGCGGCTTTGGGGTAAATGAGGGTGCTCCAATTAAGGGGGGCGTGGCCCGGGGAGGGGGCGTGGCCCGGGGAGAGGGCGTGGCTTCCCCGTGGCGGGGCGGTGGGCGGCGCTGATTGGTCCCCGGGCGCGAGGCGGCGCTTCCGGCGCGGCACTTCCGGCGGGACGTCCCGGTAATGGCGGCGGGCCGCGGGTGGAGGCGGCGGGCGCTGCGCCTGCTGACGGCGGGCGGCGGCGTCCTGCTCACCCGCTTCCCCTTCTGGCACTGCTTCAGCGGGCTCCTGCTCTGCGCGGAGCGCGCCGATCTGCGCCGGTGCGCGCCCGGCGGGGGGGGACGGAGCGGGGGGCCTGCAAGTGGTGGTGGGGGCCCGGGCCCTGGGAGGGTCGGGAAGTGGTTCTGGGGCCTGGGGCTGGTACGGGGCTGCGAGGGGTGTTGTGGGGCTGGGGCTGATGGGGGTCTGTAAGAGTCTGGGGGTGGTTGTGGGACCGGCAGGGTCAGAGGTGGATGTGGGGTGTGGGGCCCTGAGGGTCTGGGGCAGAGCCCTGGGGGTCAGGGGTCCGTAGGCTGGTGTGGGGCCGTGAGGAGCTGGGGGAGGCCCGGGGTGGTGTGGGGCCGTGAGGGTCTGGGGGTGGTTGTGGGGGGCTGGGGCTGGGAGAGCCTGGAGGTGGCTGTGGGGCCTGGGAGGCTGCTGAAGTGTGGGGCAGCTGGGGCGCTCCTGGGCAAGTGTGGGGCTGCTCCGGGTGCAGGGGACCCTCAGTGGGGCTGGGACAGCCAGAGGCTGAGTCGGGACACGGAGGGGCTGCCTGGGGCTGAGGGGAGACACTGGGAGCGCTGGGGTCTGAAGGAGGGATTTGGGGTCTGGGGAAGGGGGCAGCAGCAGTGGGGCCACAGAGGGGCTCTGCGGGGCCAGGTGAGGGCTGTGGCTACCGGATAACCGGAGAGAGGATTTGGGGGCTCTGGGGTGAGTCTGGGGGTGCCAGAGCTGCCGTCCCCGCAGGAAGCCGGACATCCCGGTGCCCTACCTGTACGTGGACATGGGCGTGGCCGTGCTCTGCGCCAGCTTCATGTCCTTCGGGGTCAAGCGGCGCTGGTTCGCCCTGGGGGCCGCGCTGCAGCTGGCGGTGGCCACCTACGCCGCCCACGTCGGGGGCCACGTCCACTACGGCGACTGGCTCAAGGTGAGACCCCCTCACCCCCCAGACCCCGCCCTGGCGGCTGCAGGGTGGCGATGGTGACGGTGGCGGCGCTGCTGACCCCGCAGGTGCGGATGTACTCGCGCACCATCGCCATCATCGGCGGGTTCCTGATCCTGGCCAGCGGCGCGGGGGAGCTGTACCGGCAGAAACCGCGGAGCCGCTCCCTGCAGTCCACGGGACAGGTGTTCCTGGGCATCTACCTCATCTGCCAGGTAACGGGGCCGGGGGACAGCCGGGACAGCCAGAGGCTGCTGTGCTGTGGGCTGGGGACACAACTCCCTGCGGGAGAAGCCTTGGGACAGTGCTTGCAGTGCCCCAAATTGTCCCCGGTGGGAGCCTTGGGGCGGTGCCACCGCGCACCAGCCCCACGCTGGCCCCAGGGAAGAAGCGTCAGGGCAGCAGTTGTCCTCAGGTGATTGTCACCAGTGTCACCAGTGCCACCCATGTCACCAGTGCCACCGCACTGCGTCCCCCGTAGTCCCTGGGGCAGACACGTGGGACGAGTGCTGCCACGGGCACCGGTGCCACCGCGCTCCGTCCCCATCGCCCCGGAGCACAGCCCTGCCGCCAGCGTCCCCAGTGCCCCCTTGTCCCCCCTGTTATCCCCCAGGCCTACTCGCTGCAGCACAGCACCGAGGACCGCCTGGCCTACCTGGACCACCTGCTCGGAGGGGAGCTGGCCCTGCAGCTGCTGTTCCTGCTCTACGGGCTGCTGGCGCTGGCCTTCCTGTCGGGCTACTACGTGCGGACGGCGGCGCAGGTGCTGGCCGTGCTGCTGCCTCTGGCCATCCTGCTCATCGACGGCAACCTGGGCTACTGGCACGCCCTGCGCCGCGTCGAGTTCTGGAACCAGATGAAGCTCATCGGCCAAAACGTCGGCATCTTCGGGGCCGTGGTCATCCTGGCCACCGATGGATGAGGGGGAAGGCGTGGGATGAGCGGGGGGAAACGGGGGTGAAAGGGGTGGGAGGGGTTTTTTAAGGAGCGCCTCTATTTATTCGTTGATTTTTGGTTTTTTTGGTTGTTTTTTTTTTTGTGTCGTTTGTAAATATTTGATAATTTTGGCGGAGGATGGGTGGGGGGTCCTGCCTGGGGGGTGGCGGCCACTGTGTGGCCAGGGCCCCTCTCCCTGCTGAGGGGTGTCACTGCTCCCCCCCCCCCCCAAAAGATGTATTTTTACTGATGCACTGAGGAATGTTTAATGTCTCACCCTGGGAGGGCTCGGCTTTGGGTGCCAGGGTGAGGGGCTGCAGCTTTTGGGGGGAAACTGCTTCAGAGGAGTCACTTCGGGGAGGGAACTGATTCAGGGGGAGATGCTTTGGGGGGCCTTAGAGGGCAGAGCTCCTTTGGGGGCTTGGGCTGGAGGGGCTGCTTCAGGGGAGCTGTTTTGGGGGACCTTCATGGGGAGCCACTTGGGGGGGGCAGCTCTGGGGAGGGACATGAGTTTGAGGGGCTGTGGGGGAACTGCTCGAGGGGGAGCCACTTTGGGGACTTGGTGAGGGGCTGTGGGTGTTCTGGCGGGGGGGGCCCGATGGGGCACAGGGAGGGGCTGACAGCCCCCAGGGTCCCCGTGGGCTGTGTCCTCACTGTCCCCATCCTGTCCCTGCGCTGGGCAGGTGTCCGTGTTCCCCCCCGGGCTGGGCAGGTGTCCGTGTCCCCCCCGCCCCGTCCGGAAAAGCAAACAGGGCTGATAAGGGGCTTCCTGCGGGGGGCCCTAATGCGCCTCCGGCGGAACCGGGGCCATAAAACGCGGGCAGGCGGCAGAGCCCTGTTTGCTCGGGGGGGCCACCGGGGCTCCTCACTCGCCGGGACCCCCCCGGCGGCTCCAGCCTCGCGCCATCACCTCCAGACCCTCCTCTTCCTCCTCACTGCCCTGGGAGAGCTGGGGGCACGCAGGGGACACCCCCTGCCCTGTCCCCGTTGGGGTGTCCCCTCTGCCCGGGGGCGCAGCCCCCGCCCCGCCCCGCCGGCAGAGCCATCCTGTGACCTTTGGAAAATGTCTGTTTGCTGTCACTCGGATAAATGGGGCAGAAATCTCCCGGCCCCCCTCCCCGAGTGTCCCCGCGGGCGCTGGGGGGGCGCTGGGGGCCACCCGCACCCTGATCCCCATGGATGTGACAACGTCAGTGACAGCGCGGTGGCATTGTCACTGCTCTGGCGTCTCCCCGGGCCCCGGGATGGGGCAGATCCTCCCTCGGGGCGCTCCTGTGCCGGGGAAGGGGGGCCGGATCCAGCCCCGCTGCCTCAGTTTCCCCGGACACGTGTCAGGCCCTGCGGGGGGGTCTCCGCAGCCCCTCGGTCCCATCAGCCCCGCATCGACCGCGGGGACGTGAAAGGTTCTGGGCTGGGGGGGCTGCGGGGGCTGCTCCCCCCTCCCGGGGCTGCCGTGAGCCCGGCGCCGCTCGGCCGGGACCCCCCGCCCGTGTCCCCGCACCCCGGCGGTGTCACCGCGCGGCCACGCCACGGGGGACAGCCCGTCCCCCACTGCCACCAGCCGTGTCCCCGCCGCCGCTCGCCGGGGTGACAACCGGAGCAGGAGTGGGGAGCGCGTCCCCTCCGGCCGGGGCCGGCACCCTCCCGTGTCCCCTCCGGCCGAAGCGTGTGGCCTCCAGCCGGGCTGGTGGCACCCCGTGGTGTCCCCACGAGCCGTGTCCCCTCCAGCCAAGCCCCTCCACCCCACTGGCTGGAGAGGCAGCTGCATCTGGGTGGGGCCATCCCGGCGTTTTTGGGGACCCTCTTCTGCCACCTCTCCCCATCCCAGCACCCCCACGGTGGCTTTGGGGGCCCCTGCCCGGCGGGCACGTCCCTGCCGCGTCTCTCCGTGCCTCAGTTTCCCCCGGAGCCGGTGATTGCTCCTTAATGGTAAATCCATAAGGGATCAATGTCCCCGCACGGGGGGCTGGAAAGGGCACCTCATCCGTCCTGGGGGTGGTGACAGCGGTCGATGGCGGTGGCGGGGGCTGCGGTGACAGGGCTGTGGTGGCGGCTTCGTGCCCGGTCTGGGGAAACTGAGGCAGCCGGTGCTGTGCGTGTGTCTGTTCCCTCCGCTGTCCCCCGTGGGTGGCTTGTGCCAGTGCCGTGGGTCTTGTCCCACGTGCCATGTTTGTGTCCCTGTGTGTGGCTGATGTCCCTGTGTCCCACTGTCACATCCCCAGGCTGTCTCAGGGCCAGGTATGTGTGCCGTGGCCGCGTGTGACATCCGTGTCCGTGTCCTGTGTCCCTGTGCCATGGCCGCATGTGACATCCGTGTCCGTGTCCTGTCTCCGTGCACCGCGGTTGTGTGTCACATCCATGTCCCTGTGCCCTGACTGCCTGTCACACCTGTCGTGTGCCATATTCATGTGTCTCACCTTCTCTGTGTGCCATGGTGACATGTCACATCCCTGCCCGTGTCCCGTGCTCGTCTGGCATTGCCATGTCCGTGTCCTGTGGCCACACGCGTGTCCCCGTGTCCGTGTGTCCCACCCGTGCCCCCATGCTCTGTCCTCCTCAGCGCCTCAGTGCCCCAGGCTGGGGACTCTGCTGGGGGACAGTAACAAGGTGCTGGCACGTGTCCCCTGGCCCTGGCGGGGGGGCCGCAGGGTCCTGCGTGCCCGTGGGTCGGTCACGCGTGAGGGAGGAGCCACCAACCCCCCTCAGGCTATAAAACCCCGGCGGGTGCCGGAGCCGCCATGTCCCCGGCACTGTCACCCCACTGCCAGGCCCTACCTGTCACCTCTGCCTCTGCCATCGTGAGTGCAGGGACGGGGCTGGGGTCCCGGGGGGTCCCGAGGGGAGGTCAGGACCCCAGGAGGGACAATCACCTTGGGGACATGTGGGGTCCCTGGAGGGGAGGTGTCCCTTTGGGTGCACGTGGGTCTCTGGGGTCCTTTGGGGTGGGACAGCTGCCTGGGGGACACTGGGGGGGGTCTCTGGGAGGGAGATGTCACCGCGGGATACGGGAGAGGGGGGTCCCGGGTGTGAAGATGTCCCTTGAGTGGGGCTGGGGTCCCGGGTGGGGGATGAAACAAACCCTTAGGGAGTTGGGGGTGTTCTGGGGCTGTGACATTCCCACAAGGAATGGGCTCCTGGGGTTTGGTGGGGGGCAGAGCGGAGTCGGGGGGATCCCGAGGGTGATAAGGGCACCCCAGGGTGATGGGGGCACCCGGGGGCGATGGGGGTGCCCCCATCCGCATCCTCAGCCGCCCCTCGCCCCCGTTCGCCGCAGATGGCCACATCCCCGCGGCCGTGGCGCGCGCTGGTGGCCGTGTCCCTCTGTGCCCTGCTGTGCCTGGCGGCCGCGTACCCCCCGAAACCCGAGAGCCCCGGGGACGACGCGTCCCCCGAGGAGATGGCCCGGTACTTCTCGGCCCTGCGCCACTACATCAACCTGGTCACGCGGCAGAGGTGAGCGCGGGTGGGTGCGGACACGCGTCCCCTTGGCCCGCCCGTCCCTGTCCCCGTCCCTGGCCCTGTCCCCGCGCACCCCTGGGCTGCCCTGCCCCGCCCGTGGGGTCCCCTTCACGCCTCCGCGCGCGCTCCCGCGGGGTCCCCGTTGCTCACGCGAGTGCCCGCGTCCCGCAGGTACGGGAAACGCTCCAGCCCCGGTGCCGCGGTGACCGAGCTGCTCCTGGGGGCCGGCAGTGACAGGTCACGGTGAGTATCCCTGTCGCTGTCCCCATCCCTGTCTCCAGCGCCCCGCGGGCAGAGACAGGGGCTGCACCCTCGCCCGCACCCCGGGGTGGAGGTCCCGGGGTTGTTTGGGGTCGCAGGGAGCTTTGGGACCTTTGCTCACACCGGCTCTTCCCGCAGGTACGGAGACGACGACTCCTCGTGGTGACCGCCCCGCCCCGCCCAGCCCCCCTGTCCCCCAAATCCTCCCCATCTCTCCAGGTCCCCCCAGGGGATCCAGGGCCAGCGCGGGACCCCCCGCTGGAGGGCCGGGGACCCCCAGAACCCGGCTCGGGGGCATCCCGCTGTCGGGGGGGGGCCCCGACCCCGTCCCGTCCCCACCGCTGTCGGGGGGGTCCCGCGTGGTCCCTGCACGGCCCCGCAGCGACAATAAAGAGCACGATCGTGGGCACGGCCGGGTCCGCGCTGTGTGTGCGGGGGGCGCAGGGGGGCCTGGAGCGGGGCCGGGGGGTGCGGGAGGGATGGAGGGAGAATGGAGGGGTGCAGGGGAGGATGGAGGGGTGCAGGAGGGATGCGGGAGGAATTGAGGGGCGCAGGGGAGGATGTGGGAGAGATGAAGTGCAGGAGGGGTGCAGGGGTGCAGGGGGGATGCAGGCGGGGTGGGAGGAACGAGGCACAGGAGATGCTGGGGTGCAGGGAGGGGGGGCAGAGAGGTGGGGAGGGATTGGGGGTTGAAAGGAGGGGAATAGAGTGGAAGGGGGTGAGGGATGGAAATTTTTGAGAAGGGGGTGTGGAGAGAAGGGTGGGAGTGGGGTGAGCTGGGGGCTGGGGCACACTGGGGTTGGGTAATGGGGTGCACTGGGTGTTGGGTAATGGGGGGCACCGGCGGGGGGATCCACCATTGATGGATGTCGGGGTGCAGAGGGTGCTGGGGGGGCTGTGATGGGGCTGTAGCACAGCGGGGCGGACATTCGTGGGGGTGCTGGGGTGCGCTGGGTGCGGGTGCACGGGTTACTGGGGTCCACTGGACATCCCCGTGGGGCCCCCCCGTGTGAGGACCGTGCCCGTTGGGGGCTGTGCCAGGGCTGGGGGTCCCGTGTCCCTCTGCCCCCCCACCCCACCTGGCCATGGTGGGAGTCCGGGAATGGCGCTGTCCCCACGGCCGCTGTCGGGGGTGGCTGTAGCCCCATGTCCCTCACCCTAACATTGTCTCCCGATCCCCCCCGATTCCCCCATCCCTCTGTCTGCCCTTCCATTGTCCCCCTGTCTCACTCCCCACCCCTCTGTCCACTCCTGCCACCCTTACACCCCACCAGCCCCCCTGAGTGTCCCCCTCCAGTCCCTCTGTCTCCACACCTGTCCCTCTGTCCCTCTGTGGGGCCGGACACCCGTGTCCATGTCCTGTCCCCTCCGGGAGCCCCCTCAGCGCGGGGTCAAATATTAACCAGAGCTGTGTAGGGGCCAGCTGTCCCTGTCACCCCCCACGATGGCTCCTGTCCCCCCCCTCCCCGTCCGAGTGGGCACCTGGCCACAGGTGCTGCGTGGCAGGGTGACATCAGCGGGGGGACAAGGGGATATAAGGGCCAGCACGGCCCTGGCAGCAGTGGCACCAAGGACCCGGAGTGTCAGGCAGCGTCCGCTCGTCTCTCCGTGTCCCCGTGTCCCTGCCCGAGGAAGAAGGTGAGAGGGGACAGGGAGCTGAGGGGGGTGTGAGCAGAGAGCGGGCGTGTGACAAACGGGGTGTGCAAGGGACAGCGGCGTGATTGTGCGTGTGAAACGCGTGTGCAGTTGCTCGTGCAAGGCTGGAGGTGTGCAGGGGTGGGACACGGGGTGCGCACACGGGGGCGCGCAGCTGTGTACAGGTGTGAGTGTACAGGTGTGAGTGTACAGGTGTGAGTGCACAGGTGTGCGCAGGTGTGTGTGACGCGTGTGCGAGCGCACCCCGTGCTGTTCCCATCCGTGTGTGACCCCCGTGTCGCTGTCGCAGCCATGGCCCCGCGCTGGCCGCCGCTGCTGTTGGTGGCCTGCGCTCTGGTGGCGCTGCTGCCGCTGCGGCCCCGCGCGGCCCCGGCGCAGCCCGCGTACCCCGGGGACGACGCGCCCGTGGAGGATCTGCTGCGCTTCTACAACGACCTGCAGCAGTACCTGAATGTGGTCACCCGCCCGCGGTGAGCGGGGCCCCGGGGCTGGCGGTCCTGATGTGGTCCCTATCGCGACATGCTCCCTGTCACAACATGCTGCTCTGCCCATCGTGATGTGCTCCCCATCCCGACGTGCTCCCACCATGATGTGCTTCCCTTCGTGACACGCTCCCCGTCATGACACGCTTCCCGTCTCAATGCCCTCCCCATCATGGGACGCTCCCTATCGCGACACACTCCCCATCGTGTCCCTCTGTCACACCGTGCGCCCCGTGCCGCTGCCCCCATAACGTGTCCCCGTTGCAGGTACGGGAAGCGGGAGGGCGGGCGAGCGCTGGGCGAGGAGCCCCTCGGCGCCCCGGGGTGCTGAGCCCCAGGTAAGGGATTGGGGGGTGTGGGGACCCCCTGCGTGCTCCCCCCGGCCTCAGTGTCGCCATCGGGGACAGCCTGGGGGGAAGGGGAGCTCTGGGCGGTGCACGGGGCTGGGGGAATTCAGGGGGAGGCCCTACAGGGTGCAGGTTGGGGGACATGGGACCGGGGGGGTCCGGGGGGTGCTCTGTGGGGAAGGGGACACGGGGCTGGGGGATCCTGTGTGACCCCCCGCTTTTGTTGCAGGGACACCGCCAGGGCCGAGTGGGTGAAGGAGCCTGGGGGCTGCATCCCCCCGCCCCTGCTGCACCCCCGGACCCCCCAGAGCCGGCACCGTGAGGCCGGAACAGACCCCCTCAGCAATAAACCCCCCATGCAGCCACCGCCTGTCCTGCCTCTGCCTGCTCGGGGACACTGGGGACGCTGGGGCTGGGGGGCACCGGGAGTACTGGGGACACTGGGGGTGTTGTGGACCCTGAGTCTGGGGACCGTGGTGATGTTGGGGACAGAGGGGGTGCTGGTGGCCCTGGGGGTGCTGGGGCCACGGGACACTGGGTCTGGGGACACTGGGGACACTGGGCACTGAGGATGTCGGGGGCGCCGGTGCTGGCTGTGCTGGGGACACTGAGGGTGCTGTGCCTGGGGACTCTGGGGACACCGAGTGGCGCTGCTGGGGATACTGGGGGTGCTGGCACTGTGGACACGCCTACGCGGCCGTCCCCGTCCCTGGCCCCGTCGGGTCGGTGCCAGTCGCGCGTGTCCCGCAGCTCCGCCGCGATGCCGGCGGCCGCCCCCGCCTCTGTCACGGGTGAGTGTGCACCGGGCGGGGCTTGCACGCACACACGCGCCTGCGAACACCCCCCCGTGCAGGGGCGGCGGGGGGCACAGGGAGCGAGAGCGCGGGGCTGTGGGCGCCGGTCGGGCACGCGCGTGGGCACGGGGCGCACCCAGGCCTGGCACACGCGTGTGCAAGGGGGGGCTCGCTCCTGCGGGGGTGGGCGCTGGGCGAGTGGGCGGCCGCCTGCGCGTGTCCGTCCGTGTGCGTGGGTGCGGGCGCGTGCGGGTGTGCGGGTCCGTGTGCGGGGCTGCAGCTGCGGGTGCGCGTGCCTTGCACACGGACGCCGCGCGGCCCCTTTAAATCCGCGCTCCCGCCCCCCCGCCCCACCGCCCCCTTAAAGGGGCCGAGCCCCCGCCGGCCCCCTCCCCACGCCGCGGGACGCTGCGGGGGGGTCCCACCCGTGAGCGGGGTGGGTGTGCAAGCACGGGTGTGCAAGCGCGGGTGAGCGGGCACGGGGGGGCAGCGCACGCGCGGGGCGGGGGCGGCGGGGAGCGCGCCCGCGGGTTTGCACGCGTGCGGGAGCGCGCGTGGGGACGCGCGTGGGCGCCCACGGGGGCGCGCGTGCACGGGGGCGCGCGTGTCAGCCTGGGCGCGCACACGCGTGTGCGCCGAGCGGGCTCGCAGCGCTGTTGGGGGGGGGGGATGCGCGGGTCCGCGCTCGCGCGCTCGCGCGCTCAGGTGGTTTGCACGCGTGGGTGCTCGTGTGCGTGTGCACGCGCGGGAGATGCGCGGGCACGAGCCGTGCCCGCGCGTGTGAGCTCGCGCCGCGCCCCCCGCGGCCCCCTCCCCGCCGCCGGGTGTGCAAAGCGGCCGGAGCGTGCCCGGTGCACACGCGTGTGCAAGGCGGGGGGCGCGGGGCCGGCGCGGGTGGGGGCCCCACGCGGGGCCGGGGGGTTGCGGGGGGGGCGGCGGTACCCGGATCTGGGGCGGGGGAGCCCGGCCCCGCAGCCATGAGCCGCCCCGGCCGAGGGTCCCCGCCGCCCGCCCCGGCCCCCGCCCGCGACCCCCCGGCACCCCCAGGTACGGGGGGGCTGCGAGGGGCCGGGGTGATGCCACGCGGGGGGTGATGCCGCTCGGGGGGCGGCGTGGGGCGGGGATGCGGTGGGGATGGGCGGAGGGAGATGGGCTTGGGGGGGTTCGGGTGATGCTGTGGCCCCCCCTCAGATGGGGGGGCTGATGGATGTCCCCCCCTCCGCCCCCCCGGCCTCATCGCGATCGTCCCCCGCCATTGCAGCGCAGCCGCGCAGCCGCTCCCGCCCCCGCGGCCCCGGATGCGGCCCCCCTTAATCGCATCGCCCCCCCCATCGCGCCCCTCATCGCCCCCCCATTGCATCGCTTCCCCTTCCTTCCCCCCCTTTGCATCGCCCCCTCCCCGCATCACCCCGCTCTTGCAGCCCCCTCCCCTTACACCGCGCTCCGGGGGGCTTTTGACTCCAGGGTGACAATTTGGGGGGGGTCCATCCCCTTGTCCCTCCGGTTGGGCGAGGAGGGGGCATTTCCGTGCTCCCGGAGGACCCCGACACTTGTCCCCATGATGGGGGGGTTCAGGGGTGGCTGTGACGGGAATGGGGGGGGGGGCACGAGCACCCTCGGCTGCACTTTCACCCACGTTGCTGCCCCTCCCCCGCCGTGTCCCTCTGTGCGTGTGTCTCGTCCCCCCCGTGCCCCCCCCAGCCATGCAGCAGGTCCTGGACAACCTGATGGGGCTCCCGGGGACCCCGGGGGTGGCCGACCTTGACCTCATCTTCCTCCGGGGCATCATGGAGAGCCCCATCGTCCGCTCCCTGGCCAAGGTACGGCGGCACGGGGGCCGCGTGTGTCCCCCCCGGGACCCCCGGGACGCGTGGGGGGTGACGCGCGTGTGTGCGCGCGCACGCGGGTGTGGATGGGCGCTTGCACGCGCGCGTGTGCAGGGAGGCTCCAGTGTTTCTGTGTGTGCGCGCGTGTCACCTCCGGGGGTCCCTGTCCCCAAAACCCAAGGGTCCCTAATCCCCTCAGTTCCTGGGGGTCCCCAATCCCCCCCAGCACCCCCAGATCCCAAATCCCCTCTACCCCCGGGGGTCCCTAAACTCCCTGTCCCTGAGGGTTCCTAACAACTCTGTTGTCCCTAACCCCAGGTCCCCGGGTCCGTAATCCCATTGGCCCTTTCAAGTGTCCCTAATCCCCCCTTCCCTCCTGAGGTCCCTCATGCCCCCGTCCCTGCATCCGGGGGTCCCTAACCCCCTCCAGGCGTCCTTGCCACGCTGTCCCACCTGGGAGTCCCTGATATCCTCAGCTCCTGGAAGTCCCTAATCCCCCCGGGGATCCCTGATTCCCCCAGCACCTGGGGGTCTCCGCCCTCACCCGCCTGTCCCCGGGGGTCCCCCCCGTGTCCCCAGGCGCACGAGAGGCTGGAGGAGCGGAAGCTGGAGGCAGTGCGCGGGGACAACCTGGCGCTGGTGCAGGAGATCCTGCGGGACATCGGGCGCCTGGCGCGGCCCGACGTGCAGGGAGCGGCGGCGGAGCTGGCCCGGATCCTGCGGGAACCGCACTTCCAGGTGCGTGGGACGCGCCTGGGACTCCTCCTGTGCCGGGGCTGTGGGACACGGGCGGGACCGCCTGTCCTGTGTCAGACGCGTGGCACGCGTGTGCCCGGCGGTGTGCCACGTGCGTGTGCCCACTGTGTGGGACACACGGGTGACCTCCCCACCCCGCGTGTCCCAGTCGCTGCTGGAGACCCACGACTCGGTGGCTGCCAAGAGTTACGACCCTCCCCCGAGCAGCCCCGGCCCGGAGCCCTCCCTGGGGTCCCAGCCCGTGCCCCCCGACGCCGTGCGCATGGTGGGCATCCGCAAGGCAGCCGGCGAGAATCTGGTGAGCCCGGCCGGGGGGGCTGGGATATTGCGGGGGGCAGGGGGTGCTGCAGGGGGGTGATGGTGATGCTGGGGCATTCTGGGGTGCTGGGGCGTTGCGGGGTGCTTGGGGAGTGCTGGGGCATTGCAGGGAGGTGGAGACATTGGCAGCATTATGGAGTACTGGGGGCTTTGTGGGGTGATGTAGCATTTTGGGGTGCTGTGGGCATTTTGGGGTGCTGTGGGCATTGCAGGGTACTGGGGGCTTTGTGGGGTGACTGGGAGCATTTTGGGGTGCTGGGGTCATAGCGGGCTGTCTGTTGGGTGCCGGGCGGGTGTCACGGGTGCTGCGGTCTGTCCCCGCCGGGGGCTGAGCGGGGCTGTCCCCTCAGGGGGTGACGTTCCGGGTGGAGCGGGGGGAGCTGGTCATCGCCCGCATCCTGCACGGGGGGATGGTGGCGCAGCAGGGGCTGCTGCACGTGGGGGACGTGATCCGCGAGGTGAACGGGCGCGAGGTGGGCAGCGACCCGCGGGCGCTGCAGGACAGCCTGCGCCACGCCAGCGGCAGCGTCGTGCTCAAGATCCTGCCCAGCTACCAGGAGCCGCACCCGCCCCGCCAGGTACCGCGCCCCGCATCCTGCCCCGCATCCCGCACTCACCGCCCTGCCCACAGCTCCCCCTGCCCTGTGCTCCCCCGCTCTGTGTCCCCATCCCCGTGTCGTCCCACGAGCCCCTGTCCCCCTGTCCGTGCCATGTGCCCCCTGGCTGGTGGGACCCCCGTGTGTCCCCCACCCGTGCCCTCTCTGCCGGGCACTGGTGCTCCCTGCCCTGCCACCGTCCCCGTCTCCACACAGGACCTGGGCGCCGGCTGGCAAAGGGTGCCCTGTGCTGTCCCTCCCCACCCCGTGCCAGCCACCCCCGTCTCCGAGGGGACAAAGCAGCGCTGTCCCCGCGTGGGCTGTCCCCTCGAGGGCTGTCCCCACGCTGCCCCGCCGCCGCCAGTGCCGTGTCCCGTGTGCCACACGGGCGTGTGCCCCTGCACGTCCCCATGTGCGCCATCGCGGGCGCGGCGCTGGCGGCGCTGGGCACCCTCGTGTGCCTGTCCGTGGCCGTGGGGCTGTGCCTGGGGGTCGCCGTGGTGGTCGCGTGGGGCGCGGCGGCGACGGCCGGGGCCCTCTGTGTGTGCGCCGGGGCCGTGCGGGCCTGGCTGCGCCGGGCGCGGGGGGGACACCCCGGCGGGGGGGGCTCCTAGCGGGGGCACACGCGTGTGACACGGGTCCCGCGTGTCCCCCCGCACTCTGGGGACACTGAGGCACGGGGCGGCGGCACAGGCGGGGCGGAGGGGGGATCCCGGGCGTGCGGGGGTGCTCTCTGCTGACCCCACCGGTCCCCAGGTGTTTGTCAAGTGTCACTTCGACTACGACCCGGCCACCGACAGCCTCATTCCCTGCAAGGAGGCCGGGCTCAAGTTCATGGCCGGGGACCTGCTGCAGATCGTCAACCAGGATGACCCCAACTGGTGGCAGGTTAGGGGGGACCTAGAGGGGTGTTCTGGGGGGGGTCGTGGCACTTTGACCCCCTCCGGGGCCATGGAGATTGAGGGGGTGTTGGGGCTGGGAGGTTCTGGGGGAGATCAAGGGGTCCCTGTGGGCTTGGGGTGTGCATGGGAGAATCCCTGCAAGTGGGGGGTCCCTGGAGCTTGGGGGGTGTCCCTGGAGCTGGGGGGGCTACGTGGGAACTGGGGAAATCCCTGGAGCAGGGGAGGGTCCCTGTGTGGATTGGGGGATCCCTGAAAGCTGGGGGATTTCCTGGAGCAGGGGAGGTTCCTTGTGGAGCCTGGGGGGCCCCCGGAGCTGGGCGTGTTCCCTGTGGGGTCGGAGGGGTCTCTGGAGCTCAGGAGGGTCCCCGTGGGGCTGAGGGGTCCCCACGCGTGGCTCTGTGTCCCCAGGCGTGCCACGTGGAGGGCGGCAGTGCGGGGCTGGTGCCCAGCCAGCTGCTGGAGGAGAAGCGCAAGGCCTTCGTCAAGCGGGACGGGGAGGTGGCCCCCACGTCGGGTACGGGGACATCGGCCTCGCCGCGGGGGACACGGCTCTGGGGGTGGGGGTGGAAGGGCCACCTCCCGAGGGGGGAACACGGCGGGTCCCCTGCGCCCTGTGACAGTTCCCAGGGTGATGTCCCCCATGGCCCTGCCCTTGCGGAAGGTCCCAGCTCCCCTGCCCCTGTCCCCGTGCCACGGTGCTGTCCCTGTCCCCAGCTCAGCCAGCCCCTTGCCCTCGCAGGGGCCCTGTGTGGCAGCCTCAGCGGGAAGAGGAAGAAGAGGATGATGTACCTGACGACCAAGAACGCCGGTGAGTGCCCCAGGGCATTCCCGCGGGGAGGCGGTGGTGGCACCCGCTGGGACAGGGTGTCCTGGGGTCCCCAGGGAGGGGTGCCAGCTCTGTCGCTCGCCCAGAGTTCGACCGGCACGAGCTGCTGATCTACGAGGAGGTGGCGCGGATGCCGCCGTTCCGCCGGAAAACGCTGGTGCTGATCGGGGCTCAGGGCGTGGGGCGCCGCAGCCTCAAGAACAAGCTCATCATGTCCGACCAGGCGCGCTACGGCACCACCATCCCCTGTGAGCGTCCCTGTCCCCGCCGGCATCATCTCTGTCCCCTGCCAACATCATCCCTGTCCCCCGCCAACATCCCCGTCCCCTGAGCATCGCGGTCCCCTGCGACCACTCCTGTCCCCTGAGAGCATTCCTGTCCCCTGATGGCCTCCCTGTCCCTGCGATCATCCTTGTCCCCCGCCAGCGTCCCTGTCCCTGCCAGCGTCCCTATCCTCGCCAGCATTTCCGCCCCTGCGGCCATCCCTGTCCCCTGTGGTCATCCCCGTCCGCATCCGGGTCTCCCGTGATCGTCCCCGGGACGGGACTCCGGGCCGGCGGGTGTCACTCAGGTCGCCCCCGCTGCAGACACGTCCCGGAAGCCGAAGGAGAGCGAGCGGGACGGGCAGGGCTATCGCTTCGTGTCGCGGGGCGAGATGGAGGCCGACATCAAGGCGGGGCGGTACCTGGAGCACGGCGAGTACGAGGGGAACCTGTACGGCACCAGGATCGACTCCATCCGCGCCGTGGTGGAGGCGGGCAAGATGTGCATTCTGGACGTCAACCCGCAGGTTGGGGACACGGCGAGGGGGACAGCGACAGCCCGGACCCCCCCCCGGCCGCGGGGCTGAGCTCTGTCCCCCCCGCCCAGGCCGTGAAGGTGCTGAGAACGGCGGAGTTCGTGCCCTACGTGGTGTTCATCGAAGCCCCCGGCCCCGAGAGGCTGCGAGCCATGAACCGGGCGGCCCTGGAGAGCGGCGTGGCCACCAAACAGCTGACGGTGGGGGCCCGGGGGGGGCCCGGGGGGACGGGGAAACTGAGGCAGGTTTGGGGAGCAGGAGGAGGACACAGCCCGCGATGGGTGTCCCCCTCCCATCCCCGTGGAGTGATGGGGAAACTGAGGCAGGTTTTGGGGTGCAGGAGGCGGACGCCCAGCGCACGGTGGAGGAGAGCAGCCGCATCCAGCGCGGGTACGGGCACTACTTCGACCTGAGCCTGACCAACGACGACCTGGAGCGCACCTTCGGGCGGCTGCGGGAGGCCATGGACCACCTGCGCGTGCAGCCCCAGTGGGTCCCCGTCACCTGGGTCTATTAGGGACCCCCAAACCCTCCCCTCAAACCCCCCCCCCCCAGCTCACCCAGGAGGCCTGGGGGGGTGCGAAGGGGGGTTGTGTCTCACCCACCGGTGTGATGAGCTCACCGTGCTCAGCCCCGCAGGGGCTTTCTGCAGGCCCCCCCGAACCTGACTCCTCTGTCCCCCCTACACCACCCCAAATTTTCGGGGCGGGCAGAAGCAGCCAGTGGGGTTCCATGGGGGGCACAGCCCCCACACAGCTGAGTCACTGCCAGAACCTCGCCCCCTCCCCGAATTACCCCAGGGGGCTCTGCCCCCCCACCACGTGGGGGACGTGGGGGAAACGGGGTCCCCCCGTCCCTTACAGCCCCCTGACTCAGTTTCCCCGTGGGGAAGCCCCCCCTGTCCCAGGTGGGGACCCCCAGGATTGGGGATGGGGAGATGCAGGGTTTTGGGGGGTCACACCCAGAAGCTGCCGTGGCCCGGCCACAACCCCCCCGCGGGGACCCCCTTCTCCCCTTGCCAGGGTGGGGGTCCCTCACTGTCCCTTGTGTCCCCTGTCACCCCTTCCTAGGTAGCAATAACCCCCTCCCCACGCCCTGTAATTAACCCTTAATTAACCCTTAATTGGCCTTGTAATTAACCCAGTGGGGGGCTGTGGCTGGGGACTCGCTGGGGGGTCTGGGGTGGCGACATGGGGTGTCCCCAAGGGACAGGGACACAAGGGTGCAGGGTGTGCCCCGTGTCTCTCCTGCCCCGGGTCCCCCCCTGGGCCCCCCCAGTCCCTGCCCCCAGTTTCTCCTTTTTGGTACTTTGCTGTGAATTTTATTAAAGGAGAGAAAAATGGGTTTGTCCCTTGTGGTGAATGCGGGGGGGCGGGGGGGGGCTGGGGGCTGGTGTCACCTGTGTCACACCCTCCGCCTCACCCCCAAGCCCTGTCCCGCCGGGTGCTGATGGTTTTTTATCTACAAACCGCCGTTTCCCACCAGTTTGGGGCTGGGAGGGCGTTGGGAGGGCTGGGGGGTGTGAGTGAGTGAGTGAGTGAGTGAGTGAGTGTGTCACACGTGTGTCACCTTGCACACACGCAGGGGGCCCTTCCTTGGTGCTGCCGGGAGGGGTCAGCAGAGCTGCAGGCACCGGGGGGGGGCTGTGGGCGTGCAAGGGGGTGCGTGGGTGTGTATGGGTGTGCAAGAGGGTTCGCACGGCCTGTGCGTGTGCCCGTGTGTGTGCGGCGCCCACGTCCCCACCTTCTGCACACACGCGTGCGCTTCCCATGGGCTGCCATGGCCGTGGGGTGTCCTTGGATGTCACAGGGTGCCATGGGGTGCCATGGGGTGCCATGGGGTGGCATAAGGAGCCATAGGGTGCTGTAGGGTGCCATGTCTGTGCGCGTGGTGTCCATGGGTGCCGTGTCCGTGGGTGCCGTGTCCGTGGGTGCAGTGTCTGTGTGGTGCCGTGTCCGTGGGTGCAGTGTCCGTGTGGTGCCGTGTCCATGGGTGTCGTGTCCGTGGGTGCAGTGTCCGTGGGTGCCGTGTCCGTGGGTGCAGTGTCTGTGTGGTGCCGTGTCCGTGGGTGCTGTGCCGGGCAGCTCTGTGTCTTTAAGCAGCGCTGTCTCTAAAGCCTCTGCGTTGGCCCATCCATAATCCCCGTGTCCCTAAGCTGCTGTGGCTATAAGGTCTGGGGCCGAACACATCGGGCTGTGCTGCGTCCGTGCCGTGTCCGTGCCGTGTCGGTGCCGTGTCTGTACAGAGCCGCACGCGGTGACAGCCATGTGGCCCGCGCTGCTGCTGCTGGTGGCCCTGGCCGTGCTGGCTCTGGGCCGGGTGGCCCATCGGCTGCTGGCCCCATCTGGCAACCCATTTGCAGGACCACCCCTGGAGCCACCGCGGCCACTGGTGACTGACCAACGCACCCGGGACAGGGTCCTGAAGCGGGGTGAGTGTCTGTCCTGTGTCTGTGTGTCCGTGTGCCCGTCCGTCCTGTGGAATACTGGCTATGCAGGGCTCAGTGTCCCCTGCCGGTCACTGTCACACGGGTGTGCACAGGGTTCAGTGCCCAGCGCGTGCCGGACCAGCTGGATGCCGTGGTCATCGGCAGTGGCGTGGGGGGCCTGGCGGCGGCCGCCACCCTGGCCAAGGCGGGCCGGCGGGTGCTGGTGCTGGAGCAGCACGACCAGGCCGGGGGGTGCTGCCACACCTTCGAGCAGCATGGCATCGAGTTCGACGTGGGTAAGGACACCCTGACCCCTGTCACCCCCTGTCACTTCCCGTCACAGCCTGTCCCCACAGCCCCACTGTGAACCCGCTGCCAGCCCTGGTGTGTGCAGTGCATGTGTGCCATGTCCGTGCCGTGTCTGTGCCTTGTCCCTGCCATGTCCCTGCCATATCCCTGCCGTGTCCCTGCCATGCCAAGATCCCACCCCACCCCCGCCCCTCAGTGTGACCAACACCAGACAAAGCCAAACCCTGCCCTCCCCGGCTGCTCCTGCCACATGTCCGTGTGATGTCCCCTGTGTCCCCCTGCCGTGTCCCCTGTCCCCATCCCACAGGCATCCACTATGTGGGGCAGCTGCACGAGGGGAGCCTCCTGCGGGTGCTCCTGGACCAGCTGACGGACGGGCAGCTCTGCTGGCACCGCCTGCCTGACCCCTACGACGAGGTGACCCTGGGACCCCAGCGCTACCAGCTGCGCTCCGGCAAGGTGGCCTTTGTCACCGCGCTGGAGGAGCAGTTCCCTGCTGAGAAGGCGGCCATCAGGGAGTTCATGAAGCTCTCCAAGGTGCGGCCCTGGGGTCACAGCAGTGACAGTCCTGAGGACGTGGTGGTGGCCAGGCAGGGCGGTGTTGGTGGTGGCACATGGTGATGCCGCACAGGTGGCATTGCGGCGCGTGGTGCTGCTGGCCGTGCTCAAGCAGTCCCCACGCTGATGTGGGTGGTGACAGTGACACTGTGGCTGTCTCGCAGGTGGCCTCGCGGCACGTGGCACTGCTGGCCGTGCTGAAGCTGTCCCCGCGCTGGCTCGTCGCCCTCCTGCTCCGCTTGGGCCTCCTGCCCCGCCTGTCCCCCGTGTTCCGCATGGCCACCACCAGCCACAGCCAGGCCGTGGCCCAGCTCACCTCTGACCCCGACCTGCGTGCCCTGCTCGGCTACCTCTTCTACGGTCAGGGGCTGTCGCGATAGGGACGGGCTGTTGCGGTAGGGAGGGCACCACGGAGGAGGAGGAGGAGGGGGGTACTGCAGTGGTGGAGGTTGTGTCATGACGGGGGGGTGTCACCATCCCTGTATGGGCAGTGCTCTGTCGGGACTGTATCGTGGTGGGAAGGGCCGTGTCGCGACAGAGGAGGGCCACGTTACACTGGGGGAGGGCTGTGTCGCAATAAGGGAGGGCGATATCGTGATGAGGACCACCATGTCGCGACACGGGAGGGCTGCCCCGCCCTGCAGCGCGGGCCAGCCGTGCCCGTGTCCCCCCTGTCGCCGCAGGCACGGCCCCGCGGGACTCGAGCTTCTTGGTGAACGCGCTGATGGTTCACCACTACCAGCGCGGGGCCTGGTACCCGCGGGGGGGGGCGAGCGAGGTCGCCTTCCACGCCGTGCCCGTCATCGAGCGCGCCGGGGGGGCCGTGCTCGTGCGCGCCCCCGTCACGCGCGTGCTCGTCAGCGCCGCCGGCACCGCCGTGGGTGAGCGACGGGACCCCCTCCGAGGGATGGGGACGCGGTGGCAGCGCCCCGCGTGTCCCCTGATCCCCCCACCCCCGCCTCGGTCCCCAGGGGTGGCGGTGCGGGCGGGGCCCGCGGAGGAGGAGCTGGAGATCCGCGCTCCCATCGTCATCTCCGACGCCGGGGTCTTCAACACCTTCGGGAAGCTGCTGCCCCGCCACGTCCGCAGCCACCCCGGTATCGCGGCACCGTGTCCCCGGGGCCGTCGTGTCCTCTGTGTCCCCGGCATCCCCACAGCTCCATCATTCCTGACAGCCCAGTCAGGGCCGGGTGTCACCGCCCCCATGTCCCCTGCACAGGCAGGGCCGGGTGTCACCCCCGTGTCCCCTGCACAGGCAGGGCCGGGTGTCACCCCCCGTGTCCCCTGCACAGGCAGGGCCGGGTGTCACCCCCCGTGTCCCCTGCACAGGCAGGGCCGGGTGTCACCCCCGTGTCCCCTGCACAGGCAGGGCCGGGTGTCATCCCCGTGTCCCCGCAGGTGTCCGCTCCCTCCTGGACATGGTGCGGCCGGGCATGGGCTCCTTCCTGGTGTTCGTGGGGCTGCGGGGCAGCGCGGCCGAGCTGGGCCTGCCCCCCACCAACTTCTGGATCTACCCCCACAACGACCTGGACGCCATGTGAGGGGTCCTGGCACGCCGGTGGGGGGCACGGTGGGTAGGTGGGGGCAAGGTGGGGCATCGCATCCCTGTTTTCCCACAGGATGACCCAGTACGCTGCCCTGAGCCGCGACGACGTCCCCGAGAACCTGGCCATGATGTTCATCACCTTCCCCGCCGCCAAGGACCCCACGTACGAGCAGCGGCACCCAGGTACCGCTCCAGAGGGATCCCCGTGTCTCCCCAGGTCCCCTTTGAGGGCTCAGAGGCTCCCCAGTCCCACCGGCACGGGATGGGCACTGCCACCGTCACCCCCACGGGGGTGTCACCGACTGTCCCCGCCCCGCAGGCAAGTCCTGCATGACCATCCTGACCATGGCACGGTACGAGTGGTTCGAGGAGTGGGCCGGGAGCCGCCCCCGGCACCGCGGCCCCGAATACCAGCGGTACAAGATGGACATCGCCCAGCGGCTGCTGGAGCGGGCCCTGCTCCGCTTCCCGCACCTGCGGGACAAGGTGCCCCACGGGATGGGCTGGGGTGTACCTCAGGGTCGGGGTGCCCCAGGGGGGTCCGTCCGTGCCCCCCGTGCTCCCTGTGACTCCGGCATGCCCCGACGCCCCGTCCCGTGCAGGTGGAGTTCGTGGAGGCGGCGTCCCCGCTCACCAACCAGCACTACCTGGGGGCTGCGCGGGGGGAGATGTACGGCACCGAGCACGACCTGCTCCGCTTCAGCCCCGCCGTGGTGGCCGCCCTGAGACCCGACACGCCCGTGAGGAACCTCTACCTGACAGGTGAGTGTCCCCGTGTCCCTCAGTCCTGCTGTCCCCATGACCAGCTCCGAGCTGTGGATGGCGGCCCCAGGGGTGGTGGGTGGTGTCCCCTCATTGTCGTGGCCTCGTTCCCCATGGCGGTGGCTCTGTTCCGCCCCGGGGGTGGCTGTGTGCTCCCCAGGGGTGTCCCTGTCCCACGGCGGCTGTCCCCAGGGCAGGATGTGTTCTCCTGTGGGCTGGCGGGGGCCGTGCACGGGGGGCTGCTCTGCGCCTCGGCCATCCTGGGCCGCCTGCTCTACCTGGACCTGCTGCTCCTCAAGAGGAAAATCAAGCGGCGCCAGGGCCGGCACACGGCGTGAGGGGACAGCGGGGCTGGGGGCAGCGGGCCTTGGGGACACCTGTCCTCGGGAATGGCCCCGGGCTGGGAGTGGCTCCCAGCTCAATAAATCCCGACGTCCCACCGGCCTGCACCTGTTTTTGGGGAGGGGATGGAGATGGGGATAGGGGCTGGAACAGGAACGGGGACAGGGGTGGGATGGGAATAGGGATAGGGGTGGGACTGGAATGGAGAGAGGGTTGGGATGATGGATGGAGGCTGGGATGGGGACTGGGATGGGATGGACACAGTGATGGGGACAGGGAGCACCCACAGCTGGGGGTGAATGTGGGGTGCAGAACCCCCGTTAAACTTCCCCCCTTCTCCCTCTGTCGTCCCTGAGCCTCCCCAGCCCCCCCAAACCAGCAGAACCCAGAATTCTTTTACACTTTTAAATATAATAAATAGGGGAATTCCCAATGGGATGGCTTGGGGGGGGGGGGCATGGGCCCAGGACATCTGGGTGGTCCCAAAGGGTCCATGTCCCCCTGAATGAAGGGGAGAGTTGTCACCAGCTGTCCTTGGAGGAGGTCACCTCTAGGTCCGGGTGGTCAAGGGGGGCTGAGCTGTGGGCATGTGGCCACATTCGGGGCACGGCCCCTGGGGCAGGGGGTACAGGAAGGGCTTCGCTGTCACCTGAGGAGAGGGGGGAGTCAGTGTGGGGGGACGTGTGGCCGCCCCAGGGGGTTCCCCACGGAGGGGGGTGTCCCCCTTTGTGGGCAAGGCAGCCCAGCACCCCATAACCCCAGCACCCCATAACCCCAGCACCCAGCAACCCCCACCCGCAGCCCCAGCGCCCCACATCCCATCACCCACAACCCCACACCCCACCCCGACCCCCATTCTGGGCTCAGCCCAGCCCTCCCCCGCTGGGGCGGGACCCACCTCGCTGTAGGGCGGGGGCTCCAGCCCCACGGGGATGGCCCCACTGGGCAGACTGGGCAGCGTGGGCATCAGGGTCAGCGGGGGCGGCACGGGGCCCTGGGGATCTCTGGAGGGCGAGGCGGGCATGGGGCCCTGCGGGCTCCTGTAGGCGGGGGGGGGCACGGGGTCCTGGCAGAGCTTGCGGAAGAGGTGGAAGATGAGGAGGAGGAAGGTGATGGCTATGAAGGTGATGACGATGATGAAGAACATGGCCCTGGGGACACCAAAAGGTGCGTGCTGGGGGCTGGCATGTCCCCCCGCCCGGCACCCCGCGGTGTCTGCCCCCCCCAGCCCTGTCCCCACACCCGCAGAGCTGCCGGGGTCTCTCCATGTCCCCATCCCGCCGCCCCCATCCCCAGGGACCCCCCATCCCTGGCCCCCCGCCAACGAACCAGGTGTCCCCCCGCACTGCCGCGTCACCTCCGTGCCACAGCCGCACTCTGGACCCGGGGACACCCCACTGCCCGCGCCCAGCACCCCACACCCGCCGCCCTTTGCACCCTCCCTGCCCCACTGCGGACCTTGCCCTGGGTGGGGGGGGGCTCGGGACACCCCGCGGTGGGGCAGTTTGGGGTGATTTGGGGCACTTTGGGGACTTTTTAAAGGGTGGAACCGTGCCAAGGGGTGCTGGCAGTTCGCTGAGAGCCACCCCCAAACTGGGGGAGGATGAGAGGGTGGCCTGGGTGGCACAGAGCGTGCTCAGGGTGACACAAGGGGTACTTGGGGTGGCACAGAGGGTGCTCAGGGCGGCACAGAGGACCCCTGGCCCTGCCGGGAGTTGTGCCCGGGCCCAGGGGAGGGCGAGGAGCCGGCGGCGAGGCGGAAGGAGCAGGATCCCCCCGCGGGTGTGAAGAGCCGCGGGCTCAGCACCGTAAGCTCCCAAATCTCATCAGCGCCCTCAGCCCCGCGCCGGGGTTGATCCGGGGGTGATCTGGGGGGCGACCCGGGGGGTGATCCAGGGGTGCCCCACACCGTGCCCCCGGCCCCGCGGCAGCGGGTGAGTGGCCCAAGGGCAGGCGAGGAGGCGGTGG
Source organism: Coloeus monedula (assembly GCF_965178545.1). Classification (NCBI taxonomy): domain Eukaryota; kingdom Metazoa; phylum Chordata; class Aves; order Passeriformes; family Corvidae; genus Coloeus; species Coloeus monedula. The sequence goes on along the minus strand of NC_138806.1, from coordinate 6,238,740 downwards.
CAGAGGGGACAAGGCTGGTGGGGGCCAAGGGTTTGGGAGGAGGAGTTGGAGCCGCAGAGGGTCGGGGGAATCGGGCCGCGGGATGCCCTAAGCAGGATCATCCCCCTAAGGGGTTTAGGGCTGCCCGGGGCACCGGGGCTTGGCCGCACGGGTCAGGCAGCTCCAGCCGCGTAATTGGCTCAAGGACTTAGCGAAGGATTTGCCACCATATGTCCCTGGTGGGGACCCCCCAGAATCGGCCTCCTGGTGAGGCAGAGCCCCCACTCGAGCAGGCGAGGCCCCCCTCGGTCCCGGCTGAACTGAGTTTGCCGGGTCTCTGCTGCCGGACACGGGGCTCCTTCACTCCCGGGACCGGGTGCTGCCCCTGAGCCCAGCCCGGGGCGCTGGGTGGGTGCTCCCCCGTGTCCCCCAGGGTGTGAGAGGGCGCCCGGGGCTCCGTTTGGGATCCTGATTCCACACCAGCCGCGGGAAGGGTGGAATTGAATCCCGGCTGGAGGCAGAAATATCTGCGGCGCCAGGTGAGGGCTGGGGGCCGAACCGAGCGGGAACGGGAACGGGAACGGGATCGGGAACGGGAATGGGAACGGGGGTGCACACACCTGGACACACCTGGACACACACGGACACAATGGACACGCACGGACACACATGGGCACACACGGACACACGCCTGGACACACGCCTGGACACACGCCTGGACACACGCATGGACACAATGAACACACACACGGACACACACATGGACACACGCACTCATGCCCTGGCACACGGACCCTGTGCCTGCAGGGATGGCTGTGCCAACCCCGTGCCCGCTGCCAAGGCTGCCACGGTGCCACCAGCCCCGGCGCAGGGACAAGCGCCATCCCCAGCCGTGTCCCCAGGTGACCCCGTCTCGCTGCTCTCCCGTTTCCCAGGCCAGGGAGGCGTCCCGGGAGGGGACACACGGGACAGCCGGGCACCGGTGCCACCCGAGCACAGCCGATCCGGGGTGGGACGCGCCGCTGTCACCGCCAAATCCTCGTCGCGGCACGAGGCAGGGAGGACCCCGGGTCCCGCGCTGCCCCCGCCCGCTCCGGGCTGCCTTGGCCGCGCTGCCGGCGCTCGCAGACACGCGGTTGCGTAAGTGGCGGTGGCGGGGGCCCCCAAAAAACGTGACAACCGGCGGTGGCTGCGGCGGGAGCCCCGTGGCGGGGCGGGGCCTGGGCCCCGCAGGCGCTCCCGGTGTGCCTCAGTTTCCCTGCGAGGGCGGGGGCCGGGATGCCCCGCGCGGATGGAGGTGCCCAGCCGTGTGTCCCTGTCCCCTCCCCAGGGCCGCTCGGGCCATGGTGTGTGCGCACACACGCGCCCGTGCTCGCTGCCCTGTGCGCACACGCGTGTGCAACCGTGTCCAGGTGTGCACAGGCACGCACACACCGAGATCCCCACACGGACCCCGCCGCTGCTCCCCGGGTTCCGCGATGCTTCAGAAGGGACCCCATGTGTCCCCCTGTCCCCATCCCCACACCCCATCCAGGCCACCGTTCCCCCGGCCCCCTACCCGCCCCCGCCTGGCCCCGTGTCCCCCTTCCCCACCGTGGCCCCTCTCCCCTCCCTCGGCCCAGCTTTTTCCCTTCCAGCTCCCTGTTTGAAGCTATTTTTTCCACAGCTCCTGCCAAGAGCCGCTAATGAGAAACAAACGGGCTCCTCGGCCGCGGCTGCTCCCGGCCCACACACCTCCGGCCGAGGGGCTGGGGCTGCACCTCCCGGTGCCCTCCTGGCAGCGGCCCCGGGCACCTGCATCCTCCCCATCTGGCACCGGCACCGGGCATCTGCATCGCGCCCATCTGGCACCTCCGTCCTCACCGTCAGCACCGTCCCTGAGCACCTCCATCCTCCCTGTCCGGCACCGTCCCTGGGCATCTCCATCCACCGGCGTGCCACCATCGCCAGGTGTCTCTGTCCTGCCCATGTGCCACCATCCCTGAGCATCTTAACTGTCCCCATGTGTAACCATCGCAGGGTGTCACCAACCTCCCCATCCAGCACCATCCCTGGGCATCTCCATCCTGCCCACCCAGCATCTCCCATGGGCACCTCTGTCCTGTCCACGTGCCACTGTCCCTGGGCATCCCTGTGCTGCCCAAGTGCCACCATCCCTGGGCATCTCATCCTCTCCACTTGTCACCATCCCAGGGCATTTCCATCCTGCCACCATCCCTGGGGTCTCCACCCTGCTGCAGGGCAGGGCTGGGCCAAGGCCAGGTGCCACCGGACTCCCAGCACCTCCGTGTCCCCTGTTCCCCGGTGTCCCGTGCCCGTGACCAGGCGGGGTGCCAGAGAGGTGCCGGGGGCGGGGTGGAGCGAGGTGTGAGGGAGTCCCGAGCTGTCCCCCCGCCGGGTCCCCCGGTCCCCCGCCCGCCCCGGGCTCAGCCGGGGCCGCAGCCAAGCCCGTGCTGTTCCAGTTGGCCCCGGCCCGGCCCCAGTTATCGGCTGGTCACATTTTCCACTGAGCCATGTTTGTGTTTGAGCAGCGCCGGGAGGAGGGGAGGGAACTGGAGAAGGGCAGGGACCCCCCGATTCTCACCGCGGGGAGGGGGCCAGGGTGGGGGAAGGGCTTGTGGAGGAGGAGATGGGAGAGGGATTCCGGCCCGGGGAGGGAGGGCTGGCCAGGGGTGGGATTGGTACCGAGGGTGGGAGCAGCACCCGGGAACGGGAGCACGGAGCTGGGCGAGCTCAGCGCCTGGAGACGGAGCGGTACCCAGGGACGGGGACATCACCGGGCTCGAAGGGACAACAGCGGGGTGGGAGCAGCATCCGGGAACGGGAGCGTTACCCGGGGATGGGACAGAGAGCCGGCAGCGCTTGAGTTGAACATTCCCTCATCCCACCCCTGAGGCTCCCGGGACAGCGACGGCCGAGCCAACCCCACGTCAGGAGACGCCCCCTCCTCATGCCCAGGGTGTGGGGAGCAAACCCGCCTGTCTGGGGCTCCCCCGGGCCCCGGGGCCGGGCAGGTTCCTCGAGCGAGCGCGCCTCGGCCAGGCCGTGCCGGAGGGACGTCACGGGGCCGGATCCTCGCCCTGCTTCCTCGAAGGAGCCGCCGCTGCCGCTGCCAGGGTGACGCTGGCGGCTCGGGGCTGACCTGCTTTCTCTCCTCCAGCCCTCTCCCGCTCCGGCATCCCTCCGGCATCCCTCCGGCCGGGCTCGGCCCCGCTGCGCCGCCAGCGCCGACGGCTTCCTGCGGAGGCGGAGGAATTTGGCTCCCGGCCGCGGGGCTGGAGCCGGACACCGCCGGCAGCGCGGCCACCCGGCACCGCTGCGGGACAGCCGGCGTCCCACCGGCACTGGGACCGGGAACGGGACCGGGAACGGGCTCCGGGTGCCACCGCGGCCATGGCGGCGTCGGGTGGGGTCGAGGTGTCCCTTGGGGGTCTGTCCCTGAGAGCACACGCGTGACACCGGCGTGTGGCTGCACACGCAGGGACTGCACATGCCTGACACACCTTTGCACACGCAGGGGTCACACCCACGGGGCTGCACCCGACTTGTGTGGGGGTGGAGAAGGGCCAGAGGGCCAGAGGGATGGGGGATAAATAAGTAAAAAGGGTGTAAATAGTCAGAGGGGTGGGTGGTGGCATGGGTGAATAGAGGGATGGATGGATGGATGGATGGATGGATGGATGGATGGATGGATGGATGGATGGAGGGATGGATGGAGGGATGGAGGGATGGAGGGATGGATGGAGGGATGACAGGTTACGTGAGAGAAGGGACAGACAGGCAGCTGGCACAGGGGACAGCGACATGGCCAAGGGACACTTCATGGTGTGGCAGCATCAGCCCCTAAAAGCCTTGAGTTTTATCCAGGTGTCAGTGGTGTCCCGAAGCCCTTGGGGGCGGCACCCAGAGTGTCCCCATGGCACAGCCCCGTGTGCCGGGCCTGCCGGTGCCCACGGGATGCGCTGTGCCCACGGGCAGTGGTGCAGGACGTGCCTTTTTCTGGCCCTGACCTACCCAGGCTCGGGCGCGGCTGCCCCGGCGTGTCCTGCCCTCGGCACCGCCTGTGCCAGCACCGGGCAGGGCACGGGGGCTCTGGCGGTGACACCGCTGGGGTGCAGCCCCGCAGTGCCGGCCCTGGCACGGCTCCAGCGCTGCCCGCGGTGTTGTCCCCAAGGGCTGCCAGAGGCACATCCCAGCCCTGCCTGTGGCACAGTGCGGCACGTCCCTGTTCTGTCCCACGGCACAGTGTCCCCAGCCCTGTCCATGGCACAGCGTGGCTTGTCCCCAGCGCTGCCCAGGGCCCAGCCCTTCCTGTGGCACAGCGTGGCACATCCCAGGCCTGCCGGTGGCACTGTCCCCAGCCCTGCCCATGGCACAGCGTGGCACGTCCCCGCCTTGCCAGTGGCGGTGTCCCCAGCCCTGCCCGGTCCCCTGCCAGCCCCTCGGGCCGCTGTCCGGGCGGGTGGTCCCTGAGCTGAGCCCCCCCCCGGGTGAGCAGGGTGGGGCCCGGCCCGGCACAAGGCGGGGGATCCCCCGCGGCCCCCCGGCCCCCCCAGCTCCCGGCACGGCTCCCGGGCCCCCCTCCCGCTGCCGACGTGGAGGCTGTGCCGGAGACGTGTCAGGGGTGGGGTGGGAGCCAAGGGCATCGCCTGCGCCTGCCCCACGATTCGGCAGAGCCGCCCCGCCAAGGGAGGGGCAGCGGCCGGAGGAATGTCCCGGCACCGGCCGGGTCCCCGCGGGCCGCCACCGCCGCTGTCCCCGTGTGGGGGGGTCACGGCCGCTCCCCGCGGGGCTCCCCCGTGGGGCGGGGGGGGGGGATGGGGAGCGGGAGCCCCCCTTGGCCCCTCTGCTGCCTCTCCCGGGGTCTGTGCGGGCACCGCGGGGGGGTCCCCGGCCCCGCCCGTGACGTGGGGACACCGTGGACACCCCCGGCCCCGCCGTGCCTCAGTTTCCCCTCACACGTGTGCAGGGCCAGGGACGAGCCCGGCGGGTGTGGGTGGCGGGTTTTTTTTTGGGAGGGGGGCAGGGGAAGACTTTTAAAGTTTTTTGGCTTTGCCCCAGTTTCATCGCTCCGAAAACCTTTTGTTGGGGGGCCACGCCCCCTCCCGAGCAGGCCACGCCCACGCGGTCACGCCACGCCCCTTTCGCCCCAATTCCCCCCCTTCCAGCCCGCCCCCCCCCCCGCTCTATTTCCACGACGGCCGAATCCCGCTGCCAGAGGGACGTGGCGGGGGTGGGGGGGGACACCGTGGGGATGGGGAGGACACCGTGGGAATGGGGGGCACATGGAAAGGATGAGGGGACCCCACCAGAAATGGGGATCCGGTGCAGATGGGGGGACGCTATGGGGATCGGGGGACACTGCAGGAATGTGGGACATCCCATCAGGAATGGGGCCCCCGTGGGGACGGGGGCATAACGGTGGCGCTGGGGGAGCCCCGTCAGTTTGGGGGATTCCGTGGGGCTGGGGGGGACCCGGGAGGGACGGGGGGACACTCCCAGGCTGTGAGGGAAGAGTTAACCCCCCCGGCTGTGCCGGTCCCATCCCCTGGCAGGGAACTGGGATGAACTGGGGGAGCAGGCAGGGAGGGCCGGGAGGAAGGTGCTGACGTGGGGCCGGGGAGAAGGAGGAGGAGGAGGAGGCGGAAGAGCTGGAGCTGGAGCATCGCTGCTGCTGGGCCGAGCTCCAGCTGGAGGGACCCTCGCTGAGGGGGCACCAGCCCCGCGCCCCCTGCCCGGCCCCAGCTCTTCCTGGGCTCAGACCCCCACCCCAGAGCCCCTCAACCCAACAACCCGAACCACCCAAATACCCCAATCCATGAACCCCAACCACCCAAATACCCCAACCAACCCCAACCACCAATCCCCCAACCCCAACAACTGAGAACCCCAACTCAAAACGCCCAATAACCCAAATACCCCAACCCACGAACCCCAACCACGTCCAGCCCACCAACCCAGATACCCCAACCCAACACCCCTAAACCCCAAACTCCAAATACTCTACCCCAAGTAACCACCCAGCCCAAACAGCCCCAGGAACCCGAGGACCCCAACCCATCGACCCCAAGCACCAACCCAAGCACCCAAACCACCTGAGGACCCCACCCCGACAGCTCCTCCCACCAACCCAAATACCCCAACCCCAATCCAGGAGCCCCAGCCAAGGCCTGGCTCCCCGCTGGCAGTCAGACCCCCCTCAACCCGGCAGCTTTTGGGGGGAGGTTGGTGCCGGTTCAGCCCTTTGGGATCCAGGGGATGCTCCACAGCTCTGCCCCCACCCAAAGCCACCAAACCTTCACCCCCACCCCCCTGCGGGGCTCTTGGGGTTTTCAGCCCCTTGCACCAAGGTTTTGGGGTACAGCCCTCCCCAAGGGGACCCCCGGGACCCCCCCTGCCTCGCGGGGGCGGCGATGGGGGCGGCGGAGGGTGCGAGGCGGGTTCTGGCAGCACCACGGCGCGGCCACGTGGCACCGGAGCCACCGTCCCCGCCGGGCTGCGGGCGCCGGTCCAGCCACGGCCGATGAGGTCACCGGGAGAGCTCCCAGCCAGGCTCCGGAGCCGCCGGCAGCGCGGGAGCGCTCGCGTTCCCATTCCTGTCCCCAGCCCCAGCCTCTCCCCGTGCCCATTCCTGTGCCCATCCCGTCTTCAGCACTGTCCCCATCCCTGTCCCACCGCGCCTCATCCCCCTCCCTGTCTCCATCCCTGTCCCCATCCCCACAAGGAATGAACCCAGCACATCCCGGGGATGTTTTTCCTAGGGTTCAGGGATGAGGAATTCCCTCCCCGGGGGACTTTGGGGTGCCCTAGATACCCCCACATCCCCCCAGGCTCACGGCCCGGCCGGGGTCGGACTGGGGAGCATCGCCCCCTCCCTGGATTGCCCCCGGGCTGGGGGTGGGGGCAGCGAATTCTTCAATGAAACTGAGGAGGAGGAGGAGAAGGGAAAAAAAAAAAAAAAAAAAAGAGGAATAAAAAGGGGAAAAAAAAGGAAAAAAAAAGGGAGTCAGGAACGGAAAATGTTCGGCGTGGAGCTCGTCCCTCAGAGTTTCCATCCGGGCTCTGCGAGCCCAGAGCTGGGCGGCTGCTCCCGGCCTGGGACACCCTCCAGAGCCCCCCGACACCCAAAACCCCCCCCCCCAGATACCCCCAGCTCTGCTCCAGACCCAGGTCCCGGGGTGAGGGGGTGCAGGGGGGGGATGAGCCCCCCAGGAGGGGCCCAGCCCCTGGGAGGGGTCACACCCTGACTCCCCATCCCGCGGGACCCATCCCAGGTGGCCGAGCAGAACCAGGTCCCCTCCTCAGCCCGGGGGTCCTGGGTGGGGACACGACCACCCCGCTGCAGCCCCCCGGGCCGGCGGTGCCCCCGCCGAGGGAGGAGCGGCGTTGGCATCCCGGAGGCCAATTTAAGCAATTTTCCCTGGAAATAGCCGGGAGTCGCGGCCGTGATTACGGGGTTCTGCCCTGACGCCGCAATTGAGGGCGCCCAGGGCCGGAGGCCACCAGGAATAGCCGGGGCGGTGCCGGGCTGCGGCCGCGGAGGGGGAAACTGAGGCACCGCGTCGCCCACCACGTCCCCATGGGGAGGTGACAAGTGGGGGGGGAGGATCGCGTGGATCGGGTCTGAGCAGGGGGGGTCTCGAGAAACACCCCCCCCCCCCAAAAGGGGCTTCCTGGTGGTGGCACGGTGGGTTTGGGGGGACACCGCGCTCCCTTGGGGACATCAGCGTGGGGACCCCCCTTTTGTGGGGTCAAACACCTGCGTGTCACCTCCCGGCAGGGCACCGCCCTCACCCTCACCGGGACGGCCACCAAGAGGGGGGGGGGACACGCCCCAGTGGGGTCCTGTGGGTGCGGGATGGGGAGGGGGCGCCGGGGGGGACACAGGGCCCGGGAGCGGCTCCCGGGGCTGCCGAGGGAAGCGCGGGGGGAGAAAAAAGGGAATTAATCCGATCCATGTGTCCGGGCTGCCGGGAGGAGTTAACTCGCTCCAGATGCCGCTGTCTGCTCCAGCTCCTCGGCAAACAAACCCCGCACCCTCCCCCAAAACCCCCCCCGCACCCCCTTTTTCCGTCCGTCCTACCCAAAAGGAGTGGGGGGGCTTCCCCCCTTCATCCTCGCCCCCCACCCTCGGGGCGACCCCTGGCCCGGAGGTGGCCAAAGGGTTTTTGGGGCACCCGCCGGCTTTTTGGGGCATCCATAAACTTTTGGGGCACCCACTGCATTTTTGGGCATCCCTCAGCTTTTTTGGCGCGACCGCTAATTTTTTGGGGTGATCTCCCAGTTTTTGGGGTGACGGCCAAGTTTCTGGGGTGACCCCCATCTTTTTGGGGTGGCCGCCTCCATTCCCACCCCTTGGGCCACATGCCCAGTTTGCACCAGTAAAAACCAGTCTGGAACATGCGGGAAAAGCTCTGGGATTCCCCCAAAAGCTGAGGGGGGGCTGAGTGGGGCACCCCCGTCCCCGACACCCCCAAGGAGCGGGAGGGTCCCGGGTAGGTGCCCCCGCCCCGAGCACCCAAAATCCTGCAGGAGCCCAGGCCTGCGCTCGGCGTCTCCCATCCCGTTTCTGAGGATCCTAATGACTTTTCCAGCCTTTTTTTTTCATAATCTTCTTCTTCTTCTTCTTCTTTATTTTTTTTTAATTCAAAGTGGGAATTCTTCCCTTTTCCCAGCCCCCAACCCCTTGTCCCACATTCCTGGGGCGGGCGGCCGGGGGTTGATGAGGTGGCATCATCCCGTCCTTCCCCCCTTTTTCTTTTTTTTCCCCTCCCTCTCCATATATACATAAAGAAAAAAAAAAAAAAAAAAGGAAAAAAAACACCCAGGCCGATGACATTCTTTTCTTTTCTGTCATGCTGCAAAAATTAAAGACACATCTTCAGCCTGGAGCCCGGCCAGGGCTTTTCGAGTCGCCAGGGCAGGATTGGAGGAGGCTTCGCCTGCAACGTGTCTCGGATGCATGGATACAGGGCTGGAGAATGGAATCGGGGCTGGAGAGTGGAATCGGGGCTGGATATGGGGCTGGGGACAGGGCTGGGACACCGGCGTGGGCACACGTGTGACCCCCCCAGCCCTCCTCCAGTGTGTTTTATTTAATATTTAAATTTAATGGCAAGAAAACAAAATCTCCCGGTGGCACCAAGGGGGGGTGACGTGTCCTGTGTCGTCCCCCCCCCCCCCCCCCCCCCCCCCCATTATTTCCTTGTTAAATTGCACGGATTTGGGGTTTTCCTGGGAGAAAATCAAAGAATGTCTTAGTGGGTTCACTCTGCAGTGCTCCCAGTGCTCCCAGTATTCCCAGTATTCTCAGTATTCCACTGAGCCTCTGAGTGGGCAGCACAGTGGCAGGAGGGACTAGCGGAGTGCTCCCAGTATTCCCAGTATTCCCAGTATTCCCAGTCTTGCACTGATCCTCAGCACGGTGGCGGGAGGGCAGGCAGAGGTGTGAGGGCTGAGCCCAGCTCTCCCAGCGCTCCCAGAATTCCCGGAATTCCAACCAGACTGAGAGCCCTCAGCGCAGTGGCGAGAGGGACAAGCGGAGTGCTCCCAGTGCTCCCAGTGCTCCCAGTACTCCAATGAGCCTTCAATCCCAGCGACAGGGTGGACAGAGGCTGAGTAAGCCCAGTTTGCCCAGTTCTCCCAGTATTCCCAGTAATCCAATGAAGCTCCAAGCCCTCAGTACCCTGGTGGGGGGGACGAATGGAGGTGTGAAGGCTGAGCCCAGTGTTCCCAGTTCTCCCAGTATTCCCAGCATTCCAATGAGCCTTTAAGCCCTCAGCACAGTGGTGGGGAACAGAGTGAGCCCAGTGTTCCCAGTACTCCCAGTATTCCACCAAGCCTTCAATCCCTCAGCACAGTGACAGGAGGGACAAGCAGAGCGCTCCCAGTGCTCCCAGTGCTCCCAGTGCTCCCAGTGCTCCCAGTATCCCGTGAGCCCACAGCCCCTCAGCACAGCGTGGGGGGCACAAGGGCTGAACCCACCTTTTCTCTCCCCCCCAGCCCCATTTCCCACCCCATTCCCTAAAAAGCCCCCCTGGAAAGCGGGAGCTCCCCCTCCCGCGGGTGCCACATTGGCCGTGTCCCTCCCCGCTCCGCTCCCGAGCTCCCGGCCCTGGTACAGACGTGGATTTTTTTGGCTGTAATTACACCCTCCCCAAATTGCACGGTAGGTTGTGGATCATTGTCCAGGAGCTTTTGCTTTTTCCAACCAACGTGGCTCCTTCAAATGTGGAAACGGCCGTGGAGCCGTGCCAGGGGGGGAGCGAGGGGAGCGAGAGCAGCGAGGGAAAGGAAGGGAAAAGAGGGAAAGAAAGGGCTAAAACCACGAAGTGAGTGGGTTTGGGGGAGGGGTTTGGGGTGTCTGTGGTTCTTGGAGGGGCTGCGGGGTTGGGGTCCCTCAGGGGATGCTCTTGGGGACCGTCCAAGGGATGCTCTGGGACGGGTGGCCTTGGCCCTGCACCGTGCTGGGGTTTGGTCCGCTGGAGGAGGGTTCCCGTGGGGAGCCGTGGGTGGGTTTTGGGGTGTCCCAGCTGCAGGGCGGCTGTTTGGGGGGGGGGGGGGGGGGGGGGATTCCAGGGCCTTGCTGCAGCTCCTGGCGTCGCGTGGCACCGGGGTCCCCAAAGCGCCACGTGCCACATCGTCTGTCCCCACCCACCCAGCCCTGCCGAACCTCCGAGTGTGCAAAACCCCCCCAAAATCACAACCCCCGCCAAAATCCGCACCCCAAACCCCCCGTAAGCCCCGGCCCGGCCATCCCGGCCCCTGCCCCGCTGCGGAGCACACGCGTGTGCTCGGCCGTGTGTGCGTGTGCTCGCCTGTGTTTGCGTGTGCACAGACACACGGCCCGGGGGGGGGCAGGGGGTGCCCCCCGACTCGCTGGGTGCCTCTGATTGGCCGAGGGGGCCGTCCAAAATCCGCTGCTCGCGCCTGGTCCCACCTCTCGCCGGCGGAGCATCGTATAAAAGGGCCGGCGGAGAAGTGGGCAAAGGGCAGTAGGAAGTTTCTGCTGGGGTCTGGATTTGGAGCTCCAGGGTTGGATCGGCCCCGTATGACCCCAAGCTAAGAACAAAAGAGACCCCAAAGAGTCTACATGTCTAATATTTAGACATGTTCAGCTTTGTGGATTCTCGGTCACTGCTGTTGATAGCAGCGACTGTCCTACTCACCCGCGGGCAAGGAGAGGAAGACAGTGAGTAGTGGGCGCTGGGTGATGCTCCTCACCCCGGTGGGACGCGGGGAACGGGGTGGGACGGGGTCCGGCGGCACCGGCAACGCCCGGTCCGGCTGCCCTGGGGTGGGCAAGGAGGAACTCGGGGTGGGCGTGCGGAGCGGAGAAGGGGAATTAGGGGGAAAGCAGGGAAATGAGGGGAAAATTCAAAAAGAAAAGAGAAGAGGGTTCGGGGGGTTTGGGGTTGGGAGAAAAGGGGTTTAGGGGAGCTGTGGGGGTGAGGAGTCGGGGCGCCCTGCCAAGAGCGGGGATGGAAGGAAGGGTGGAGAGGATCCGGCGGGGAAGGAGGGAGCCGGGACGGAGGGGAGGAGGAGGAGGAGGCCGGGAAGGGAAAGGAAAGGGGGGAAAGAGCGCGGGAGAGAGGAGAGGGGGGAGAGGAGGGAGAGGGGGGGGCCCAGCCCCGGGATCTGCGAAAGCCATCAGGAAAGAATTAGAAAAGTCTCGGATGATTCATAAGCAAAATGTTTCGGCAGCCGGGGGAGCGGGGGCTGCCAGCGGCGCGGGCCGGGGGCACGGCCGGGGTCACCCCCCACGCCACGGCCCCCGTGCCCCGCTGCCACCTGCGCCAGGGGACACGGGGGGACCCTGGGCCCGGTGCCCATCGCTTTTTGCCCAATTTTGTCCTTTTTTTTTGGGGAACTTCTTTGGTGCTTAAAAAAAAATTATGAATATTATTATTGTTGTTATTATTATTGTTATTATTATTATGCATTTTGCACTGACAATGCCCATCCCGCATTTCCCCTTCTCCATTCCCCATTTCCCGTTCTCCGCCCTTCATTTCCCATTCTGTATTTTGCATTTTCTTTTTCCAGAAGAATTTTACATTTTCCAGTTGCTCTTTTTTTTTTCTTTTTACATCTTTTTTTCTTTTTTTTTCCTTTTTCTTTGCCTTTTTTGCCCCCTTTTCCTTTTTTATCTCTTTGCATTTTTTTTTTTTTTTTTTTGGTGTGGGGTTTCCACGAGCTGGTGCAGCCCCTCGCCCCCTCCCCACCCCAGGACCCTTCCCCACCGTGGGGCCACCCCCGGGCCTGGCTGCTCGCCCTGCGCTCCCCTCCCCACGCAGCCCCCGCCCGCCTCCACTCTCTGGCCTCCCGTTCCCCGATCCCATCTGGCCCGATCCAGCCGCATCCCGCAGCCGCCTGGATCTAATTTCAGCCCAGACTTTGGGGCCAGCCCGCCCCGTCCCATCCCACCCATCCCATCCCACCCCAGCCCACCCCGCCCCGTCCCTGTCGCGCTCCCCACGGGTGACGGGGACCCCCCTGCCCTGGGGGCTGTTTGCCTTGGCCCCATCCGCACGGAGCGAGTGGCTGGAGGGATTTTTTGTTTAAATTCCAGCGTATGTGGGAAGAGTTTATTGTGGAGCTTTTCCCGTGTCACCGCGCTGGGCTGATGAGAACCAGATGAAGGGAGAAGCGCCGCGGGAGCGGGGAGGGGGCTGAGGGGAGGGGGGAGAGCCGGGCAGGCTCCGTTCCGCCCCTCCTGACGCCGCTCCCGCCCCGTCCCAGTCCAAACCGGGAGCTGCATCCAGGATGGGCTCACGTACAACGACAAGGACGTGTGGAAACCAGAACCGTGCCAGATCTGCGTCTGCGACAGCGGCAACATCCTGTGCGACGAGGTGATCTGCGAGGACACCTCCGACTGCCCCAACGCCGAGATCCCCTTCGGAGAGTGCTGCCCCATCTGTCCCGACACCGACGGTACCGCGACACCCCCCCAGCGATGTCCCAGCGCCCCCGGGGACCGGCGGGCCCAGTGTTCCCTCCCCCCCCCTCCGGGTGTCTGGGCTGTGGGATGGGTGTGGGGTGGGTGATGCTGCGCTGCTCTGAACCCCCTTTTTCCCCCCACAGCCTCCCCTGCCTACCCAGAGAGTGCTGGAGTAGAGGTAAGGGCTCCCCAAAACGCAGCCCCCCAAATTTCACACCAGCCCCGCCCCCATATTTGGAGCCCCCCTTTTCTAACCTGTTCTGTCTCTGCCCCACAGGGTCCTAAAGGAGACACCGGCCCCAAAGGAGACAGGGTGGGTGTTTCCTGCCCCCAGAGCCCCCCGCTCTGCAGAGACCCCCTCACCCCACTGGAGCTCACTCCCTCTTCTCTCCGCAGGGACTCCCCGGCCCCCCCGGCAGAGATGGAATCCCAGGACAGCCCGGACTCCCAGGACCCCCCGGCCCTCCCGGTCCCCCAGGCCTCGGCGGAGTGAGTGTGGGGGGGTCCCTGGTGGCGCAGCTCCCCGGGGGTCCCGTGCCCCGCTCACCCCCTGCTCTCCCTCTCCCGCAGAACTTCGCGCCCCAAATGTCCTACGGCTACGACGAGAAGGCCGGAGGCATGGCCGTGCCCGGGCCCATGGTGAGCCCGGGGACATGGGGGACACCAGGGGACACGGGGGGACATGGGAGGACAAGAGGGGCACAGGGGGTGGGTGGGGATGAAGCTGGGCAAGGAGACAGGAGCCCTCCCTGTGCCAGTGATGTCACTGGGCACCAGGACATGGCAGGGACGGGAGGATGCTGGGCCTGGAGGGGACAGGGATGGGGACAGGGATGGGGACAAGGATAGGGACAGGGAATGAGTGGGGATAGGGACAGGGAATGAGTGGGGATGGGGACAGGGATTGTGACAGGGAATGAGCGGGGATAGGGACCGGGATGGGGTAGCAGTGGGGACAAGAGATGGGTGGAGGTGGGAACAGGGATGGGGACGTGGTGTTGGGGTGGCAATGGGGACAGGCAATAGGGACAATGCAATAGGGGCAATGGGGACATGGCAGTAGGGACAGGAATGGGGTGGCAGTGATGACAGGGAGTGGTTGGTGATGAGGACAAGGAAAGGGGGTGATGGGGACAGGGAGGAGGTGGTTTTGGGACAGTGATGGGGTGGAAGTGAGGACAGCAGTGGCCTGGGGGTGAGGTGGCAACAGGGCCCAGTGGATCCATCAGTGGGGTGGTGATGGGGACAGGGACAGGGACAAGGTGACAAGGCACTGACTCCTCTTCTCTTTCTGTTCTCCCCAGGGCCCAGCTGGTCCCCGTGGTCTCCCTGGCCCTCCCGGTGCTCCTGTGAGTGTCACTTCTTCCTGTCCACTTGGGTTTGGGGACAAACAACCCCCAGGGCCCCTCTGGGTGGTGGTGGGACAGGTCAGGGGATGTCCCACCCTTCCTGCCAGCTACAGAAGCACGTGGGGACAACATCCTGTTGCTACAAGGACACCGCCACTGCCACTGGGGGATCCAGACCCAAACTTCACACTTTCTGACCCATTTTTTTCTCTTTATTTTTTCCCCACAGGGTCCTCAAGGTTTCCAAGGCCCCCCTGGTGAACCCGGAGAGCCCGGTGCTTCTGTGAGTGCTGTCACCTGCTGCTCCAGCTGATGTCCCCTGGGGTTGGGGACAGTGCTGCTGTTCCCAGATCTGGCTGTGGCCACACTGTCCCTGCTCTGGGATCCATGGGAGTGGGGCTGGCAGGGCCTGGCACTGCCCAGGGTGGGTGGCAGGGTGACAGGGGGCAGTTGTCACCCCCAGCACCCTCATCCCTGCCCTCCCTCTCTCCTAGGGCCCCATGGGTCCCCGAGGTCCAGCTGGCCCCCCTGGCAAGAACGGAGATGATGTAAGTGGCCTGTCCATGGGGTCCCCTCCCCAGTTTGGGGCCTGGTGGCCCTGCCAGCCCCCCCAGGCGAGCAGGAGCTGCCTGGCTTGGGGACGTGCCACCAACGCGGTGTCCTTGTCCTCAGGGTGAAGCTGGCAAGCCTGGCCGCCCCGGAGAGCGGGGTCCCCCCGGCCCCCAGGTGAGACACACGAGGAGACACCCCCAGCTGTCCCCCCCTTGGGGACAGGGTGCTGTGGCGTGGGGACAGCCCCCCCAGCACCTCCATCACCACCTCTCGTTTCCCCCAGGGTGCTCGAGGTCTCCCCGGAACCGCCGGCCTGCCAGGCATGAAGGGACACAGAGTGAGTCCCCCCCCCCCGTGCTGGTGACATTCAGGGGCGGGGGACCCCTGACCTCACCAAGGGTCCCCTCCTGACCCCCCACCTCTTCTCCCTCCTGCCCCCCAGGGTTTCAGTGGTCTGGATGGTGCCAAGGGTGAGCCTGGACCTGCTGGCCCCAAGGTGAGGAGTGGTGGCAGTGTCACCCCTGTCCTGGCAATGTCCCTGCTGTCCCCTCCTCCCCAAGGAGCAGGTCCCTCATGGTGTCCTTCCTCCTCAGGGAGAGCCCGGCAGCCCTGGAGAGAACGGAGCTCCTGGGCAGATGGTGAGTGCTGGACCCGGGGGGGTGGGGGGTTCTGGGCAAGAGGGGACAGGGATGGGGGTGACACCTGATGGGGATCCAGCTCCTCCTCAGGGATCCACCAGGGAATGGGGCGGGAGGGGTTCAACCCCTTGGAAACGTCACCGTGGGCAGCAGCAGGGGGGGCACAGGGATGGGAGGAGGCTCAGAAAGCGGGAAGTGTCCACCAGGTGACCCAAACGTGTCCTAAACCTGTCCTGTCCCCTCCCCAGGGTCCTCGTGGTCTTCCCGGGGAGAGAGGCCGTCCCGGCCCATCTGGCCCCGCTGTGAGTATTTGGGATGGGTAGGGCTGAGACCCCTGCCTGGGGCACAGGGGGCTGGGGGTCACCTGTCCCACCCGTGGGCGCCACTCACGGTGTCCCCTCTCCCCCAGGGTGCTCGTGGCAATGACGGTGCTCCCGGTGCTGCCGGTCCCCCCGTAAGTACCCCCGACCCCGTCCACCCTCCTGCAGCTTCCCGGATGGGGAATCCTGGCCGGGAGCCAGGGCTCTGCCGCCTGGGGATCCCGCCCGCGCCAGGTGTGGGGTGGGATCCCCCCTCTGACTCACGCGCTCTCTCCCACTTAGGGTCCCACTGGTCCCGCTGGTCCCCCCGGCTTCCCCGGTGCCGCTGGTGCTAAGGTAGGGCCTGCCGGACTCTGCTGGGCTGGGAGGGACTGGGGGGCGCTGGGAGCGTGGGGTGGGGGAGGACTGGGCAGGGAAGGGGCTCCGAGGCCGAAGTGCCGTGGACTGGCACTGCCTGGGGCAGGGGGACACGTGGGGACATCGCCAGCCGTGTGCCGGGCACCTCTCCCGGCTGTGCCTGCACGGGAAGGAGCTGCAGACGGAATCGCCCCTGGTGCTCACGGCTCTTCCTCCTCCTCCTCTTCCTCCCCAGGGTGAGACCGGTCCCCAGGGAGCTCGTGGCAGCGAAGGTCCTCAGGGTGCCCGCGGTGAGCCCGGTCCCCCCGGCCCTGCTGGCGCTGCCGGTCCAGCTGTAAGTGACATCCGAGGGCTCCCTGTCCTTTGGCCTCGCGTCCTGCCAGCCCCGCCGTGACCCTCCTCTTCCTCCTTCTCTCCGCAGGGCAACCCCGGTGCTGACGGCCAACCTGGTGCCAAGGGCGCGACCGTGAGTGTCCCTCGTGTCCCCCCCCGGCTGGGGCAGGAGGAGCTGTGCTGCTTCCTCACGGCCTCCTGTGCCTCTTGCAGGGCGCTCCTGGCATTGCTGGCGCTCCCGGCTTCCCCGGTGCCCGCGGTCCCTCCGGACCCCAGGGTCCCAGCGGTGCCCCCGGCCCCAAGGGCAACACCGTGAGTATCCCTGGGCTCCTCTTCCCGGGCTTGGGTCCTCTCATCTGCTCCAGGAAGTTCCTGGAGCTCCTCCTGGAGCACCTGGAGGTGCCTCCTGAGGTGTCCCATGGTCCCTTCAGCCCTGCCAGGGCAGGGCGCTGCTGGCGGTGGCAGATGCAGGGCCCTTGTCCCTCTGAGGGTTCATCAGGACGTGACTCGAGGGTCCCTCTGCTCTTCAATCCGGTGTTAAACCTTTTCCCTCTTCTCTCCCCTCCAGGGTGAGCCCGGTGCTCCAGGCAACAAGGGTGACACCGGTGCCAAAGGCGAACCCGTGAGTGACCCCCCAAGGTGTCCCTGGGGGCGCGGCCCCTCCTGGCTCCGGCCCCCCCTGGGGGTCCTCATCCCTTCGCCTCCTTC
Organism: Coloeus monedula; assembly: GCF_965178545.1. Classification (NCBI taxonomy): domain Eukaryota; kingdom Metazoa; phylum Chordata; class Aves; order Passeriformes; family Corvidae; genus Coloeus; species Coloeus monedula. The sequence goes on along the minus strand of NC_138806.1, from coordinate 6,221,561 downwards.
TCCAGGGTCCCGCTGGTGTCCAAGGCCCCCCCGGTCCTGCTGGCGAGGAAGGCAAGAGAGGAGCCCGTGGTGAGCCCGGCCCCGCTGGGCTGCCCGGCCCCGCTGGCGAACGTGTGAGTAGCAGCGTCCCTGTCCCCACCCCCGCCATGCCCCTGTCCCCATCCCCGTCCTCCTCCCATCTCCCCGTGTCCAGCGGCCGAACCCTGCGTGAGCTTGGGGACACGGTGGTGACATCCCCAGCCCCTTCAGGCTGCTCCCACTGGTGGCCATGTCCCACTCTGGCACCTCCCTCCCCTGCACCCCCAGGCCCCCCGAGGTCCCCCCGTGTCCCCACACTGACCCTGTCGTGTCCCCCGCAGGGTGCTCCCGGCAGCCGCGGTTTCCCTGGTGGTGATGGCATCGCTGGTCCCAAGGTGGGTGCCCGTGTCCATCTGCGGGACAAAGTCGCGTCAGCGGGGCTGTGGGGACTCTGGGCATTGTCACCTGTGCCCACGCAGTGGCCACAGCGTCTCCGTGTCGCTGCCACCTGCGGTGACACGGCTCTGTCCCGGTCCCCGGCTGCTGTCCTGCAGCTGGGTCACCCCTGTCCCCTCTTCCCAGGGTCCCCCCGGCGAGCGCGGCTCCCCCGGCCCTGTTGGCCCCAAAGGATCTCCTGGTGAAGCTGGACGCCCCGGGGAACCCGGACTCCCCGGTGCCAAGGTGAGCGGGCGCAGTGACACGGTGACACGGAGCCATGTCGGCACGGGCACTGGGCTGTCCTGCTCTCTGTACCGACGGAGGAGCCGCTTTCCAGGATGCTCCCGTTCTCTGGAGCATCCCCTGGGATTCCTGAGCTCCTGACCCCCCCCTCCCGCTGCCTCGCAGGGTCTGACTGGAAGCCCCGGGAGCCCCGGTCCCGACGGCAAGACCGGCCCCCCTGTAAGTTGTCCCCGCTGATGTCCCCTCCTCCCCTGGCTCGCCACGAGCCCAGCTAACGGGGCGCTGGCTCCCCCCGACAGGGTCCCGCTGGTCAAGACGGACGCCCCGGCCCCCCCGGCCCCCCCGGAGCCAGAGGCCAGGCCGGCGTGATGGGATTCCCCGGCCCCAAAGGCGCTGCGGTGAGTGCCACCGTACCTGAGGGACCCCGCCTGCCTCCACCGCCACCAGCCGGGAGCTCAGGGGACCTGTCCCCCCTCCCCGGTGTCGTCACGGGGCTCATCCCGATCTGCTTTTAGGGCGAACCCGGCAAACCTGGCGAGAGAGGAGCTCCCGGTCCCCCCGGCGCCGTGGTGAGTGTGGGGTGGGGCACAGACAGGGCGGGGGAGGTGACAGGGAGAGTGACCCCGGTGTGAGGTGACAGAGAGGGTCACCGTGGTGCGGGGTGACAGGGAGGGTGGCAGGGAGCATCACCCAGGGCATGGGGTGGCGGGGAGGGACACCCTGGCACGGGGCAGCCGGGATGGGGTGTGAATGGGGTGTGAATGGGGTGTGAGGTGGCCGAGCGGAGCAGGGAAGGCTCCAGGCCCGAGGCCGCAGCGGGATGAGGTGTTCGGGATCCCGTCCCGGTGGCTACCGGCGGTGTTGGAGCGGGGACAGCGGGCTGACGTGGCCGCGGGCAGCTCGCCGCGGTGTCTCCCTGCCTTCGAAGGATCCCGTGGCCGTGTCCAGGCCCACGCCCAGCCTGGGGGCGGGGGACACAGAGCCGTGCGGGGGCCGCTCTGAGCACCCTCCTCTCCCTCCTCCCCAGGGCGCTGCTGGCAAAGACGGTGAAACCGGTGCCCAAGGTCCCCCCGGCCCCGCCGTGAGTATCCCCCAGCCCGCGGCCACCCACGGCCGTGCCCGGCCACCGGACAAGGGGCTCGGGAGCCACCTGCCCCCCTCCATGCTTGTCCTGTGTTCCCCAGGGTCCCGCTGGAGAAAGAGGTGAACAAGGTCCCGCTGGTGCTCCTGGCTTCCAGGTGAGGGGTGTCCCCTTTCCCAGCAGGGGGACAAAGCCCCCAGGGTACGGGTGACATTTCCCTCATCCCCTCCGTGATGGCTCATGGCTCCTCTTCTTCCTCCCCAGGGTCTGCCCGGCCCTGCTGGCCCCCCTGGCGAGGCTGGCAAGCCTGGTGAGCAGGTGAGTGTGGGCACTGGGGACCCTCCTGTCCCCTCCCCGTCGCCCCTCTCCGGGTCACATCAAGGGCTGCTGGTGGGGTCCCTCCATGTGATGTCCTCCATGCAGTGGGGGAGCAGTGGGAATCCCAGCCCTACCCAGGGAATGAGGGATCCCAGGGGGCGCCCCGGGGACCCCTCTGCCTGTCCCCAGTGTCCCCAGTGTCCCCAGTGCCACCCGTTCCCCTCTGACTCGTCACTCTCTCCCTCCTGCCCAGGGTGTCCCCGGAGACGCCGGAGCCCCCGGTCCCGCCGGTGCCAGGGTAAGCTGAACCCCTCTGTGTCCCCCTGAACTCGGGGCACCCCAAAGTGCCCCAAACCCCCCTGACGGCCTCGGGCCCTCTCCTGCCTCCTCTCCCCAGGGTGAGAGAGGATTCCCTGGAGAACGCGGTGTTCAAGGCCCCCCCGGTCCCCAAGGTCCCCGTGGTGCTAACGGTGCTCCCGGTAACGATGGTGCTAAGGTAGGTGCCAGCCGGGGAGTGTCGGGGACTGTCCCCAGCTTGTGGGGCACGGCTGTGAAGGTGGCTGGGTTTGGCTTCACCCCCTCGGCTGGGACTGAGGCCGGGATGGATTTGCTGTGCTGGCATCTCACTATTCCCTGTTTTCCCTCTTTCCCAGGGCGATGCTGGTGCTCCCGGAGCCCCTGGAAACCAAGGGCCCCCCGGTCTGCAGGGTATGCCCGGAGAACGTGGTGCTGCCGGCCTGCCAGGCGCCAAGGGTGACAGAGTACGTGTCCCCGAGCCCCTTGTGTCCCCAAACCCCTGGGGTCCCCCCGGTCACCTGTTCCCCACCATCCCTGTGCCCCCCTCATCATCCCCTCGGGGCTGGATGTGTCCCCGAGCCAAGGCTGGTGGGCAGCAGCGCCCTGAGGAGGGGATGCTCTGTGTCACCTCTGTCCCCATCCCCTGGGGACAATCCCTCAGTGAGAGCCCAGCTCTCGTGAGGAGAAGGAGGATGGTCCCAGCCTGTCCCAGCGAGGATGAAGAGCCAGGGATGTCTCAGTGCAGAGAGGGGCGAACTCCTGCAAGGGACCTGTCCTTGTAACCCACGCTCGTGTCCCTCCCCCAGGGTGACCCCGGTCCCAAAGGTGCTGATGGCGCTCCTGGCAAGGACGGTCTCCGAGGCCTGACCGGTCCCATCGGCCCCCCCGGCCCCGCTGGTGCTCCCGGTGACAAGGTAGGGACGTCCCGCAGGGACAGGCGTGTCCAGGCAGCCACCGCCACCTCCTCGCCACAGCCCTGATCCTCCTTCTTTTGTTCTTCCTCCCCTTTGCCAGGGTGAAGCCGGTCCCCCCGGTCCTGCTGGTCCCACTGGTGCTCGTGGTGCTCCCGTAAGTGTCCCCTACCCTCGGAGATGGCCCTGCCATGGGTAGCCGCTCCTTGGTGGCCGTGGTGGCCGTCCCCTGCTTGTCTCACGCTGTTCCCTCCCGTCTCTCTTTCCCAGGGTGACCGCGGCGAGCCCGGCCCTCCCGGTCCTGCTGGATTTGCTGGCCCCCCTGTGAGTGTGACGGCCTCGCCTTCCCCCTCTCGGGGGGTCCGCTCCCCCTCCCCAGGGTGCTGCTGAGCCCCCCGGACTGACCCTGTCCCCCTGTCCTGCAGGGAGCTGACGGCCAGCCTGGTGCTAAAGGTGAAACTGGGGATGCTGGAGCCAAGGGTGACGCCGGTCCCCCCGGCCCTGCCGGCCCCACTGGTGCTCCTGGACCTGCTGTAAGTGCCCCCCCTCACCCTCTCCACTGGCTGGGGTGCAGCTCCACAGCACAGCTCACCCCTCTCCTCTTCCTCCTCTTCCTCCCCACAGGGTGCTGTTGGTGCTCCCGGTCCCAAAGGCGCTCGCGGAAGCGCTGGACCCCCTGTAAGTACCGGTCTTGTGGGGAGGGGGCATTTGGGGGAGTTCGGGGACCCCCCACGGCTGTGAACAACCCCAAGGTGCTTTAGCTCTTTAGCTCTGCTTCCCCGAAAACGTCTGGGGATGGCAGCAGAGGGGGGTGGCTTCATCCCAGCAGGAGATAGAGCGGAAAAGGGGGGGGTTGCCTTTATACCCCCAAAATCAGCCCCCCTGGTGGGCACTCTCCTCCGGGACACCGGGATTCCCTGTGTGATCCCCGGCCAGGGGATTGTCCCCTGGACCTTTGGATCCAACCCCACTGACTCCAGCTTTCCTCCCTTCCAGGGTGCTACTGGTTTCCCTGGTGCTGCTGGACGCGTTGGACCCCCTGGCCCCTCTGTGAGTACCCCTGGGGGGGAGATGTGGGGGGCTGGTGCTGGGGGCACAGGACAGGAGGTGCTGGGCACCATCCAGGTGCTGCGCCCTGTCCCACTTGGCACCGGGACACCGCTGGCCGCCCCTCAGCCGGCAGCGAGGGGGTCCCGGCCTGACGGCACCGCCTCCCCCCCTCGCAGGGCAACATCGGCCTCCCCGGCCCGCCCGGCCCCAGCGGCAAAGAAGGTGGCAAAGGACCCCGCGGTGAGACCGGCCCCGCTGGCCGCCCCGGAGAGCCGGGACCCGCCGGCCCCCCCGGCCCCCCCGGCGAGAAGGGAGCCCCCGGCGCTGATGGCCCCATCGTGAGTGACCGCCCTGCCCCGACCCCTCTGCGGGTCACCCCCTCTCGCCGTCCCCTCCGCCGCGGGGGTGACGCCCGCCGCTGCCCCCGCCCTGAGGCTCTGTCCGTCCCCGCAGGGCGCTCCCGGCACCCCCGGACCCCAAGGTATCGCCGGCCAGCGCGGTGTCGTCGGTCTCCCCGGACAGAGAGGCGAGAGAGGCTTCCCTGGGCTGCCCGGCCCCTCCGTGAGTACCGGGGGCTCCCGGGAACCGAGGACACCGTCCCCTCCCCGAGGTGGGTGTCCAGCGGTGTCTGACCCCCCCGTTGTGTCCCCCCGCAGGGTGAACCCGGCAAACAAGGTCCCTCCGGCTCCCCCGGCGAGCGCGGCCCCCCCGGTCCCATGGGCCCCCCCGGCCTGGCCGGACCCCCCGGAGAAGCCGGACGCGAGGTGAGTGAGTGACCTTGGGGGCGGGGGGGCACGGACCACCCCGTGCTGAGGACGTGCCCGCTCAGGGCACCGATGGGGGCTGCCCGTGGGGGGCTCAGTGAGACCCTCGGTACCTCCCACCCCTAACGGGGGTCTCTGCTCCCTCTAGGGCTCTCCCGGTGCTGAAGGTGCCCCCGGCCGTGACGGTGCTGCTGGTCCCAAGGTGAGTGGGCTCTGACGGGGCACGGGAGGGGTGATGGGGCAGTGCTGGACCACACTGACCTCTCCTCTTCCTCCTCCTCCTCCTCGCAGGGTGATCGTGGTGAGACCGGCCCCGCCGGCCCCCCTGGTGCTCCCGGTGCCCCCGGTGCCCCCGGCCCCGTCGGTCCTGCTGGCAAGAACGGAGATCGCGGTGAGACCGTAAGTGATGCTCTTCCCACAGCTCCCCTGGCACCCCCCGGGCCGGGGACACCCCAAACGGGCCCCGTTCTGGGGTCTGGTCCCGGGCTCAGCTCTTGCTGCTGGAAGGAGCTTCCCCAGGAAGCCACAGGGGCCACCACCCTGCAAAGGGCAATGCCAGGGATGCCACCACCCCGCTCGGGGGTCCCTGAGCATCTCAGGGTGGTTCTGCTCCAAGCCAGCAGCAGCAGGAGGTGCAGGACGCTCTAACCTGTCCCCTTGTCTCCTGTCCCAGGGTCCCCAAGGTCCCGCTGGCCCCCCTGGTCCTGCTGGTGCTCGTGGTCCTGCTGTAAGTGATGTTCTGCTGCGTCCTCCTCGGTGCCTCTGTGTCCCCACAGGCGTGGGGACAGTGACTGGCCTGGACCTCACTCAACTCATCTTCCTCCTCCTCCTCCTCCTCCTCCTGCAGGGTCCACAAGGTCCCCGTGGTGACAAAGGTGAAACCGGTGAACAGGGTGACAGAGGCATGAAGGGTCACAGAGGCTTCTCTGGTCTCCAGGGCCCACCTGGTCCTCCCGTAAGTCCCGTGGGGTGACGGTGACCGCAGACGCTGCTGCACGTCCTGGAGGCAGCACGAGGCGCTGATGTCACCTCTGATGTCGTTTCTTCTTCTTCCTCCTCGATTGTCACAGGGCTCTCCTGGTGAACAAGGTCCTTCTGGTGCTTCTGGTCCCGCCGGTCCCAGAGTGAGTCCCGGGATGAGCTGTGACATCCAGCCACGACCGTGGCACCGCAGGGGGGGCGGGGGGTCGCCATTGCCGTCGTGTTTCCCGTGGGGACGTGGGTCGGGGCTGGAGGGGACAGCTCTGTCCGGGCTGCACGGCCACGCTCACCTTTTCCTCCTGTCCCGCAGGGTCCTCCCGGCTCCGCTGGTGCTGCTGGCAAGGACGGTCTGAACGGGCTGCCCGGCCCCATCGGCCCCCCCGGCCCCCGCGGCCGCACCGGCGACGTCGGCCCCGTCGTACGTCTCAACCCCTCCGCCCTTCCGGAGCCGCCCGCCTTCACCGCCCGCTCCTCCATCATCATCCTCCTCCTCTCCTCCCGCAGGGTCCCCCCGGCCCCCCCGGGCCCCCTGGTCCTCCCGGCCCCCCCAGCGGCGGATTCGACTTCAGCTTCCTGCCCCAGCCACCCCAGGAGAAGGCCCACGACGGTGGCCGCTACTACCGGGCCGATGACGCCAACGTGATGCGCGACCGCGACCTGGAGGTGGACACCACCCTCAAGAGCCTGAGCCAGCAGATCGAGAACATCCGCAGCCCCGAGGGCACCCGCAAGAACCCCGCCCGCACCTGCCGTGACCTGAAGATGTGCCACGGCGACTGGAAGAGTGGTCAGTGTCCCCTCGGTCCCCGCTGGCCCCTCAGGGCTCTCACCTCCATCTCTGTCCCCTTTGCTGCTCCTCACCTCTGTCCTTCTTCCACCCCCGGGTTCATCCTCACCTCCCCTCCTCTGTCCTGTCTCTCCCGTCTGCTCTCCCGTCCATCCTCCATCCTCCATCCTCCATCCCTCCCTCTCCCATTTGCTCCTCTTCTTCTTCCTCTTTTCCTGTGGCTGGTCCATGCTCCTCCCCCGGCTCCCTCCTTTCCCCTCCTCACCTCTCTCCTCATCTCCCATGGCTGCTCCTCACCTTCCTCCTTCTTTCCTTCATCCTCGGTCTCTCCCATCCTTCATCTCTCAGCTCCCATCCCTCACCCATCCCTCTGCTCCTTGCCTCCATTCTCCATCCCCTGAGTCTGTTCCTCACCCTCATCCTTCATCCCTCCTGGCTATTCCTCACTCCCATCCCTCTGGCTGTCCCTCCCCTCCATCCCCCTCCTTCCCCTGTCCCTGACCCCGTCCCTGTTCCCTCAGGCGAGTACTGGATCGACCCCAACCAAGGCTGCAACCTGGACGCCATCAAGGTCTTCTGCAACCTGGAGACAGGCGAGACATGCGTGTACCCGACCCAGGCGTCCATCGCCCGCAAGAACTGGTACCTGAGCAAGAACCCCAAGGAGAAGAAACACGTCTGGTTCGGCGAGACCATGAGCGACGGCTTCCAGGTGAGCCCGGGGGCCGCGGGGGCGCGGGGACAGCGGGGCCGGAGCGGCTGTGTGGTGACCGACGTCCCTTCCCCGCAGTTCGAGTACGGCGGCGAGGGCTCCAACCCGGCCGACGTGGCCATCCAGCTGACCTTCCTGCGCCTCATGGCCACCGAGGCCGCCCAGAACGTCACCTATCACTGCAAGAACAGCGTGGCCTACATGGACCAGGCCAGCGGCAACCTCAAGAAGGCCCTGCTGCTGCAGGGCGCCAACGAGATCGAGATCCGCGCCGAGGGCAACAGCCGCTTCACCTACGGCGTCACCGAGGACGGCTGCACGGTGGGTGCCGGGCCGTGGCCGCGGGGGGGAGGCGGGACGTGCCGTGGGGACGGGGGGTGACCGTGGTGTCCCTGCAGAGTCACACGGGCACCTGGGGCAAGACAGTCATCGAGTACAAGACGACGAAGACCTCGCGCCTGCCCATCATCGATTTGGCTCCTATGGACGTCGGCGCTCCGGACCAGGAATTCGGCATCGACATCGGCCCCGTCTGCTTCTTGTAACCCCGGACGCCCCACGCGTGACAGGAGAGAGTAATAATAATGATAAAAATAATAATAATAATAAAAAAAACCACAAAAAAAAACCAGCCAAAAAAAAAAAAAGGAGAAAATTTCACATGGACTTGAATTTGTGTCGGTTTCTATCCAGCGTCTCTGAAACAACTCCAGTTGTGTTGCCGTAAGAGAAAAACCTCAAAAACCCTCCCAAAAAAAAAGCATTCAACCAAAAAAAACCAAATAAAAAATACAAATAAATGACTTTTTCAAACAAAATCACCAGGAAGTGGGTTCGCTTGCTTGCCCCCCCCTCATTCCTCAGCCCCGGAGACGGCAAAGCTCAGCTCCCCGAAGGGTCCCCAAGCCCCCTGGGACCCCCAGGCCCCCCCCAGCCCTTTCGCTTCTTGCATCTCATTAGAATTTTAATTTTTGCTGCGAGGAAGATGTTGAACTCCTGGTTATAATTTGCTTTTCCCCCCTTGTTCTGCCTCTTTCTCTCCCCTCTCCTCCTTATTTTTTATTTGGATATTGCTGATTTTGAGTTCTCTCGATTTCCTTCCCTTCTGGTTAGTTTTTGTTATGATTTTTTTTGTTCGTTTGTTGTTTGTTGTTCATTTTATTTTTATTCAGGCAGCAAAACCAATTCACTCCCAGGCCCACCGGGGGAGCCCCCGCCGCGGAGCAGCTCCGGCCCTGCGCTGACCCCCCTGTCCGGATGGCTACCTCACCACTCTCGGGGTGTTTCATCGTCTTTTTGAGTCTGAATTTTTGGGGTTCTTTTTGTTTTTTAGCTTCGTTTGGAGCTTTTCAGCCGTGCCGGGACTTTCCTGCCAGGTTCAGAGCAAAGGTGCTAATTTTCCCCCTCGTATTCCCCCTCTTTTTCTCTTCGGTTTCTTTGTCGTTCTCTTATTTTGATTTTCCTTTGGAGGTTTCTTTCCCTCAGGATTTTTATCCTGGTTTTGGGGTTTTTTTTTAATTGTTATTTTTAAATATTCTCTTTAATTTTGGCCCCGGAACACCCGACCCCGGGACCGCCTGGTGCTACAACCTCCAAAGAGGTCTCAGCTTGGTCTGTTTTAATTCCCCTCTATTTTATGGTTTATTCCCCTCCTTTTTTTTTTGCTGCTCAGCTCCACTCGGGAATTTTCCAAAGGTGCTACTCTCCCCTCCCCCCGCCACCTCCATCACCCCACGAGCAAATCCCGCAAAGCAAGAGCCATAAAATTCCAAGGGAAAAAGGGATAAATCGAGTTTCCAGGTTGAGCAGGTGGAACTTCAGCTCCACTCTCATCTTCCAGCAGCTTTTTCTCCATCCATCCATCCATCCATCCATGATCCATCCCACCCTCCATCCATCCATCCACGCCTCCATCCCTCCTCCATCCCCGCATCCTCCCCGGGCACGGAGGGGCACGAACCCACTCCCTTTGCCGGGCCCGTGCTCTGGCCTTTCCCGGGGCTTGTACCTAGTTTGTATAATGTATAATAATAATAATTAATTAATAATAATTTTAAGTGGTTTTGGGGTTTTCTTCTTTTTTTTTTTTTTTTAAATGGATTTTTTTTTTTCTGACTGCTGAAATAAAGGCATGTGAAATGATCCAACCAACCTCGGGCTGCTCTGCGCCGCTCTCGGGGGGCTCGGGGGGTCCTGGGTGGGTGATGTTGGGAGTTCCTCGTCCCTGATCCTGCTCTCGTCCCAGCTCATCCCGCTCTGCTCCCGGCGAGTTCTGCGCTCCGGTCCCTGCCCGTCCTCCCACCTCTCCTCCTCCTCCTCCTCCTCTCCCAGCCCCCCCATCCCGGGATGAGGAGGGGGAGGGAAGAAGGGGGGATCCGCCCCCCCAGTGGGAGGGTTTGGGGGGTAGAGCCGCTGGGATCCCACAGTGGAAGGGATTTGGGGGGGGTCTGTGTCCCCTCCCCAAATGGGGAGCAGGGGTCGAGGGGAGGAAGGGCTGGGGGACTTTGCGGGGGCTCAGCTCAGGGTGACCCCCAAAAGGGAGAGCTGGGGAATGGGGTGGGCACGAAGAGACGCCCCAAAATTGCGGCAGAGGGGTGGGGGGCTGGTCCAGTGTGGGGGTGCCCCACTACGAGCCCCCCACGCCTCCAGCGGGTGCCCGGGGGGGGCTGTGCCCACTCTGTGCCCACTCCCCGTGGCGGGGGACACACGGGGACCCCCCCCCGGCCCCGGGGCCGCGGGCAGAGCCCTCAGAGCCGCCCCTCTCCGACCCATCAATGGCTCCCCTTGTTCCTGCGGGGCCCCCGCGCTTTCCTCTTCCCCACCTGGCGCCCGCCCTGGCCGGGGGGGCTGTGAAAGGGCCTCTTTCTTCGGAGGGGCTGGGCTGGGGGACCCCTGGGGGGCGGGGAGGGGTCCGGGGGGCGCGGGGCGGGATGCCCGGGGCTGCGCGGAGCGTTCGGGGGCTCCGGGTGGGATCCTGCCGGCCGCGGACACCCAGGTGAGCCGGGGGCGGGTTGGGGGGGCCGCCGCGGGGTCTGGGAGTGTGTCCCCCCCTTTGTCCCAATCCCCGGCCCCATCCCGCTCCCCTGTTCCCCCACAGGGCTGGGGGGGCCACTCGGAGTCATCCCAGCCCTTACGGGGGGTTTGATATCGTTGATGGGGGGTCGTGGCTGAGCACCCCAATCCCCACCCCGTAAATAAAGCAGCAAAGCCTCATTTCATCCCTGAAGAGTCAATTTATTCACCAAAATTCGCCCCAAAGCGAGGACAGCCCAAATCCTCCGGGCAGAGCCCAGCCAGGCGGGCAACTCCTCCTGGCGCTGCCGGCGCTTTGTCCCCCCAAAAGCCACCCGGACACCCCTTTCCCAGCGCTGGGGCTGTCCCCGCGCCCCGGGGGTCCCCTCACTGCGGCAGCAGCGGGACGCGGGCCCCGTCGCGGGGGCCGGGCATGGGGTTGATGCGCTGGCCCGTGCGGACATTGAACATGGGCAGGGTGGACAGGGGCCGGGGCACGTCCCGGCTCCCGGCCATGAGGCGCAGCTCGCGCGTGTCCCCGTGGATGGAGCTGTGATGGACCAGCTGGATGCTGCGGGAGCAGGGGGGACGCGCCCTTAGGGGCTCCTTACTGGGGTTCGTGTCCCGTTGGTGGGGTCAGCAGAGCCACCGTTTGGGTTTGCGCCCCAAAACCGGGATCTTCACCCCAAAATCAGGGTCTGCACCCCATCACCGGGGCCTGCTCCCCATCATTGGGGTCTGCTTACCCTTCAGTCGGGTCGGAATGCCGTTATTGGGGTCTGCACCCCGTTATTGGGGTCTGCCCACCCATCAAAGGGGTCCTCCCACCCTTCATTGGGGTCTGAGCCCCGAAAGTGAGGCCTGAACTCCATCACTGCGGTCTGTGTGTCGTTATTGGGGTCTGCTCCTCATCTTTGGGGTCTCCCCCCGCCCTCGGGGTCTCCCCCCATCCCCGGGGTCTCCGCGCTGCTGTTGGGTCCCTCAGAGGCTGTCACAGAAGTGAAGCAGCTCCTTGTGCGCCACCCCGTGTCTGAGGGGGGTTTGGGGGACACCGAGGGCTGGGGAGGGCAGGAGGGGGCTGGGGGGACCCCTTTGGGGTGGGGGGACCTTTAGGCTCCGTGACAGCCCCAACGAGCCGATTGCTCCCCGTCCCCTTTTCCTGCCCATCCCTGTCCCCACGCTCGGCCATAACAAGGACTCCAAAGCAGCCCCCCCAAAGCAGCCCCCCAGCACCCCACAGCTCAACCAGGACTTACTCAGATGTCTGCAAGTCCCGTTTTTCCCTACAAAACAGAGCAAAAAGGGAAAAAACCCCATAATTATGGTGGGAAGGGCTCTCACCACCCCCGGCTTGTCCCGGGGTCACAAGGGCCGGGGAAGGGACACCCAGCCCGGGGTCCCCGTGCCCTGGCAGGCTGGGGGGACCCCCCGACTCACACTCCCTCCCTGCGGCAGCACATGAGGTGGCCCAGGAGCAGGCAGAGCAGAGCGGCCACCGCCAGCGGCACCAGCAGCGTCACCAGGAACCCGGGCAGCAGCTCCCGGGGGACAACCTCGGTGGGGGGCTCGAAAGCCCCCCCGTCCTCCAGCACCCCGGACCCCCACAGCGGCCCCGGCGTCGTGGGGCTGGGCCAGACCTGCAGCTGCAGGGGAGGGGGGGGTTAGGAGGGGCTGGGGGGGTCGGGGCGTGGGGGCCACGGGGGTCTCACCAGGGTGAGGTTGCACCAGCGGATGGAGAAGTGGGGGGCGAAGGTGTCGTAGCAGGAGGCGAGGGGACGCTGGCCCCGGTGACAGCGCGAGCGGCTCTGCGGGGACACGGCCGACGCCAGGCACGGCGAGAAGGGGCTGTGGGAGCCCACCTGGACGTACACCCTGCGGGGAGGTGACCCCAAAACCCAGCCACGGTGAGAAGACCCCACAGGAACCACCTTCGCCTCCACGCTTGACGTTGGTGGGCAGGGGCTGGAGGTGACCCCAGAACCCCCGCAGGGAGGCCGAGGGTGACCCCCAGAACCCCGAGGGAGGCCCGGGACCACCCCCAGCCCTGCCCGTACCCCTCCCGGCGCCCCTCGATGGGCAGCGGGACGCGGCCGCCGCGGTCCAGGGCAGAGGTGACGTTGATGATGTGCAGGTCCCCGCGCTCCCAGACCCCGGCCGAGGCCTGCAGGAACATCTCCCGCGCCGCCTCCGGCAGCAGCTCCTCCACGTTCCTGTTCCCCACCAGGAACTCGGCCTGGAACGGGGCGTCCCCACCTGCGGGGACCGGTGGCACCCGTGGGGACATCCCGCTGCCGTCCCGGGGGAATCCTGGCTGGTTCGGGGTGCTCAGGCCGTACCTGGGGCGGGGGTGACGCTGATGAGGAGGCGCTGGGACACGGTGGCGAAGGTGTGACGGTTGTAGGCCAGCACCTGCAGGGACAGCGGAGACACCTGGGGTGGGCCACCCCTGCTCCTGGGTCACCCCAAAGGCTGCGGGGCGGCCGTACCTGGACGCTGTGGGTGCCCAGCTCGGGGGCCAGGGGGCAGCCGTACAGGAAGCCGGGCTGGCCGGGGTCCCGCTGGGCGAAGCGCAGCCACCGCGGCAGGTCCGGGTGGTCCCACAGGTGGGCTCGGAAGGTCACAGGGGCTGCGGGGACACGCGGGGGGTGGGGACGGACACCCCGCCCAGAAAGCCCAGCCCCGTCCAGCTGGTCCCCACAAGGGAATGGGGATCGTCCCTGGGGGTGCTGCTCCTGTTTTAGAGCTGTGACCCCAAAGGGAGGGGACCCCTCATGGGCAGTGCTGGGGGGACCCCAAATGGGCGGAGGGTGGGGGGGGATGGATGGATGGATGGATGGATGGATGGAGGGATGGACAGACGGATGGACAGCCCAGCTGGGGTGATCCTGGTGGGGACCATTGGCCAGTGCCCCTGTTTAGCATCCCCAGGCCCCCACCCTGGCCCTCACCATCATCATCCTCGCTCCCTGGGAAGGCCTCCAGGAACAGCTCCCTCTCCAGCTCGTGCACGAAGATGGCTCCGGTCTCAGCGGAGAGGCGGAGGTCAGGGAGGACGTGGTGGTCGAGGACAGTGGCTTGGGACCCCCCCAGGGCCAGGGCTGTGGCCACACACGGGGCTGGAGCCGAGGCTGGGACCACGGCCCCTCCCTGCCTCAGTTTCCCCAGTGCCCAGAGAGCCCAGGATGAGCCACAGGTGCCCACAGACCCCCGGGACACCCAGAGGGGCAGGAACGTGTCCCTGCAGTGCCAGGTGTCCCCAGGCAGAGGGGGAGGACATGTTTAGGAGGGGATGGGGACGGGGACAGGACTGGAATGGGAACAGGGATGAGACCAGGCCAGGCCTGGGGACAGACACAGGATGGGGACAAGGACAGGATGGGCCCAGCACCTTCCCTCGCCCTGGCCGTCACACGGAAGTCCCACTCACTGTCCCCCACCCTGTCCCAAACCGCGCTGGCACCCGGGACAGGGTGGCTTTTTTTAGCTCCGTCACGTCCCAGCCCCGTCCCCCCCCCACCCTCTCCCACCTGCACCCCCTGCGCCCACCCGACTCCGGGGCCCCCCCTCCCCTCCCTGCTGGGGGTCCCCCAGGCCGGGCCGTGTCCCCCGGGGGGTGACAGGGCTGTCACTCGCCTGCCAGCACCCAGAGCCGGAGCAGCTCGGGGCTCTCCATGTTCCGGGGCCGGGAATGGGGCCAGCGCTGACTGACAGCGGCAGCGGGGCCGCCCGGGCTGGGGGGGCCCTCGGGGGGGTCCCACAGGGGACACCCCTCCACCGCCACCTCCTGTCACCGAGGCACCGAGCTCCGGGGCTGCCGAGGGGCTCCCGTGTCCCCCGGAGGGGTCCCGAGGTGTCCCAGGGTGGGCTTGTCCCAGTGGCCCCACTCAGGGGTAGCGGGGAGGCAGTGGGGGGACGCTTGGGGACACCTGGGGGGACAGCTGAGGCCCCCCCCGGCATGGCCACCAGCGGGACGGGAACACGCGTGTGCACAGCCGGGGGCGGCCACGGCGCTGCGTGGGGACAGTGACACGAGCGGAGGGCGCTGGGACAGAGGGGGGTGGCAGCGACGGGGCCCTGCCGGGGGGGCGATGGCAGCGGCGGAAGGGGAAGGGGAGGGGAGGGGGTGGTCGTGGGGGGCCGCCCCCCGTGTCGCGTCACGCCTCGTCACGCACAAAGGGCCGGGAGATGCCTTGGGTGACACGGGGAGGGGACAATCGCACCCAGCCGCAGGGTCCTGCTGCCCGTGCGCTCCCCACACTGGGGACAGGGGTGTCCCCACCCTGCCCCCCGCCCCCGGCACAGCAGGGGCCCCCAACACGGCCACGAGGGAGGGGTCTGCCCCCCTCCCCCTCAGGCACCCAGAGGGAAGACAAAAACCCCAAATAACCCCCCAAAATATCCCCCGGCCGTGCAGAAAGCGGGGAGCAGCACCGTACCCCCCCCTCCGGGCCCCCCCTGTCGCAGTGTCCCCTCCCGCCACCACGCAGCGGCAGCGGCAGTGGCAGGGGATGTGCTGCACCCCCGGGAGGGATTGAGGGGACAGGGCGTAAATGGGGTCCTGTGGGGACACCGCGGGACACCCGGAGTTTGGGGGGCTTTGGGTGTGGGGCGGTCCCGGGAAGGGGGAGCAGGGGACATGTGGATAAAACTGAGGGGACACAGGGACAGGAGAGGGGGGGAACACGGGGACAGACCCGGAAAGGGCACAGGGACAGGATGGGGGGGCGTGGGTACAAAGTGGGGGGCCACGGGGATAACGTGGAGGGATGTGGGTCCAAACTTGCGGGTGACATGGGGACAGGATGGGGGGAGACGGGGACAGGATGGGGGACACGGGTACAAATTCGGGGGGTGTTGGGGTTTTAGTTTAGGGGATATGAGGGAAGGATGGGGGATGATGTGGGGACAGGATGGGGGGGATGTAGGGACAGATCCAGGGGGGTGGGTACAAACCCGGGGGAAAAAAGGGAACACGGGGACAGAGCTGGGAGAGAGATGGGGACAGAACTGTTGGGGGGGGGGGGGGGAGATGGGGACAGAGCTCGGGGGGCCACGGGACCAGAGCTGGGGGAACACAGGGGGACAGATCTGGGGACGGGGACATGGGGACAAGAGCTGGAGGGGGACGTGGGGCCAGAACTGGGGGGGGACACACGGGGACAGAACGGGGGACACACGGGGACAGAGCTGGGGGGTGGCACCAGCGGCCGAGCCGGCGGGGGGGCCCCACACTGCACAGCGCGGCTGCCGGGGGGGCCCCGCCGCAGGGAGGGGACCCCGGTGCGGGCGTGGGGAGGGGACCGCAGGGGACACGCGGGGGTCCCCATGGCCGGGCTGCGGCGGCGGCGGCGGCGCTGAGGCCGAAGCGCGGCTGAGGAAGAGGAAGAGCGAGCGCTGCTCAGACCCAGAGGGCTCTGCGGGCAGCGGGGCGGGCAGAGCGCGGCGGCGGCGGCGGCGGCGGCTCCATCACCGGCGCGCAGAAAGGGGAAGAGGAGGAGGAGGAGGGAGGAAGGAAGGAAGGCAGGAAGGAAGAAGCGCCGCGGCGGAGGGGCCCGCGGGATGGCCATGGCCTGACCGGGCCGGGGCAGCGCTGCCCCCCGGCACAGCCCCCCGGCACAGCCCCCCGCCCATGGCGCTGTAGCGGGGCCGGGGGCAGCGGCGGCGGTGGCGGCGAGCGATGCGGGCGCCGGGACCATGCTGAGGACCGAGGCCGGCGGGGCCGGGGGGTCCCCCTCGGCCGGGGGCGCGGCGGGGGCCGGGGGGCTGCGCAGCGCGTCCCCGCACCGGAACGCCTACGAGGCCACCATCCAGGCCCTGGCGCCCACAAAGGAGGCCGATGGCGAGGACGGCAAGAAGAGCCGCGGGAAGAAGTATGGCTCCAACGTGCATCGGATCAAGAACATGTTCCTGCAGATGGGGACGGCGCCCGGCCCCGAGGGCGCCTGCGACCTGGCCAAGGCCAAGGAGAAGCCGGTGCGCCTGTCCCTGCCCCGCGCCGGCAGCCTCGGCGACGCCGTGGACCAGGGCAGCCTCCTCAAGCTGGGCACCAGCGTCTCAGAGCGCGTCAGCCGCTTCGACTCCAAGCCTGACAAACCCTTCTCCAAGCTGCAGGAGACCCGCAAGATCTTCGAGAGGAGCCCGCAGGAGAAGGCCACCACCACCAAGCTGCTGCTGCGCAAGGAGCGCGCCGGCTTCCAGGACCGCAAGCTGGACGTGGTGGTGAGGTTCAATGGCAGCACCGAGTCCCTGGACAAGCTGGACGCCGACGCCGTGTCACCCACCGTGAGCCAGCTCAGCGCCGTCTTCGAGAAGGCCGACCTGAGGAACAACCTGCACAAGGCGCAGGGCAGGGCAGCCGTGCCGCTCAACGCCAAGGTGGTGGCCAAGCGGCCGAGGGTCTTCGCGCCTGGCACCGAGGCCTCACGCCCGGGCGATGGCCACACCACCCCGGCCCGTGCCCGGCCACCGGACGAGGAGAAGGCGGTGGGGAAGAGCGGGCGGCCGGCGGAGAAGGAGGCGGCGGCCGCGCCGAGGGTGCAGGAGGTCTGCAAGATCAAGCCCGTGGAGGTGGAGGAGAGCGGAGAGGGCGAGGAGGACGAAGAGGAGGAGGAGGCGGCGGTGGCGGGTGAAGCAGTGCCTGCGCCCCAGCCGGCCAAAGGGGACGAGGGTCCGGCGGCCGCAGCCCCCCGGCTGGACGGGGGCTCGGGGGTGGCCGCGGGCGAGGAGGGCGTCAAGGGCGAGCGGGCGGAGGAGGGCGATGGCTCCGAGGAGGCCAAGAAGGAGGACTTCTCCGAGGCGGACCTGGTGGACATAAGTGCCTACAGCGGGCTCGGGGAGGACTCGGGGGGCAGCGGGCTGGAGGAGGAGGACGAGGCCGAAGGGCTGTACGAGCCTGAGTCGGGCTGTGTAGAGATCCCGGGGCTGTCCGAGGAAGAGGAGCCCGTCCCCAACCGCAAGATCCAGTTCAGCACGGCCCCCATCCAGGTGAGCCTGGCGGGGCATGGGGCGGCTGGGGAGGGAGGGAGGGCTCCTGGGTGAGGGGTACCAGGGTGAGGGGCAGCTCAGACTGGGGCATGTGACCCCACAAAATCACCCCTTTGGCGGGGACAGAAAAGGGGGCTGGGGCTCTGTGTCCCCATCCCCCTGGGACATGGACTCCTGCCTGTCCCTGTCCCTGTCCCTGTGCTGGGGGAAGCAGGGCCTGGGCCTGGTTGATGAGCTGGTTGATGAAGGGCCATGCCTGGGCATGCGGGGGTCCCCCCTAAATGAGGGACCCCCAGGGCCGGTGTGATGGGGACAGGTGGCACCGGGACCCTCTGGGGTGGGCCAGACACAGCACACGCTGCCAGCCCCCTGCGGTGCCCAGGCCGGGCCAAAACCGCTCGATATTTTGGGTGGGGATGCCCAAAATACCCCGGTGTGAGGTGCTGGGGGCCGGGGCTGGGCCACCCTCGGTCCTGGGCATCCCTCGGGCCCGGGGCTCCTCCCAGCCCGGGGGTCCCTGGGGACAAGGTGGCGATGGGGGCGATGTGCCCCCCCCCGTGTGCCCAACGCGGTGCCCAGGACGGTTTCGGGAAGTGGAGGCAGAGGAGGAAGGGGAGGAAGGGGAGGAAGGAAGGGGAAGTGCCTCGGCAGCGTGGCCGGGTGGGCGGCAGCACCCCCCGCTCCCGGCAGGGATCCTGCGGGGTTCGGGGTCTGCACCCGGGATGGGGGGGGGGGATAAAGGGGCCGTGCAGCTATTTTGGGGTGTTCCCTCCCGCTCGGATCCCCCCGACCGCAGGAGCAGCGGTTGCTTTGTGCCGGGGCCGGGTTATTTTTAGAGCCCGGCCTATATTCTGGCTCTGAGTCAGAGCGGGTGGGTGGCCCCACCTGGGACGGGGGACAGCCACCGCCGTGGCCCGGCCGGGGGACAGTGGTGGCCGTGTGCTGGGGGGCTGCGCGCCGGGGGGAGCCGTGGTCCCGTGGGATCCGGCCAGCCCGGCCCTGGGAAAGGTGCCCTGGCCGTGGAGGGGTTTTTAGGGTGCTCTGCTCACCCTATGGATGGGTTTTTGGGGTGCTCTGCTCACCCCAAAGCCTTTCAGCATGGGGGAGAGGGGCCACCAGAGGGGGTGGGTGGGGTGGGCACCCAGGTGTCCGAGCACCCCAGACCCCTGCCTGGGTGATGCTGAGCCCCCCAAACCCGCTGGGGGAGTGGGGACATTGGGGACCCCCGCCCAGCCCAGCACTGAGGACACAGCCCAGCCCCTTCCCCTGGAACCCACTCTGGGCCCCCCACACATCCCAAATCCCCCAGGACATGGGGAAAGGCTGGGGGGCACAGCAGGATGAGTAGGGAACCCCACAGCCCCCCAGGGACTTCTTGTGGACAGGGGGACATTGGTGTGTCCCCTGCCCTGCTCCTCCCTGTCACCCCTGGGTGCCACTCGGGTGGGTCCTGCCCGTCCATGGGTGTCACTGGGCTTTGTCCCCTGACACTCATCCCTAATACCCTTTGTGGCCAGGCTTTATCCCCGTGTGTTATCCCTAATCCACTCGCTCCGGCAGCACCGCGGGGCCGGGGCCCCTCCAGGGACATCTGCCAGGCCCAGCCAGCCCCTCCCTGGCAGCCCCCAGGGAGAGGGACATGGCACCAGCCTGGGGACAGCGGCCTGGTGGCACATCCCAGCTCGGCCAGGGAGGGTTTAGGGGTGCCCCACAACGGGGGTCAGCATCCCCAGGGATTTGAGGTGCCCCATCTTTCTCTTTATCCTTCCTTCCTTCCTTCCTTCCTTCCTTCCTTCCTTCCTTCCTTCCTTCCTTCCTTCCTTCCTTCCTTCCTTCCTTCCAGGCACTGTGCCCTCTCCCAGAACCATCCTCAACCCCTTTGTCCTCCCCCAGCTCCCCCTCTCTCCATGTTCCATGATTTGGGATGGGGATTCTCCGGTGTCTCGTGGGCTCAGTCCCAGCCCAGCATTCCCGGGGGGTTCCTGTGGGGTTTGCCCCTGGCTGAGCCCTCCCTCGTCCCCCAGGTGTTCAGCACTTACTCCAACGAGGATTACGACCGCCGCAATGAGGACGTGGATCCCATGGCGGCCTCGGCCGAGTACGAGCTGGAGAAGCGCGTGGAGAGGCTCGACCTCTTCCCCGTGGAGCTGGAGAAAGGTGGGTCCTGCCCCCAAACCACCCCCGGAGCCCTGCGGGGCATCACCCTGGAGGTGCCACCCCGCCAGGACACGGCTCTGCGTCCCCGCAGACTCCGAAGGGCTCGGGATCAGCATCATCGGGATGGGCGCAGGGGCCGACATGGGCCTGGAGAAGCTGGGAATCTTCGTCAAGACGGTGACGGAAGGGGGGGCAGCCCACCGGGACGGCAGGTACGGCCGGGAGCAGCCTCCAGTGTGGCTGGGGCTGGCCTGGGAGCTGCCAGGGGCTCCAGGTGTGCCCCGGAGCTGGTGAGGGGCCGTGACGGTGTCCTTGTCCCCAGGATCCAGGTGAACGACCTGATCGTGGAGGTGGATGGCACCAGCCTGGTGGGA
Organism: Coloeus monedula; assembly: GCF_965178545.1. Taxonomy (NCBI): domain Eukaryota; kingdom Metazoa; phylum Chordata; class Aves; order Passeriformes; family Corvidae; genus Coloeus; species Coloeus monedula. The sequence goes on along the minus strand of NC_138806.1, from coordinate 6,201,434 downwards.
GTCACGCAGAGCTTCGCCGCCTCCGTGCTCAGGAACACCAAGGGCCGCGTCCGGTACGAGCCGGGGCTTGGGCGGAATTTGGGGAGCCCCGAGACACTCCCAGTCCGTGCTGAGCCCCCTGGGGATCCCTGCCCCACAGCCTGTCCCCAGAGCCCCCCATCTCGCCCCAAAGTGCCACCCTGGTGGTCCCCAAAGTGCCCCCAACTCATCCCCAGCCCCCACAGCACCCCCTAAACCCACCACTGCCGGGAGCACTGCAGGCACGTCCCCTGGCTGTGCCTCCTGGGTGCCCCCCGTGCCCCCTGACCCGCGGTTGCCCCCCAGGTTCCTGATCGGGCGGGAGAAGCCGGGCGAGCAGAGCGAGGTGGCGCAGCTGATCCAGCAGACGCTGGAGCAGGAGCGGTGGCAGCGGGAGATGATGGAGCAGCGCTACACCCAGTACACCGAGGACGACGAGGAGGTGAGGGGACAGCGCCAGCCGGGAGGGGACACGGGGCTGGGGCAGCACCCGCAGGTGCCAACCCCGCCCCGTGCCCGCCGCAGACCGGGGAATACGCCACGGACGAGGAGGAGGAGATGAGCCCCATGTTCCCCAGCGGGGAGATGGCCATCGAGGTGTTTGAGCTGGCCGAGAACGAGGACACGCTCTCCCCCGTGGAGATGGACCCCGAGAAGCTGGTGCACAAGTTCAAGGAGGTGAGGAGGGGCTGGGGGAGGGCAGGGGGTGCCCGCCCGGGGGGCTGTGCCCACCCCGTGCCCACCCTGTGCCCACCCCGTGCCCACCCTGGCTCTCCCACAGCTCCAGATCAAACACGCCGTGACCGAGGCTGAGATCCAGCAGCTCAAGAGGAAGGTGAGGGGGGGTCCCGGCCGCCTGGGGGTGGGGGGGATACCCTGACAGCTGCCCTGGCACCCCGAATGTCCTTCTCCAGCTGCCCTGCATGGGCCATTCCACGCCCTCCTGCCTGTCACCTGGCTGTGCCATGCTGTGCCATGCCATATCCCATCCCTGTTCCCTGTCTGTGCCACACCCCGTGGTGACACCCCTGTCCCCAGCTGCAGTGCCTGGAGCAGGAGAAGGCGCGCTGGAGGGCCGAGAAGGCCCAGCTGGAGCAGAGCGTGGAGGAGAACAAGGAGCGCATGGAGAAGCTCGAGGGCTACTGGATGGAGGCGCAGAACCTGTGCCAGGCCGTGGACGAGCACCTCAAGGAGACCCAGGCCCAGTACCAGACCCTGGAGCGCAAGTACAGCAAGGCCAAGCGGCTCATCAAGGAGTACCAGCAGAAGTGAGGGCAGCTCCCGGTGTCCCCTCAGGAAGGGACCTGTCCCCAGGGTGTCCCATCCCCCGGGCAGCCCCTGTCCCTGTCCCCATGGTGTGGAACCCTTTGAGGGGCTCTGACCCCTCTGTCCCTGGGCACGGACCATCCTTTGGGCAGGGACACATCCCTGCAGTGCCAAATCCAGCCTGGGCACCCTCTGGCCTTGGCCCTGGACCTTCCCTGGGCGTGGGTTCATCCCTGGGGAGCCGGCTCCGTCCTGGGAAGGGACCTTCCCCTGGACTCAGACCCATCCCTGGGGCACCAAATCCTTCTGGGCACCCTCTGCCCATCGGCAGGGACCTTCCCCTGGGCAGGGACCATCACGTCCCCCTTGACCTGGATCCATCAAGGCCAGGTCAGACGGGGCCTGGAGCACCCTGGGACAGGGAAGGAGCTTTAAGCTCCTTCCAACCCAAACCATTCCCTGGTTCTGTGATCCGCGGGGCACCAGCTCCTTCCTGGGCACGGCCCATTCTCTGGGAGAGCCCCGCCGAGCGGGCTCCTGCCCTGACACCCAGCCCCGGGGTCCCCGGGATGTCCCCTGGCTGCGGGGACGTGCAGCCACCCCTGCGGGTCCCCACAGGGAGATCGAGTTCCTGAAGAAGGAGACGGCGCAGCGGCGGGTGCTGGAGGAGTCGGAGCTGGCGCACAAGGAGGAGATGGAGAAGCTGCAGGAGAAGGTGGGCACGGGGCGCCGGGACGCGGGATGTCCCTGAGCCCCCCGCCCGGCCCGGCCCGGCCCGGCCCGGCCCCGCCGCTCCCACCGCGCCAGCGATGGACCCCGGGGATCTGCTCGGCCGCCGGACCCCGGAGCTGTGCGGGGCACTGGCTCCCTCCGGACTGAGCCGCGGATCCCACGCCGGATCGTGGGAGATCTGCTCCCACCGGACCCTGCTCCCGCCGCCGGATAGCCCGGGATCTGCTCGGGATCTGCTCGGGCACCCCAAGCCTCCTCCCGGCCCTGGATCCCGCTCTGGATTGCAGTGGATCCGCCCGGGGTCCTGCTGTGGGGCCTGACATCCCCTAACGGAGCGAGAAAATCTCCCGGGGCAGCGGATCCCGGCCGCGCGCGGGGGATCCGCGGGGATCCCGGTGACCGGCGCCAGGCGGGGTCCGGCGCGCTCCCGTCGGGATCCCATGCTGGTCATGCTGGATCCCCCAACTGGCCCCAGGATTCCGCGCCAGCCCCAGCGTGGGGCCGGGGCCGTGCGGGGGCGCAGCGGGTCCCCCGGGGTCACCGGATCCCAAAGGATCCCGCCCAGAGGGTCACAGGGGAGGGGCCGGCCCTGCCCGGCCGGGGGGCACCAGGGCACAGCGGGGAGGTCCCCAACACCCAGCAGAGCCCCCCCATACAGCCACCTCCATCACCCCCAAAATGTCCCCTGGCATCCCACAGAGACTCACCCAGCACCTGCCTGCAGCCCCCTCCCCATCCCAGCCCATCCCTGTGCCCCCCTGTGTGCCCCCCAGTCACTCCTGTGTCCCAGTCACCCCTGTGTCCCCTGTGTGCCCCCCCAGTCACCCCTATGTCCCAGTCACCCCTGTGTCCCCCCTGTGCCCCGCAGTCACCCCTGTGCCCCCCGTGTGCCCCCCCAGTCACCCCTGTGTCCCCTGTGTGCCCCCCACTGACCCCTGTGTGCCCCCTGTGCCCCCCCCCAGTCACCCCTGTGTCCCCTGTGTGCCCCCCACTGACCCCTGTGTGCCCCCTGTGCCCCCCCCAGTCACCCCTGTGTCCCCTGTGTGCCCCCCACTGACCCCTGTGTGCCCCCTGTGCCCCCCCCAGTCACCCCTGTGTCCCCTGTGTGCCCCCCACTGACCCCTGTGTGCCCCCTGTGCCCCCCCAGTCACCCCTGTGTGCCCCCCACGTGTCCCTCAGTCCCCCCTGTCCCCCACCCCCGTCTCTGTGCCCCGTCCCTGTGTTCCCAGCGCCCCGTGTCCCGTCTGTCCCCCCTGTGCCACCCCCCGGTCTCCCCCATGTCCTGCCCCCCTTGTCCCATCTGTCCCCCCCGTCCTGTCCCCCCATCTCCGTGTCCCCATCGCTGTGTCCTCACCCCGTGTCCCCTGGTCCATCTCACGTTCCCACCCGTGTCCCCGTGTCCCCCCCCGCCCCGGTGTGTCCCCCCCGGCCCCCCCCGCTGAGACCTGTCCCCTTTGCTGTTTTTCAGATCTCCGAACTGGAGGCCAAGCTGCAGACTTTGAAAAATTCCAACCCGACCTAAACCACCCTCAAACCGCAGCGATTCCGGGCTGGGGGGGCCCCTCTTCCCCCACCCCCCCCCCGGCCCTGCCCCCTCCCCTTCCCCAGCCCTCCCCCAGCGGGGAGGGGGCGAGACCCCGCCAAGGCCTCCTGGTGCCCCCCACTCCCCCCATGGGGGCACAGACAGCGGGGGGGGCTCGCGGAGGGGGGGTCCGGGGGGGACACCCCGCGTTCGTGTCTGTGTCCAGTGTGAGTCTCGTGGTGACGTGATGGACCCGCGGGGGGGGCGCGGCCCCCCCCAGGCCTCCCCCTCCCCCCGACGTGACCCCCCCGGCCCCGGACACAGCTGGCACCTGGTTGGACGCTGGGGGGGACACACAGGACAATGTCCCCCCCACCCCAAATGTGAGCCATACTGGGGAGCGGAGGGGGGGACACTGGGAGCCCCCCCAGACCCAGCTCCTCTTGGGACTCACTGGAGCGCGGCCGGGGGGGCCCGGTGGCCTTTGCCCCCCCACAGACTCGCCCCCAGCCCCACATCGTGGTGATCCTCCCGCGACCATCGCCATGGGGGGGGGGACCCCGACTGTCCCCTCCTCCCCCTCAGTGCCACCGTCGCCGGGCAGGGGGGCCCCTGAGCCTTTGCCAACCCCCGCAGCGGGACGGGGGGGCACCAGCCCCACTGCCCCCCCCCGGGAATGGGGGGCTGCCCGGCACCCCTCTGTGGGGACACCCCGGTGCCCCCCCGCCTCCCACTGCCCCCCCTGAGCCCGGGGCTTTCGCCTTCCCTGGGCGGGGGGGGACACGCGGGGTCCCCTCTGGGGTGGGGGCGATGCTCCCACCCCCCCACCTGTAAATACCCCCCCCTCCCAAAATCACAGCATTTCTCTGGGGCTGGGACACCCCCCCCCCCACCTCCGGCCACCCCCAGCCGGCCCGGGGGGGTCCCGCCCTCTCGGCCCGGGGGGAACCCCTTTATTTTTCATTTCTATTTTGCCCCCCCCGCCCCCGAGTCTCCGACAGTAACTGGATGTGGGGGCAACTGGGAGCCAGAGCTGGTTATACTGGGAAGGGGAGGCGGGGGGGGCGCGCGGGGCGGGGGGCGGGGGCGCGGGGCTGGGGGGTCCGACTGGATTGGAGCCACTCGGGGAGGGGGGAGGGGGATATTTAAGGGGGGGTCCGGGGAGCGCGGGCCCCGGGGGGGGCCGGGGTTATTTAATCTCACACGTGTACCTGTGGGTGTATATACTATATATAATGTACCTATGTATGCACCGCGCCCGCTCTGCAGCGCCCGCCGCGCCCCCGCCCCACGAACGCGGCCCGCCCGCCCCATAAACGCGGCCTCGGCCTCCCCCCCCCCGCCTCCTTCTGCCGGCGGATGGGCCGGGGGGCACTGGGGGGCACTGGGAAGGGTCGGGGGGGGGGGGAATAGGGAGGACTGGGAATCATTTGGGGTCACGGCGAGAGGTGTGGGGGGCACTGGGGAGGATTGGCCAGGATGGAGAGGACTGGGGGAGCACGGGGGGCACTGGGGAGGATGGGGGGAATAGGGAGGGCTGGGAGCGATTTGGGGTGGTGGGGAGAAGTGGGCAGGATGGGGGACACTGGGTGGGCTGGGAGGGTTGGGAAGGGCTGGAGGGCACTGGCGGAAATGGGCAGGGCTGGGGGGGCACTGGGAGGAGCCGCTGGGCTGGTGGGCACTGGGCAGGGTGGGGACGCGGTGAGGGGCGGGTGTCCCCGGTGTGCCGGTGCCCGGCGTGCCCGTGTCCCGCCGGTCGCTGTCCCTTCAGCACCCCCCGCGTGTCCCTCCGTGCCCGGTGTCCCCGTACCCTCGGTGCCCCCCGGCGCTGTCCGTTCAGCACCCCCGCGTGTGTTCGCTGTCCCTCGGTGTCCCCGTGTCCCCCCCGCCCCGTGTCCGTTCAGCACCGGGCTCGCTCCGGGCGGGGCAGACCCCGCCCCCGCCGCCCCCGCCGTTTCCGGGTTCCTGTGCCCCCCCCGCGGCCCCCGGCCCGGCGGGGCGGCCCGGCCCGGCTCGGCAGCGCCCTCCGCTCCCACCGGCCCGGCCCGACCCCGGCCCGGCCCGGCTCGGCGGGAGGCGACCGGGGGCGATCAGGATGCCCGAGGAGCGCGGGTGAGTGGGGGGGGGGGCGGGCAGGGCGTCACCCCCAGACAGCGGCCGCGGTACAGCCCCGCTACAGCCCCAATCCCGCTACAGCCCCGGCCCGGTACAGCCCCGCTACAGCCCCGCTACAGCCCCAATCCCGCTACAGCCCCGGCCCGGTACAGCCCCGCTACAGCCCCGCTACAACCCCAATCCCGGTACAGCCGCGCTACAGCCCCAATCCCGGTACAGCCCCGCTACAGCCCCGCTACAACCCCAATCCCGGTACAGCCCCGCTACAGCCCCAATCCCGGTACAGCCCCGCTACAGCCCCAATCCCGGTACAGCCGCGCTACAGCCCCAATCCCGGTACAGCCCCGGCCCGCTACAGCCCCGCTACAGCCCCGCTACAGCCCCGGCCCCGCTACAGCCCCGGTACAGCCCCAATCCCGGTACAGCCCCGGCCCCGCTACAGCCGCGCTACAGCCCCAATCCCGGTACAGCCCCGGCCCGGTACAGCCCTGCTACAGCCCCGCTACAGCCCCGGCCCCGCTACAGCCCCAATCCCGCTACAGCCCCGGCCCCGCTACAGCCCCGGTACAACCCGGCTACAACCCCAATCCCGGTACAGCTCCGGTACAACCTCGGTAGAGCATCCCCGGTAGTGCCCCTCCCCCGGGACAGCCCCATCCCCTCGGTTCGATATTCCCGGTACAGACTCATTCCCGATCAGCGTTCCCGGTACAGCCCCACCCCGGGTACACCATTCCCGCTCCAGCACCCCCGCCGGTACCGGCCCCTCCCGGCGCTGCCCCCGCCCTCCCCCCCAGGACTCCCCGACCACCGGGGGACGGGGGGGGGTTTAACCCCTTCCCGGCTGCTCTGCAAAGAGAGTCCCCAGCCCCCGCCACCGCGGGACACCGGGAGGCACAGAGGGGCTGCTCCCTCCTCCCTGAGTGTCCCCTCTGTCCCCAGCCCTGTCCCACCATGTCGGTCTCCAAGCTGCAGGACACGGACGAGGTTTTTGGTGAGTTCCTGGGGGGGCCCTGGGGCACAGAACCCCCCGTGGGGTGCAGAGGGTGCAGAGCCACCCGTGGGTCCCCACCCACCCTCAGTGTCCTCCTGTGTTGAGGGGGGGACTCCGAGCTGGGCTTGGGGACAATGTGTGCTTGGGGACATAGGGACGCGCATGGGAAGGGGGACGTGGGGACACGCACGGGGGTGTGGAGGTGACAAGGACATGGGGACACGTCCAGGGCACACAGGAATGGGGACACAGGCACAGGGGTGTGCGTGGGGTGACTGGGACCTGGGGACACAGTGGGGGACATGGCCCAGAGCCACCCCTCGGGCAGGGTTGGGGTACAGGGGTCAGAGCAGGGTGGGGATACTGGGGGGATCCCAGTGGGACCTGGGCAAAGTGTGTCCCTCCTGGGTGACAGGGACACTCCGTCCTCAGGGTCACCCCACTCTTCTGTCCCCATGCCAGGGCATCTCTTTGAACACTTCTCTCTGTCCCCCTGTCCCCTGTCCCGCCCCACTGGGGCGCCCCATCCATGTCCCCAATGCTCCCCTCTCCCTGTCCCCCCTCCTGTCTCCCTGGGATCCCCCACCTGCCCTTTGACTCTCCTGCCCTGTCCCTGTCCCTGCTGTCCCTCTGTCCCTGCTCTGTCCCCTCTCCACCGGGCTGGCCTTCCCTGACCGTCTGTCCACTGCCTGTGATGCTTCCCTGTGCCCTTCTCCCTGCTCATCCCTCCATCCATCCATCCATCCATCCATCCATCCATCCATCCATCCATCCTTCCATCCATCCATCCACCCATCCATCCATCCATCCATCCATCCATCCATCCATCCATCCATCCATGCATCCATCCTTCCATCCATCTCTCCCTTGTATCTCCTTGTTCCCACCTCTCCATTTGTCCATCTCTCTCTTCTTCCCTGTCCCTCCATCCATCCCCCCATCCATCCCCATCTCCCTCCTTGTCCATCCCTCTGTTCATCTCCACGTCCCTGCTCTCTCCCCGTCCATCCCATCCCATCCCATCCCATCCCATCCCATCCCGGTGTCCGTCTGTCCGTCTCTCTCTGCCCCGGTGTCTCTTTCACTCCCAGATTTTACCGCTGTGGTTCCAGAGACGCCGCGCTTGGACAGCAGCCTGCACAAGGCCCGCGCCCGGCTCCTGGCCCGCGGCCGCCGCCAGCGGCCCTCGCGCTCCCGCCTGCGCGACAGCGCCAGCTCCACCGAGGGGGACGAGGGGCCCGAGGCCGCGGTGAGACGAGGGGGACACCGGGGACACCGGGGATGGCACTGCGGGATGCCAAGGCTGGGGGGGTCACAGGGATTGGGGACCCCAGGGATGGGGTTGGGGGATGCCATGTTTGGGGACAGGGATGGGGGTCCATGGGACAGCCCCGGGGGGCTGCAGGGGTCTGACCCGCCCTGCCCATGTCCCCCCAGGGCATTGAGGGCGAGGGCAGCCCCCCGGCCCCCTCGCCCTTCTCCCGCACCGACGGCTTCTCCTTCGAGCCAGGGGTGGCACGGCCGGGCCTGGGGGACCCCCCGGCCCCCACGCCCCCCCTCAGCCGCTACCGGCCCCTCACCAACACCCCGTCCCAGGAGGGGCTGTCGGGCCCCCCTGCGCCCCAGTCCTGCCCCAGCTCCGACAGCTCCCCCGGCTTCGCTCACCGTGAGCCCCGGCCCCGGCAGCACAGCGAAGGTGAGACCCCCCGAGCCCCCCGGGGACACCTGTGGGGGACAGTGGGTGACAGCCCGGTCCCACCCCCGCAGATGACAGCCGGGACATGAGCCCCCCCGAGCCCGCCAGCCCGACCGTGGGGCTCGATAAGAAAACGCGGAGGAAGTTCCTGGATTTGGGGTGAGAGCCTGCCCTGGGCGGGGGAGGAGGGATGGGAGGGGATGGAGGGGGGGATGGATGAAGGGATGGAGAAGTGCAACGGAAAGATGGGAAAATAGATGGAGAGACAGGGGGAAGGTAGAGGCACGGATGGATGGATGGATGGACAGACGGATGGATGGAAGAGGTCCTGGTGCCCCAGTCTTCAGGTCACCACCCCTGTCCCCAGGGTCACCCTGCGCCGAGCGTCCTCCGTGAAGAGCCGCAAGGAGAAGAGCAGCAACCGCCTGTCCATGGGAAGCAGGTGAGGGACCCCCCAGCCCCCGGGACAGGGGGACAGCCCGGGGACAGCCCGGGGACAGCCGCCATGCCCTGACACTGCCCTGTCCCCAGGGAGGCGGCGGAGGGGCCCGGCCGCCCCTCGGGGTCGCCGTTCCTGCCCTTCTCCTGGTTCTCGGACAGCGCCAGGGGCTGCGGCTCCCCCGGCTCCGCGTCCCCCGCGGGCTCCCCCCGGCACGAGGGGCTCAGCCCCGCCAAATCCCAGGTGAGCGCCGGGGACGGGGCCTGGGGGCCCTGTAGGGAGTTCAGGGGCTCTGAGAGAGGAGGTGACAGCAGCTCTGGGGACAGGGGACAAAGCCCCATAGGTTCAGGTAACAACAGGGAGTGGACTCGAAGCCCCCCCGGAGGGTCCGGGTGGCTCTGTGGGGGTGTCAAAGCCCTGGGGGGCCGGGGTGGCTTTAGGGGGATCAGCGTTCCGAGGGGTCTGGCAGCCCAGCTGCAATGGGGTGCTGTGGGGTGGCTCTGGGGGGCTGCTGTGGGTCCAACCCCTCCCGCTGCCCCAGGACTCGACGCTGAGCGAGGATTCGCCGCCGTCCAGTGCCAGCCCCCGCCTGCCCGGCTCCCCCAAGTGCTCGTACCCCTACCACACCCTGTCCCAGTCCTCGGACGAGGTGAGGGGGGCGCGGGGGGCGCGGGTGTCCCCACCCCAGGAGCCCCGGGGACCTCCGGCTGACCCCTGTGTCCAGCTGCTGGAGGAGCCGCCGGGCGCGGCCGCGGGCTGGACGTGTGGCCAGGTGGGCCAGTGGCTGCAGAGCCTGGGCCTGGAGCGCTACGTGCGGGACTTCTCGGCTCACGGCGTGGACGGGCCCCGCCTGCTGCACCTCGACGGGGCCAAGCTCAAGGTGCGGGGCCGGGGGGGCTCCAGGGGCCCCAAAAGATGGAGTGCGAGAGGATCTGGGTGCTCCAGTGGGGGATTCCATGGGGCAGGAAGGTCTGGCAGGGCTCGGGGTACCCCAGAGGGGTGTTCCATGGGGCAGGAAGGTCTGGCAGGGCTCGGGGTACCCCAGAGGGGTGTTCCATGGGTATCCAAACCCCCTTGTCCGAGCCGGCGGCTCCATGGGGCAGGAGGCTCCGGGGATCCCAAGGACGGGCGGGCGGTTCTGGGAACCCCAGGGAGCTGCTGCTGTGGGGGGGGGGGGGGGGGGGTCCCTGGGGGGCTGCCCGCGAGGCCGGGCAGGGCAAGGGGGGTCCGGGGCGGTCCGGGGGGTTCCGGGGAGGGTCCGGCCGTGGCCCAGCCCGCGGTGCCGCAGGCGCTGGGCGTGGGCAGCTCCCAGGACCGCGCGGTGCTGAAGCGGCGGCTGAAGGAGCTGAGCCTGGCGGCCGAGCGGGAGCGCAAGGCCCGCGAGAAGGCGGAGAAGCAGCGCGAGAAGCAGAAGAAGAAGGACCAGGAGCAGCGGAGGAGCTGAACGGGGGGGACCCCGCACCCCCATCCCTACCCACAGCCCCCCGAACACCCCCGGGGACACCCCGGGACACGCCCGCCCCCGGTGTCCGGGACAGCCCGGGGGACACGGGGCGCGGCCGAGGGACAGCGGGGCCGGGCGGGGCCGCGCCTGGAGCAGCCCCTGCGCATCCCCCCCCCAGCTCCAGCCGCCCCCTCCCCGCCCGCCCCGGGCCTCTTTTCCGGATGCAAAGGGCACTGGGACACCCCCACGCCGCCCTGTCACCCCCGCCCGCCACCGCCCCCCGAGGGGGTCCCAGCAGCCCCACCCCCACCCCGGCATCCCCTGGCACGGGGGGGACCGACCCCCCCCCCCACACACACACACGGGCACCCCCAAACCTGGGGGCGGGGAGTGAGCCCCGCCCCCCCCCCCAGCCCCCCCAGCCCCGAACGCGGCCCCCAGAGGCCACCCCAGGAAATAAAAGGGTATCAAGGGCCAGTGCAAAGAGGAGTGACCAGTGTGGCCTCACTGGGGAGGCACGGAGCAACTCCCCAGGCCCCCCGTGCCCCCAGGTGCTACCCCGGGACTGAGCCCTCAGCCCCCTCCCAGGCCTGGATGGGGTAAACTGAAGCACCGGGACCCCAAAGCACCACAGGGGTTCAGTCAACATCCAATTTATTGACAGTGGGGAGGGGTCTGGGGGTCAGGGGGAATGTGGGGGGGTTTGAGGAGGTCACAGCAAGTGGGGGGGGTGGGGAGAGCTCAGTAGTGCAACAACAGGTGGGAACAGGGACAGGGACACAGGGAGGGGGCCCAGGCCTGGCCCCCCACCCCGTCAGGGCTGCGGGGCAGGGAAGTGCTACTGGTCCTACTGGGAAAGAACCAGTCCCTTGCTGGGATGGGGGGCACCCCCTGGAGTGCGTGGGAGGTTTGGGGGGAGGGGGTGAGGGGGCAACAGGGGCTGCCCCAACCCCCCCCAGCTCCGTCCCTAAGTGCCACCAGGGTGGGGATGCCGGGACACCCCCACATCCACACTGCCCAAGGAGCCCGGAGAACTGGGATGCCAAACCCCGCCGTGGGGCACTTGGGGACACCCCGTGGGTGGGGCCGGGGGGTCCTGGCCAGCGCGGGGGGCTCAGGGGACGCGGTAGGTGGAGGTGTTCTTGGGCTCGGTGCTGGGGACACACCAGTCCCCGCCCTCCTGGCTGGCCTGGTAGTGCCGCCACGCAGACTTGTTGTACACGGGCAGCCGCTCCACCGAGTCCGTGGACAGCGCCTGGGGGGCACACGGGGGGCTCAGGGAGGGTCCTGTGCCCCCCCCCGGCCCGGGTTTGGGGACACACACCCACCTTCAGGTAGATGACGGCGTCGGTGCCGAAGCCCTCCATGGAGAAGAGCTGCAGGTCCCCCTGGAAGTACTTGGCGTAGAGGCGGGAGATGGGCAGCCCGTAGCCAAACCCGGCCTGGGGGCATGGGGAAATGGGGTGGGGGGGTTCCCAGGGCTGGGGGGGCACCCCCGGCCTCCCCACAGTGCCCTGAGTAGCGCCAGGAGTGGCCACTGCGCTGCCAGCAGTCACTGTGCCACTGTCACAGGGCCCCATGCCACCCTAAAGTAGCCCCATGCCACCCCAAAGGATCCCCACGTCACAGCTGACCCCACCAAAGTGTCCCCATGCCAGCAAAGTGTCCCCACACCCGCCCTGAACGTCCCCAAAAGGTCCCAGGCCAGGCCCAAACCTCCCCGTGCCACTCCAGCCCCCCCTAAACTTCCCCAGACCACCCCCAAAACACCCCCAGGCCACTCCAGCCACCCCCAAACCTCCCCATGCCACCCCCAAAGCACCCCCAGGCCACTCCAGGTCCCCAAATCACCCCCAAACGAGCTCCAGACCCTCCCACGCCGCCCTCAAAGCCCCCCTCAGCCGCCCCACCTCAACCCCCCCCAGCCTCAGCTCCCCCTCCCCAGCCCCACGAGGGGGTCCCGTACCAGGGGGGCCCCCCCGGAGCCCAGCTGGGGGGTGGGTGCTGTGGAGTACATGTAGCTGAAGAGCCGCTCGATCTTCCGCAGGGGCACCCCCATGCCCCTGTCACTCATCTGGGGACACCGCAGCGGTGACAAGCCCGCTCCTGTCCCCCCTCCCCACAGCTCCCCCCTGCAGGGCGGGGCTGGGGTCCCTCACCCGGATGGACAGGTCCTCCTGGCCCAGGGCCACCATCACCTTGATGGCCGGGAGCCGCGGGCTGTTCTCGTGGCTCTCCACGGTGGCCCTCATGGCATTCTGGGGACACAGAGCCGCGGGGGGTGGGGGTTAGGGGGGACCCCCACAGCCCCCCCGGAGCCCCCCACTAGGGCTGGGGTACCTTGAAGAGCTCGAAGAGCATGTGGTACAGGTGGGACGGGACGTAGACGATGCTCACGGGCTGCTCCGAGTTGCTGGCTGGGGGGGACACTGGCATTGGTGGGGGCAATCCTGACCCCAAACCTCCCCCAGCCCCAAATGAGTCACCTGAGAGTCCCCCCATCACAGGGACCCCCAAACCTAAATAAGCCAAGTATCCCCTGCCACGGGGACCCAAACCCTAAAGGAGCCAGCTGAGAAACCCCTGAAACGGGGACCCCCAACCCTAAAAGAGCCACACAAAAATCCCCCTGCTCCAGGGACCCCCAACCCTAAAGGAGCCACCTGATAACACCCTGCCTGGGCCCCCCCGCTGTCCCCTTGGCCCCGCTGTCCCCCCAGCCCCGCTGTCCCCCCGGCCCCGCTGTCCCCCTGGCCCTGCTGTCCCCTCAGGCCCCGCTGTCCCCTCGGCCCCGCTGTCCCCTCACCATTGACCTCCTCGATCTCCAGCTCAGGTGAGGCCATGTAGTATTTGTCACACAGCAGCTTGGCCATGTTGTAGGCATCTGGGAAGGGGGGGACACAGGGCTCAGCACCCCCAGGCCCAACAGGGGCAGCCTCTGGGTCCCCTCCACTCCCAAACATTCCCCATTCCTACAGATCCCAGAAGTTTTTGGGGTCTTCTGCAGCCACTGCAAAGCTCAGGGGACACCATGGCTGAGGCCACCCCACACCTGTGACACGAGTGGTCCCAGGGGGACTTCCAAGCAACCCCCACCCCCCAAATTCCCCCTCCCCCGTGGGGGTGGGACCCCAGACCCCACCAACCTCTCACCACGTTGGCCACGTTGCAGTGGGGGTCGATGCTCCCGATGTGTTTGGGGTGCGCGGGGTTGGTGCTGCCATCGAAGAGCAGGGCTGGGGAGGGGACAACGAGCTGGGGGCACCCCAGGGACACCCGGGGACAGCCCCAGGGTGCTCTAGGGCTGTGGGGGGAGACACTTGGGGCTGGGGGAGATGCCCGAGACAGGATCCCTGGGGGTGGTGGGGAGACTTGGGACAGACCCCTGGGGCTGGGGGGACACTCTGGGGACACCCAGTGATGATGGGGACCCCCGGCACAGACTCCTGGGGTTAGGGGGGAACCCCTGGGGCAGGGAGAACCTTGGGGAGTTCCCTGGAGCTGGAAGGACCCTCAGGACAGACCCCTGGGGACACTCTAGGGGGTTCTGGGGACACCCCGTGTTCTCAGGGACACCCAGGACCCCTCAGGACGGGGTTCCCGGGGCAGGGGGACCCCTCAGGATGGGGTTCCCGGGCCCCCCAAGCCCCCTCACTGTGCTGGTTGATGAGCATGCGGATGGAGATGCGGCTCAGGTAGAAGCGGTCCAGGAAGTACTGGATGTTCTGGTTGGACACGGGGTCGTCCCCGTACGTCTCCTTGTACTCGATGACCCCCTGCGCCATGGTGGGGACGACGTCGTTGTGCCGGTTCCGGATCGTCACCAGCGCGTTCGTGAACCTGCCCAGGGGACAGCGACAGCGCTGGGGACACCCGGTCCGGGCACAGCCCCAATCCAGACCGGGATTCCCTGGGAGCTGGCGGTGCTGGGAAAACCCGGAGCAGAGTCCGGTGGCACTGGGGGGTGGGGACACTTCGGGGAGACCCCGGGTGACACCAGCGCGGCTCTGGGAGGAGGTGACACCCTGGGACTGGGGACAAGCACACGCTGTCACCTCCTGACTCACTGTCCCAGCGTGGCTTGGTCCTCGGGGTCCCTGTCGTGGAATTCCATGATGTCCAGCAGGCTCTGCACGTACCTGGGGGGGACACGGTCATCCCACAGCTGGCACCCCCAAACAGAGGGGACACCCCAGGTGACACCACGCACGGCCAGGGTTCAGCCCCCCTCAGACCAGGCCCCCACCCCAAAATCTGCTGCCCCAGCAGCCACTGTCCCACCCCACTGCTGGCACGGGGGCCGGTGGGGACACAGCCCCTCTGCTGGGGGGTGGCTGTGGGAGCGATGGCACAGCCGGACCCCCTGGCATGGTCTGACCCCTCGGCACGGCCGGATCCCGCTGGCAGCGGCCCAAGACACTGGACAAACAACGCGTCACGCGGTGGCACTGGGAGAAGGGTCACGCTGCTGGCACTGGCACAGGGACACGGCACTTAAAGGGACACTCAGACCCCCCAGGACAGCGATCCCCTGTGACCCGGCCCCTTCAGGGAGCAGGTGGCACTGGAGGCCCCCCCGCTGGCACAGGGTGTCCCCAGAGGACCGGCAGCCCGTGTCACCCCTCCCTGTGCCCCCCCGTGCCAGCTCCCTGCAGGGGAGGGCAGGCAGTGACAGCTGTGGGACATACGGTGCTGGTGGCACCTGCGGTGACAGCGGGACCCCCCCCGGGCAGTGACAGGAGCCGTGGCGGACACGGGAGCTGTGCAGGTGACAGCGGGGCGACCCAGCGGGGTGACAACAGCGGAACCTGTGGCAGTGGGACCCCAGGCAAGCGGCAGAGGTGGGACCCCCATGAGCCACAATGACGGTGCCAGCAGGCCCCAGCCCGGTGACAGCGGTGGCACCTCCCACGTGGGTGTCCCTGTGTCCCTAAGGCCCGACTGACCAGCTCTGCACCAGCTGCACGGAGGGCGTGCGCAGCACCCGGTCCGGGAGCAGGTTGATCTCCTTCATGATGTTGGAGAGGCGCACGGGCAGCTCCTGGCGCAGGAAGGCGAACGACGTCTTCTCGCAGGCGTTGCTGGAGCCTGGGGACACCGGGGGACACCGGGGGACACGGGGTGAGCCCCCACAGGACCCCCGGAGCCTGCACTGGTGGCACGGCCACCCCTGTGCTGGGTGGGACTGGGGGGCACTGGGGAGAGGGGACAGCAGCAGCAAGTCCCTGTACCCAGCCGGAGAGGACTGGGGGACACTGGGGGACACCTGGGGGTACAGGGAGGGCTGAGATGGGCTCAGTCCTCTGGGGAGGACAGGCTGGGTGCCCAGTGCCACCCAGAACAGCACAATTCCGAGCGGAGCAGGACCTGGACCATCACCAGAGCCCAAAGCAGACTCAGGGGTCCCCAGGGACACGGTGAGGGGTCCCCAACCAGGAGCCGACATCCAGCAAGGCAGGGGGGGCACAGCTGACCCTAAAGCCCTGGGGATGGGGGACACTGGGATGGAGCTGGGGGGACAGGGCAGAACTGGGGGGCCCCCAGGGTGCAGCCACCAGCCCCCGTGCGGGGGACAGGGGATGAGAGAGTGCCAGGCTGGGTGACAGCAATGAGGGGACACCTTCACCCCCTGCGGTACTTGCTGGGGGGACTGGACTGGATTGGGGGGGTCCCAGTCGCCCACCCTGGGGGGGCCAGGCCGGTGCAGGGCCGGGGGTCAGGATGCACCCCAAATGAGGGGGTTTGGGTACCCCCCTGAGGGCTGGGGGGCAGAGGGGACGCCCCCAAAAGGGGCCTATTAGGAAACCACGTTCCAGCCCCACTTCTTCACCCGGGGGAGGGGGTTGGTAAATCCCCCCGCCCCAATAACAACGGGATATTTGGGGGGGGGTCAGAGTTACCCAGGCCCAAACACGCATTGAGGGGGGGCAGCCCCCAGATTTAGGGGGTGGGGAGGGGAGAAATTTCCCGGGGAGGGTTTCAGGATTTTCGGGGGCGGGTGTGAGAAGGATTTCCCAAGGAGGGGGGCAGGAACTCCCGGGAAGGGAGGGCAGGAATTCCCGGGAAGGGAGGGCAGGAATTCCCGGGGCTGCGCACGGAGCTCCCTCCCCCGAGCACCGCCCCCGCACCGGGTGTCCCGGTCCCGCGGCAGGCCGGGGGTGCCGGTGACGGCCCGAGGTCCCGGTGAGGGGAGGGGGGGGGGGCGTTGTTTATTTACCGAAGTCCAGAAACTGCTTCATGGAGAGCGGCGACGGCGAGAACTTGCTGAAGTGCTCGATGTAGGTGGGGACGCCGGCCAGCGCCGCGCGCTTCCCGAGGCAGCGCAGCAGCCGCATGGCCCAGCTGTTCCCGGGTCCTCCCGGGTCCTCCCGGGTCCCTCCCGGGTCCCTCCCGGGTCCCCCCGGTGTCCCCCCGGTGTCCCCCGGCCCGGCCCCGGCACCCCCGGGCCCGGCCCTGCCCCCGCCGCGCCGCGCGCAAACAACACACCCGCTGTCAATCACCGCGCCGCGGCCAATCGGCGCCCGGCTTGCCTCAAACCCCGCCCCTTCCCCGTGCCAATCCGGCCTCGCCGCCGGGCACGCCTCGCTGTCAATCACCCCGAGCCACGCCCCTCACCCGGCCCTATCCTGCCCCCCCCCCCCCCGCTGTCAATCACCGCGCGTACCGGGGCCAATCAGCGCCTGCCCTGCTTTCGGTCCCGCCCCTCCCGGCGGCACGGGCGCTGATTTGCATAACCACGCCCCCCGCGGCTCCCGTCAGCCCCTCGGGGGTCCCAGACCCCTTCCCGGGGAATTTGGGGGGGGGGGGTCTGAGCCTTTTCCGAGGGTTTGGGGCGATCTGAGCCCACCCCGGACCCCGCATTAGCCCCCCCATCACCCCCTACCCTCCCGGGGTACATCATCCCCCCCTCCTCTTTTTGACCCCCAACCCCCAAAAGCCCCCAAAACCCCCAGCCCACCCCCCCCCCCCCCAACCTGCCAACGATGACACGGAGGGGGCAACAGGTTACAAATCCCAGAGCGAGGCTTTATTGGGCCCCGGCGAGGAAGGGAGGGGAGGTTTGGGGGCCGGGCAGCGGCTGGGGGTGCAGGACCCCCTCCCCAGCCACCCCCCAGTACCGACCGGACGCTGGGACTGGACACCAAAACACCGACACGGAGAGACACGGAATAATTTAACCCCAGAGACACGGACAGGGACCCCCGGGGCGGGGGGCGAGGCTGGCGGGGGGTGGGGGGGGGGACACGGCCTGAAGCGCTGCCCCCGCCCCAAGGCAAAGCAGCGTCCGAGCACGGGGAGAGCACCGGGATGAGACCCCCGCGGGGGTCTGGGATGAGGAGGAGGGGGTGGAGGAAGGAATGAGCTCCCCCAGCCCCTCCCCGGGGGAAAGCAAAGGGGTCCCGCAACCAGCGCAGAGGGGAGGGGGGCGAGCGTGTCCCGGCGTGCGGGGACAGCGGGGACGTGTCCCCGGTACCGGGATGTGTCCCGGGGGACAGGGACGTGGCGAGCGGAGTGTCTGCGCGGGGGGAAGGCACTCGGTGAGCCCAGCAGCACTTCGGGGAGCGGGGGGAGGGGGGGGGGCACATTTGGGGGGTCGCCCCCACAAGCGTGCAAGGCACGAGCGTGCAAGAGCCCCCCGGGCGAGCGGGGAGGGGCTGCGGGAGCCAAGGCCGGAGGCGGCCGCGTCCGAGGGGGATGGGGACAGGGAGAGATGCACTTGTGCAAAGTCAGAGCCCCCTCACAGGGGTCTGGGGGCGGGGCAGGGGGGTCAGTAGTACTTGTCCGGCTCCTGCCACTTGGTCACCCAGAGCTTCTTGCGGCGGCGGGGCAGGAGCCCCCCGGGCTGGTAGCGCTGCTCCTGCCGGATCCGCACCGCGTGGTACTTGGGCATGATCCGGTAGTAGCGGGTCCGCTGGAAAAAGTCACACTGGGAGGGGGGGACAGAGAGGACAGGGGGTCAGTGAGGGGCCGGAGAGGGTCAGGGAGAAGGAGAGAGACCCCCGAGGTGGCGAAGAGCAGAGGCAAAGGGAGCAGCAATCCTGGAGCCGCTCGGAGAGACCCCACGGAGCCCTGGAGGGACCCTACAGGACAGAGGAAGAGGAGAGGAGGCTGAAGAGGAGGAAGATGCCGCTGCAGCCCGGCCCCACGGGGCATTACCAGGCGGGGCCCGCGGCGCCCGGGGGGGCACAGGGGGTGCCCCCCGTTAGTAGTCGTCCGTGAGCCGCTCGGTTTCCGACGGCTGGATCCTCATCTCCGCCTTCTGCCCCTTGGCCTCGTACATGGCCCGGGTGTTGGCCCGCCGGAAGAACCCGCACTGCAGGGAAGGGGACAGGGTCAGGGGGCCAGGACAGGGGCTGGGGGGTCCTGGGCACCCCTCGGCAAGTGGGAGGAGCGGGGCAGGGAGATGCCCCCAGACCCTGCAGTGCAGCCACAGGGAAGGAGGTGCCACCGTCCAGCCCCGCTTCGGGAGCACATCCCAAAATCTTTGCAGCCCAAGACGCGCTGGGAATGTCTCTGCTCCTCTTCCTCATCCCTCTCCAGCTGGGAATCTTCCTCCCGGGGAGCACTGCCCACCCGGGGGACACCTGCCACCCACGGGGGGCACCTTCCAGCTGTGGGGACAATCTTCCAGCTGCGAGTCCCTCGCGCCCCTCGCCCGGCAGGAAGGAGGCGGCCACGGGTGACACGAGCCCGTCAGGTCCCAGAGCAGCTCCTGCACCCCCTCCTCCCTCGGAAGAGGATTTGGGACCCCCCTCACCTTCCAGAGGAGGAGGATGATGAGCCCCAGCAGCAGCAGCCCGGCTGCCACCGACACCAGCACCAGCCAGAGCGCAATCTCGGCCGGCTGCTCCTCCTGCAGCTCCGAGTCCACGTCCACGGAGAACTGGGGGGGTGGGAAGAGCCTCGTTGGGGCACGGAGCTCCAGCGGCCCCAGTCCCTCCCAGTCTGCCCCAGTAAGGGGCTCTGGCATGGCTCACCCGCACCGTGTGGTTCCTCATGGTGATGGTGGGGACCTGCGAGCGCAGGAACAGCGTGGCCGTGCCCGTCACCTTCACCCGGTCAAAGTCCCGGAACTCCTGGGGACACAGGGGGGGACACGGGTGAGGGACAGCGACATGGGTGCTCAGGGACACGGGGATGATGGAGAGGGACACGCAGATGGTGACACGTGGATGAGGGAGGGGAAGGACACGGATGACGATGGGCAGATGGGTGATGGGGGACACACGGAGGGAGGGGGGACACAGATGACAACGGGGACACACAGGGGCAGGTGCCAGCTCCTGAGCTGAGCCCTGGCAGTCTCGGGACCCCGTTTACCACCACCCCAAGGGCTCGGCCAGCGCTGACCCCCCGCAGCCCCCGGACTGACCTCGATGAAGGTGCTGTTCCAGACGCGGGCGCGGAGGCTGAAGCTGGAGGGGAGCTGCGTGTGCAGCAGGGGACACTCGAACCACACACAGCGCGCGGTGCCCGCCGAGCAGCTCTGGGGGACAGGGCGGGTCAGGGGGGGCCCAAAGCACCACCCTGGTGCCAGGAAACAGCGGAGACGGTGATCCCGGGAGGGGGGGATGAGCTGCTGGACCCCCCTGACCCCCTGCAGCCCCCACTCACCAGCACCACCTCGGACCTCGGGCGCCGGCCAGTGGCCAAGGTGACCGGGGGCTCCCCCAGCTCGGGGGGCTCCAGCTCCCGTCTCTGCCGGGATGGAGCCTGGTCCTGCAGGAGCTGAGGGGGGACACGAGCCCCATCAGAGCCCGGGCTGTGCCAGGGGGCTGAGGGACCCCCGCGGTGGGGCAGGGCCCTGCGGGGAGCGGGGGACTCACGGTGAGGTTGAGGGGGTTGATGACCCCCCCGGGGGGGTGACACGTGTCGTTGCCGTTCACCAGGATCTCGGTGGGGTAGAGGAGCCATTTGCCATTGGGGATCTCGTAGGGCCACTCAAAGCCCAGCAGGATGGTGCCCAGCGTGCCCAGGGACTCGCCTTTGGTGGTCACCTGTGGGGCAGGGCGGGAGGTGGAGTCCGGCATTCCCAAATCCGCCTCCCTCCGGCGCCGGCCACGCCCAGCTCACCTGGAAGTCGAAGGTGAGGGGGCTGCCCACGTCCTGCTCCTGTTTCATGGCCGACTCGCCCACCACGATCCCGCTGAAGTAGGACTGGATGTGGGAGGAGGCTCTGGGAACGGGATGGGGGACGGGAACGGCGTGAGGGGCACGGGGGACATCCCATTCCTGCCCCATTCCTGGGACACCGAGGGCTGACCCAGCCAGACTCAGGTGGGATGGATGGAGAGGACACGGAGGGGGTGAGGGGACACTCACATGCTCAGCGAGGACTGGATGCTGTAATCCACCAGCAGCTTGGCCAGCACGGGCTGCAGATCCTCCTGGGTGCTCTGCCTGCCGGGGCACCGGGATCGGCATCTCCCCATCCCAGCAGGACCATCCCCACCCCTGTCCTGCCCCCTCCCACTCACGTGGACAGATCCAGCCACACCACGACCTCCCGTGTGTCCAGCATGATCCCGATGGCTTCGAAGGTGATGGTCAGCTCTGCCTGCACACAGGGGGGACGGGGAGCAGCTCAGCCGGACCTGCCGAGCCCCCCAGGAAGGGCCGGGGGGCAGCTGGGGGGGAGCCCTCACCCTTTGGTTCCTCTTGAAGGGGTTTCCCAGCTCGCACAGCACCGTGTCCCCAAAGGTGCAGGCCCCGCTCTGGGGAGGGCAAGAGGGTCAGGAACATCCTGGCCGAGCCCACCTGGCCCCGGTGGGACACAGGGCCCGGGGTGTCCCCCCCGTACCGGGCGGACGGAGGAGGGCAGCAGGCTGGGGGGCACGGTGACGTTCAGCAGGGCCTCGTGGGCGTCCTCGCCGTTCCAGGGGGTTGTGGGGACGTTGCTGATGTTGATGCTCAGGTGCAGCTTCCGCACGTCCCGGCTGTACTGCAGCACCTGGGTCCCGTTCACCCTGCGCGGGGAGAGCGGGGTCAGCCACCCCCACGGGACAGAGACACCCTGGGGGGACAAGGAGGTGGCACAGGGTGGCTGAGGACACGCAGGGCCCCGCTGTCACCTGGGCAGGGGCTGGCTCTGCTCGGTGACCCAGCTGCTCTGGAGCTGAAGGTTGCTGTAGCACTGGTTGTCGGAGCCACATTCCTTCTGGAACTCGATCTGCGGGGACACGGACATCCCCGTGAGTCCCTGTGACCCCCAGGGCACCCCAGGGTGTTCCCCCCCGCCCGGCACACCTTGGTCTCGTTCTCGTGGGACTGGTCCTGGTTGAGGACAGGGAAGGCATCCAGGGAGTGGGGGCCCAGCTGGAACTTTCTGGGCTTCTCCAGCAGCGAGTAGTTCATGGAGAGCACGATGGGGTGCAGCTTGTCCCGGACATTGTCCTGCAGGGAGGGTGGGAATCACACAAAGAGCCCTCCCCGACTCCCAAACTCCAGCTCCAGGCACTGCCAGACAGCCCCCGGCCATGTCTGGGGTCCCCCTTTGCTGCCCAAAGGGATGGAGGGAGGGATGGAGGGAGGGACGGAGGGAGGGAAGGACCCTCACCAGCAGCAGGAGCTCCTGGGACTGGCAGCGGGTGGTGGGCATGGAGAAGCTCCCAGTGTAGGTGGCGGATTGGGACCCCGAGAACCTGACCCTGGGCGGGTGCCGGTCCTTGTCGGCCTCCAGCGTGTACTGCAGGGCTGGGGGACAGCACGAGTTGTCCAACACCCCCACACCGTGTCCCCATGTCCCTGTCCCCATGTCCCCAGACCCCCCAGGCCCCACTCACTGATCCTCTCCTTGTAGCTGGGGTCCCCTGCGCTCTGGTTGTAGGAGAAGCACAGGGTCACCGTCATGCTGGGGGGACAAAGGGGCCGTGAGCCGAGCCGGGGGTGCCACCAGCAGCCACGGGGACACCGGGGACACCGGGGGCTCACCAGGACTTGGGCGTGCACTGGGCAGGGTCCACCTTGCTGGGGGTCACCGTGAAGGTCTTGTCCAGGATGTTGATCACGGGCCGGGCTCTGGGCAGGGATCGGGGCTGGCTGAGCCCCGCTGCTCCGTGCCCACCCCGGGGGTGGCAGGGGGGCAGGACAGCTGTCCCCTGTCCCCATTCCCGTACCTGAGCAGGACGATCCGCTCGCTCAAGCTGCCCACCAGCAGATCTGGGTAGGAATTGCCGTCCATGTCCAGCCCCCCGCTCAGGGAGTACCCGAAGGTTTTTATCTCGGTGGGGCCCAGGTCTGACCCGCTGATCACCTGCGTTTGGGGGGGTGGGGGGGTCTCACCCAGTGCTCATCACCCCATGGATCCAGGGATCAACTCCCTGCATCCCACCTGGAGTGCGGGATGCTCGGGGGGTATCCTGGACACTCTGGAGAGGAATCCAGGCCCTGAAACCCCAGTGAGGGCTGCCCAGGGCCGTTACCTGTTGGGGTCGGTCCCGCAGCCCCTCGGCGCTGCTGTGGTAGATGTAGACCTTGCCAGGCCCCTCGAAAGGAGCCCCCACGGCGATATCTGGGGGGACAGAAGCAGGGTCAGCCCCCCTGACCCCTCCCTGGAACCCCAAAATCCAGCTCTGGCCACAGCCAGGCAGCCCCCAGCCACATCTGGGGTCTCCCCTTCCTGTGAGACCCCACAAAGTCAGCACAGGAGGGAGGGAGGGATAGAAAGAAGGGACAAGGGGACAATCAGGACCTCCAAACTCTCCCCCATCTCCTCCTCTTCACCCCAAACCCTTCCAGAGACCCCCCCATGCCTCTCCTTTCCTGATGAGCTCCCCACAGAGCTGTCCCCGGCCGCTCACCTTGGAACCCGTCCTGGTTGACATCCCCGATGCTGGCCAGGGCAAAGCCGAACCCGGAGTAGCTGGGGCCGGTGAGGATCAGGCTGTGGAGCTGCTGGAAGCCCCCGGCCTCGTTCATGTACACGAACACCGCGCCCCCCACCTCCTGCTTCCGCTCGAAGTAGTAGGGGGCCCCCACCACCAGGTCCTGCCACCTGCGGGGACAGCGGGGTGCTCGAGGCTGGGGCCGAACACAGCCCCAACCCCACACGCCCGAAGTGGCTGTGAAAAGGTGACACCCCAAAAAACCTCCCTGCCCCAGAGCTGTGACCCACAGAGACCCCAGGGCAGCTGCACGGTGTCCCAGGTGAGACCCCCGCCCTCGGGAGCTGCAGGAGCCTCCAGGGGAGACCCCCACCCCCAGAAGGGGACAGATCCCAGCCCAGGTGGGCTTCCAGCCGAGCCCCCATCCCCGCAGCCGGGGGATCGCGGCCCCTCACCCGTCGTTGTTGAGGTCGGCCAGGGCGAGGGCGCTGCCGAAGTAGGAGCCGACCTGCGGCCCGGGGAGCAGGAGGCTCCGGTTCAGCGTGCGCTGGGCCCCGCGGCTCAGCAGCAGCACGGCCCCGGTGTGCTCGTACCGCGGCGCCCCGGTCACCATCGTCACGTCGTCCCGCTGCAGCACCGCGCTGCCCACCTCGGCCGTGTACCCTGCGCGGGGCCCGGCCTCAGGGAGGGGCACGGGGACCCCCGAGGTCCCCACATCTCCCCCGTGAGCCCCCCGATACTCCCATGCCCCAAAAACCCCGCCCTGGGCCCCTCCAGCTCCTGGGATATCGAGGGGGGAGCACTGGGAATGGCTCACACCATCCCTGAGTGTCCCTAAGTGTCCCCCGAGCCTTTAACGTCCACGGCCGAAACCCACAGCCCCCAAACTTCCTCCTCACCCCAAATCACCACCCCATATTCTCCCTCCATCCCCCTGCACACCCTGATGTCACTCTAATGTCACCAGTGCCCCCCACTCCCACCATCCCAGCGGGGTCTTCAAGCCTCCCTAAGGCCCCCACCCCTTTAACATCCACCCCCAAGATTCCCCCTAAATCCATCCCCCCCAAACCTCCTCCTCCTCACCCCAAAACCCCCTGGGGCGCCCCCCCTGCTGCCCCCACCTATGTAGATGTTGCCGATCTTCTCTTTGGGGTAGGAGAAGTCGTCCAGGTCCCACATCTCCCGCTGGAGCATGTAGTCGGTCCCTGGAATGGGGAGGGCAGGTCAACCCCACAGCAGGGCGGGGGGTCCCACAGGGGAATGGGCACCTCGGGAATGGGGGTCCCGTGGGGGTCCCGTGGGGGTACAGGCACCCTGGCAGAGGAAGTGCCCCCAAAGGTAAGGGGAACCCCCAGTAAAGGGGTGCCCAGAGAGGCCCGGTGACCCCGGCAGTGGCCCTGCCCTCCCCGGAACCCTCACCCTGCCAGTTGTAGGCACCAGGCGCCCCGAAGTAGATGATGTTGGCGCTGAAGCCAGCGCTGGTGCCCATCTGGCACATGCCGGTCTCGTCGGTGTCGGTGTTGGCGTTGCACATCTCGTTGTGGTATGTCTGCCACTCGTCCCCCAGGTCCAGCCGCAGGTCATTGCCCCGTATGTAGCACTGGCCCACCATGCGCCGCTGCGCCTCCGCCCCCGACCACAGCACCCGCGTGTAGCGGTGGGCACAGGCCTGGGGACAGGGGACAGCTCAGGCACTGACCGCAGCACCCCTGGCAGCAGTGGGCACAGGCCTGGGGACAGCTCAGGCACTGACCACAGCACCCCTGGCAGCGGTGGGCACAGGCCTGGGGACAGCTCAGGCACTGACCACAGCACCCCTGGCAGCGGTGAGCACAGGCCTGGGGACAGCTCAGGCACTGACCACAGCACCCCTGGCAGCGGTGGGCACAGGCCTGGGGACAGCTCGGGCACTGACCACAGCACCCCTGGCAGCGGTGGGCACAGGCCTGGGGACAGCAGGGGCACTGAGGGCCAGGGGACAGCCCAAAGGTGAAGGGTCACGCCAAGAGGGTGCGTGTGCACAGCACTGGGAGCTGGGTGTGCAAGGAGCCGGGCTCTGGGTGTGCAAAGCCCCGCGGTGCCCCCAGACTCACCAGCACCCTCCCCGCCGGCTGCCGCTGGCTGGCCACTGTCACCCCCAGCCACATGTCCTCGATGATGGCCTTGTCCGGCTCATCTGTGAGGGAAGAGCCGGCCTGAGAGGGGGACCCCACTCCTGGGGGAGTTTGGGGTGGTCCCACACCCCAGTGGGGTCACCCACCCTTGAGCTCGATGGCCAGGCGCTGGCAGTCGTGGGTGGTGGCACTCAGGGGACAGGCGTACACGGCGCCCGTCCGGGTCCCGTTCACCGGCTCCGCGTCCTGGGGGGCCCCCACCAGCAGCCTGGGGGGCAGAAAGGGGGGCAAGTGTGTGGGTGATGGGGGGGAGCAGATGCAGCCCCCCAAACCCCTTCAGCTCGTTTTGGGGTGCAGAGCCAGGTGGGTGCCCTGGGGAGGGGGTGCTTGGGGGGAACCGGAGCTGCTTGCCTGGAGTTTGTCACACCCAGACACCCCCAAAAAACGGGGGCAGCCCCATCTCCGGAGCTGGAAGGGGACACAGCGGCCCCGAAAGGCCTCAAGGACAGACTGACGGATTCATTGCTCCTCCACTCCTTCCCAGACCCCTCAGCCCGGCTGAGCCCCCGGCCCGGCACATGTGGGGTGTGGGAAGAGGGGGTCGCAGTGACCCCCCCAAACCTCGCTGTACTGGTGGGGAAAACAAGGGGGGGGGGGGCTGCTCAGCACCCCCAGCCCAGCCCCAGGGCCCTGTCTGTGTAAACACCCCCGGCCCTTCCCGGCCAACCTTTGATCGCAGCCCCAGCACAGCTGTGGCGTGTCCGGCGGACAGGGCCGAGCTCCCGGGACAGGGAATGCCGGGACAGGGGACAGGGGACAGACTCCCCTGGGAGCAGGGAGGGGGAGCTGTGATGGACACCCCTCATCCAAGATAGACACCCCTCATCCTGGGGGGGGCCTGGGCAACACTGGGGTGTCCCAGGACAGGCAGCACCTCCCGGAGGTGACGTCCCCCCAGGAAGGGCAGGGATGGCCCGGCTGAGTGATGGCAGTGCCATGGGGGGACATTGGCATTCCAGGCTGGATGTGCTCCCCAGGTGATGCTGAAGGGACCCCCCCACCCACCTGAGTCCCCCTGCCCCAAGGGAAGATACCGGGGACCCCAAGCAAGGCCCCGTGGCACTGGTGTGGGGCTGGGTGCTGGCAGGGGGAGCTGGCATGGCCAGAGGGTTCCGGAAGGGCCAGCCTTTCCGCCGGGAAGTCCTTTGGGAGCGCCAGGACAATGGCGTGGAGGTGGCCGTGCTGGGGGAGGAAGTGCGTCCCTCTGGCAGGCGGGACACGGGGGGGACACGGCACCCAGGACATGGAGGGGACACGGGGGGGGGACACGGCACCCAGAGCTGATCGTGGGGCACTGGGGTGATGAGCTGGCCGGTCCTCAGCAGGAGCCACCAGCAAGTGCGGGGACAAACCCCTCTGTCCCCATCCCAGCGACACCGGTGGCGACAGGGCACTGCTGTAACGAGCTGACCAGTTCTCAGCGCAGCCACCAGCGAGGACAGGGACAAATCCCGCTGTCCCCAGGGCAGCCCGGCGGGCAGGGAGTGCCGGGAAGCTGAGCAATGCGGGGCCGGCAGCGCGGGCACGTCCGGGCGGGCCGGGAGCTGACTCAAAGCCCAGGCGCAGGAGGAATGCGGGGCCCCGGGCAGCCCCCGCCCCGGCACGCCGGGACCCCCCCGGGCGGCTCCGCGGCGGCTGAGTCAGCCCGGGGCTGCAGGTGGGGGGGGGTTGGCATCGCTCACCCCAAAGGGGGGGGCCCCGGGGGGCCGCTCCCCGCAGGAATGCCAGGATGGGGGTGCCAGCACCGTCCGAAGCCCCCCGAAAAGCGGGAGCCGCTGGGAAGGGAAGGAGAGCGGTGATGCCTCCTGGCTCCTGCCAGCTCGGCACAAAGGAATCCGCCCCCCAGTTCCAAGGGGGGGGCACAAGGGGCACCACTGCCCCCCTTACCTGGGGGAGGGGAAGTGACTCAGGGCAGCTGCTGTGACTCAGAGCTGGGGGGGGGGGGGGGGGGGTTCTGCCCCCACACTCCGAACCCCACCGGGACCTGGGGGGCAACAGCCGGGGGTGTCCCCAGGCTCCCCCGGTGGTCCCGGCTCAGCCGGACCCCGCCGTTCCCGCGGGTCCCGGGGGGCGGGAGCCCACCCAGGCCAAGCAGCTCCGGCATCCCGCTGCCTCCAGCCAAGATTCCCGGCACGGCAGCCCACCCGCAGGCTCTGCTCCTGGGAAAAGGGGGAGTGCGGGGCCTGCCGAGTCCCACCAGAGCAGGGGGGACACCCAAGGGCGTCCCCCACCCGAGCGTGAGCCAAGGTGCCCCGAGCCCCCGGCTTCCCGGGGATCCAGCGGAACCGGAGTTGGGGTTCTGGGGAGGCCGGGACCCGTTTGTGGCCCTGGTCCCACGGGGGTGGGGGGACGGGGAGCTGGGATTAGGCTCGCGATGGTCAAATAGCGGCACGAGGGGGAGGCCGGGAAGGGAGGGAAGCAGGAATGTGAGGCCGTGCTCCGTCCTAATCCGCCCTGGCAAACCGGGGGGGTTGGCTGGAAGCGGGGGGGGGGCTCCTCGCCAGCGCTGGCTGCGCGGGGGGGGAGGGGGGGGGCTGTGGGAGGGTCCGGGCACCAGGACACCAAAATGCGGCCACCCCTGGAGTGGGACAGGTGAGGATGGCAGAGAATCCCACCCGGACACCTCAGCAGGGTCTGGAATAGGGGGGTCGTGCTCCCCCCAGAGCCCCCCAGGCACAGAGCCCCCTCCCCAGGAAGCAGCTGGGCAGCGTGGGGAGCTCCTCATCCATCTCCCACCGCGCTCCGGGGGTGACGGAGCCGGGAGGGGAGGAGCAGGCGGGACGGGGGGCTCCGGACCACAGCCCGCCCCCCAGTTTCTCCCCAGTGCCGCTGAATTTGCAATGGGGGTCCCTGAGCAGGCAAATCTAGCGGTGCCCCCTCGGGAAAGGAGGTGGGAGAAGGGGCGACGGCTCCTGGAAGCCAGGAGGGATGGACGGACGGGTGGATGGACGGACGGACGGTCGGTCCCACATTCGTCCCCCTCCTCCTGCCGAGCAGCCGCAGCCCTGCAGGACCCCGGCGAATCCGGGCCAAGGCAGGGGGAGCTCAGCCAGCTCCAGCAATCCGCAAAAACCCCGCCGAGGGGGAGGGAAAACCGGGAAGCCAGCCAGGAGAGCGATCTCCTCACCAGCCAGCTGGAATCAGGAAGACCCCCGAGCCCCGGGCAGAGCCCCAATTCCCACAGGGCTGCAGATGTGGGTGCTGCCTCCCCCCTGGCTGCAGATTTGGGGGGGGTCTTCAGCCTTCCTGGCACGGATCTGCCGTGCCTCAGTTTCCCCAGGTCATCCAGGGACCTCCGAACCCACCTGGGCTGGATTCAGCGGCTCCCCTCGCCACGGCCCCGAGCCAGAGCGGCTCCCGGTGGGAGCGGCCGGAGCCGGAGGGAGCGGCCGGAGGCGGGCAGCCCAAGGAGCACCCTAATCTCGGGAGGGCTGATAAGAGCCCCGCTGCCAGCCCGCCGTCACCTGGCCGGGGAGGAGCGAGCAAACAAACCTTTGCATGGGCACAGCTCCGCGGGCCCGGAAAAACACGGCGGAGGCGGAACGGGGGGGCTCCGGCATCGCCCCGGCCGCGCCGTGCCCGCCTGGCCCCCCGCCAGCGCCCGCCCGGGAAGCGGTTCCCCGCACCCCGCCGGGAATTCGGGAATGCCGGCGCTGCCCTGGAGCATCCCTCCGCTCCCACCGCCATCCCGAAAGGCGCGGCACGGCCGGGGCAGGGGGCCCGGGACACCCCCTCCCGCGCGTCAAATCGGGGATGACGGTGGCAGGAAGCGTCCCTTTCCTGTCCCCACCCTGCACCTGTGAGCAGGGGGCACCGGAGCCTCCGTCCGGCACCGGGGCGCGGGTGCGACCCCTGGGGCTCCTGCTCTGCCCCTGGGGGGTTCCGGGGGACCCCCTGCACCGGTCCCAGCCCGGAGCGGCTCCGACACCGCAAACTGGGGACACCCCCCATGGATGGAGAGAACCCCGCGCTATCCCTGCCCCCAGCCACGGGCACGGGCAGTGGAGGCTCCCGGGGAACGGGAAGCGAATTCCCGGGGGGGTCCTGGCTCCGGAGCCTCTCCCCCGCAGGGATCACGCTGGGACACGCTGGGACACGCGGCGCAGGTGTGGGGCTGGCGGGTCCCTGTCACAGCCCCCGAAATCCCCCCCAGGGCCATTGCCGGGAAAACACGACCCGATCTGTCCCGGTGCCAGGCGGGACCCCCCGCCCGGTGCTCCCCGGCAGCTGCTCCGATGCCACCGGAGCGGGCAGGGCCCGTCTGTGGGTGGGGACCCGCGTGTCCCCGAGGGCGGGGGGGGGTCCCGCACCCCACCAGCTGCTCCGCAGGGAACAGCTCCTCTCCCTCCTGCACGGGAGCAACAACAACTCCTCATCCCACGGCGGGGCCCAAATGCATCCCTGGAATGCGGAGCGGCACATGGCTGCATCCAGCAGCTGCTGCCAGGCCCCCCGCGGGAAAAAAGGGATCCCTGGGGGTCCCTCAAGGACCCCCCCGGAGCCGTGAGTGTCGCGGGAGGGTGACCCAGCAAAAACCTGTGCCCTTGAGGGAGACAAACCCAGCCCAGCCCCTGCGGCGGAGCTTTCTCCCGGCACGGCCGCGAATGTCCAGCCGGGAGGGATCGGGGACGGGGATTGGCGGCGTCCGGTGGAGCGGGGGGACAGCGGGGGACACGGCGAGTGACAGCGGTGGCACGGCACGGGGAATGCTCCGGCTGAAAAGGGCTTTTGTTGGGGCTTTGCCCGGCGCCAGGAACCACAGTCCAACAGGTTCGCCGGGCACGGGGCCTCGCCGGGACCGGCTGGGGCGCGGGGGGGCACGAGGGGCTTCAAAACCGCCCCGCGGAGGGTCCGCGCCGGCCGGGGCCGCTCCGGTGGGGAGGGATCCCCCAGCACCCGGAGCCCCTGGGCGCCCCTCTCCCGGCACCCCCACACCCCTCCCGGTGCGCCCCCGCCCCCACAGCAGCGCCGCGGGCTCGGGACCTTTGCCCTGACGCAGGGACCTCCCCCGCAGGGGCCCGTCACCCCACAGGCGACCCCCAACACCCACGGGGGACCCCCCGCCCCTCTCCGTTCCACAGAGACCCCCACCCCATGTGGGACCCTCATCCCAAGGGGGGGCTCCTCACCTCCACGGGGGACACTCCGCGCTCTGCCCCACCCCACGGGGGATCCGCACCCCGCGGGGATCTCTCCCCACCCCATGGGCGACCCCGACCCTACCGGGGACCACGCGCAGCTCCTCCGCACCCCACGGGGGACCCCCCCACCCACGGGGGACCCCCCACTTCACGGGGACACCCCCGTTCGCAGGTAAAGCGCTTTCTCACTGTCCTCCGCCTCACGGGGGTCCCAACCAAGGGGGACCCCGCGATCCTCACGGGGACCGCCCGCACCCCCACGGGAGACCCCTCCCCACTCTTCCCCATCCCAACCCCCCCAGCCACAGGTGAACCTCCGCTCTCTCTCCCGCATCGCACGGGGCCGCAACCACGGCCCCCCCATTCCACGGGGATCGCCCCCCGCTCCCCGCCCGCGCTCACAGGCTCCTCTCCAGCCGCTCCGTCTGCCGGTGCAGCGCTACCGAGAACCCGAACAAGGCTCCGGCGGGGCCCTCCTTGAGCACGGGGAAGGTGCGGTCCAGGTTGAAGGCGGCGGCGGCGCCGAGCAGCACCGGGCCGAGCCCCAGCAGCAGCCCCGGGAGGGGCGGCGGCAGCAGCCGGCGGCTCCGCGCCATGTCCCGCACCGGCCGCCGTACCCGCCCTGCCGCCCCACCGGGACCGGTGCGCGCGGGAGGGGGCGGGGCCGGGCGGGGCCGGGCGGGGCCGCGGAGCTTCCGGACACGCCCCTTAAAGGGGCCGCGCACCCCGGTCCGCACCCCTGGTACCTGCGTGCGCAGGTGTGCGGGGGAGGGAGGGGCGGGCGCACCTGGGGGCACCGCGGCCGCGTCCTCCCGCGGCTGTGTCACCCACGAGCGGGGGATCGCCTCCCCCCACACACCCCTCCCCCCGCGAGACCCCTCCTCCCGCGAGACCCCTCCGTGTGCCCCCCACCCCAGAGTCCCCTCCCCACACAGCCCTCGCGGGACAATTCCCCCCCTTCTTCCCGCCCTAATTCCCCTCGGGATAGGACCCCCCCTACCTGGCATCTCTTTGGGATGGGACCCCCCCGTGGTGAGACCCCCAACATGAGATAGGACCCCCCAGGAGATGGGACCCCCAAGTTAGGATCCCCCATGGGATAAGAGCGCTCCCCCATGGCAGGAGGTCACACCGGGACCCCGAGAGCGACACTGCCGTGGGACAGTCCCGTTCGGTGGCCGTGGGACAGTCCCGTTCGGTGGCCGTGGGGACGCGGCCTCAGCAGCAGCAGCATCGCCGCTTCCCCGCCGTGGTTGTCACCGTCCCGACCCCGGCAAAGGTCACCGGGAGCAACCGCGCCGCTCCCACCCGTGCCAGGAAATCCGGGGCTGGGCTGGGCTGGGATGTCCTGTGTCCCCCGCCCGATGTCCCCGTGCCCCCGTGCCGTGTCGCTGGAAAGAGTGACGGCAACAGGGCACATCACGGGCAGCGCTGCCGCCGGCGGCACCAGGCCCTGGCAACGGGGATCTTCTGGCCCCTGTCCCTTGTCCCCCGTGCCCTGTACCCCCGCTGCCTGTTCCCCGTCCCCATCTCTTATCGCCCGTGCCCGCCCCGCCCGCCCCGTGCCCGCCCCGCCCGCCCCGTGCCCGCCCCGCAGCGGCACCAGCCCGGGCGGTGTCGTTACCCCCGAAGGCCACGAGGTGACGCCGTCCACCCAAAGATGCTCGGGGGGGGTTGGGGGCGATGGGCGGGGACCCCCCCCAAGCCCAACCCCCGCGGCTGCGGCGGGGCTGGGGGGACACGCGGGGACTCCCGCGGGCGCTGCCGGGTTCGGGGGGCGCTTCCGAGCGGGACATCTGGGGGACCCCACCAGCTGGGGGGGCGGGGCGCGGGGAGACCCTCCAGCCTTTTTGGGGAAGATGGAGGGGAGCCCTTCAGCCTTGGGGGGGCCCTCCCAGTCCTGTGGGGGACACAGGGGACAGTCGGGGGGTGCTGACTGGACCCTGTGCTCAGCGCTGCCGGTGGACCCCCCCAGAGACCCCCGGGTGCCCCAGAACAGCGACTTCTGCCCCCCTCCCCCACTGCCCCAGTCCCCCAAACTGCCCCCCACAGTCCCCCCCAATCCATCAGCCCCCGGATTTGGGGTTCCACAGGTCCCGGCCCGGCCCGGCAGCCCCCGGCAGCTCCAGAGCTCCCAGTCCCAGACTGGTTGGGGACTGGCCGGACCCGCCCCGCGCTCCAGCCCCGCTCCCCCGCTGCCCTCCCCGGCCTCCAGCTCCACAACCGGCTTTTCCTGCCGCCCATCCCGCTCCCGGCAGGGGCCAGCCCTGGCGACAGCCCGGCTGGAGGGCGACAGCCAGGCTGGGGACCGGCGGATGTCCCAGTGGCTCCTGGGGACCCTGGGAACCCTCCCAGGGAATCCCGGCACAGCTCCCAGGGCTGGGCTGGTCCCGGACACTTCTGTCCCCTCGGAATGAATTCCTCGAATCCCCAGCTACAATTCCCATGTGGGAAGTGAGGCCGTGCCATTCCCCAGGCCTCGGGGTCACGCTTGGCCTCCTACAGAACCTCCAGCTTCCCTTGGGGATCCACCTCTGCTCTGTTTATTTCTGTGTCTCTGTTTCTATTATTTCTATTTCTTTCTCTTTCTATTTCTGTTATTTCTATTTCTGATTGTGTTTTTCCTGTTCTTGCTCTTACTCCTATTCCTACTTCTAATCCTATTCCTGCTTCTAATCCTATTCCTAGTCATATTCCTATTCTTCTTCCTATGCATTCCTACTCCTGTTCATCCCTGTTCCTATTCCTATTCTTTATTCCTACTCCCGTTCCCCTTCCTATTCCCGCCCCTTTCCCATTCCCCATTTTCCTCCCTCTTTCCCCGCAGCCGCGGCGTTGCCGGGACTCGAACCCGCCTCAGTGGTGCCGGCGTTGCCGGGACTCGAACCCTGGGCCCGGCGGTCCCGGCGTTGCCGGGACTCGAACCCGCGGTGCCGAGGGGCGGCGCAGTTCCCGCCGTGGCCGCCAGGCGGAGCCGTTGCCCCGCGCCGCGGAACGGGCCGGGGGGAACCCGGGGGGCACCGCGGGGACAACACCGGGGGTGGGTGGGGGGCACACACAGGGGACAGGAGGGGACAGCCCCGCCCGGGTCACGGACCCAGCCCCCTCCCAGCCCCCGGCTCCTCTCAGAGACCCCCACCCCAAAATATTCTTGCAACCCCGAGTGCTGGGGGTGGCCGGGGACAGCCGTGCGAGCGGTCAGGGGGGGACCAGGGCTGGCCCGGGACTGGCCCGGCTGGGTGAGGCTGCTGGGGGTCCTTAGGGCAGCGGAGGGGTTGATGCCATGATGATTTCTTGCTTTTCTTTTATAGCCCTGTTACAGTTTTTTACAGCTCCTGTGTTCTCAGTGCTTTTTGCCTCCATTCTTGGCCTTGTTTGTTCAGCCAGGAGACTCAACACCTCAGAAGCTTCATAGCCAGGGATCAGTGTGCCCCAGACCCCAAGGTCCTCTCCAGAACGCATTCTGTACACTGAGAGAGAACCATCCAGGGGAAGGCTCCTTGGGGAGCGGGGGGCTCACTCGAGCCTCTCATTGGGGAATCTTTGATAGATCTGCTAATTAGTAACACCTAGAATGTTCTACCCGATCTTTTGGGGTGGGCATTGCGCTGTGCATTGGGGTGCATTTGACCTGGACGTGTGGATCCTTCAAATAAATACCAAGGTAAAATCCCTTTTCCCCTTCTAACCGTGTTTGACTCTTGATTTTAAAACCAGGAAAAGGCATCAGGGTCACTGAGTGGGGGTGGGAGAGGGGCACAGACCCCCGGGGGGTGTCCCCCCCAAAATCGGGGCTCGTCACTGCCCCGAGGTGCCCCCAGCGTGAGGGGAGCATGGCAGGTTCAGGGGTACGGGGGGGTCCCCTGGGGCGGGGGGCTCTGCCTGGGGGTGGCATTGGACTGGGAGCCGCTGCTGGGAGGAGGTGGGAGCTCGGGAGAAGTGGGGGGGGGGCCATAAACCAACCCCTAAAGCCCTCCAGCCCCAAGCCCGGCTCCATCCCAGTCCCAAACCCCTTCCCTGCCCCCCCACAAACACTCCTCCAAATAATCCCCCCACAGCCCCAAAGGTCCCCTTGTAAACCGGCCTTTCCTGCCCCCCACAGTGTCCCCTGTGTCCCCAGGGCCCCCCTCCTGCAGACAGGACCCTGCACACTTTATTTACTCCCTCGCCCTCCTTCACCCACTCTTTGTTGTTTCCTGAGAGAGAGAAAGAAAAAAAAAAAAAAAAAGAGAGAGAGAGAGAAAGAAAAAAAAAAACCCCACACAGGAGGAGGCAGGAGCCTATTTTGCCTCCCAGGCAATATTTCTGGAGCCAATCGGAATGCGCACCCACCCTGCCCTGCTCCCTAATTAAAGGCTTTAAGCAGGCGGCCGGGGCCGGAGGTTTGGGCACAGTCTCTCGGTGGCTCCTCCTGAAGCAGCCGCAGCGCCGGATCCCGCTCGGGGCACGCCAGGCCTCGGCAGCCGCCAGGTTGGGGGGTCCCCGGCCCGGGCAGGCAGCTGCCCCCTCCCCGCTCCCAGCGATGAGCGGCTCTTTCGATAAGAAGCTCTCCAGCATCCTGACGGACCTCTCGGGCTCGCTGAGCTGCCATGCAGCCTCCAAGGACTCGCCCACCCTGCCGGAGTCCTCGGTCACCGACCTGGGCTACTACACGGGCCAGCACGACTACTACCCGGGCCAGTCCTACGGGCAGCCCGTGGGCCACTACCCCTACCCCCAGTTCAACCTCAACGGCATCGGCGCCGCCGGCACCTACTCGCCCAAATCCGAGTATTCCTACAGCCCTTCCTACCGCCAGTACGGCCACTTCAGGGAGCAGCAGCTCCCGGCGCAGGAAGCAGGTAGGGATGCCGGGGGGACGGGGGTCGTGCCCATCCCGGTGCTCCCCTGGGGTTCCAGAGGGGGCTTCGTGTGGGATTTGTGTGGGATTTGTGGGGTTGCGCCCCCCTGGGCGTCCCCAGGTTGGGGACAGGGGGTTGCTGGCGGCTGTTGGGGCTCAGCCGCCTCCGCCGTTCCCGGTGTTCCCGTGGGGACGCAGCGGGACGGATCCGTGGGATGGATCCGTGCTGGATACAGAGTCCGGGACATGTCCCAGGGGTGTCGCAGAGGTTGTCCCAGGGGACGGGGCAGTGCCAGCACCCCGAGCGGGGTGACACCGAGCTGGGGAGGAGGTGGCTGCCCTGGGAGCCCTTCACACCTCACCCCGCGCCCTCTCCCAGTGTCCGTGAAGGAAGAGCCGGAGCCGGAGGTGCGGATGGTCAATGGGAAGCCCAAGAAGATCCGCAAGCCCCGGACCATCTACTCCAGTTACCAGCTGGCCGCCCTGCAGCGCCGCTTCCAGAAGGCGCAGTACCTGGCGCTGCCCGAGCGCGCCGAGCTGGCGGCACAGCTGGGGCTCACCCAGACCCAGGTAAGGGCTGAGCCAACCCCCGACACCCCAAATCCCGGCCGCGGGCACGAGCGAGCAGCAGAGGGGGAGCCGCAGCCGCAGCCCCCCTGTAAATCCTGGATTTGAGAAGGGCTCTGTTCCCGGGGAGCCGGAGGGGTCTGGGGGCTCTCGGGGGATGGAGTTCCCCGCTTGCTGTGGGTTGTAGGGTCCCCAGGGCCGGGTTTCCCCGTTGGAGCAAATCCTCTCTGCCGAGGGAAAGGTGGAGAGGACGGAGAGAGCAGGGAGAGGGGACGGAGCCCGGCCATGCCCCGCTCTGCAGTTTTGGGGTTTATCCTACTCCCTCTGGAGCCGGCCCCATCCCAGAGCTCACCCTGCCATGGGGTTTGGAGCTGGATCCGGCACCTGGGAGGGTCCTGGGTCACGGCACACCCGGGTGTCCCGGGAATGTGGGACACTAAGTGCCAGTGACACAGGACGCTCGGGATGAGCGCTCGGGGGAGCTCGGGACGCCCCGTCCCGACGGCAGCTCCCGATCCCAAATCCGGCCAGAACACGGGGAGCCGAGGCCGGACCCTGCTCCTCCTGCCCGGACTTCCCAAAGTTTCCCCCGGCTCTGGCCGCCCCATCCCGCTTGGTTCAGGCAGGGAGAAGGGATTTGGGGACCGGTTCCACACCCGCTGTCCCCGGCGCTGGGGTGGCCCTTCAGGCTGGACTGGAAGAGCCGGGACGTGCGGGATGGGCTTCTCCCCGCGAGCCGCCGGGATTGGGGCGAAGCCCTCGCTCTTGGGGTCGTGCCTGGCGCGGGGACAAATCTGGGGGTGGGAGGGGAGCGGGCTGTCCCCGCTGTCCCCGCAGCGTGCGACTCCCCCGCGCCCCATCGCGGTGCCCTCCCTGCCTCGGGGCCGGCGCCGGCGCCCTTGTGCCGCCCTTGGCCTTCCTCCTCCTCCTCCCTTGGGCGATGAAGCAATCGGGGACACTCGGCAAAGGGCTGACGGAGCGCGTCACCCGCTCCCAGAGGGACATCCTGTTTGGGTGACAACCACCGCCACCCCCGCCCCTCGCCCAGGGCCAAAGGCGTCCAGCGCCGCCTCGCCCAGCGCGGGGACGCTCCCGACGCCCGGCTTGTGGCGTGACGGGCTCTTCGTGACGCCCGTGTGTGTCCCCAGGGGGGCTCCTCGTGACGCCCGTGTCCCCAGGGGGGTCCCCGAGACATCCAGTGTCACATGGGTGCCGTCCACAGTGCACGGTGTGTCCGTGTCCGTGGTGTGTCCATGTCCGTGGTGTGTCCGTGGCCGCGGTGTGTCCATGGTGTGTCCGTGGCCGCGGTGTGGCCGCGGTGTGTCCGTGTTCTCCGTGACACCCACACCAGCGGTGACTTTCCACGTGTCTCACGACAACCCCATCCCCAGGGGTTTCCTGCCACGCGCCGTGTGGGGTCCCCATGATGTCCCTTCTCGCGTCACCCATGTCCCCTGTCCCTTCCTGTGCGCCAGTGTGTGGCCGGGGTCCCTGTGACCCCCATGTCCCTTACTCCTTCACGTGTTTTTGGGGTCCCCGTGACCCCCTTGTCCCTTCCGTGTCTCTGGGGTCACTGTCACCCCCATGTCCCAGGTTGGTTCCAGTGAGCAGGGCAGTTCCCTGTGACCCCTGGTCCCTCCCGCGTCTCTGGGCTCCCCGTGACCCCCCTGCCCGGTGTCCCTGCAATCCCAACCACCCTGTCCCCTCCCCTCTCCCCATATCCCTCCCACCCCCCCATTCCCTTTGCGGGGCTCTGACCCTTTTCCCTCCATCCCGCAGGTGAAGATCTGGTTCCAGAACCGGCGCTCCAAGTTCAAGAAGCTCTACAAGAACGGCGAGGTGCCCCTGGAGCACAGCCCCAACAACAGCGACTCCATGGCCTGCAACTCGCCCCCGTCGCCGGTCTGGGACAGTCCCGGCGGCAGCGCCCGGACCCCGCTGCCGCAGCCGCTGCCCTACAGCTCCTCGCCGGGCTTCCTGGAGGAGCACAACCCCTGGTACCACCCCCAGAGCCTCAGCGGCCCCCACGGACCCCACCAGGCACAGGCGGCCCCCCCGATGCACCACCCGTCCCCCGGGCCCCCCAGCACGGGCGCCGTGTACTGACGGGCACGGCGGGCTCAGAGACGCTGCACAGCTCCTTGGCCTCCTTTTTTCCCCCCTATTTTGGTTTTGTCTCCTCATTTTTTTCCTAAAAAAAAAAAAAAAGAACCAAAGGAAAGGACACCCCCGCGCACCCCTAGAACCCTCTCTCCTCGCCCCGCTCATCTCAGGAACCAGAGGACTGCAAAGGCTCCAACCCCTCCTCTCCCAGCGCAGGAAAAGGTGGAAAATCCTTCAGCTACTCTTTAATTTTTGAAGTTTTTCCGTCAACTCCCCCCCAGATAAATTCAGCCCCCGAAGAGCCTCATCCCAATCCCTCGCTGGAGCTTTGCCTGTTGGGGTGACCCCGCTGGGTGACCCCGAGCGCGGGGCGCAGCCGGAGCGCCCGGATCCCGTCGGGATGGAGGATCTGTGTCACCGCTGCCGCGACACGGGGGTGCCTGGCGCCACAGGAGCGGGATGTGCTCGGCCCTGGCTCCGAAATCCACAGAGTGGGAGCGATTTTGGGGGTCATGGACACCCCACGGTAGCAAAGCGGGACCCTCATCCCAGTGGGAACCACCCGGGATGATGCCCAGACCAGAAGGTGGTGATTTAAAATTGAATAAAAACTATGGGGGGGGGGGGGGGGGGGGAGGTGTGGGGAGGGAAATATTTTAATATTTAAGCAGTTTGGGAATGGTTTTAAGTTATTTTTTAGAGAGAAAAACTCGTGTTCACCTCCATCTTCTGGCAGTGCCTCCAGCTGTGGGGAAAGGAACGGCGAAAATGCCTCTTTTTTAAGGAAATCGACGACTTATTTTAAAGGAAAAAAAATAACCGAGCTCTTTCCTATTTTTTAAGAGAATAATGCTATTTTTTTAAGCAGAAAGTGCCGTTTTAAGGAGTGTTCATAGTGTTGTACAGTCCCGGGGAATTATTTATGTTGCCTTCTATAAATAGGGGTGTTTTGGGGGGAAAAAAAGGGAGTGTACATAAGGTTCGTTTGTATAAAGTTGTTCCAAACCAAACTGGTTTCGGTCTGGGTTATTTTGTCCATATATATATATATATATATATATGTATTTTTTTAAGGAAAATCCCCCCTTGGTTGATGGGAGCCCCCCCTCGGGACAGGGGGTGCCCCCGAGTGTCCTTTGCTGCTTCCCCAGGGAACCAAAGCCGGGCTGGAAATGTTCATTAATAAAAGCTCTGAATTTAAAGCTCCAAACACTTTTTTCCCCCCGGTTTCTGGGGGTGTTTGGGGAGCAGCGTTTGGGTTTTTTCCACCTTGGGAAATGTGGATTTAAACCCTCTGTCCCTCGGGCCCCGCTTTTGGGGGACAGCTGGGGGTGGGATGGCACCAGGTGATGTCGGCTCACCCCAAATCCCACTTTGTCCCACTGAGAGGGAATCTGGGGCAAGAAAAGGAGTTTTTTCCCGGTTTTCAGAGTATTCCCCAAACGGCCGCGGGAACATGGAGCTTCCCTCCCGCTCCTCTTACTGGGACCAGTGAACTCCCAGCCCTGCAGACTGGGAGGGCGGCTGTGCTGCCCCGATGTCCCTTTTGGGGACAACGAGGTGGGGGACAGGACAAAACCCCCCCGGGATCCCCAAATCCCTCGGGATCGATGCATTCCCTGCAGACACGGCGCCGTCCCCGGCAGCGCTGTGGGGTTGGGGCGCTCCAGTGACCCCAAAATAACCCAGCAGGGTGCCCAGGGCTGTGGTAGCCCTGTCCTGCTGTCCCCGGTGTCACCCGCATCGTGTCACACGTGTGGGGACCCCATCACCCCCCTAGCGCTGTCCCCTCATCACCCCCCATGTCCGTGGGGACCCCAAACCCCCCCACGGCCTCAATTCCCCGGGAGAGGCTCCAGGGCCGGAGCACGGGACGCTCCGGGCTCTCAGCTCCCCCAAATGTGTCCCCACGTCCCCCATTCCCAAATCCACGCAGGGACAGCCTCCCACCTGGCACCCAACCCCCCCAGAAGCTGCACCCCGAGTCCCCATTCCTAATCCCATGGGAAGAGGAGCAGTCGGAGCGGCGCTGCCTGGGGCCGGGAGCTCTGTACCGTGAGCTGGGGAGGTTTCGTTTCATTTTTTTATTGATTAAAAATAAAACAAAACAAAAACTAGGTTTTTTTTCTTTCTTTTAGAGGAGGAGGAGGAGGAAAGCGAGCCCGAAAAGGCGGCGGGTTACGTATCCAGGGATTATGTAAATCCCGGGTGCCGCATTGCCCACGGCCAGGGGCGATCCCCGCTCCCTCCCAGCGCTGCCTGCGGATCGCGCTCCCCCGGCAGCCCCGGGAATGGGCGCCGGGAAAAGCCTTGGGATCGTGGAGCTCCCCCCGGCCCCCTGTCCCATCCTCGGGGCGTTTTCCAGAGGGTCCGCCCGGGTTCCTGTCCCCCTTTCTCCCACGTCCAGCTCTCCGGAGGGGTCACCACCAGCACCTCCCACAGCCCTCCCAGCCAAGAATCCCCCAGAATTCCCAAAATGTGGCTGCAGGACCCCGAGATCCCTCCCTGGGGCCTGGTTCGGTGTCCCGGCACCTTCCCAAAAGTGGGATGGAACTGGGAATGGGATTGGGATTGGGAATGGGAGCCAGGCGCAGGATCCTCACAGGGGTGAGGACATCCCCCACTGTCCCCAGCATCCCTGTCCTGCCCTGGCACAGGCACAGAACGACCTTCCCTCGTTATCCCAGTTATCCCAGCTACCCCTGATGGCAGCGGGGATGGCCCCGGACAGTTCCAGGATGGCGACACTGGGGACAGTCCCCTCGGAGGGGACGCGCCCGGTGGCTCTGGGCAGGACCGGGGTTTTGTGGGTCCCGCGGGGGGTGGCAGTGCCGGGGGTTGGCGGTGCCCGGGTCCCCCCGCTGTCACCCCCGGGCCCAGCAGAGCCCTCCCAGCGCTCCTGCCCCGTTGCGACACCTGCAGCCCTTGCGTCACCCGGTGCCAGCCCCGGGAGCGGGGGCAGCTCCCGCCCACGGCCCGGCCTGGCAGCCCCAGCCCTGGAGCCGGGCCCGGCCCAGCCCTCGGCTCACCCGGAGCCACGCCGGAGTCACGGCCCCGCCGCCAGCAGGGTCCGGGATGGCCCCGCAAAACGGCACAGCGTCGGTCCCTGCGGGGTGTCTGTGTCCCCATCACGCTGGGGATGTCCTGGCTGGGGACAGGGAGGTGACTCCAGCTGCCCCCGCGGCCCGGGACGGATTTCCAGCCTGTGTGGGGGGAGGGAGGAACAAGGCCAGGGCCATCCCGGTCCCCCAGTGGGATTTCTCCCGTCCCGCAGGTTAAACCCCACTGGAGTGGGATGCCTGAGGGTCGGGATGGAAGTGTCTCCCCCAGAGCAGGGACAGCCCAGAGCCGCGGTGAGCGCGGACGAGCGGAACCGATCCATGTTCAGCCGATTTATAGACGGGAGCAAAACCAATAACCGACAGAATTTATAAATTAATCCAGGCCGGGGGTCTGGGGACTCCCCAGCCCCTCCTAGGGTCCCCCCGCCCCCTGTCCATGAATGGGGGACCCGGGGCCGAGTCCTGTCCCACAGGGACAGCGCACAGGGCGCTGGGTCACTGCGGAGTGTGACAGAGCAGGACATCCTCGGGTTCCTGCAGATCCTCGTCACCTTCCTCCTCCTCCTCTTCTTCTTCCTCTTCCTCCATTCGCTGGGATCCCCCAGGGCTTCGCTGGGCTCCCAGTCCCTCGGGGGACAGCGGCAGAGCGTCCCCCTCAGTGTCCCTCAGTGTCCCTCCGGAGCGCTGGCAGTGTCACATCATGGGGGTCCTGGGGATGGCGTCCTGCGGATGTGGCTGGTACCAGGCTCCGAAGCTGTTGATGTAACCCCCGGGGGCCAGCGGGGGCCCCTTCCCGGGCCCGGGGAGGTCCCAGAGCGGGGGGAGGCTGGGGGAGCAGGGGGACAGGGCGGGGGTGCTGTGGGGGGGCTGCTCCCCGTCGGGGGCACTCGGGACCTGCTTCATGATCTTCTTGTACTTGGAGCGCTTGTTCTGGAACCAGATCTTCACCTGGGGGCAGAGAGAGAGGGGTGAGGGGGGAGGAAGTGGCCAACACCCCCTAAACCCTCAAAATTAACAACTGCAGCCCCCCCGGGGCCCCCCTTGAACCCCATTCCTGTGGGGCTCTGGGGCATGAGCCAGGCCGGGAGCCCAGCCCTTCACAAGCGGCCCCTCTGAGGCAGGGGGAGAATGTGGGGAGAGGCATCGGGAGGCCGGGGAGCGGGCCAGTGTCCCCAGGAGTGTCCCCAGGAGTGTCCCCAGGAGTGTCCCCCTGCCCGTGTCAGCCCGAGCCGCTGCCGCTGCCGCTGCCGGGGCCGGCCCGGGCTGCGCCCGCCGCGCTGGGGTGGTGGCCCCGCTCATTCCTCCCCGCGGTCCCCCCCGCGCTGCCGGCAGGTTCCCACTTGTCTCCTCTTCCCCGGCTTTATGAGCTCGCTTCGCCCCTGGCTCCGGGGCTGCACCGCTGCCGCCTGCCTGTCTCTCCCCATCGCCTTCAAAAACCCACTCGCCCCGTCCCGCGGCCCGGGGCCGCCCAGCGCCGGGCACGGCCGGGCCGCCAGCCAGGCTCCGGGGCTGGGAAAGTCCCGCTGCCGCTGGGAGGTGCGGGCAGGGGCGCCCCAAACACGAGCCCTGCGGGCCCACCGGCGCCAGCTCCCCCGCCGCGGCACGGCTCGGCTCGGCTCGCTTCCAGCCGGGCACAGCCGCAGCCGAAGCCGTCCCGGTGGCACATGGCCTGTCCCAGTGGCACATGGCACATCCTGGTGGGCACATGGCACATCCTGGTGGGCATACGGCGCATCCCAGTGGCACATGGTGTGTCCTGGTGGCACATCCTGGTGGGCACATGGCACATCCTGGTGGGCATATGGTGCATCCCGGTGGCACACGGCACATCCCAAGGGGCGCATGGCACATCCCGGTGGCACATGGTGCATCCCGAGGGGCACATTGCGCATCCTGGTGGCACATGGCTCATCCTGGTGGCACATGGCGCATCCCAAGTGGCACATGGTGCATCCCGGTGGCAATGGACAGCCCCGATGGCCACGGCCACCGCAGTGTCCCCCGTACCTGGGTCTGGGTGAGCCCCAGCTGTGCCGCCAGCTCGGCGCGCTCGGGCAGTGCCAGGTACTGGGTCTGCTGGAAGCGCTGGTTCAGCGCCTGCAGCTGCAGGCTCGAGTAGATGGTCCGGGGCTTCCGCAGCTTCTTGCCCTTCCCGCCGAGCCGCAGCTCCCCGTTGGACATGGCCAGGGGCTTCTCGGGCTCTGGGGATGGGGTGAGAGGAGCCACAATCAATCAAACGCACCGAGAGGTTAAAAAAAACACCCCAAACCCACCCCAAATCGTCCCTGGGGCTGCCGGGGGTGTCTGTGGAAGGGAGGGGGGATGAGGGGGGGCTGCATCTCATGGCCCTTTAAACCTCGGGCGAAGCAAAAGGGGAGAGGAGGAGGAAGGGAAGGACGGGATCGTCCATCCAATGTCCAACAGCACGTGGGACACAGGCCTGGGCCTGCACCCGGCTAGGGGGGCCAGGCAGGGCTCCCCGGGGATGGGGGGCACTGGGATGGACCCCCTGCCCCGGGGGGGGGTCACTGGGGTACGCTGGGGGTCCCTGGCCCAGCAGTGCCCGCCTGGCGTGGGCGAGCCCCGGGCACCCAGGGACCACCGCCAGGGCCGGGGGCTCAGCCGGGCTCGGGACCC
Source organism: Coloeus monedula (assembly GCF_965178545.1). Lineage (NCBI taxonomy): Eukaryota > Metazoa > Chordata > Aves > Passeriformes > Corvidae > Coloeus > Coloeus monedula. The sequence goes on along the minus strand of NC_138806.1, from coordinate 6,157,857 downwards.
CCAGGCTGGCTCGGGCTGCAGGTTCCTGCCTCAGCTTTTGGGGGAAACAGTGGGGAACAGGGGTGGAGCAGGGCAGGGAGCTGGGACTGGGGTGTGGGGAGAGGGCAGAGTCTACCCGGCCTGGGGGGCACAGGCTGGAGGGTGTGGGCACCTGGGGGTCCCAGGGGGCACCTGGGGGTCTCGGGGTGCAGCCGGGGGTCTCAGGTTGGAAGGTACCGGCAGCCGGGGATGATGCTCCCCATGCCCGGGGCTCCCCGAAGCCACCCACGTGCCCCCGGCGGGTCGGGGCGCTCTGGGAGCTGGGGGCCATCACCCCCGGCCCCGCCGGTTGCCCCCCAGGACCCCGCACCGAGCCCAGCCCAGCCCCGCCGCCCCGGAGCGCTTCCGACGGCTCCGTCCCGGCGCTTCCCGGCGCAGCCCCGGCTCTCCCGGCCGGGAGGGGCCCGGGGCGGGTGCGCGCCCCCCGCGCCCCCCTTACCTGTGTCCTGCAGCCGGGCCCCGGGGGCCGGGGCGTGCGGGGCGCCGGGGGGCGCGTAGGGCAGGTAGGGACCCCCGTGGGGCGCCGGGGGGGCCCCGCCGGGGTACGGGAAGTGCCCGGGCCGGCCGTAGGAGGAGAAGGGCGGGGGGTCGTGCTGGGGGTGGCCGGCCGGGGGGAGGCCGTGCAGGGGGTAATGCTGGGGGGGGCCGAGCTCCAGGAACGCGGCTTTGGAGGGGTCGGTGCCCAGCAGGGTCTCGGCCACCGAGCTCATGGTCATGGTGTGGCCGGACTGGGCCGGGCAGCGCCCGCAGCGCCCGCGGCAGAGCCGAGCCGAGCCGAGCCGAGCCGAGCCGAGCCGAAGCGAGCCGAGCCGAGCCGAGCCCCCGCCGCCCCCCGACGGCTCCGGCTGCCGCGGCCCCGCGGTCGGGGATGCCCCGAGAGCCCCGCCCCGCCCCGCCCCCACAGTGACGTCACGCCCCGGGGCACCCCCTTCACCCCGTGCCCACCCCCCCCTTCTGTGTGGGACCCCCTTCGAGGCCCCCTCCCCCACCTGTGCAGCTGCGACCCCTCCCTGGGGCTGGGGGGACACCCCGGGCCCCCCCCCATGTCCTGGCGGTGTCCCCCGGGGGTGACCCTCGTGCAGGGGGTGTGGGGGGTAACCCCACCCTCTTCAGGGTTCCCCCTCCCTTGGGGGCGAAGGGTGAGGACGGAGACCCCCGGGGGGGACACGGGGCAGCCCCGGGGACAGGCACGGGGCAGCTGAGGCCGCTCGCACTCAGCGCACCCACGGGGGACAGAGGGACACGGGCGGGACGGACACGGGCGGGACGGACACGGGCGTCCCATCCTCGCGCTCCGGGAGCTGGGGGCACTCCCGGGATTCCAGACGGGGGTGGGACCCCCCGAGCCACCCCCGGCAGGCGCGGGGCCCCTTCCCGGCGTCGGCAGCGCCCGGTCCCCGCGGGGCCCCGCTCCCGGCGGGTGACAACCTGCCCGGCCGCGCCCTCCGTGACCCCGGCGGGGCCCTGGGCCCGGGGGCGCCTCCAGCAAGGGCACCACGGGGACAAATCCGCCCGGTCTGGGGCTGGGAGCTGCTGCCACCGCCTTTGGGGACAGCCAGCGGAGCCCCGGCCGTGCGGGTGGCGGGGTCTGTGAGGCTGCGGTGGCTTTGGGGACACCGGGGTGGCACAGCGGGCAAGGGAGCGGGGAAGGGACCGCGAGGTCTGTCCCTGCCGCCGCCCCCGCTGACACGGCGGGAGGAGCAGCCCCGCGGGAGCGGTGACAGCGGCCGGGGGGTGGCAGGGAGGGTCCCCGTCCCCACCCTCCCATTAGGCCGTGTCCCAGCCGTGTTTCCATGCGGCCACCGGCTCTGAGTCACCCGCGCGGGGCCAGCGCTCCCATAGAAATAACCCAGCTCTGCCCCGCGCTCCGGGACAGCCCCGCCTCACCCTCGCCCTCCGCTCCTGCCCTCGGCCCCCACCCCAACCCCAGAAACTTCCCCGATGACCCCCGGGGACTATTCCCAGCACAGCCGGACCCACGGGCTGTGCCCTGGGTGCCGTGGTGTCCCCCCGTCCCAGCACGGAGCTGTGTCCCTGGGATGATCCTCAAAAATCCCACACCAGCCTTAAACTCGGGTGTGGGGCGAAGCCTCGGTGGGGGCCACCAAACTCCGGGGACCAACAAGGAAAGTCCCCCAACCCCACCCAGGCCCAAGCGGGGGCGAAGCAGCAGCGAGAGGAGAATTCCAGATGTTCGCAGCCCTTCCCGCGCCGCATCCCCGGGGAGCCCGGCCCGGCCCGGCCCGGCCGAGGGCGAGGACCGAGGGAAAGCTCCCCTGATCTGCTTTTATCCTGCTCCTCACTTTCCCCGCGGGTGACTCAGCCCCACCGGCTGCGGACGGGTGCCGGCTTGCCGGGATCGGCTCCCGCCGGCCCCGCTCCCTCCCGGGCTCCTCACCCGGTGCTCGGGGGGAGAAGGGGGATGCTGGGGCTGGGGGCTGCATTCCCCCACCCACCACAGAGGCTGCTTGTGGGGGATCCCGGGAATGTCCCAGAGCTGGATCCAGGGGGATGCAGACCCCCTTCCCAGCCTCTTGTGCTTTCTCACCCCTCTGCTGAGAGGTGGATGGAAGAGATGCCCATAATTAATAAAAGTTCCCCAAAATGTCCACCCCAAAGCAGGGGAGCCGAGGTCCCTGCGCGAGCTGCTGCAGGACGGTGTCCCCAGGGGTTTCTGGGGACAATATTTGCCCAAATGGCAGGACCAGGGGGGACGCTCAGGGTTCAGTTCCCCGCTGGGGTGAAGGGGCACAGCTCTGTTCCATCAGGGTGGAAGGAGGGACCCCTCCCCTCCTCATCCCACCTCATCCCACCCCACCCCATCCCACCCCACCGCATCCCATCCCATCCCACCCCACCGCATCCCACCCCATCCCATCCCATCCCACCTCATCCCACCCAGCCTGAGGGCTGCAGAGCGACTGGGGAGGGGTCCCCCCCATTTGGGGCCCTCCAAGGGGGACCCAGGAGAAGGGGCAGCCCAGGGAGATCAATGGGGCAATGGTGACACCATCCTCGTCCTCCTCATCCTATCCTCCTTCTCCTCCTCCGTCCTCTGGGTCGGGGTTTGAAGGTGCCAATCTCAGCCCCGTTCCGCGCCAAGGGCACAGGGACAGCGCTGCCTGCTCCAAATCCCTTTGGGAGAGGGGACAAAACTCTGTCACCAACCCTCGGGCCGCGCAGAGCCCCCAGCTCACACCGGGCTGGTTTTGGAGGGTCCCAGTTCCAGGACGGCGCTGTGGGCAGGGGGCACGGCCGGGGCGGGCGCCAGCCCCGGTTGGTGTCAGCGGGGGCTGGCAGGGACGGGACGGGGCTGTCGGGGCGGAGTTTGGGGTTGGAGGGGGGCCCCGCTGCCAAGACAAACACACCGACTCAACCCGTGTTAAATTAAAAAAATAAATCACGGCCGCGCTCGGAGCCAAGGCCGAGCCTCGGTGTCGGGGCTGGAAGGTGCCGGCGCACGCCGAGCCCCGCGCGGTGCCCGGGAACGCGCCGGGACACGCGGGGATAACGTCGCTGGCGGTCACCTGGCCGGGGATGCTCCCGGGATCCGCGGGATGCGGATCCACCCGGGCAGAGCCGCGGAGGCTCGGGGTTGTTCCCGTCCGCCGGGACTGATGAAAGCAGGAAGGATTAAAGGGGAAAGCAGGGATGGGCGCGCGAGGAGGGGGGGCCGGGAACGCGTGTGCCAGGTAACCAACCCCAAAGATCCCCCGAGATAAAGGGAGATCCCAACAGCTGTAATTAGGCTGGAGATAGAGCGGCGCGGGGAAAGCCTGGAGCCAGGAGCAGGAATTCTGGGTTAATGGCAGCCCAAGGAGAAGTTAATAACAAGCCGAGCGGAGTGGGAGCAGACAGCCTGGCGTCTGCCCTCCCACACGCCCGCGCTGCCACCGCCGAGCAGCCGCGCTATCTCCAGCCGGGAATGGTCCCGGGGCAGCGCGGGGAGACGCTGCAGCACGAGCTGGGCCCCCCCCGCTGCCCCGGGCGGCCCCCCCGGCTCTTGGGGCGTCTCGGCACCGGGAAAAGCCGGGCCGGGGGAGCAGGGGGGTGAGGGAATGGTGGGGAGCATCCTCTGGGAGGGGGGGACATCCAGAGAGGGGAAATTCCCGGTCCCAGGGGCTGCAGTGACTCGGGGTTTGTCCCCTGGATGGTGCCAGACACCCCCAGAGCAGCCAGGGCCTGCTCCCCCCGGAATGAATCACCTCGGGGGGAGGTGACCTGATGGCACAGAGGTGGCCCCAGGGGACACACAGACGTGGGAGGTGACAGCGATGTCACAGCAGGGTCTGGGACAGTTGCAGAGGGACCCACGGGAAGGGAAAGCTCGCAGTGATATTTTTTCTCCCCGTTTAATTTGCAAAGCTCTCACAAGTCCGGGATTTGAAATTTTCTGCTAAAAGAAGCTCAAAAAGTGGCTTGCCCCAGATTCTGGAGCCCCGATGGACTTGGGAAGGTGAACCCCAGCTCCAACTGGGAGTTCCTGTCCCAATTTCCAGCACCCAGAGCGTGTGGGGCAGCCTGGTGCCACCAAACCCCCACCCAGGGGTGCAAATCAACATTTCCCCATCGCCACAACCGCGGTCAGAACCCCACAACTTCCAGGATCCCTTCCCTGCCCCATCCCCGCTTGGAGCTGGATGAAACCACTGAGATGCGACCAAAATCCTCAAACCAAGCGCTGCTCCCCCCGGCCCCTCCTCATCCCCCTCCCAGAGCCGATATTTTGGTTCAGAACCTCCAAATCTTTTCCAGGACGCCAGTCTGGGTTTGATTTTCCCGGTGATGCGTGGCTGGAAACCAAAGGCATCAAAGGGCCCTGGTGGAAAGAACAACGAGGAAAGGCCGGGGAGGAAATGGTCCCCTGGACTTATGGGTGGATGAGGAGCAGGGAAGAGGGGAGAATTCCCAAATTCCTGTTTCAAGAGGACCGAACCCGGTGCTGGTTTTGCTGCCCCATAAACGCAGAGGGGACCATTCCATCATTCCCAGCCATTCCCGGCCATTCCTGGCCGGCAGTGCTGAGGCCCAGCCCCAAGAGGGTCTCTCCCCATCCCGGCCGTTCTTTGCAGAGTTCATTAAGAGCCTGGGATTAATTGCGGGGGCAATTTTGCGCTGTGGGAATTCCCCACATCCCTGTCTCAGCGCAGAGCCACTTTGGGGGATAATTAATTATTCCCCATCTGGAAACCTTTGGGGAAGGTGCGAGGCTGCGAGGCAGAAGTGGGACAGATTTAATCAATTATTCCGCTCATTAGCCCTGGCCTGGCCCCGCTAATTTGACAAGGGCACCACTTAAAGAGGCTTTAGAACCCTAATTCCCATCTCCCCAAACTCTGGGAGCTGGAGAGCTTGGAAAGGAGCCGGATCCTTCTGTGATCACTCGAGCCATGCCCCAGCCACAGGAAACACCTCCGAGTCCCTGATTTACCCACGAGGGGTGGCAGCGGGGCAGATTCCCAAATCCCAAATCCCAGATCCCAAATCTCAATTCCCAAATCCCAAATCTCAAATCCCAAATCTCAATTCCCAAATCCAGCCCCACAGAGCTTCCTAAATCCAGGACCCCCTCCTGTCCCCCGGGGCCTGGCGCGGCTCAGCCCCGTGTGGTCAGCGCTGTCCCCAGCCAGGACCTGTGGCTTTGGGGAGATCCTAATCAGCGCCCCCACACTCGCGTTAATTAACAGAGGGACAATTAGCGGTGGAGGAAATTGTTCCTCTCCTCGTGCCGTTTCTGGTTTTTTTGGCTGGGTTTTTTTTTTTGTTGTTGTTGGTTTTTTTTTTTTTTTTTTTTGTTCTCTGCGTGTGCCGGGTACGAGGAATTCTTGGAGCCTCTGGGGCCGAATTCCCGGGCTCCAGCAAAGCTCTCCGTGCGGATTTTCCCTGGATAAAGGAGCCGGGGTCTCGCCCAGGAGCGGGAAGGGAGAGGCCGACGCTCCATTCCCGGATCCCGGGGGATGAGAGCATCCCAGAGCTCATCCCGGACTGTTCCCTCTGCAAAGGAGCGCTCGATCCCTGCAAAACCCCGCACGGGAAAGCCTGGAAAAGCCACCTGCCCGCGAATGGGTGACAGACACCGGCAGGGATGGCTCCAGGGAGGGCTGGCACGGTGACATCGGGAGCTCGCAGCGAGCACAGGGACACCCCCACAGCCGTGTCCCCAAATCCCAGAGCCACCGAGCGCTTCCCTGCGGAGCCGGAGGCAAAGCCGGGCCCCGGGGCCAGCGCGGGCAGCCGCAGCCGAGCCGGTCGGGGCAGTGCCACCTCCCGTGTCCCCACGCCGCCGCGCTCCGCCCCGGCTCGCAGGGGGTCATTAGTGGCGGTGACAATCCCGGCAGCACGCGCCGGGCATTTCCATCCTGGGGAAGCTCGGGAGGGACGGAGGGAGGAGGGAAGGAGAGGGAGGGACGAACGGGGACGGTAAATGTGTAATTAAGGTGCCATTAAGAGGCGCCCAGGAGTCTCCCGGGGGACCAGGGCGGGCGCAGTCGCTGCCACCCCGACGGCTCCTGGGTGTCAAAGTGCCCCCCGGGCACGGCCGGGAGGCATCGGGGGACTTGCCCCGAGGGATGCGACATCATCAGGAGCGCTGTGGCACCGGGACACCCCTCCCAAAGCCAGGCAGGATCATCCTGTCCCATCCGGCTCCCGAGAGATGCTGGGAGAGGGTGACCCATCCCCAAACTCCACCTGCACCGGGTGATGGCTTTTCCTGTCCCTGGGAGCATCCCCGTGGCACAGGTGACACACGGACCTCCCACTGCCACCCTGCCACCCTCACCCAGGCCAAAAATCCCAGGCTGAGGCAAAAAATCCCAGGTTTGGACGCAAATCCCACCGTTCCTCCCACTCCCCGAATTCCAGCTGCCCGGCAGGTGCCTTTCCCATTGAACACCTCCCGCCCCTCCCGCCCTTTGCAGCTCCCGAATTATTCGTGGTTCAGCGGGCACTGAAAGGGGCTGGAATTCCTTAATCCACCCGCGACCCGCGGGGGAGGGTCCCAAGGCCGGCCCCGTAACCCAATCCCGCAGGGCACAAAGCCGGGAAGCCGCCCGGGAATGGGGTCGGATCCCCTCCCTGGCCGGGGCAGGGGGGGCCCGCGGCCGCGGCTCCCTTTGAACGTCCCGGGCCGAGCTTTTGTCTGCTTTGCTTTGGAAAATCGCACCTGGACGCGGCCGGGCTCCCCAGGGGTCCCGTTTCATCCCACTTTGTTCCCACCCTGTGGATTCGGGTCCAGCTGCCGCCTCACCCCGGGCAGGGTCACCGAGGGGGCGTTGGGTTGGGTTGGGTTGGGTTTTCAACAGGGGTGACAGGGACCCCACAACGGTGCCAGGACATTCCCCGGTGGTGCCAGAGCCCCCCCAGTGTGTCCCAGTCACCCAGGGCGGGATGTCCCACTCCCTGTCCCTGTGGCTGAGCTCAGCTCCAGCTGCGGCCGCGGGAGGACCCAGTGCCCTCTTTCCATCTTTTCCAGTCTCTTTCCATCTTTTCCATTGGCTCCGCTTTTCCCCCACTGTGAGTAATCGGGAGCGGCCGCTCCAGCGGGGAGGGGGCCACCCAGGGCCACCCTGGACAGCAGGAGGAGGAGGAGGAGAAGGAGGAGGAGGAGGAGAAGGAGGAGGAGGAGGAGGAGGAGGAGGAAGATTCTCTCTTGTTCCATCACTGTCTGCCCATGGAAAAAATTTCCATCTTTTTTACGCCTTTATTTTCCAGCGCCAAAAGGCCACAGAAGCAGCAGCAGCTCCTGTGCCCTGCCAGGACCGGGGTCAGGGCCTGCACAGACCCCCGGGGCCGGGGACGGCCGGCACAGCCCCTCCAGGCCGTGCCGATCCTCGGGAGCAGCCGAGCCCCCCGAACTCCCGGGGCAGGATCCTCCCCGCAGCCCCGGGGCAGAGGCGGAGCTTGGCTCCAACCGGGGCCACCTCAGCTGCCAGGGCTTGGTCACCGAGTGCCACCGGCTCCGATGGGACCTGACGGGCCGGATTCCTGCCGGGACACCTTCCCTGCCAGGGCTGGAGATCAAAGGCGGTGGGACAGGGACGTGTGAGCTCCGCTCACGTGGGGCTGTCCCGGTTCCACCGGCCGGAGCAGAGGGGCAGGGCCGGGAATGTTGGGGGGGGTTCTGCACCCTGCTCCCCATCCCCTCTCCTGCTCCCCATCCCCATCTCTTCTCCTCCCAAACCAGACCAGGCCTTGCCTGATGCCCCAAAAGGAAAATTCCTGCTCCAAACCCCCTTTGGGAGGAGCGGGGTCATTCCCAGCAGGCCCCATCCCTCTGGCTCTGCACACAGCGTTGGTTTGGCTTCCAGAGGGAAGGGACCTCACTGTGCCCTTGCCAGACCTGCAGGATTGGGAGCCATCCCAACAGCAAATTCCTGCAGGATCTGCTCAAATGTGCGGTTTTCCCCAATCCCAGAGGGAATTTTGTTTGCCATGACCCAAGCTTCATCCTGGAGAACCAGAGAGAGGGATCCTTGCCCCGTCCAGGAGAGCAAACCCAACATTCCCACAGGAAAGTCTCGGGGAGGAGGGGAACCATTCCAGGGTGCCCTGGGATTCCTCCAGTTCCTGGCCCTAAAGGAAGTGGTTTGGGGATTACCTGGAATAACTCCTGCCTGGCCCTTCCTCCTCCACCATTCCCAGCCCAGGTGAGGATTTTCCCTGTGCTCAACCCCTTCATCCTTTTCCCACTTCTGAATTCCCAAAGCCTGTCCAAAAGCTTCGCTATCCCTGCTGAGCCACTGGCAGCTCCAGGGTCTGTGGGGATGAGTCCTGCACCACTTCCAGGTGATCCTGTTCTGACGGAGATGCCGGGACTGACCCTTCCCCGCCTCCTTTCGGGAGCATTTCCAGCTCCCTCCATGCCCTCCCTGATCCCAGCCCACATCCCGGGCCCGCATTCCTCACACCCGAGTCACCTGCTCTGGCAGGTGCCGGCTCCATCCCGGTTTCTCTCTGGAAAACACCCACAGGAAGGCGGCGCCTGCCCCTTCCCCATCCCCTCCCATTCCCCATTCCCCAGGAGAGGCCTCGCTCCCGCCTTGGCCGGGCTGTGGGAGCGGATGCAATTCCAGGCAGCTCAGCCCTTCGTGCCCAGGATCCTTATCTCCCCCAGGGAGAGAGGAAGTGCAGGAGATTGGAATCTGGAGCTGGAAATCAGCTCGGGATCAGGATCATCCCACGTGGCGTCACCTGCCAGGATCCTCCCTGAATCCCGCAGGATCTCTCCTGGCTTCACCTGGAGCTGCCAGGAGCCCTCCTGGAATAAAGGCATTCCAGAATGGTTTGGGTTGGAAGGATCTTAAAGCCCATCCAGTGCCACCCCTGCCCTGGACAGGGACACCTCCCACCGTCCCAGGGTGCTCCAGCCTGGCCTGGGACACTTCCAGGGATCCAGGGGCAGCCACAGCTTCCCTGGGAATTCCATCCCAGCCAGGAATTCCTCCCCAGTGTCCCACCCAGCCCTGCCCTATTCCAGTTTGAAGCCATTCCCTGTGTCCCATCCCTCCAGCCCCTGTCCCCAGTCCCTCTCCAGCTCTCCTGGAGCCCCTCCAGGCCCTGCAAGGGGTTCCGAGCTCCCCCTGGAGCCTTCTCCTCTCCAGGAGAACATTCCCAGCTCTGCTCTGTCCCTGTTCATCATCTCCAGCCGTGTCTTGGGACCCAAAACCCCCCGGAATGGAAATGTCCCATCCCAGGGGACCAGACCCACATTCCCTGTGCTGGGAGAGAGCCGGGAGAAGCCCCGGGACAATCCGGGGTGACGGGGCCGCGCCGGCTCCGGGTGATTAATGCCGGGAGCTGCCAGGGAAGCGCGGGGAAGCTCCCGGAGCCTTTGAAGTGCGGCTTGGGCAGTGCTGAGACTCCAGAGCCGCTCTGGGGCCGGAGCGGAGCGGGGAGAGCGAAGGGAGGGAGGAAAAGTGGGAAGAGCCTCAACCTGAGCATTCCCGGCGTTGTCCAACTCGTCCCGAGGGACTGCGAGCGATGCCTCCGGTGGAGAGCTGGGATAATGAAACCAGGGATGCTGCAGAAATTTAATTTCGTTTAATTAAAAATAAAAAAAAAAGGAAAAGCAAAGAAAAAGGCGGCGAGAAGAAAGGATCGGGAAAGGATCATCCCGGGAAACTTCCCCCGGGATTTGGGATGTGCTCCAGGCAGGGCTGGGGGGGGCTGGGCCGTGTTCCCTCAGCTCGTCCCAGTGCTGAGGAGAGGCTCCTGGAGAGGGGCACCCGAGGGACCAGTGGGATTCCATCCCCAGGGAAGGGATCAGATCCCGGCGCTGTCGGAGCTGAGGGAAGGGACCACGACATGGGGCTGGCAGGGGAATTCAGGAGATGACCCCGCACATCCCATCCCAGGATCAGGGACAGCTCCCTCGCTGCCATCCCTGACAGGAGTCTTTCCAAGCCCTCTCCACCCGCCCCAATGGACACTCGACCACACGGACCCCAATTCCCGGCCGGAGTCGAACGTGGGGCTCTGGCTTCTCCAAATCCCTCCAGGGAGGAGGGTGGGATGTGGGAATCCTCCCTGGATCCAGACACTTTTCCACCTGGGGATTTCCCCTGGCTCAGCCTCTGGCAGGAATTGCAGCAGCTCCAAGGCTCAGGGAAGATAAACCAGGGAAAAGGACCCCTACCTGTGCTCCACAGGGCCAGGGTCTGCAGTCCCAGCCTGGATCATGGGTTTGATCCTGCTGGCTGTCCCAGCTGGATGTTCACACTTCCCTGGTGCAGAGCTTCTTAATCCTAAAAAAAAATTAAAAATAAATATAAATGGAAGTGTTGGATCGTGGGGATCCAAATCCCAAACAAAACACCCCCGAAATGGTGACCCCAGACCCCAGACTGAATCCATGGGATGGGATACATCCATGGGATGGGATGAAGGGATGTGGCTGGAAGCCTGCAGGGACTCAGGTCGCCCCTCGTGGTGGCAGCGAGTCCCTGTTGTCCCTTTTCCCAGCCAAAAGCCGCTTTCCCAGGCTCCCATTCCCGGATCCTCCGAGGATTTGGGGTGACTGGAGCCGAAGGGTTTCCTGTTGGCTCCTTTTGCTGTGGCTGGATTTAATTTGGTTACAAATGTTTGTCCCAACAGGAGCAATCCCGGGAAAACAGAGACAAACTTCAGCTTGCGCTGGAAAAAAACTCCATCCAGGGCTCCTGGAGCATCCCGGGATTTCTCCAGAGGGTGGAATTGGCTCTTCTCCTGCAGGGGAGGGGGTCGCTGGTGGCACAAATTCGGGAAAACAAATTCCCAGCCCTTTGCTAGCACTTCGAGCCCGTGCCCAGCTCCAATACGGAGCCACAAAGCCTCGACCTCCTCCTGACTTTAAAAGTGCTCCCGGTTTTCTGCGGGATGCAGGAAATGTGCCAGAGCACCATGAGAAAGCCGCTCCCTGTGGTCGTGCCTGGCCCTGACCGGAGCCGGCAGAGTCGGGAGCCAGGATGGGAGAGCTGGAAGCCTCCCCAGCTTCCCATCCCCAAGGTCTGCCCGCTCCAGAGGATCTTCGGGATGATCCCGTGGGGCTTTGGATGGCGGCCCTTCCCTCCTGGCACAGCAGAGGGGCTGGAGCAGCGATCCCAAGGGATTGGGGGAGCAGGATCCCAGGGACTGTCCCTGGTCCCGGGTGGGATGCAGAGCCCGGGAGCAGCCAGGGCTGGTTTGGCTCAGCTGCTGCTGCCCCACGGCTCCCGATCCATTCCCTCGTTCCATCCCTCATTCCGTTCCCCCTCTCTCCATTCCCTGCCCCACGGCCCAGGAGGGATCAGCCGGGAGAGTTCCCGGGATTGCTGGATCAAGTCTGGACCTGAGCGTTTCCCACACGGCTCAGGGGATCCCGTCACGCTCCGCGGGGCCGGGAGGCGCGGGGCCGCTCGTCCCTCCATTCCCGGGAGCTGGGATCTCTCCTTTCCTCAGAGCCGAGGGATTCAGTCAAGGATTCATCCCCGGATTGGGAAGGAAACCCAGGGAGAGCCGAGAGCCCCAGGATGGTCTGAGGGACACCGAGCGTCCCCTGTCCCACACCTCCGGTCACCTCGGCCCACCCCGCAGCACCGGGAGCTGCCGCAGGCACGGGGCCAGGAGGGACCAAAGGCCTCCCGGGAGGCTCCCAAAGCTCATTCCATGCAGGAATTCCAGCATCCCTCTCTTATGCAACACCAGGGCCGGGTTTATTGATTTGTCACGGCCCGGTGAATCCGAACTCCAGCAGCTCCCTCTGCGGGCTGGGAGCACCGGGAGGTGACTCAGGCCTTGGGATTGCTGCTGCTCTCCCCATGGGTTGGGATGGTTCCTCTCCTCATGGTTTGGGATGGTTCCTCTCCCCATGGTTTGGGATTCCTTCTGCTTTTTTGGGGGGTTGGGATTGTTCCTCTCCCATGGTTTGGTATCGCTGCTCTTCCCATTATTTGGAATTCCCACTCCTCTCCCCACGGTTTGGAATTCCTGCTGCTCTCCCCGTGGTTTGGAATTCCTGCTCCTTCCATCATCCCTGGCGTCCATCCCCATCCTTTGGCGTCCCCGTGTAGGACAAACCCTGGCCCCAAATCCCATCGGGCCTCAAAGGTCGGCACCTGTGTGGATTTAACCCCAAAAACCTCAGGCGGTGACTCCGTCCCCGAAGCCGAGGGACATCCACGCTCCTGGAATTTCTCATCCACAACAACAACGCGTCACGGGAGCGGGAGCAGCCCCGGCTCTGCCCAAGCGCCCCGGGCCAGGGCGGGGCGGCTCCGGGGCTCCGGCCCCGTTTCCTGTTTGCGCTGCCCACAGCGGCCCCGGATCCCCCGGAACGGCCGCCAGCGCCTTCCCTGCGCTGCCGGCGCTTTGATTGGGAGCAGGTTACCTGGATACGGGCGGCAGCAGAGGGAATCCGGCCGGGATGGCATCCCGAGGATGCCGGGATAATTGCGGGTTGTCCTGCGGCGGGAGCGGGGCCAGCCCGGCCGGGCTCTGCTGGGAGCAGCTGGGCAGGCAAAACACGGGGGGAAGGGCTCCAGAAAACAGGGAATGGCCTGGGATGAAGGGATCCCAAAGCTCGTCCGTGGGCAGGGACATTCCCCACTTCCACTGGAGAGGTCCCCTCACAAAAATGTCCCAAACAGGTGTTCCCAAGAACGACTTTTCCTCTGGAATTCCAGCTGTTCCACAGCCAGGGGAGCAGGGAAAAGGGAAAGGCAGCAGTGCCCGGCTGCTGGAGCCAGATCCGAGGCCTCTCTGTGGCTTTCCATGGATCTGGAAAGTGATTTATGGATCCCCAATATATCCCGCCCTGCGAACTGGGACTGCTCCGTGTCCCTGGGACACTCCAGGTGCTTCCATTGGTTCCAATCCATGGATCAATTCCTCTGGGAGAACCTTCCTCCTCCTCCTGCTTCCCAATATCCCTGGATGCTTTTCCAGAGAAGAAAGTGAAATCAATCAGCCTCCACCGTTTGGAACAGCTCATCCTGCCCCATCCCATTTTCCCCTTTCCCAGGCCAAACCTCCCTGGCTCTTCCCTAATTGCTGCATTTTCCATAATCATCTGCCATAAGTGCTGGGAAGGCACCAGGCTCTGGGGAAAAGTCACCAGGGAATGATGCTGGGCTTGGAACAGGGAATCCCTCCAGCCCAGGACATCCCTGATTATCCCCCTGTCAGCTCCTGGGAATCACCTCGGCCTTTTCTAGGAGTGCGGGGAAAGCCGGGATGCCTCAGGTGTGAGGCGGCAGCAGCAGCAGCTGGATTTGGCTTTGTTGACACTGGGATAAATCACAGAATTACTGGGATTGGAAGGGATTTGAAAGCCCATCCCATTCCACAGGGGACGCCTTCCACGGGCCCCACAAGGAGCAAACCCTCGTGGACAAATCCCACGTGGATGAATCCCGCGGGGCCGGGAGCAGCTGCTTCTGCTGGGAATGGCTCCGGAGCCAGGGAATGGGATGTTCCCGCTCCGGCAGGGCCAGGTTCCCGGCTGGCCCAGGGATGGAGCCCTCGTTAGGCAGCAGCCGCTGGAAGGGGCCCCGTGGAGCCGCTGGGATCAGCGATCCCAGGATGTCACACCCGGCCCGGGGATGTCACACCCTCCGTAACTCATCGGGAGGGAGGGCGGGGGCAGGAACGGCGAGTTGAGCAATCCCAGCTGGTTCCTTTTGGGAAGAGTTTCAGCATTTGGAAATTTCTGACTCTTTCGGAAAGAAAACAACAACAACCGCCCAAAAAAAAAAAAAAAAAAAAAAAAAAAAAAAAAAAAAAAGAGATGTTGGCGTTTCCCAAAAATCCAAAGCTGGATAAACAGCAAAGGGCAAATCCCTGTCCCAGTGCCAAGCACAACCCCGGGGCTGGCACAGGATTTTCTTGGCTTTATTCCAGCCAAGTCTGGCCCAAACTCAGGGCCTGGTTCCTTCTATTCCATAAATTTTCCTTTCTGGAATTATTTCCTCCCAAAAGTCAGACGGGTCTGAAAAACATTTTCTTTTCAGCCTCTCAGCCCTTCCTTCTTTGTTTTTTTGTTTTATTTTTTGCATCGGGAGGTTCTCAAAGGCAGCTCCAGAGCTGCCTGAGTCCCGGTGCTTTTCCGCACGTTTTGGACAATTCCTGAGGAACGCTTTTCCCACCTGGAGATAAAATGTCCAGCCGAGGTCAGGAGAAACCCTGACCACTCCAGGCTGGAGCAGATGGGAATGGCCTCTAGCAGGCGGGGAGAAACTCCAGGATGCATTATCCAACCCCGGGGTAACCCGATCCAGGTGGGACAGGGGATAAAATCCTGGGATCAATGTTTCCAGCAGAAATAGAGGAGAATTCCCTCGGTCTGGCTCAGAGCGAGCTCCCCTTGAGGAAGGAACGGGTGGAGGAGGCCTCGGAGGGAGCAGCAGGGACAAGGAAGAGGCTGGAAGGCCTCGTGTTCCCGAGATGAAAGGGAATTGTCCTGCTCTGTGCCAGGAGAGGCCCAGCCCAAGCACCCGGGGCTGGGAAGCAGCACAAAGGTGCAGGACGAGGTTGGGATAAACGGGATGTTCACGGATTGGGGTGGGAATGGAGCAGGTTCCTTATCAGGCTCTAATGTATGTGGGAATCGCCGGGGCTCCTCCGGCCTCAGATGTTCCAGCAGGGAATGTCTGTCCCTGACGGCTCCCGGGGCTCTGTCTGTGCTCCAGGCCTGCAGTGGGGCTCCCCAAATTCCCCCGGCGCCTCCCTGGGCCAGCCCGGCCATCCCAGAAGGGCTGAGCTCCGGAGGGAAGGTGGGAGACACCGAGGGATGTGTGAAAGGGAGGTTTGGGGTCACCCAGGCACTGCCCGGGTGAGAGGGAGCAGCACAAACCCCCCGTGTCCGGCTGGGAAATATCCCTGGGACAATCCCTGCGTTGGGATCAGCCTCACTGGGAGCTCGAGGTCAGGACAGAGCCCGGGGACGCTGAGCAGGAGCAGCTTTTTAAGGACAAACGGGGCAAGCTGGGAGCTGCGAGGCCACGAGGGCCCAGGGCTGTGTGGGATGAGCTCAGCAGGGCCGGAAAAATCCCAGACTCCCTGGAGACTGCGGAGGGCTCATCCCAGCCCCGCAGGAGGAGCGGGAACAGATCCCAAATCCCGGCGGGGGCTGGCAGGACTGCCCCCCTCGCCCGTGCCAGGGGGATGTGGGGCCCCCCTTGTCCCCCAGCAGGGCCACATGGCACAGGGCCGGGTGGCACTGCCTGGGTGGCACTGCAATGGTGGCACTGCAAAGGTGGCACTGCAATGGTGGCACTGCAATGGTGGCACTGCCTGGGTGGCATTGCCCGGGGGGCACTGCAAGGGTGGCACTGCAAAGGTGGCACTGCAAGGGTGGCACTGCAAAGGTGGTGCTGCAAAGGTGGTGCTGCAAAGGTGGCACTGCAAGGGTGGCACTGCAAGGGTGGCACTGCAAAGGTGGTGCTGCAAAGGTGGCACTGCCACGGGTGGTGCTGCAAAGGTGGCACTGCAAAGGTGGCGCTGCAAAGGTGACACTGCAAAGGTGGCGCTGCAAAGGTGCCACTGCCATGGGTGGCACTGCCCAGGTGTCACTGCAAGGGTCGCACTGCAAAGGTGATGCTGCAAAGGTGCCACTGCCCTGGTGTCACTCTGCAGGTGTCACTCTGCAGGTGGCACTGCCACAGGTGTCACTGCAAAGGTGTCACTGCCACGGGTGGCGCTGCAAAGGTGTCACTGCAAAGGTGGTGCTGCAAAGGTGGCACTGCCACGGGTGGTGCTGCAAAGGTGGCGCTGCAAAGGTGGCGCTGCAAAGGTGGCACTGCAAGGGTGGCACTGCAAAGGTGTCACTGCCACGGGTGGTGCTGCAAAGGTGTCACTGCAAAGGTGGTGCTGCAAAGGTGGCACTGCCACGGGTGGTGCTGCAAAGGTGGCGCTGCAAAGGTGGCGCTGCAAAGGTGGCGCTGCAAAGGTGGCACTGCCACGGGTGGCACTGCAAAGGTGGTGCTGCAAAGGTGGCACTGCAAAGGTGGCACTGCAAGGGTGGCACTGCAAAGGTGGCGCTGCAAAGGTGTCACTGCCACGGGTGGCACTGCAAAGGTGGTGCTGCAAAGGTGGTGCTGCAAAGGTGGTGCTGCAAAGGTGGCGCTGCAAAGGTGGCGCTGCAAAGGTGGCGCTGCAAAGGTGTCACTGCAAGGGTGGCGCTGCAAAGGTGGCACTGCCACGGGCGGTGCTGCAAAGGTGGCACTGCCGCGGGTGGCACTGCAAAGGTGGTGCTGCAAAGGTGTCACTGCAAGGGTGGCGCTGCAAAGGTGGCGCTGCAAAGGTGGCACTGCCACGGGTGGTGCTGCAAAGGTGGCACTGCAAAGGTGGCACTGCCACGGGTGCCACTGCCACGGGTGCCACTGCAAAGGTGTCACCTCCGCAGGTGGCACTGCCCAGGTGTCACTGCAACCGCCGCCCCATCCTGTGCACAACGAGTTCCTGATGCAATTCCTGATGCAATTCCCGCTGGATCCGTGCAGCATTCCTGGGCACGGAGTCACGGGGAGGCCTCTGGGAGAGGGCCCAGCGTGGGTGAGGTGTGTGGGGAGCAGGTCCTGCGGTTTGATCCACAACATCCTCCTCCTCCTCGGAGAAAGGGAGCTGAGGATTGGGAAAAGGGTGGTGGGTCCGGAGTCCTTGGAAAAAGCCAGAGGTTGCTGCTGCCAACACCTGGAGAGCTCAGGGGTACGGCCTTGGCTTCATCCAAGTCCTCTCTGAGTCGAGCAGAGGAAATCGGGAAACCTGGAAATCAGGAAATCGAGCAGTCACGTTGGGTTCATCAAACAGAATCCCAAAGGGTTTGGGAAGAGCGGGAGAAACTCCCTGGGGTCAGATTCCAGAGTATCAGGACCTGGATTCGATCCCTGGTTCATCCCACAGAAACCATGGGAGCCGCAACCCCGGGAGAGCCGAGGGAGCCTCTGCCCAAGGACCAAATCCCATCAATGTCGGGTTAATTAAGTACAAATTAATCTCATTAATCAGTCGTTAATCACAGCGCCCTGCGCAGGGATCCCAAACCACCTGCAGCACCCAAAATCCCTGCCTGGGGGGGGCTGGGGACTCATTCCATGGATTTTCCATCCCGGTTTCACCCCCGTGACCAAGGGGAGTCTCCCCCAAACCATTCCAGGGCCTTTGGCTCCCACCGGAGCAGCTGCAGCTCCTCGGGTGCCACTGGAAAAGCTCCCTGGGAACTGCTGGGGCCCAAAGTGCTCGAGACAACCTGGTCCCACCTGGAAAAACCAGCTCCCATCTCCTGAAAATCTGGTCCCCACAAAGCCACCACGAGGCAGCTGCCGCCTGTCTGGACCCCGCGTCTCCCGGCCGGGATTCCACCGCCGAAGCCCATCCCGAAAAAACCCAAAAAGCGATTCCCGGGTGGCAGATAGGGGGTGTGGGAATGCCATGGGGAGCGATGGGCACAGGGAGACTCCACGGGGACACGGGAGCTGCAATTCCAGCCCGGTGAGTCCCTGCCGGCTCATCCCGAGGTTTCTCCTCGGCCCTCTCGTCTTCCGCGTCAGCTCCTGGATCCCTGCCCGGAGTCAGCCGGCAGCTGCAGGGACCTGGAGCAGGCTCCTCCCGGCCCTCCTGACTGCAGAGCCGGGCACATCCCACTGGAAAAGGCCCTGCTGGGGCAGCTGGGGCAGCTGGAGGGACAAGGACGAGGCTGGAAGAGAGAGCAGGGAATTGTCCTGACTTGTGGAGAGCAGGGAAAATAAATGGGAGAGAAGTAAAATCCTGGAACGGTTTGGGTGGGAAGGGACCTTTGGAGGCATCTGGGACATGTGGGACATCTCCAGACCATGAGGCCAAAGGAACTGGAGGAGTTCCTGGCCTGGGATAATTCCCTACAGGGGTCAAAAGGGGCAGAGCATCCCTGGGATGGATGGGAAAGGTTGGGATCCTCCACATCCCATCCCTGGAAGCTGCAGAGGGTTCCATGTCCAGGCAGGATTCCCTGGGATAACCGATTTTATTGTTCCTTTTCCTGCTTTCCAGAGGTTTTTCCAGTTCAAATCTTTCCCATTCTGGGTTCTGGCTGCCAGGCCCAGGTGGAATTTTGGGAAGGAGGAGAAATTCCCATCAATCCCATGGAAAAGGGAGCAGTATCCGGTTTACAGCTCCGATTCCAGAAGGAGGAAACTCCACCAATGGAATCCTGCAGTTTATTATGGAATTCACAACCAGGGCTGGGAGCAGAACGTCCAGGGATTGTGGGAGAAGCAGGGCCGGGAATGGGATCTTAATTAGGATTAATTAAAGGTTGCCTTGTCCAGGGCGAGGGAGACCCTGTGTGGAGAGCGGGAGCAGCACAGGCCCTGCGGATCCGGGTGGGAATGGGAGAGCCGGGAACCACCTGGGGAAGGACACCTGGAATGTCTGGCAGCTTCCAAACCTCTGGGAAAAAAATTGCGGAAAAAGAAAAACAGAATTGATTGTTTTGGGGATGAAATTTCTGCTTAAAGCCGACCTAGTCCCTGGTTTGAATCAACCTAAACCCGGGTTTAATCACTGATTTTAAGGAGTCTTTTCCTGGTTTGGGTTTTTTTGGATGGGGATGGGAGAGGGGGAGCAGCAGAGAGGCTTTATCAGGAGTTCAATTTAAAAGGAAAATGGGAAAACTCCATTGCGTTTCTGGATTTTAAATAAAAAACTGGGATTTTTTGTGGGAAAGGCTGTTTCAAACTGGCAACCAGAACAGCCTGGGAAAGCACAAAAACCCCAATTCTTTCTCCTCTCACCCCAAAAATTGACATTTACTTTGGGGAAGAAGGAGGAAAACAGGAGATTCCCACACGGCATCACGATTCCCACGAGGACAGGAGGCCCAGCAAGGAAACAAACCCTGCCCGGATCCCGGAGAGACCAAACCCCGGGAGTCAAACCCAGCTGCGGAGCCCTCTGCCCCCTCTGTCCCTTGGGATCGGCACAGGGATTGAAGGGAATTCCCGGGCAGGTTTTGGGGGAAGATCGGGCATTTTTAACCCTTCTGTGCCCTCACCCCGGTGAGGAGCGGGGGAATCCCAGCCGTGGCTCAGCCCCTGGCAGCTCCTGCCCGGTGACACTGGGGACATTCGGAGCCTCCCCAGTGACACAGATCCCATTCCTGACCTAATTCCCCTCGGGAACAGAGCCTTGGCAGGGTTTAACCTGGATAACTCCGGCAGCAGCCACGGAAATCCGGGGGAAAGGGGGTCAGGGCTCCAGCAGGGCCTGGGATGGGCCCCTCAGGACCTCCAGCGCCGGTGTGGGATGGGGTTGAGATCCCAATGAATTCCCAGTAAATTCCCAGTAAAATCCCTGTAAATTCCCAGTCAACAAAACCCTCCTGAGACTCCAAGAGCAGGATCGGGAGGTAAAAGCAGCAATTCCCCAAACCAATCCCAACCCTTTTCCTGGTTTGGCTTGGCCAAAGTCGAGTTCTTTGCAGGAGCCACATCTGGGAATTGCCATGGGAACAAAGCCGGCATTCCCAAGCCCTTGGGCTCCGTCTTATCCCAGCCTCTCTCCCTTCCAGATTGTTGATATTAAATAAACTCCTTCTGGAATTACCCAGCACCGTAATTATTGGCAGATAATTGCCCGGAACGTTGTACAAGGAACCCTAATCCCAGCTCCAAAGTCGTTGCCGAACGGTGCCAGGTCACGGCAGCGCCCCGGGAAAACCAAATCCTTTCCTGCTCCGCCGAGCTCAGGTCACAGCCCCGGTTTTAAGGACTTCCAAACCCAGGTTTCCCTGGAAAATATTGGGAAAACTTCAGGATATTCCACCCCAGGGAGGAGAAATTGTGTTCCTGCACCCCAGATGAGGGATCAGGGGAGGGAGAGGGACCTTGAGCTCAGCTCCCAGGGGACTTGCGGACAGCTCGGAGCCCCCTGGGGTGAACCCGGCTGCGTTTGGGGGTTCCAAAACCCTAAATCCAGCCAATCTCCCACTCCTTGGCAGCGGCCCCGTCCCGGCGCGGGGCCCTGGGGACACCGCGCTGTGTCAGCAGGACGGGTCCCGGGGGAGGTGACAGCGCCGTGTCCCCGTGACATCAGCGCGGGCCCACGGAGCCGGTCCTGCCACGCGTCCCGGGCACAGCGCCAGCACCGCCCGCGGGGGCACCGGGCACGCCCCGGGGCCGGAGCGCGGCAGGACGGGACAGCTCTGCCCCATCCCCGTCCCAGCAGCGCCGCGATCCTCCCGCTCAAAAGCCGGGATTGGCTCCTAAAAGCCCCGGGGCTGCTGCTGGGGGACATCGGGGGCTGCCAGGCCGGGTTGGCGCCGGTGTCACCTGGAGCCAGGGGACAGAAGGGACATTCGCTCCGAAAGCCACCCCGGGCCCGGGCTGTCCCCCTGGGGCTCTGTTCACCTGCTGGGGGTGGCTTTGAGTTCTTTTTTCTTTCGTTGCGATGGAGAATCCCGCCCCCTTTTCCTGGGAATTCAGCTCCTCAACCCCTCCCCCGTTCAAATCCCGAGCCCGCGGGCCCCACTGAGGGTCCCTTTGTTGTGCCCCTGCCCGGCCCTCCCCTCTGCTCCCATCCCGATTGTCCCGGGGCTGCCCGGGACCATCGGGACATTCCCGGAGGTCACCCGGGTCACCTCAGCGGGCAGAGGGGGCGGCCCCGGCCAGGTAAAGTTTCGGGGCATCCTTTGATGAGGAGCAGGCCGGAATTCCAGCCCGGCTCTCCCAGGATCTTCCCCCCTCGTGGCACTCCCAGGTTTCTCTCTTTAATTATTTTTTACCTTTTTTTTTTTTTTTTTTTTTTTTTTTGTTAATTATCAAATTGTTGGAGGCCCTGCTGGGAACAGGAGCAGGGAATCGTTGTCACCCTCCTGGGCCGTGCCGAGGCAGGGCAGAGGTGTCACCCCTGGTGTCCCTCTGGAGCAGAATTCCAAGTTTTCCATTGGTTTATAACTTTTAAACTCTCCCAGGCACAGGGTGGGATTTTTGGGGGGCCCAGGATGATCCTGGAGGGCCCCTCCCAGCTCGGGATGTTTTGGGATGTTCAGCAAACACGGATCCCAAGGGAATGTGTGAATCCCAAAGTGGGAATCGCTCCCTGAGGACCGGCTGGATCCTCCCCTGAATCCCAAGGAGCATTAGCCGGGATTAACAATTCCAGCACGTGAGGAAAGCTCGGCCGCGTCCTCGAGTCCAGGACGGGGAGCTGGGAAGGGCTTCTCTGGCAGGAAAAGTCGGGAATCCCGGCCAGTGTGGGAAAAGAAGGGAAGGACACGGCCCAGGCTCCCTGGGAAGGGGCAGGAGCAGCACAGGGCAGCCCAAAGTCCCCAAAAGGGAGCCAGGATCTGTCCCAGCAGAGGGACAGGCGCTCCCCAGGCTCCCTCTGGCATCCAGAGCCGCCCTCTGAGGTGCCCTTTTCCGGCCGGGAATGCTGGAAGGAGCCTCCAGAAGGAGCCGTCCCCATCCAGCTCCCGCTCCCCGTGGGGGAACCTGGGCGGCAGCGAGCCCGGGGTGTGAAAATCCCGATGCAGGTATTTCCCCTCCTCTTTCCCAATCCCTTGGCTCAGGGCAGCTTTCCACCTGCTCCACCGCAGCCACCGGAGCCCTCCAGGTGGGAACCGGCCCGGGAGCGCTGGGAATGCTCAGCACCCCTTTTCCAGGGAGGATCAGGCCGGAATTCTGCGGACCGGGGAGGAATTCCCTCGTGTCCCCATGCCGAGAATGATGGAAATTTTCAGGGAGAAGCCAAAGGTCCTTAAAAAAGCCCCAAATCCCGAGCCTGGAGAGGGAGAAGAACCTCAATCTGCTCGTGTGGGAGAGCCTCATCCCAGGACCTGGCGCCAGGGAATCCATCCCAGCCGTGGCTCCAGGGGCCGGGATTTGGGTGCGGGCTGGAAAAAAGCGCTGGATTCGCTCCGATCCCGCGGATTCGGGGAGCTGGGCTGGGCTGGGCTGGGGGAGGCCGGGCTGGGCCGGGGGGAGGCAGAGCCGCCCGCGCCTTTAATTCCCGCAGCGGCGGCGCGGGGCCGGAGCGGCGCTGGGAGTGCTGAGTGTGTAGCCCTGGGACAGGCGCGATGCCTTTGATTTCTTGGCAGGTTTGGGGTGGGAGGATTTCATCAGAAAACACGGGAGGCTCCAGTCCTGCCCTGGAACAGCCCCCGGACATTCTGGCCACGGCAGCAGCCAAGGGAGGCACCGCCTGCTCCAGGAGTTTCAAGGAAGCCGTCCCGGGCCGGGAGCTTTGCCCAGCTTGCAGAATCCTTGGCTCCAGCCGGATCCTCCATCCAGGCAGAGGCTGAGAGGTTCCTGCAGGTAAATTCTGCCTCCCTGCCCCCTCCCTGCCGGCCCGGGATGCAGCAGGAACCTGCACGTCCCGGGAAGTGTGGTCACCACCCAGATTTCCAGGATGGAGCCTCAGCTCCACCATGAGGAGTGTTCCCAGCCTGAGCCCCTCTGGCTCCAGAGGGACAAAAACACCTGGGAGAGCCTCGAATCCAGGCCCTGGCATGGGTAAACACAAAAAGGGGGAATTTCTAGTTGGATCAAGGAGCTGGGGATGCACCGAGCACAGCTCAGCACCAGGGAGGGATCCTTGGGGTCTTTTGCCTTTCCATTGGATCAGAATATCCCAGCTGGAAGGGACCCACAGGGATGACGGAATCCAGCTCCCAGCCGTGAACCAGAACAGATCCCTTTGGCCCAGTTCATGGATTCGGGAAGGAAAACACCCCTGGCACTGCGTCCCACGAGGACGGAACTTCACGTGTTGGGATCCAGGCAGATCCTGCCCGGCTTCTGCCCTTGGCATGACTCAGGCTTCCCTCAATCCCTGTTGCTCCCCAGCCCCTCTGGAATCATCAGCATCCTCAGGGACTCAAGGAGACCTGGAGGCTGTGCTCAGAGTGTCCCAGAATGCCTGAGATTCCCTTTTCCATGGAAAAATGTTCCGTGCTGGGCACTGCGAAGTGGATCCGGAGATGGGGAGCAGTGGATGCTGCTCCCACGGGGGTTCTGTTCCCATTGGGATGCTGAGGGTGCCCCCACGTGTCCCCAGGACCGGGGGGAGCTCTGAGCGAGTCCAGGTGGCCATCTCCAGGGAAATCCAAGGAAATCCAGCTGGAAGTGGAGCTGGAACAAAACTCTCTCCTCAAGCACCTGGAAAAGCCGGAAAAGTCCGAGGCTCCACATCACAGGCTTGGCCTCAAACCCGTGAGCGCTCATGGAAACACTCCCTGGCCTGGCCTGGATTTTCCGTAGGCTCTGCAGAGCTCGGGATGCCTCATCCCAGCTGTCCCAGGGCCCGGGAAGGCTCCCTGGCTCCCAGCGCTGCCGTGTGCCCGTTCCCGGCCGGAGCGGGATGTGACACGGGTGCCACCCGGGACTGGCCCCGCCGGCCCCTGGGCTGGCTCCAGCCGCGGGAGTCAGGAATTCCTGCACCTGGAGAAGATCCCGGGCGGATCCAGGGGCTGCAGGGATTGCTGAGGGATGGGAGAGGGGAGCCAGGGCAGCTCCCGGAGTCCCCCCGGCTCCGGCTCATCCCCTTTCGCTGTCCCTGAGCCTTTCCCGAGCTCCTCGTCCTGCTGGGAATTCAGCCCGGCGCTTTCGGCCCCGTGACCTCCCCTCTCCTGCCTCTGTCTTCCCAAAAACCCGCGGCCCGGCCCGGCGCGGCCCTGGCGAGCCCCGGGGTGGCCGGAGGGGACAGGGACAGCGCTGGTGGCCCTGCAGGGCCGTGATGGGGCCACCAAAGTCCCCGGGAGCCGCGGGCGGTGCCACGCGGGAGCTGGAGCGGGGCCCGGGAGCTGCTGCCACGTCCCGGGGCTGTCGCTACCCTCCCGCTTGCTCGGGAATTCTCCAGGATATCTGCGGGATTCAGGGCACCGGGAGCAGCCTGACCCCGCTCCCGCCGGGGCTGCCAAAACACCGATAAAAAAAAAAAG
The DNA here is from genome assembly GCF_965178545.1 of Coloeus monedula. NCBI lineage: Eukaryota > Metazoa > Chordata > Aves > Passeriformes > Corvidae > Coloeus > Coloeus monedula. Next base: position 6,133,451 of record NC_138806.1, on the reverse strand, counting down.
AATAAAAAAAAAAATCAAATTTAAAATAAATAAAAACATTTAAAATAAAATAAATTATTTAAAAAATAATGATGAATGCCCGCTCATCCCGGGGAGCCGGGACAGGGAAGAGGAGGAGGAGGGAGGAGGGAATCCATCCTCCATCCTCCATCCTCCATCCTCCATCCTCCATCCCCTCTCCCTCCTGCGGGGGAGGCACCGCGCGGGGCGGGATGCGGCACCGGCCCCGTTCGGTTCCACGCCAGTCCCGCTCCGGGACGAGCCCCGCGTTTCCATGGATCGTTATCCATGGAGATCATCCTGCGGTTAAATCCCGGGAGAGGGGAGGCGGCGCGGGGCTCCCGGCTCTGCCCCCGGGCCGGCTCCGCTTTCCCCCGTTCCGCTCCGGGAATGGATTTTCCAGCGGGCAGAGAGCGGCTTTGGAATGAGGGAAAACAACAGGGATGAGGAACATCTGCATAAATTCCTGATCCACGTCCAGATCCCGCGGAGGAACAACAACGCAGCAGCTCCGGGCTCGGGGTCTTTTCATCCCCTGATCTGTTCGTGAACGGGCTCGGTTTAAAAGTTTAAATCGGTTTAAAAGTTTAAATCGGTTTAAACGTTCCAGGGATTCCCGGGGGCCCGGAGTTCCCTCTCATTCCTGTTCTGTCGGGAAAAGGAACGGGACTCTCACGGACTAGGAGTCTTCCCATCCAAAAATTCAGGGAAATGGGGATAAAAACATTAAGGAGGAAAAGCCTCGCAGTGAGAGGAGAGGCTTCGGGGAAATACTGGAATTCTCGGTGTGGCCCGACCCCTTCCCACCATTCCCGGGGCCTGGGAGCTCCTGAATCCCGGGTTGGATTTGGGACAGGAGCTCTCCTGGGGGCAGCTCCAGGAGCCAGGGCCGTGCTGGGATAAAGGGATCCGGGCTGGGATTCCCTGCCCGGGACAGAGCTCGGACTCTGCTCATCCAGAGGGGCACGAAGGGATTTCTTCCTGCCCAGATCCCACAACTTCCCCGGCGAATCAAAGGCCGAAAACGAAAAGAGAAGAACTTTCAAAGAACTGAAAATAAAAAGAAATCAAACCCAGCGATTTTAATGGAGCCTCCCCGAGGGGAGGGAGGGATGGAGGCAGCGACAGGAGGGAGGGATGGAGGGACCCAGGAGCTCCAACTGGATCCAGTTTGGATTCCAAAAGGTCGGGAACGGCCTGGGACCTCCCACTGCCCGGGGCTGCCGGGATTTGTGGGGATCCCTCCGAAATCCCTGCTCTGCTTCCAGCGCCTTTTCCCTCTCAGCCGGGGCATCCTTTAATTATCCCGCGGGTAAATTTGCAGTTAATTAATTAGCCCGTGTCGGAGAGGGCTGAGGAAACGCGAGTGCGGCTGAGCGCTGCTCCCGCGCAGTTCAATTATTGTCATTAAACATTTATCTGGCGTTGCCGGCAGGGTTTGGGGTTTGGGAGAGATTAAGGAAAATTTCCTGCCTGGAAGGGTTTTGTCATCCCAGAGAGGCAGAGGAAGAACTCCGGGACTGACAAAAGGGATGGGAGGGATTGAGACAATGAATAAATAAAGATAATCGGGAGTTTTTTGTAGGAAACAGCTCTGAGGAGGAGGGCGGGGAAGCGGGAGGGGAGCGGAAACGCCGGGATGGGGCAGAGGAGCTCCGGTGGAGGTTTGGACACGGGACGGGATAATTCGGGACGTGGAGAACACCCAGAGCAGCAGGTTCTGCCCAGAGCTCCCTGCAGGGAAGCGCGGAACAAACCCAGAACAAACCCAGAGAACAAATCCTGACAGGATTCAGCTCCGGGTGCTGAGGAGCGCTCAGGGAGCCTGGGGTGTAACGAGCCCCGGTGGTTTATCTGGGGCTGTGTAACCCCACAGCGCTGATCAGACGTTAATCAAATGTTAATTTGATTAATTAATTCCTTTAATGGCCGTCCAAGCCTCGTCTTCCCTCTGGAGATGGGGAACCCTACAGTGCTGGATCCCGAGGATTGGTGGCCTGTCCCTGTCCCTGTCGCTGTCCCGCTCCCTGCCCACGTCCGCAGCTCCGTGACCTGCATTTCTGGGGCTGGGATGTCGCAATCCCGGGACGCGCTGTTTACTGGGAGCCTCCGCGGTGCCACCCGCTGGGATGTGGCACAGGGGACACGTGGTGGCCACGCTTGGAGCCGGGAATGCAGCAGCGTCCAGAGGCCCCAGAGTGGGATGAACCCTCTGGATTTAGGGACAAAGAGTTAAAAAAAAAAACCCTCCGAAAGAGCCGAAAGGCTCCCAAAATGCGCTGCCAGCGGCTTTGGGCCGCTCTCCTGCCCACACCAAGAGCAGAGGGTGGCGCTTCCAGAAATACTTCCTGGGGGAGATCCAAACCCCCAAACCCGGCGGCCTGGACGCGCTCCAGGGGTTTGTGTTTTGCTTCCCCGGAGCCGGCCCGGGGCTCCAGCGGGCAGAACTCGGGCGAGCCGCTCCTGGTGCCGAGCCAGACCCTCCGAACCCCCCCAGCTCCATCCCTCTCCCGTTCCAGAGCCTGACCCCGGCCGTTCCCGGGACAGGGACTGCGATCCTGCAGATCCCGGCCGTGTCCCGGGGTTTTCTCTCCCTCCCAGGCTGGACCACACGGAGCCACTGCAGAAAATTACCTCAGATTAATTAAAAGTGCGGGTTTGAAGCTGCTCAGTTAAAGCCCGTTCAGCTCCCGATTCAGATCTGGGCCTGGAATTGGGTTTAATTCCATTGAGTTCAGCACTCCCGGGGTGAATCAACCCCGACCACATCAAAGCGGGGTTAATTCCCAATAAACGCGTTTAATGTGGTTTCATTCCTCCCCTTTCAAAGGGAACGCAGATCGACTTCCCTGGATGTCCCCAGGGACACAAACCCTGCCGAGGAAGGGATTTAAATCCCCCGGGAAATCCCACCTGGAGCTGGGATCCGGGCTGGGACCGAGCCCTGGTTCAATTCTCCCTCCCGGTTAACTCCGCGCTGTCACCCGGCCGGGATCCAGGATTCCGGGGACCCTCGGGATGTCGGGATCGGCCGGATCCCGCTGCGGGTTTGTCCCCGGGGCAGCGCAGGGATCCGGGAGCATCCCCGCGGGGCCAGCGGAGATCCTGGGATGCCATCTACAGGGATAACGCCGCTCAGCACCGGCTGGGATCCCGGGAATGCGGGGCCGGGCACATCCCGGGAGCCCCGAGCTTAAGGAAGGAGCTCTTTGAAAATCCCGAGCCTGGGGGGGGTGGATGTGGAGCCGGAGGGGAGGGATGTGGGGCTCTCCAGGGAATCCCGACCTCCAGCTGCTCCAGAGGCACCACCCGGGCATCCCTGGACACTTCCAAGGGCAGCAGAGGCTTCTCCTGGGACATTTTTCAGGCTCAGTCCCTTCCCTCAGCCGGGCTTGGTGTCGAGGAGCTTCCCCTGTCCCGAGGTTGGGAGCGATTCTGTGGCGCTGTGTCCTCACCCCAAACTCAAATCACGGCTCCCATTCCTGGTAATTGCCTCCAATCCCGTTCCCTTTCCCTTTCAGGAGGAATCCCAGCAGGACAAAGGTGCCGGGGCAGTTTCTGACCTGCACAGGAGCCCCGGTGAGGTCAGAACTTCCCAGGAGTTCTCCAGCTCCGGGCTGGGTTTCCAACCCTGAGCCAGCTTTTCCTCCCATCCCGCTGGATTTGGTGACTTTGGAGATCTTTTCCACCCTTAAAGATCTCTGATTCCATAAATGCCCCTCGCAGGGGCTCCGGGAGCCCACAGGGATCAGGAGTTCCTTGGGATACGCACGGAATTCCTGCCACAAACCTCCCCCCATCCCAGACTGTGAGCTGGGGCTTCCCAAGGGTTGTGGATTCCCCATCTCTGGAAGTGTCCAGGCCGGGCTGGACGGGGCTTGGAGCACCCTGGGATAGTGGAAGTTGTCCATGGCAATCCCATGGATCCCATCCCATGGATCCCGTCTGGCCGCTCCGAGCTGGGCCAGCTCCTCGTGTCCAGCAGCTCCTCGTGTCCACCCTGGCCAGGGGGACCCGTTCTGCTGCTCCTCATTCCAGCGGGATGAATCCCGCGGGTTTCCATGGCCCAGCCTTGCATCAGCAGCCGGGAATTTCTCTGGGGCGCTTGGCCGGGAGCAGCGAATCCATCCCGGTGTCACCCGAGCCGGGTACAGCTGCCCCTCTCCTGCGGGAGCAGCGCGGGGAACGGGAGGCACTGGTTGGGCTGGAATTGCTCTGGTGAGCACCGGGCTGGCCAGGAATCCCAGGAAACTCCAGCTCTGAGCCTCGTTCCCTGGAAATTACCCCAAGAGGGTCCGGTCTGCCCCCAGCCCCCGTTTTGGGGTCTCTCCTGCAGCTCCCTGGGAGGGCCGGGCAGGGCCCAGCTCGGAGCATTCCCGATCCGCCGCATTCCAGAGGTGCCCTGTGAAGTGGGAATGCCCCGGGCCAGGCCGCTCCTCAATCCCGAGGTGCCAGAGCGCTGTGGGTTGGGAGAACTTCGGAAGAACAGGTCGGGGCTGCGGGACGGGGTTGGGAAAGAGGGGAGGGGAGCAGGGGGACCTGGGGTGTCACCTCCGCTCCTGGCAGGGCAGGGCCGGGATAAGCCCAGGGATTCGGGAGCCTTCCCGAACAGGGAATGTTGTTATTCCCGGCACCCCCGCTCCAGAGGGGCTCTGGGAAGGTCACGGAAGGTTTTCCAAGTTGTGCTGCCTGGAGCTGAATTCCCAAAGCGCCGAATCCGCCGCGACTTCCCGACCCTGAGTGGAGCTCCAGGAGCTCCTTGCTCCCGGCTCCGCGGTGTGGGAAGAGCCAGGGAGCAGCCGGGTTCCCCTTTGTCCCGGCAGCCCATCCGGAGCCAGAGAAAATCCCGGAGGGAGCTTTTCCGTGAGCTCACCCTGGCTCAGCGCTCGTTGTGTGACCTCATTCCCGCGACTCCACCACCGCAGATCAGGGAATCACAGCAAGGATTGGGCCTTAAACTCCATCCAGGTCCAGCCCCGTGCTAAGGCAGGGACAGCTCCCATTCCAGGCCGTTCCCGGCCCGGCTCCCGGAGCGGGGATCGCCCGTGGAGCTCCCTGGTGCTGCCGGTGCCGGCCCAGCGCGGGATGAGCTCACCCAGGAACGTGCCGGGAAGCCGAGGCCTCCTCCGGGATGTGTCCATGCCCACGAGGAAGGAAGTGGAGGGGGATAAATCACCTCCTTATCGGGATCCGGATCTCCGCAGGGATCCGAGCCCGGAGCTTTTCCTGCCAGCTCCGCGTGGGGAAGGCGGGCACGGCCCGGCCCGCGCAGGGAGCGCAATTAGCGCCGGCTGTTAATGAGGGTTCAGCCCGCAGCCGGCAGGGAATTGGCCCCGGCTCCTCTCCCCTTGGAACTGTTTGCTCAGGCACCATCCCGCTCCCAGCCAGGCCACCTATGGAGCGCTCCGTGGGGAAGGAAAACACCGCTCCAGACTCCGCCGGCACCTCCTGGAGCCCTTATCTCATCCCTGGAGCCCTTATCTCATCTGGGAGTCTGGGAGCGTCACTTCCCCAAGGATCTCCCTCCAACAGTCCCACGGCACCTGGCGCTGCGCGGGTGTTGGCTCGGAAAATCCACAGCGGGATCATGGAAAACGTCCCTGAGCACGCGCCGGGCTCTGCTTCCCACCCAAATCCCCTTCCTCGGCTGCCAGGCGGGGAAAAGCAGGGAACAAATATCGGGAGAGCGTTTCCCGGCCCTGCCACCGCCACCGGTGCTGTCCCTGCGTCTGTCACCTCACCCCGGCGGCACTTTTGGGCTCCCCAGAGTCCCTTGGAAGCCTGTGGATGAGGGATGACTTCCAGGCTGGGAAAACCCTGTCAGGGCTTGGCGGGAAGGGCTGGAATTCCCGATGGGCTCCATCCTCTCCTTCGTGCTCCCGGGTGGGTGCCTTTGGGACAACAACAGCTCCCAAAATTCCGTGGCCCCATTTTCCCCCATTCCTGCCCTTTCTGTGCATCCCATGGAGAAATCCCAGGGATGGAGGCCAGGGAAGCGCTGAAGAGGAGGATGTCGGAATCCCAGGAGGAGTTGGGATGGGGCAGGATCCAGGCCCAGCTTTGGGGCAGCCGGGATCAATCCCTGTCCTGCTCCTCAGCCCCACTGGCGAGGAAAGGATCTTTTCCAAACCTCAGCCCCGATTCCTGCTCCCCGGGCCCGATCAAACGGAATCCCGGGATATTCCCTGGCTGGGGGCTAAGTTCGGGAAGGTGTTTCCTGCCCCGCCTGCACTCCCCGGGATGAGGAGGAGTTCAAAGCTCCGTTGTCTGCGGAGCCCTTTGAACCCGGCCGGGGCCCTGGGCTGGGATTGGGATCTGCGGCTCCAGCCCAGCCCCTGCAGGGAAAGGAGCCCTTGGGAGCATTCCCTGGGATCAGAGCCGGCCCTGGAATGCTGCTCCAGGCCTCGGTTTCCCCTCTGGAAGGAGGATCTGCCGTGTGGGGCTCGAGCACCCCGGAGGCTTCTTTGGGTGGAGAATGGGAGCTGTTCCCATTCCAGGACTCATTCCCTGCCTTCAACACGGGCATTCCAGGGTTTTATGGTGCCGGGCCCCTCTGCCGGGCTCGGAATGTGCCCAGAGCTCCCGTCCTGGACGAAATCCTGGAATGATCCCACTGGAGCAATTTTTTCCTGTCTCAAGAGCTCCCCACCCCAAACAGACCCAGGGATCCAGGGAGAAGAGGGAACTCCCTGACTTCCTGAAGGGAACATCCCAGAGGGGTGGTTTGACCCCAGCAATCCAAGAAAAACGCCCTGACCATATCCCTGAACATCCCAAACCCTGGGATTGCGTCTCTTCCCCCTCCCCTGGCCGAGGCCTCCGCTCCCAGGGCGAGATCCGGGCCGAGAATTCCCGTCCTCCCCATCCCGGGCTCAGTTATTCCATTAAATCCCTCGGAGCGAAGTCCTTATCGGCGTTTTCCTGGCAGCTCCCAGGATTCCCCGTCGGGAACGGGGGCACCAAACCTGCTCCGGGGTTTAGGGAATCCCATCCTCGCTCCCTAGAGGATCCCAGCCATCCCCGGTGCTGGGGCTGGGAAAAATCCCCCCGCGCCTGGATGTGATCCCAGAGAGGATCCCGGGTGTGTCCCGGGCACTTCTCCCAGCCGAGCGGGATTTATTGGGATTTATCGTCCCCCCCGAGGTCAAACTGGGTCAGGAACTTTTCCAAGAGGGGATTCCCGGAGCCTCCTGCTGCTGTGGGAAAGGCTGGAGCGATTTTCCTGCTTCCAGTGAGGAAAATCCCGGCTGGAGCTGCCTCCTGATGGTGCCACCGCAGCGAACCTGGGGAGCGTGGAAAAACAGGGACACCGGGACGGTGGGAATTGCACCTGGAAAAGACACAGAAAGCCGCTCCCAAATCCCACAGAGAGGCCGTGCATCCCTCAGAACCGGAGCAGGGAAGAATCCCGGAGCTCTGGAAAGGGTTAATCCCATCCAGGTGAGTCCTTTCCAAGCCGAACTCATCCCATCCCGACCGCAGCCTCCAAATCCCGCCGGAAAAGCTCCGTGCGCTGCAAAGTCAGACTTGTCCCGAGGAGCGGCGCGCCCGGAGCGGCTCCAGTGTCACCTGTCAGAGCCGGGGCCGCCTCCAGGGATGTGGGATCGAGTTACGGGAGAGGAACCGCCGCTGGAATTGGCCGCAGCTCCCGGCCCGCCGCATTCCAGCTAAAAAAAAGGCGCCGGGCTTTGATCTCCCGCTCCGTCTGCACCGCACGGAGCCAGCGGGAGGGGCCGGAGCTGAAAATTCCCTGCTCCAGCCTCTTCCAGGGCCGGGAATCAAAGGCGAGGAGGGGGCGGGCACGGCGGGATGAAAGCGGAGCCGGGGCCTGGCACGAGGGAAGATCCCACAAGGAGCCGGGCCCGGGCTCCTCTCGGGCAGGGAAGGCTCCGGGAGCCCGGGCCCGGCTGGGAGAAGGGAATGGGAATGAGCCTGGAGAGGTTTCTGCGCTGCCCGGCTTTGAACGGCGGCCAGGACGGCTGGAAAATGAGTCCGTGGCTTGGGAATGGGCTGTGGATCATCCCCGGTCCGGCCCCGAGGTCACACCGGGATGGGCTCGGAGATGGGAATTCGGCTCCCGGGAGCCTCGCGTGGAGCCGGGGAGGGCTCAGGGCAGGAACCTCCTTCCAGCGGCATTCCCGGGCGGAAAGGGGCAAAGCCGGGTCAGGGCTCTGCCCCCGGTGCTCCTCCCTACGCAGGGATGCTCCAGATGCGGGGAACAGCTGGGATGGGGCTGGATGGGATTCCCTGGATCCCTCCCGGGCTTCCTGCACCGCCCTGGGAGAATCCGTTTGCCCCCTCTGGGCTTTGCTGGCGCAGTTCCCGCATCCATCCCGGTTTCTCTGGGACCATCCCTCCCTTTGCAGTGTCCCACTCTCATTCCTAAGCCCCCATTTCCACAAAATTCCCAGTTCGTGCGGCTGATGAGGCCGAGAATCCAATTCCAAGCCCTCGGGGGTCGAGCTGTGCCTTCCCCGAGTTTCCCGGGATCTGGGATGGGCAGAGGGGCCCTGAGCTCATTCCAAGCCCCGCTCCCGCTCTCTCGAGCCTGCTCCTACCTGCAGACGGGAGCGGGCACAGGGAGCGGAGCCAGCCCCGGATTCCTTGGAATGCTGCCGCGGGATCCTGGGCGATGCCGCTCGCGCCGTGGGTGGCGGAGCCCCCAAACCCCCCCGAGGGGCGGAACGCGCTCCGGAGGTGCCACCGCTGGCCCCCGGCCCCAGATCCCGGGATTTGGGATCACCGAGTCCGACTTCACACGGCCCGACACTTCCGTGGTGTTGGAGCCCGGGACATTCCCGCTCTTCCCACTTTCCCCGCGGGATTTCACAATTACTGGGAAAGTTGAGAGCCTCCCCTGGTCCTGACCAGGCCCCTGCTGGGCGCGGGGTTGCGTTGGGGTTTTTGGGGAGAGCCCCAAGGGGTGGCAGCGACCCCACAGCCGCTCCCAGCTCCGTTCCCACCACCCCGGGCCCGGCGCGAGGCTTCTCCCGGAGACCTGGAGGCACCTCTGGAAAACCGCGGAGCGGGATCCAAACAAATTCCGGGGCGGCTCCCCCGCCACTCCCCGGATCCCGCGGGCTCCCGGCTCCCGCCGCTGCCGGTGCTGGTGGTGTCCCCATGTCACTGTCCCCGTGACACTGTCCTCATGTCCCTGTCCCCGTGTCCCTTTCCCTGTCCCCATGTCCCTATCCCTGTGTCCCTGCATCCCCGTGTCCCTGCATCCCCATGTCCCTGTCACTGTTCCCGTGTCCCTGTCCCTGTGCCCCTGTGTCCCTGTGTCCCCATGTCCCTGTGTCACTGTTCCTGTGTCCCCATGTCCCTGTCACTGTCCCAATGTCCCTGTCCCTGTGTCCCTGTGTCCCTGTCCCCATGTCCCTGTCCCTGTGTCCCCATGTCCCTGTGTCCCCATGTCCCTGTGTCCTTGTCCCTGTGTCCCTGTCACTGTCCCCATGTCCCTGTGTCCCCATGTCCCTGTCACTGTCCCCATGTCCCTGTGTCCCTGTCCCTGTGTCCCTGTGTCCCCATGTCCCTGTGTCCCTGTGTCCCCATGTCCCTGTCACTGTCCCCATGTCCCTGTGTCCCTGTGTCCCCATGTCCCTGTCACTGTCCCCATGTCCCTGTGTCCCTGTGTCCCCATGTCCCTGTCACTGTCCCCATGTCCCTGTGTCCTTGTCCCTGTGTCCCTGTCACTGTCCCCATGTCCCTGTGTCCCTGTCCCGTGCCCAGCCCGGAGGTGGCGGCGGCGGCTCCGCGGGGCGCTCCCAGAGGGAATTGTGGTTTCCCGGTGGCTGCCGGGCCCCGGGATGGGTTTGGGGCCGGGAAGAAGCAGGAGGATAAAAGGCTTTTCCTGCCCGGCTAAATTTAACCCCGCGCTCCTTTCATGTGCCGGAGCCGTAACTGGAAGCAGCTGCGCCGGGAATTCTGCTCCAGAGGCGGCTCCCGGAGCTCCCGGAGCCGGCAGCGGCCTGGGACAGACGGGAGCGGGATTGGGATGGGCCCAGGGATGGGGCAGAGGCTCCGCCACGTCCTGGAGGAGCCGGGAACGACCCGGGGCGATCCCAGGATTTGAATCCAGTCTGGGAGTGAGGGGCTGGCTCAGCCCGAGCGTTCCCGGTGGGATCATCCCAGAGCCAGGAGCCTCCGCGCTGCTTTTCCACCTCCGGATCCAAGGTTCCAGCCCTGCTCCTGAGGGAATGGGTGTCACCCCACAGGCAGCTCCCACAGGTGACAGCAAATCCCAGGTTTTGTTCAATGGAAAAACTCCAATTTTGTGAATACAAAACTAAAATTAGAAGCGGCTTGGAAAAAACGATTTCAGGAAAGAGCAGCTTTAATCCAGGAGAAATCCCATTCCCAGGGCAGCGCTGGGAACAGGGACAGCCCCCAGCAGCACCTCCAGTATCAAATCCAGTGTTTTAGGGACAAGCAGCTGGGAGTTCGATCCCAGAGGGACAGGGCGGGCACCCCCGCTCCCCCCAAACGCCGCAGTTCTCCCGGCCTGGCCCAGCCCAGCTCCCCCCGTCCCTCCCAGCCTGGGGAGCGCTGGCGGCACTGGGAGCGCTGGGATCGCTGCGGTCGGCGCTGGCCAGGGGCTTGCTGCCAGCGGCTCCTGCTCCTCCCGGCCCTTTGGAAGCCGGGATTTGCCGCTTCCCGAACCCGGCACCTTCCCCGGCTCATCCTGCGGGGGCTGCGGGCCCGGAACAGGGAGAGGAAGGGACACCAAAAATATCCCGTAATTACAGGGAAGGGGCTGGAGCCCGGCTCGGGCCCGGCCGGGGCAGCGGCGGCTCCAGGCTCTGCTCCTGTGGGATGGGCAGGGCAGAACATTTTGGGAAAGATCCTCGATGCCCTGAGCCCCAAAATCTCTGGACTGGTTGTGGGGAATTCCTGGGGATGTCAGGGAAAGGAGAGAGCCCTGTGAGAGCCCTGGGCAGCCAAACCCCCCTGGCCTGGCCTGGGAGGTGCGTTTTTTTTGGGAAAAAACTCATCCTGAGGCCTTCTGTCTGCAAATTCCCATTCTTTCCTTCTCCCACGAATCCAGGATGGAGCCCAGGAGCCGCAGCAGTGATTCCCCTGATCAGTTTGGGGTGAGGATCCTGAGCTGTCCCAGCACAGAACGCCCGGAGCCAGCAGGTTTGGATCTGGTCTGGCTGGGAGCATTCCCAGCACCTCCATCCATCCATCCATGGATCCATCCATCCCTGGATCCATCCATCCCTGGATCCATCCATGGATCCATCCATCCCTCTCTCCATCCCTCCCCCCTCTGGAGTGACTCACAGGGAGCAGCAGCTCCCGGTGAATCACCAGGAAAACTTCCTGATCCAGCCGGATCCACGGGGAGAACTCCCCTGGAGAATCCCGGCGTCCAGCCCAGGCCCTGCTCTGCCCAAAGCACGGCGGGGGGTCTGTGCAGAGCAGCCTTTCCCGGAGGATCGAGGAATCATGGAATGCTCACTGGGGTCTGGGATCACCTGCCCCGCTTTCTTTTGGGAACCTCCTCACTGGCCGAGCTGGAGACCCAAAAAAGTGGGGAAAAGAGTCCTCGACTTTGGATAAACCCCAACCAGGGGTGTGTTTTCCTCACCATTCCCACCCGGAATCCCAGCCCGGCACCGGGAGCAGCTGAAATTCCCTGTCCCAGCTGGAAGCAGGACCCGGAGCAGGGTGGGATCGTCGGGGCTCCCTCAGGGAAGGCGATGAGGAGGACACAGCCCATGGAATGTCCTGGGCTGGCAGGGAAGCGCAGGGATCATCCCGGGATAGGGGAAGGATGGCACTGGATGGGCTTTGGGGTCCTTCCAACCAGGCTGCGATTCCATGATTCCCTGAGAATTCCCTGATCCCACACCAACACCCTGCAGAGCTGGGAATGGTTCCAACACCCCAGGAGAGCACTGGAATTGTCCCTCTCCCCGTGCCCTTCCCGCATCCCGAATATCCCTCGGTTTCTGCCCAGAAATCAGGGATAAATTCCCAGGAAAAGCCAACCCCGAGCTCCCGGGAGTTTCCTGCGGCTCTGGCAGTGCCTTTGCCCTGGGAAGCAGCACCCTCTGCTGCCCTTCCCGGCAATCCAGCTCCTGCTGGAAAACCTCGGGAAGGTTTTCCCTCGCTGACGTTCACCGGGGCTTCCCGGGAGTTTGGCTCGTGAGGGACTCGCTGGAATTGCCGAAAATCCCCGTTTTGCTGGGATCCTGCTCCTTCCCAGCTGCTCCAAGGTCAGGCTGGGGCTCCAGAGGCGGGAAAAGCTTCCTGCTCCCAGTTCCCTGCTCAGGTGGGGGAAAGCAGGTCCCAGGTGTCCCATAACTGGGAGAACTGGGAAGAGCAGGCGGTGATGAGGGGCTGGAATAAGTTTTCCAGAGAAAACGTGGATGTTCCGTCCCTGGAAGTGTCCAAGGATGGGGCTTGGGGCCACCTGGGACAGCGGAAGGTGTCCTGCCCACGGCAGGGGGTGGGAATGGCCGGGATCTCAGATCCCTCCATCCCAAACCATCCCCTGACCTGTGATTCCAGAGCAGCCCCAAACTCGGGAATCTTCCAGCTCCCGAGCTTGCTGGGCACCGCGGGAAGGTGTCAGGTCCAGTTTGGCAGCTCCCGGGGGCTGAGCTCTCCTGCAGGAAAGCCGCAGGAGCCGTTGGGATCCGTGGTTTCCTGGGGATGTTTTCGTTTCCCTTTCCTGGCTCCCGTTTTCCTGCACCTCTGGTGGTTTCGGGGCCGCGTGGGCCGGGCCCGGGGAGGGCAGGAAAGGCCGAGTTAATTACAGGGAATGATCCCAAAAATAGAGCTGCTCTTCCCTGGCGCGGGAGCCAACGCGGAGAGGCCGTTCCAGGCCTTTCCATGGGTTTGGGACAGCAGGGGGGCAGCGCTGGTGGCACAGGGATCGTCCCCCATGGATTTGGGTCGGGAGGCATCGGGATCACAGCAGGACCAGCTGAGGTCACTGCACGCATTTCGCTCCCCTTCCTTCCTGCTTCCCTCTGTTCCTTGCAGGAATATCAGCCCCTGTTCCCTCCCCACAGATCCTCAGCCCAACCACATCCTGCCCCAAACCATTCCAGCAAAAGGGAGAAGCCAGCAGGAATCCCAGTGCTCGGCTGGGAGAGGGATCAGGAACCACGGAGTAGCTCCTGGAAATTGAGGGAGATCTCGGGGGATTCTCCTTCAGCAGCTTCCCCTCAGTGTGGGGAAAACTCGTCCCAATAACAGCCTCAGGTGGTGCCAGGTTTAGGATGGATATTGGGAACAATTTCCCCATGGAAAGGGGGAAAACTCCACGTGGGGAAAACGCTTCTTGTTCCAATAACAGCCTCAGGTTGTGCCAGGGGAGGTTTAGGATGGGTTATCAGGAAAAATTCCTTCATGGAAAGGGTTTAATGCACTGGAACAGCCCTGAGCAGGATATTTTGGGAAGACTCAACCCCAAGGCTGCTCCAACCCCAATCCTAAAATCCCAGGCCCAGGGATGGGTTCCAGAGGAGCCCCTGGGACACAGGGGAGCAGCTGCTCCTCCCTGGAGCTGCGGGAAAGCACGGAGCCGAGGCTGGAGCAGGGAACATGCTTTTATTGAGGAGCGGGTACAGGAACAGCACATCCCACACGGCACGGGAACGGGGAGCAGGGAACGGCCTCCCTCCCTCCCTCCCTGCTCCAGAGCCACTGCTGGGAGATCTCCCGGGAATCTGCAGCTCGGGACGAGCCAGGAGCAAGGACAGCAGGAGTCAGTAATGCCCACAAGGTCCACAGCGAGGACTGAGGGTCTGGGGGTGGTTTGGTTTTCCAGGAGAAAGGCAGGGAACCAGAGGAGCAGGAGGGAACTTTTCCAGTCAGGGTGGGGCAGTGGTTAACGGGGAACAGCTCCCACCTTCCCAGGAGCGCTTCATTTCACACCCTGTTCCATCAGGAATCACCGGGATCGAGGGAATCAGCAGTGGGATCAGGGAATTCAGCCCTGGGATCAGGGAATTCAGCCCTTTCCCAGGACTGTCCCCTCTGTCAGTGACACTGGAGCCACACAGGCACTGGTGGCACAAGGACACTGGTTTTACTGGGAAGCCATTCCAGGATATTTCTGCTGATGGGAGAGAGGAATTGAAGCTTTCATTGCTCTGCCAGGGAATCCATCCCTCCCTGGAGCACAGCAGCCCAGCAGCTCCTGGAATTGGTGCTGGGAGTTCCTGTGGCTCTTTGGAAAAGGCCAAAGTTTGGATTCCTTTGGCCCGGAGAGGAAAAAACTCCAAAAAAAAGGGACCTGCAATTCCAGGAAGGCTGCTCTGGGAAAAACATCTCCAGGGGGATACACTCAGCAGGTTGTTTATGTACAGGAACTCAGTAATTCCACGAGATACACACCAGGAAAAATGGGAATTCTAATCCAGAGGTGCTTCCAGCAGGGCTGTGGCGGCTCCAGGAGGGGTGACAGGAACACCCTGCTCCAGTGACTCCCTCAGGGGCAGGAGGTGCAATTCTGGCTGGACAACAGGAACTAAGAGGAGATCTGCTGGATCCTATGGAACACTGCTGGAAGAGGGGGATATTATCCCACTAAACCTATTTCAGACACGGAATGGGACAGGAGCAGTTCCAGATGCTGATGTCACTGGGCAAGCCAGGCCTGCCCCAGAGAAGCACTCCCAGACCTTGTCCAAGAGCCAGGAGCGGCCCTGGGACTCAGGGAAGCTGCAGGAGGGACAAGGGATGGTGGGACAGGCCCCTGGAGCAGGACAGCAGGGCCAGCAGGGCCAGCAGGGCCAGGGACAGGGCCAGCAATCAGAGCTCCTCGGGCCGGAGCTTCCTGGGGCTCCGAGACACTTCCAGTCCTCACGGCCTCATTGAGGCCGAAACATCCGAGTTCCTCAGAACTGTGGGGACACAGGGCCAGGCCAGGCCAGCCCTGGGGTGAGCTGCTCTGGGGACACTGCAGCAGCCAGTCACCACAGCACGGCACGACACGGATCCCTACGGCGCCTCTACGCTGGGGACGCTGGCGGGGACATTTAGGTGCCCTTGGGAGGGGTCCACTTCAGGCAGCTGGGATCCATGGTCTTGTTGCTGTTGGACCTCTTGGCCTCCTTGGCAATCCACTCATCAATCAGATCCTGGGGACAGCAGGGGAAGGGCAGAATTATCCACGGGACAACACCACAAAGGGGAGGGTGGCTCACCCACTAATCCCCCAAAACAACAGCAAAGTCACACCAAAGTCACACCAAAGTCACACCAAAATTAACTTCATCTCCACAGTTTTCTAGAAGCCCTTCAATCAAGCTCCAAAGGGATCCCAGGGAAGGGAAAACGTCTGGCACATCTGGGGATTGGTTTATCAGGGAGTCACGCAGGGATCCATCAATCCCGTTCACTCCGTGCCAGGGAGGTTTAGGTGGGATTTTAGGGAAAAGTTCTTCATCCAGAGAGTGGTGGGCACCGGAACAGGGAATGGACACGGCCCCGAGGCTGCCAGAGCTCCAGGAGTGTTCGGACAACGCTCCCAGGGAGGCATAGGGTGGGATTTTGGGGTGTCTGTGCAGGGCAGGAGAGCTCACCCTGTTTTACTGGGAGACGAGAATGAACAGGCTGGAAAACCCGAGGAACCCCTGATCCCAGCAAGGAGAACAAGGAAATGAAAGGAGACAGCCCCCGGAATGGGCAGGCTCACCTGTCGTTTGAGGACCAGGTGTTTGCCCTTCCAGTACTTGAGCATCTGCAGGGCCTGCAGGGTGCTCACGATGTCCACGGGGTTCACTGCGGTCTCCTGGCTGATCTCTGCAAGGCAGAGCCCGCGTCAGAGCCCAGCCCAGAGCCCCTGAAACAGCCCCAAACCCCGGGGGTCTCACCATGAGTTTTGTGTAAGGCCCTCAGAAACGTGGGACAGGGACTGAGCAGGCACAGCCAGGATTGTAGGGGCTGGGGGTGCTGGGTTTGGGATCTGTGTGACAAATCCTCTGAGAGAAGATGCAATCCTGCTTTTCCAGGGTACCTCACAGCCCCCAGGAAATCCCACGTCCTCCCAGGTGCCACCAACAGAGAAGTGCCATCAAAATAAGGCCAAATATTCTCAATCTTGGCTGTTGGAACCATTTTTCTTGTTAAAATTAACATTCTAACCCACAGGTGGATGAAACTTTTGGCTAAATCTTTTTTAAATTGTGTTTTTTTTCAAGAAGCAGCCAGTTCATCCTCCCAAAATGCTGCAAACTGGCCCATCTGTGCTGGTGGCAGGAGTGGGAAGGAGCCATTCCCAGCCACAGGAATATCCCATTAAAACACCTGGGTGGGTGGGTCAGGCACAGGGATGTTCCCAAATCCCCCCCAGCTCCCAGACACACCTTTGATGGAGATCTCCTTGCCCTGGAAGTTGTGCAGGTAGCGCAGCAGAACCTCCTTCCAGTAGCTCCTGTAGCTGATCAGGCCCAGGTCAGACAGGGGACGTTCTGGGGAGCCAACCTTTTCTTCTACTTTCGACAGCAAATAGCCTAAAAAATTTTAAAAAAACCCCTATTTAAACTACTCAGAAATGAGCCAGGATGGAAACTGCTCAAGCACCAGCAGCCAGGTGAGATGCCCTGGTGGAAGGGGAGGAATTTTGCCCTGGAATTTCCCTCCCCACTCACTGAAGTCGATGAGCATTTTGCCATAGCCTTGTCTCATGTACTGGGGCATGGTCAGGATGCAGGACACGTTGTAGTTGAGGAAGGAATTCTTCTCCTGGAAACAAGAGCAGAGAGGAGGAGGGACAGAACTCAGAATTTTTATTCCTTTAACTGTTTTATTAAAAAAAGAAATCATGGTGACTAGTATTTATTTCAATGTATTTTTCTCTACGTTCCTTCCCAATTTCTTCATCCCTGATGAAGACACCACTCTGCTTCCTGGCAACACCAATTCCATGGAGCTGGTTTGGTTTTTGCTGGGAATGAGAAATGATGGAGCAGCAAAGCCCCTGCAATCCCTCAGCAAACAGAACAGTTCCTGCAGCTCAGCCTTGGAACTTTATCTGTTCCCAAAAGCAGCAAATCCTGAGACTGCAGAAGGGAGCCAGTGCTGATAAGGGGCTCCTAAATCCTGTTTTAGTGAGGTGGATGATGAATGTTTTCCACTGACCTTGGAGAAATACCCGATCAGGTGGCAGCCAGTGTTGTCAGCCTCGGTCATGACGTAGAAGAGGAAGGGTTCAACATCATAATAAAGGGTTTTGTGGTCCAGGAAAAGCTTTGCCAGCAGACACAGGTTCTGACAGTAGATCTGGGGACAAAAAAAGAGATGCAGGTGTTGATTCCAGTGGGATATCCCAAATGTGGACAAAACCACCTGGGAAAGGACAAAAGAAATCTGAATCATCTGAGAAATGATGGGGAAACAGAGCAGCTGGGTCAGGGAACAATTCCATTGGTGATGGAAATGGATAAGCCTGGATTCCTGTGGGTGGGAATGTGGGAATGGATGTGATCTCCTTCTCTGGCTGCCCAGGGCAGGGGAGCAGGGCTTGGGTCTCTGTATTTTGTCTTTAAGGTCATCTCTGGCCATCGGCAAAGCTCCTCCCAAATTCCAGCAGTGCAGCACTCCCCTCTTGGCCACACTCACCTTGTTCTTCTTCCCGTCCACCTCGAACACGGAGATGGAGCCCTTGCGGTAGATTTCATCACCGGGGGGGTGCTTCCAGACACACTTTGCCTGTGACAGGGACACAAACCGGGGCCGTCACCGCTGCTCCAGGGACAGCAGCAGCTCCAGCAGGCCAGGAAACCGCAGCCCCACCTCCCGCAGCCCCACCGGCGACCGATTCAGACGTTCACGAGCGCGGTGCCGGGCTGAGCCTGGCTGGGCACCCGGTGCCACAGCAGAATTCCCGGCGGGAATGAGCCCTTCCCCAGGCCTCACCATGTGCCTGCGCAGGATGGTCTGGCTCTTCATGTATTTGAGGCAGAACTCGCACATGTAGAGGCGGCCGAGGCGCGCGTACTCCTCGGGGTAGGGCGAGTGGTACCACGTGTCCAGCTCGTAGCGCCCGAACGCGATGGTCTTGATCATGTTGCTGCCCTCGGTGATCTGCCCCTGCAGCCTCAGCTTCTCCTGCAGGAGGCAAAAAACTCACTGAAAGCAGCTGGGGGAGAACTGGGATTTATTTTCCTGGAGGAAATCTGTTTCAAGTCTTCTAAATTTGTCTTTCATTAAATTCTTACGGCTCCTCGCCACTCCCAGTTCCTTTCCTGATCCATAGGGACAGGACACAAGTGCTGTGAGGAGCAGTGAGGGAGCTGGCGGTGCTTATCCTGGAGAAAAGCATCAGGGGAGACCTCATCGCTCTCCACAACTCCTGACAGGAGGCTGCAGCTAGGGTGGGTCGGACTCTGCTCCCAGGGAACAACAGGACAGGAGGACACAGCCCCAGCTGTGCCAGGGGAGGCTTAGGCTAGACATGAGGAGGAATTTCTTCCCAGAAGGAGGGATTGGGAATTGGAAGGGGCTGCCCAGAGAGGTGTCACCGTCCCTGGAAGCGTTTAAGGAAAGCCTGGACGTGGCACGTGGGGACAAGGTGGTGTCAGGTCATGGGCTGGACTCGATGATCTCATGGGAAAGCATCAGAGGATCTTTTGATCCCTCTCTGGAATGGGATGTGGCTTTGGGAAGCTCCTCAGGAGCTTCAGCAACACCAGGCTGTGAACTCAGCCACTGGCTATGGCCAAGGTGGCTTTTGTTGTGACCAGCCCTCAGCAGGGAAGCTGTCATTGTCCCCCTGGGAGCACCCCTGGAATGGCACTGCACATTCCTGAGCGCAGAGCTCAGCTCCAGCTGTGCCTCCAGCAATCCCTGCCGGTCACTGGCACTCATCCCCCACCCCGGGGTGGCTGTGCTGGCCTGCAGCTGCTCCCCAGCTCCCTGCTCTGCCTCACAGGTCCCACAGACCCCGGGAAGGGCCCCACTGCCCCAAAGGCTCTGCTGGGAGTGCCTCAGGCATGGATCTCACCAGGTCCTCGGACGCCCGGGCCTGAGCCCTCCGGAACAGCTCCAGGTCGTACTCGCTGGTCAGGTTCTCCAGGAGAGGCTCCCTGGTGTTGCCATAGGTCTGCCTGTGCTCCTGGAACAGCAAAGGACAGCACTTTGGCTGCTGAGCTGCTGCATCCTGCAGCTTTTCCAGCTGGGAATGCTGCGGGATGACTGGGAAAGCCAAATTCCATCCCGGGGGGAATGAAAGGATCAAATTCCTGCTTTTACCATGTATTTCTCCTTCTGCTCCTTGCTCAGCCCCGAGTTCCTCTTCTTCCTGAGCTCAGCCACCTTCTCTTTGTACCTCAGCTGCCTCTCTGTGGGAGCCTGAAAGAAACCCAGGGTGGGACCCCTGAGAGGCTCCAGCCCCTCCAAACGCTGCCCTTCAGTTCCCACCCCAAGGAATTCCATCCTGGCTCCCATCCCAGGCTTGAACCAGACCCTCTGCTAATCACAGGGCACTACAGGTGCAGCACAGGAACACAGAGCAGGACATTTCCCTTCCCACCACAGCCTCGTGCCACAGGACAGGCAGCACTCCCCATGGAATGCTCCGTGCTGGGCCAGAGCTCCCAGCTGACTCAGGGACCCGGAAATGTCACTGCCCTGGTTTGGTCAGAGGGAAATTGCAGTTTACAGCTCTGCAGGAATTCCCTCGTCCTGTGCATCTGAGCACGGGGAAAGGATCATCCTGAGAGCACGGGCCAAGCCCAGCTCTGCTCTCCCTGCCTGCTCCAACCTTGTTTAAGGGATACAAGGGATTCCTTGCTGGAGCTGGCAGCTGGGCAGGGCCAGGACTGTCCCAGCAGCTTCTCTGGGATGTGCAGAAGGGGGCCCAGGTGAAATGGCCGTGCTGGGAGGCAGGAGCTGAGGCTGTCCCCGTTTACCTGGTGCCTGGTGGCGTGCCTGTTGTTGTCGTCCTGCCTGTGGGCCAACATCCGCTCCTCAATCTGCTTGTCCCGGCTCTGGGCTCGTACCTGGAGGCCAAAATTCCCCTGTCAGGGCTGCAGCCACCTCCTGTCCCCCCTTTTCCCTTCCAAGTGAGCACGGTGAGCTGCACCTCCCAGCTCTGACACGCAGGTGCTGCTGTCTCACAGCCAAACACACCCGTGTGAACTCTGCTCTCTGCTCACGGATTACAAGGCTCAGCATTTTGTCCTAAAAGTCCCAAAGGGAGAGAAATCAGAAGGTAAAGAACCATTCACCTTGCACTCATCTGCCGAGAGGTTGTGGTAGAGAGGGCACCCCGAGATGGAGAAGTGGCGCTCGTGTTTCCCAGTCAGATGTCCTGCAGAGGGCCAGAAAAACAACAAAACTTGTGACAAATGATCCCAAAGAAGTGGAAAGAATCTGCCAGACGGGCAGTTCCCTCACAGGAGCATGCTGGGGGGACAGGAGGAAGCCTCCTGGTTTTAAAAAGAAGGAAAATCTTTCTCACACTAAGCCAAAGCAGCCAGGGATGGGAAGGCAATGATTTGGGACTGAAATCCTGTTTCTGGCAAAAAACAGCTCCCTGCCCACAAATCTGGGAATTTTTCTCCCACACCTGTGCTCACCCTCCTACCTGCTTCCTTATCCTGCCATCCCCCAAAACAGAAAACACCTCCAGGAATAACAACCCTGTACTTATGCTCCATATCCCTTCTCCAGGCCCACCTCTCCCCGATACTCCTGATCCGAATTCAGCCCCTATTTTTAGGATCTAACACCCAGCCAAGCAGGAATAGCGGAGCAGGAGTGCCACGGCCATCGGAGCTGGGGTTACCTAGGGAGTTGCAGCCAGGAGTGGGACATTTCATGTTGAAGTTGTAGCTCTCGTGGAAGCGGCGGCGCTTGGGCCGGTGGGACAGGTCACTGCCCGAGTCCTTCATGGACATGTCCTTGGCGATGCTCTCGTCATGGGACACGTTGGGGCTGGAGATGTCGATGTCGGACTCCGAGGACGGCGCGTTCCCGGTGGGGGTGCGGGGCGGGGACTCGTCGTGATCCGCCGCGTTTTTGGTGTCTGGGTGAGGGGCAGAGGGGACAGAGCTGCGGGGAAAGCTCCCGGGAACACCTCAGGGACCGCGCGGAGCCTCTCCCGCCCTCGGGAGCACCCTCGGAGCAGGGATTCCCCAGCCCTCCCTGCCCCTCTGGGTACCTCTGTCCGAGAAATCCACGGCCTGCTCGGTCTCGGAGCCGGAGGAGCGCGTCTGTCTCAGCGGGTATTTCTTGGGGGTGACAGGGGCTGGCTGCTGCTGGCTGCGCGTCACCCTCCGCGTGGAGTACACGGGCTCGTCCGGCCCGAACGCCGGCGGGTTCCGCACGGGGCTGGAGTCTGATCCCGTGGGAACACACAGTTACACCCCAGGAACCATGGGGACACCACAGTTACACCCCAGGAACCACGGGGACACCACAGTTACATCCACAGGAACCACGGGGACACCACAGTTACACCCCAGGAATCATGGGGACACCACAGTTACATCCACAGGAACCACGGGGACACCACAGTTACACCCCAAGAACCACGGGGACACCACAGTTACATCCACAGGAACCACGGGGACACCACAGTTACACCCCAGGAACCACGGGGACACCACAGTTACATCCACAGGAACCACGGGGACACCACAGTTACATCCACAGGAACCACAGGGATCCCCCTGCCCCGCACTGACCAACACCCTGTGGCTCTGTCCTGCCTCGGTCACCATGCTCTGGCCTTGCCAGATAACATCTCTGGACGCTTGGAGCAATCTGGAGTAACACCAGCTTTCTCCAGGTTTAACAACTTTAATTAACCCATAATTACCACCCCGCTCCCCTTTGGAGAGGCAAAGATCCCTTAGTTTAGATAAGAACTATCAGCATTTAGATAAGAACCCATAACCCTCGGGAACAGCGGGGTTGTTTGCGGTGTGGGGCTGCATTTGGGATCCTGCGTGCGGGGCTGGAAGAGCCTTTCCCTGCTCTAAGGAGCCGAGGCCTCACCCTGGGAGCTCTGGCTGAGCCTGGCCGAGGAGCGGGTGACGCGGGCGGATCTCCGGGATGTGCCATCGCTCTCGGAGCTGTCCGTGTGCTCGGGATCCGTGGAGAAATCCGAGTCCTCTGTTCCATCCGAGCTGCTGCCCGCGTTCCTCTGCAACAGCACAACGCCGCAGAGCGCTTACATTGAAATATTGTACTTGTATTGTCAAAAAAAACCACCCCACACAAAAAAAGAGAGCGTATTTCAGGTGGAAGGGTACCCCGTGCACGGCCACGGGCTGGGCTTATCCCAAACCAGGGACTCTTTTCTCCCCCTTCTTTCTGTGTCTCCTGCTCTGCCGGTGAGGAGGTTCCCAAAGGAAACCGGGACAGGTGATCCCAGCTGGCCAAAGGGATGTTCCCCACCACAGAATGTCATTCCCAGTATATAAACTGGAGGAATTATCGGGAATTACCTCAAAGTAATCTGGAGCAATCTGGACGTGGGAAGGGGGTTCTGGCATTGGTCAGCAACTGCTATTTTTTTTCTCCTTTCCCTTTCCGTTATCATGGTTATTTACCACTATTGCAGCATTTTACTCCATTTCTCATCACTAAATCGTTCATACTTCAACCCATAAGCTTTATTTTGGTTCCCCCCCCCCCCATTCCAGGCTTGCGCTTAATTTCCAGGTGCGGTTAAACCGCAACACCGTGAGGGGACACCGGGGATCCGGTGGTGCCGGCAGGTGCCGGCCGAGGCTGGGGGGCGGCTGCGGGACCCCGGAGCGGGCAGGGCCGTGAGGGGGCGGCAATGGCGGCGGCCGTGAGGGGAGTGGGGGGGGCGGCCTCGCGCCGGTGGCGGGAGCGCGGCCCCCGCGCCGCTTTGTTTTGCACCCAGCGGGGCCGCGCCGGCCCCAGCCAATCAGAGCGCGCGTGGGCGGAGCCGAAAGGAGAACCCCCCCCAATAGAATCTCGAGCAGCAAAACGGCGGACACCCCACCGAGGATGATTGACAGCGGCCCGCAGCCAATCAGCGCGAGGCTTGCTCCCACGGCAACGCCAAGAGGGGGGGGGGCGCGGCGCGATGGGGGAAGGGAGAAACAAGGCTCGCGCGGGGAGGTGACCGTTGGGGGCGGGGATGGGCAGCAGCAAGAGCCAATCGGAGGCCAGCCAGCATGGAGACGCGGCCAATAGACGGCCACCGTCCTAAGCGCGTGTCCAATCGGAAACGCGAAGGGGCGGGCCCCGCTGTGGGCGCGGGGGAGGGGAAACGGTAGCCGTTGGGGCGATGAGTGACAGGCAGAGCGGCCAATCAGCGCGCGGCGTGCCTGTGTGGGAGCCAATCAGAGCGCGCGGGAGGCGGGCGCTGGGGGCTCCAGGCCGCTATTTTCCCCCCAGTTTTGTGCCCGGGAGAGGCAGCGGAGGGGCTGAGGAAGGGTAAAAAGCAGCGGCCTGAGCCCGCCGCTCCCCCCGCCGGCCGCCTACCCCGTTTCCCGGCCTTGCTCACCTTCCTGCGCTGCATCCTGGGCGGGGGCAGCGAGGTTGCCTGGTCCCCGGCGCCCACGGCCCGAGAAGCGGCGGTGGCCGCCGCGGTGTTGGCGCTGACGGGCTCCGTGGTGGCAGCCGTGTCCCCCGCTCTGCGGCACGTCTGCTCCGGCGGCGCCAGCCCCGCTCCCGCCGCCGCCCGCCGCCGTTCGCTGCTCGGTCCCTC
The DNA here is from genome assembly GCF_965178545.1 of Coloeus monedula. Taxonomy (NCBI): domain Eukaryota; kingdom Metazoa; phylum Chordata; class Aves; order Passeriformes; family Corvidae; genus Coloeus; species Coloeus monedula. The sequence continues at coordinate 6,109,798 of NC_138806.1, read as the reverse complement.
ACGCTTCCGCCGGGCCGCGGCCCACACCCCCCGTCACGTGACCGCGCGCCATCTTGGAGCCGGGCAGGCGCCGCCGGCCGAGGAGCCGCGTCCGCCATGTTTGGCCCGGGCGGGGCGGCTGTGGGGCGGCCGTGGGGCCGCTGTGGGGGCGGCTATGAAGCCGCTATGAGGCCGCTGTGGGGGCGGCTGTGGGGGCGGCTGTCCTCGATAAGGGCGTGAGGCCGGCGGAGCGCCGTGCCGGTGCTGTCGGGGCCGCCGTGCTGGGTGCGGGCAGGGTCGGGCTGAGGCGGCGGAGCCCGGGGTGTTACCGGCACCCAGCGCCTTCAGGCTCCCAGCCGGAATTGTGAGTGCTGGAATTGCGGTGGTGCTCCAGAGCTCCCTCGTGGAGTGAGAGCTTGGGAATTGCAGCACCGGCAGCTCCTCCGTGCAGCCTGTGCAGAGCAGTGCCTTGGAGGGGGGATGTGGCAGCCAGGAGGCAGCCCGGGGATTGGGAATCGTGTTGGAATTCCCGTGAGGATGAGAGGAACTGTGAAGGACAAAGTGCCATGGAGGGGATTCGTCCGTCCCTGGCCAAAGCACTTTCCTGACTCGCTGCTCGGCCCCGCCGAGCCCGGGAGCCTCCCAGAGGCGCCGCTTAGAGCAGCGGGAGCGACTGAACCGGGCCTTAGGAGGGGCGGTCCCGGTGGCGGCCAGGACCCGGCACCTCCGCCCGGGACCGGCGGAAGGACCCCGGAAAGCGCCGCCGGGAGTGGGCGGAGCCTCTTGCCCGGGCTCACCAATCAGAGCCCGTTCCTGGATCCCGCCCCCTCAATGCCGCCAATCGCTGCGCTCCACATCGGGTGCCGCTTTCGCGCGCGCCGTGCATTGAGAAGGCCCCCAAGGCGGAGGTGCCCCACGCACTGCCTGCGCCGCGCGGCGCCCCGCCGCTACGATCGCGGCCGAATCGCGGCGGGCGCGGCCCCGGGGAGGGTTCGAGGGTCGCAGCGCCGAGCCCCCGCCCGGCCCCGCGCTGTTCTCAGCGCCTCTCGGCCGCCTTTCTCCCCGCGGCCGTTCCGGCAGCGCGGCGGGCGGCGCGGGGCGGGGCGGGCGCGGCGGGGCCGATGAGGCCGCCCGGGACGCCGCGGGATGTGGCGCTGGAGGTGCCGCCCGCGCTGAGCGGCCCCGCCGCCACCATGGGAGCGAGCGTGGCCCCGGGGCTGCCCGAGCGCCTCCGCCTGCCCGTCTGCTTCCTCGGCGTGTTCGCCTGCTACTTCTACTATGGCATCCTGCAGGAGAGCATGTGAGCCGCGCCGCACCGGGGACACCGGGACGGAGCGGGGCACGGGACGGGGAGACCGGGGAGAGACCCGGGGCTGGGGGGACACCCGGGGCTGGGGGCCCTGCAGAGGAGGGACTGGGGCAGACGCGGGCAGCGGGACCCGGCTGGGTCGCGCCGCTCCTTGCCCGTGGCCCCGGCTCTCTCCCCGCTCTCACCGGTGCCCGTCCCGCTCTCTCTGTCCCCGGTGTCCGTCCCGCAGCACCCGAGGCCGCTACGGGGAGGGCGCGAAGCAGGAGAAGTTCAAGTACGCGCTGACCCTCGTGTTCATCCAGTGCGTGATCAACGCCGCCTTCGCCAAGCTCCGTAAGTCCGGGATGCCCGGGACGGCGGTGGCCGGGCCCGGGGCCGCTCCTGAGCCGCCGCTGTCCCCGCAGTGATCCGGTTCGTGGACGCGGCGCGGCCGGACCGCACGCGGGGGTGGCTGTACGGGGCCTGCTCCCTGTCCTACCTGGGCGCCATGGTCTCCAGCAACTCCGCGCTGCAGTTCGTGAGTTACCCCACACAGGTGGGTGCGGGGGGACACGGGGGGCACTGACCCCGGCACTGACCCCGGCACTGACCCCAGCCCTGACCCCGGCACTGACCCCAGCACTCGTTCTCCTGGGGTCCCTTTTGTGTCACGGTCACTGCCGGAGCTGGAGGGAGGGGCTGAGAGAGCTCGGAAAAGGGAGAGAAATCGCCCAGAAATGCTGGGAGTTGGGTGATTGGGAGGGAATTTGGGTGATTCCCCTTGAGGCGCGTGCTGAGCTGTCCCTGCTCAGTCTCAGCAGCCCACAGGGGATGTTATGTGTCTCGTTTTGGGATGTGGATCATTAACACCCATCCTTCCTTCCCAGGTTCTGGGCAAGTCTTGTAAGCCCATCCCAGGTAGGAGAATTCCCCATTTTCTGTGTGTTTGTGTGGATTTCTGTGCCTCCAGCAGCCCCTCACCTGTCAGAGCTCTGCCTGGGGCTGGGCCGGGTTTGATTCCAGGGAGGGGTTTGGGGAGCACTTGGTGATGTTCCTTCTCTGCAGCCGTGATTTGGGAATGACTTGGTAGGGCTTTAATGCCCCCGAGGGGTTCCAGGGGCCATTTTTGATGTCCCCTCTCCCCAGTGATGCTGCTGGGGGTGACCCTGCTGCGGAAGAGGTACCCCCCAGCCAAGTACCTGTGCGTGCTGCTCATCGTGGCGGGGGTGGCCCTGTTCCTCTACAAGCCCAAGAAGGGGATGGGGGACACCGAGCACGTCTTTGGCTACGGGGAGCTGCTGCTGGTGAGTGCAGGGACCCGCCAGGGCCGGGCTTCGGAGGGGGGGTTACACCTGGTAGGAGCCCCAGGGTCTCAGGTGGGATTTCCCCTTCACCTGGGATAAATTCTGGGCTCTCAGGTGGGATTTACCCTCACCTGGGATGGGTCCCAGGGTCTCAGCTGTGCCTTGAAGGTGTGGCAGGACAGCTGGAGGCAAGGGCAGCCTTCCTGCGCTCTGCACGCCCTCGCAGCGCCGCTAACAGCCCCTGCTAATAACCCCTGTAAGAACGGGGGGCAGGAGGGTTTTCCCTGGGGAGAAGCAGCAGGCCCTGAGGGTTTGTGGTGTCTGTGCTCAGCTGCTGTCGCTGACCCTGGACGGGCTCACGGGGGTGTCCCAGGACCACATGAGGGCTCACTACCAGACAGGCTCCAACCACATGATGCTCAACGTCAACCTCTGGTCCACGCTGTTCCTGGGGGCAGGTAAGGAACGCAGGGATGGATCCCAGGGAACGGCCACGCCCTGCCCTGGGCCGGCCCCGGCACCAGAAAATGTACCTGGGGCACTTTGGAATTCGTTTTGTTTGGGATTTTTGGGTTTTTTGTTTGTGGCCCCAGCCCCTGCCACCCCTTGGGCTCTCCCCTGAGGGTCCCAGAGCAGCTCCTGCTCCAGCTGGGAGCAGAAACCGGAGCCCAGGCAGGGCTGGGAGCTGCCCCTGCCCACGGCACCAGGTGAGCTCTGAGGTCCCTCCCAGCCCAAACCGTTCCAGGAGCAGGGAGCAGCGCTCCTGATTAACTGCTGGGGACTGTTCTGCTGGAATTTGATCCCAGCTAATGATCTTTCTTTCACTGATTAACCAGGAGGGCGACTGCTTCTCCTGCTGCTGTTTCCTCCTGTTGTTCGTGGAGCTCACTCCCTGTTTTCAGGGGTTCTGAGCCCACCCCGACCCCACGTGGGCGGGGAATCCTCATCCAAGCCGCTCATCCTGGGCTGTTTTCCAGGGATCCTGTTCACAGGGGAGCTCTGGGAGTTCCTGAGTTTCACGGAGCGTTATCCCAGCATCATCTCCAACATCCTCCTCTTTGGGCTCACCAGCGCCCTGGGCCAGGTCAGTGCCCTGGGCTGGGGCCGTCCCATGGGGTCAGGGACAGGATTTTGGGTGGGATTTCCTTCCCTGCAAGGGAGTGGGGTGGAATTTCCAGAGAAGCTGTGGCTGCCCCATCCCTGGGAGCGTCCAAGGCCAGGTTGGAGCACCTGGGATAGGGGAAGCTGTCCCTGGATGAGCTTCAAGGCCCCTCCAGCCCATGCCAGGATGCCATAAACCCACTTCAGCCCACGAATAATCAGGATTCGAAGCAAGATCCCTTGGGATTTTCCCCTGGCTCCCTGTCCTGGCCGTGGCAGTGACAGAGCTCTGTGTCTGTCGGGGCAGAGCTTCATCTTCATGACCGTGGTGTACTTCGGGCCCCTGACCTGCTCCATCATCACCACCACTCGCAAGTTCTTCACCATTCTGGCCTCCGTGGTGCTCTTTGCCAACCCCATCAGCCCCATGCAGTGGGTGGGCACCATCCTGGTGTTCCTGGGTGAGTTTGGGAAGCGAATCCATGGGATCCTTCCCCTGGGAACTCCTCAAACCCGTTGGAACGGGACAAGGGCGCTCTGGAGGGAGTGTGGGACCAGCAGATCCATTTGCTCCTTTCCCCCTCCCTCATTCCATGGGGGAATTTGGGGATATTAAGCTGATTTTGCCCCAAATTCCCGGCTTTCTGCTGGATTGAAGAACACAAATTTTGTGGTTTGTCTCCCCCCAGGCCTTGGACTCGATGCCAAATTCGGGAAGGGGGCGAAGAAGACGTCGCATTGAGGTTGATCGCTCGATCCCCGCAGTCGGAATGAACTTTTAATTTATTGTCTTGTACCTCAGAATCTGGCGTGGAACTGGACTCAGGACAGGGAATCAGAAGCAGACCGTGTGGAATTTATTTCTGGCTTTGGTTTGGTTTTTTTTTTTTTAATTCTAAATCGTCTCTGAAATGTAATCCTTCCGTTTGAGGTGTAATTCAGCTTTTTTTGTGTAATCAGAGCTGCCCCCCGGAGCCAAGCAGCAGGAGCAGATCCTTGCCTTAACAGGAAAACACAAATCCTTCCTATCTTTATTAAAGAAAACAGATAATGGCCACTCTTCCCGGGCTTTCTTTGGGGATTTGGTTGATCTGGGGGGGACTCAGCTCTGCTCTCCAGGGAGGGAGAGGAATGATCCCGGTTTTTGGGGTGATCCCAAGGTTAAAGCCTTGTTGGAGACACCCCCCTCTGATTGTGGGGTTTTCCAGAGGCTTGGAGCAGCCGCTTGGATTTTCTCCCACTGGGATGTGTGAGTGGAAATCCTGGATGTGCCTCACCCTGCTCTGGCTCCCAGGAAATGAGAATTCCCCAAGCCCAGGGCAGCTCTGGGGCTGAACCCCCCGGATCTGCCGGAACAGCTCCTGTCCTGTCCATGGATCCCCCAGGAGGCTCCAGGGCAGTCCCAGGAGGGGTTCCCAGAGCAGCTCTGGCATTTCCCCCAGACAGGAGCAGCTCCCGTGGCTGCCGGGGTTCCTGACTCCTCCTGAGGAGCCTTTGGGGTGCTCCTGCCTGGATCTGGGTGTCTCTTTGGATAAACCCCAAAGGAACTGGGGTGGGATTCAGTGAATTTCCATCCTCTGCTGCTTTTTCTCCTCCAAGGGCCTTTGGGAGAGGGAAGATTCTGTTCCCTGGGTTTTGGGCTTTGCTCCTTTTTCAGAACCAGAGGCAGGGCTTGGATTTGGGGGAAATGTCAGGAGACTCCTCCCATCCCCAAGGAAGGGCCCAGGGATGCCCAAAGTGCTGCCAGAACATCCAGGGGAGGGCAAAGGGATCTCAGTTCCTGCTGTTGGGTTTATTCCCAGCGGGAAGTGACCAAGGGAGCCCCATCCAGGCCAGGCCAGGGCTTGGAGCAGCCTGGGGTCGGGAGGTGTCCCAGGGTGGCACTGGATGGGATTTAAGGTCCCTTCCAGCCCCACCCATTCCATGGTCAGTGTGAGTGCACGTGGGAGCAGCCCAGAATTCCCAAGGAACAAATCCCAGGATCTCCACAGCACTCTGGGCTTCACCGGCTCTGGTTCAGTCCCGGCTTGGATCAGACCTTCTGCAGTTCATGGGATGCAAATCCAGGTAAATCAAAGATTTTTGGGGTTTCTTCCAGCCCTGGGAGCTCCCCCTGCCTCTGCAGTTTTGGGGTAAGGAGGATTCCCAGCAGGAATTTTGGGGCAGGAGTTCTCTCTCCCGGTTTTTGCCGGCTCCAGAGCCCAACCTGAGCCCGCTCCGGCCTCGGTTACCGGCAGGGGGAACTCTGCCTTCAACCATTCCCAACAAACACCGGGAGAAACCCAACAAAAGCAGCTCCTGTGTGATCCCTGCTCGAGCTGCGCTGCTGGAGCCAAACCGAGGTGCAAATCCAGCTTTTCTTCATTTCCCTCCCATTTTTCTCCATTTTTATCGTGTTTAATCCTCCCCGGCCACCAGCAGAGCCCCGCTGGAGCTGAGTTTGGAGCTGAAATCATCCCCCTGCTCCTCCCAGGCAGCTCCGAGCTCACCAGCAGCTGCTCCCCGCTCAGCACCACCCCTGGCACCTCGCATGGAAAACATTCCCGCTGGAATTCTCCCAGGAAGCTCTGTCAGCTCCGGGAATTTCTGGGGGGGGGGGATCAGAACCGAGCCCGCAGCGCGGCAGCTGCTCCGGGAGGGGCTGGGGAGGGGAGGTTGGACTGCGGAGCCGAGCCCTGGCACCCACCGGGGGCACTTTGGCAGCGCTGCTCCCTCTCCTTTCATCTTCCCTGCTTCTGCCGGCTCCTCCTGCAGCTCCAGCAGCAGATGGTTTAAAAAAAACCCAAATGTTTGGAGAGGGGAGGTGGATGGGACTGGATTTTTGGATGTTTTGCAGGGATGGAGATGATTCTGTAAGGGATCGTTTTCTGCTCACGGGAGAGCAAAGATGGAAAAGGAATTGTTGTTGCTCCCTTGGAATCTCGGTGTTCCTCTGAAATACCTCGAGGATGTTTTGGGGGCAGTAAGGGAAGGTTTCCATGCTGGTGAATGGTTCGATGATTTAATGATTGGCTTTCCTGCAGGTTTGCTTTGATTGTCCCCACATCGAATCAAATGTTGGGCTCTTCCCTCTGTAAAATCCCAGTCTGGAGCCCCCAGGAGGGACCTGGAGGCGGCCCTGGGGCAGGAGCAGAAAACTCTGCTCCAAGTTTCCCAAAAATGGAGTATTCCAAGGCAATAACCCCCTCATCTGGGGTTTTGTGGTGAGTGTGGCTGGGAAAGCAAAATCCTGGAATTTGGGTTTGGGAGGGACCTGGGCTGGAGGAATTTGGGCACTTCGGTGCCTAAACTTTATTTTCTGCGGTTTGATAAATTTGGGGTTTTTTTATTTTCTGTGGTTTGATAAATTTAGGGTTTTTAAAAATTTTCTGTGGTTTGATGAACTCCAAGGAGTTTTTCCCCCTGTCCCTCTGACCCGAATCCCATTATCCCATAAACCCACTGAGGTTAAAGCAGCTCCGTTAATGTCTCCCAGCAGCCAGGCCTTGCTACCTGAGGATTGAAGGAATTCCTTATCTTTGCAGCCAGTAAATGCTTGGGGAAGTGGGAGTTACATAAATCCCAGGAACCCATGGAGGATCCAGGATTTCATTTAATTCTCCATAAACTGACCCAGTCCCAGGGAGGGCTGACAGAATCCAGTGGGAAAGCAGCTCTGGGAATGCTGGGATGGGGGTTTGGAGCAGCAATGGTTAAGCCCTGATCCCTGCTGGAATCGGGGCAATGAAACCCCAATTAATTAATTCCAGTTAATATTAACCCTGGTGGTGTGGAGAGCACAGGTTTAGAGCTCTCCTCTCCCCCCCAGCAAACCAGACTGAGCCTAAACTCTGGTTTAGTGCTCGACCCCAGGGCTGAGCAGGGGAAAATTCCCGGTTTGCGGAGACTTTAAAAATCCCGTTCCCAAACTGCTGCCACTCCCAAAGGTGCAAATGCACTTTGACACCCTCCCTTCACAAATCACTTCCCTGTTCCCCAGTTTTCCCTTTCCTCTCCTTTTTCAGCCAAGTTTTGGTTTGTTCTCAGCTGTCTGAGCCCTCACCCAGCCTCTCCTGCCCTGTTCTGCACAATCCCACCCCCAATTTCCAGCTCTTTTGTCCAATTTTCCCCCTGGACCTGCAGAAGGGGGACCAGGAGCCACAAACCCCCCATGGCTCTGTTTCAGCCCATGCCCAGCTCACCATGAGGGAAACCTGCTGTGCTCCCGCGAGGATGAGCTCCTGCTTGTGGGGGAATCTGCTCTGGAATAAATTCCAGGACTTGGGGACAACGATCTGGGCCCCCCACCCTGCAGGTGCAGAGCTACCGGAGGCTTGGGGAGAGCAAAACAATTCCACAGCAGGATCAGGTTTTAATGAGTCCGGGATCAAAAGCAGCCTGGAAAACAAGAGCAGCCTCATCAGGAGCTGCTGCTAACGAGCACCAAAGCCCCGCTCAGGGGCTGGGGGGAGCCGCTCGCTCACCGTTGTGCATTTTAAAGGCTCAGTTCCTCCTCTCCTCCAAAATCAGCTTTGATGCGTCTCCAATCCAGGTAAAAATAGCAATCCAGCAGATTCCCTGCAATTAAAACCTCCAGGGCAGGGTTTTCGCTGAAGGAGGGCAGGGGTTTTTTTTAAGCAGTGTTTGTTTTCTCCCAAACAAAAGTGGTTTTTAATCATAGCAGCAAGGACTGAGTGGAGGTTGCTTGAGGTGTTTTGGAGTCAGGGAAGGGGATTCGGGTGGGAAATGTGCAGAGCAGTGAACTCGGAATGGTTTAAAAGGGAGCTGTCCTACCACAGCAGCAGGAATTTTCAGCGTTTGGGATCAGGATGAGAGCATCAAAGGATTCAAGAGTGGTTTTGGGTTGGGAGGACCTCAAAGCTCCTCATCCACTCCCACTGTCCCAGGCTGCTCCAAGCCCTGTCCAGCCTGGCTTGGGACACTCCCGGGGCTCTGGGGGCAGCCACAGCTTCTCTGGGAATTCCATCCCAGCCCCTCCAGACCCTCACAGGGAAGGAAAACCCCCCTCAAGGAACACCCACCTAATTCCTGTAACACTCTGGATTCCTGCCTCGAACCTGGAAGCCACCAATTTCCCAACCCTTTTATCCCATATTTAAAAGACATCAATATTTTATTTATTTCTGTAACAGACACATGTATTTTATCTATCCGTGTAAATAAGCTGCTTGGCCTCTCTCCACTTTAAGACTTCCCGAAGGTGGGAATATTTCCCCTCCTACCCCACCCTCATTAATCCACAGTGCGGGGAAGGGGGCACTGCTGGGCTCAGCCTCTCGCTCCGTGTGTGCTGTTCCACGGAAGGGCTGCAGCATCCAGGCTCTCCGTCCCCTTTCCCTGCAGGATGCCCGGCCTTCCATGGTTCAGGGATTCTGGGATCCAGCAGCTCTGCCTGTCCTGAGAGCCCGTGTGGGCACCGAGCAGCCCCCGGGGCGCGCCGAGGTGACAGAGCCGGGGCTGCTGTGACAAGATAAAACATCCAGAGGGGCTGCGCTGGGCTGGGCAGGAGCGGGACATCTGCAAGGGCTGGAAACACCCCAGCAGGAGCGGGAGATAATGGATTTTTAATTGGCTGTAGCCAAAAAATTACCATTTAACAACGAAACCATCAAAGCCCGTGATATCCACGTTCCGTAATGACTTAAATTTCAAACCAACAAACCCTGTCCTCAAACCCAGCAGCGATTCCGTCAGTTTGTAGCAGCACCGCAGCATCCCTGGCGCTCCCCACGTGGGAAATGGGCTCCACAGGTGCCCCTGGCACAGGCAGAGGGGAGGCAGCACCTTGCGCTGGTCCTGTGAGTGCTGCACAAATTAAAGCCTCATTAAGTCTCCCCCGTGATTGAGCTGGGCTTTGTTTGGAGCGGGTTTGTTTGGGTTGGTAACAGAGATGGCAAATCCAGGAAATAATGAAATAACTGTGTTTTCATCCTCTCCTGATAGGAGAGTTTAATTAGTGCTGCATTCTCAATAACTCTGATCCCGACGTGCTGCAGATCCTTTCCGGGATAACAGGGGGATAATGATTGGAATCCTGTCCTGCAGCCCCTCGCTGGAGGCAGGGCTGCTCCATTTAATCACGCTGGAGAAACGCTGGCAGCTCTCTGCAGCTCAGCCTCTCCCTAATTACATTTCTGGAGTTTTAGTAAATTGAAAGAGAAAACGCAGGAACAAAATAATTAAACCCAAAGAGGAAGTGAATATTAAAAAGCAGCAGCTAGTTAAAATTCTTGCACACAGCTCCTCTCAGAGCCATCACTTTAATCAGCTTCCCCTGGAAATCAAACAGAGAGGGGTGACACCTCCAAACCTGTGGGTACCGCAGCATTTAGTGCCTCTTGTCACAGGGAAATGCCACCTGTCTGGTGCCACCCAGGTGGGAATTGTCCCCAAAGCTGGGAATTCAGAGCTCTCACTTCACACACATCCAAATCCCCACCTGAATTTCCAAGGCTCAAGCACCTGCAATTGTTTATTTATCACAGAATGGTGTCCCAGACACAAAGAAGTGACAATAATTCTCCCAGCCACCAAGGAGGACAGAACCCAGCCTACATAACTTCTGCAAAGGGAGGAGAGGTGAAATTCCACCTCTGTTTCCACAGGTGCCAAATTTTATTTTCCACTTCCTGGGAACAAGAGGGTTTTGATCAGGAGAACCTGCAAAAGAACTTGACTTCCCCGCTGCAGAGTGACACTTGGCCAGCACTGGATTAAAGGAGAATTTCTGTTTGTTCTGCTTTCAGAGAGGCTGCCAGGGAGGAGGGGGGAATCTCTTTGTTGTCTGTGAAACTGGTGCTGTAATTTCCTCCCGTACTTCAGCTCTGAGAGAAGAAATCCATCGCTAAAAATCCACAGCTTAGGTGGGAATGTAAAATGGGAATGGAAAGGGGATGAAAAGAGGTTTCTAGGAGAAACGTGTGGCCAGCACGGGAATGTGAACACCAATCCTGTACCTCACAGAGCCATTTCTTCATCAGTGCAGCATCACCTGCTGCTCTGTCACCACGGGCAGCACTTGGGGAAACAAAGGAATGCAGCAGGGTCCAATGATTGCTCAGGACTTGGAGGCGACACTTGCCAGGAAAACCTGGGACACTGCAGAGAACATTCCCGATAATCCAGGAGCCAGCCATGGGTCGAGGTGGCAGGCCCTGGCCAGGAGGAGCGATTTTCACCTGGGAGAAGGGGAGAGGAGACAAAAATATTTAGCATTTCCCATTTCAATAAGCGTGGCTGTGTTACAGAACCTGGGTAATCCAGTTATCGGGTGCTTTGTGTGTAATTGAATTAATTCACCGTGAGGCTGGAAGTGGTAGGAGGGAAAGGCTCGCTCTGGATAAGCTGCTCTACAAACTTTGAGGTAATTAAGGACTTTTAATAAGGAAACTTTTGTTTTACTGGTTACAAATCACTACAAAGTAGCAGAGAAGAGCCATACCAACGTACATTAATTACTTTGTTTGCTGAAAACGTACAAATAAGTGAGAAAGTTTTATATCAGTGTCAGTGTGGAGGAACTTTGTCAGCCACACAGAAGCCTGGGCCAAGAATAAAGCAACGCCTGACTCGATAGCACTGAAAGAAGGGCGGAGTCTTATTTTTCGTGGTGTTTTTGGAGGATTTTGGTATCACTTCCTCATGGATCTGTGAGGGGAGACAGCACCCACCATTCCCTCGGGCAGGTGTCCCCTCACGGAGCCATGAGGGGAGATGGTTCCCGCCATTCCCTCAGGCAGCCAGTCCCTCACGGAGTCGTGAGGGAAGAGGAGATGGCACCTCGGGCACGTGTCCCCTCATGGAGCCATGAGGGAAGAGGAGATGGTTCCCGCCATTCCCCCAGGGAGGTGTCCTCTCATGGAGCCCTGAAGGAAGGCGATGGTTCCCGCCATTCCCTTGGGCAGCCAGTCCCTCACGGAGCCGTGAGGGAAGGGAAGATGGCACCTGCCATTCCCTCGGGCAGGTTTCCCCTCACGGAGCCATGAGGGACGATAGTTCCCGCCATTCCCTCAGGTAGGTGTCCCCTCACGGAGCTGTGAGAGAAGAGGAAATGGTTCCCGCCATTCCCCCGGGCAGGTGTCCCCTCATGGAGCTATGAGGGGAAATGGTTCCCGCCATTCCCTCGGGCAGGTGTCCCCTCATGGAGCTATGAGGGGAAATGGTTCCCGCCATTCCCTCGGGCAGGTGTCCCCTCATGGAGCCGTGAGGGGAAATGGTTCCCGCCATTCCCTCGGGCAGGTGTCCCCTCATGGAGCTGTGAGAGAAGAGGAAATGGTTCCCGCCATTCCCCCGGGCAGGTGTCCCCTCACGGAGCCATGAGGGGAAATGGTTCCCACCATTCCCTCGGGCAGGTTTCCCCTCATGGAGCCATGAGGGAATGGGGAGATGGTTCCCACCATTCCCTCAGGCAGGTGTCCCCTCACAGAGCCATGAGGGGCGATGGTTCCCGCCATTCCCTAAAGCAGCCAGTCCCTCACAGAGCCATGGGGAAAAGGATGATGGCACACCTGGAAAGCTCTCCGGGGACGGGGGGAAGGCGGTGCCGCCTGCGAGAGGCGTGTGGGGCAGGGCTCTCTGTCAGACATGTGGGCAGCGACAGAGCCGGCCGCGCCTGCCCCGCGGTGGAACGGCACTGCGACAGCAGCAGCCCAGTGCCAAACAGCGACAGCGCGGGACACAGCGCACGCTCGGCGGCGCTGCCAAACGAGGATTCATTAGCGGGGCCGAGGAGGGGCAGGGCCGCTCAGGCACGCCTGCCATAAAGTGATCTCCTGGTGAAACCGCAGCAGGAACGGGACCTGCCACAACGAGATCCCCGGGACACAGCGCATGCGCGGGAGCCGGCCCGGCCGCGCGTGCTCGCGGAGGGGGAGAGGTCTCGCGCGACGGGGCGCGGCCATAGAGGGCGGTGGGCGTGGCCGGCGGCGGCGGGCCGGCGCTGCGCGTGCGCGGCCGTGAGGGGAGCGCTGGGCAGCGCCATATCCCGGCCCCCCCTCGGCGTCCTGCGCATGCGCGCTGAGCTGCTGCGGGCACCTGCGTAATAGTGATCCCCGGGTCGCGCTCGGCGGAGACCGGCCCGGGAGGACATGCTGCCAAATAGTGATCCCGAGCTGGTGGTGGTCTCCTGAGGGGGCTGCGGGGTCCGGGGGCCGTCCCCACACACCGCACCTGCCCGGGCAGCGCTCCCCGCCTCCCTCCGGCCTCCCAGCAACGCCGCACCGCCGGCGGGGCCGCTCCTCGGGCCGCGAGGTGAGAGCGGAGGGGAAGGAGTTGGGGGGGGGGGGGGGGGGGGAAAGAGCGCAGGGCCTGAGGGACGAGGAGGGGGGCGGCAGGGAAAAGTTGGGGAAAAACCTGGAGCGGCGGTTCCTGGAGATCACCGGGCTGGGGGAGAGGGGCTGTGGGGTGCCTGGAGCCGGGTGAGGAAACAGGAGTGGGAGAAAGGGAAGGGGGGCCGGAGTGGGAGCGCTGGGATGAGGAGCAGCATCAGGCGGTGAGGGGTGACAGGTTGTGGCCTGGCCGGGACCGCGGAGCACATTCCCGAAGCAGGAGGGAACTTGGGCTCGGTGGGAATCAGATCCGGGATCGCCGTTCCCCAGGCGAGTGTCGGGCCTGTGGTGCTGTTTGAAGGAAATGGTGCATCATCCTGCAGGGTGGAAAGGGAAATAATTCCCTTTCCCGGGAACTGGGGCCATCCTGGAGCGGTGCTGGTGCTGCTGCAAGCATCGCCTGGATTCCTGGTGTTCTAAAGGGAGAACAGAGTGCCTGGAGTGGGAAATGGAATTGTCTGGGTCTGACAGGAGTTCTTAGAGGGGCAGGAAAATCTCAGGTGTGATGAGATTTGGTGTCAGTTCTCTCTAACTCAGCATTGATAAATGTGTTTGTATTGTGGTTCTAGAGCATCGTCCTGACATAAGGAAAAGAATCACTTTTCCCTGATTTCCTCTTTTTCTTCCCTTTCCCTTTGGACTTCTAAGTGGTGGCTTGTTGTGAAGCCCTGTGAGAGTCTGGAGAATGACACATATTTATGCTTTATAAAACAGGACTCTAAACCCTAAATTATTTAAGTAAAACATCCACCTGATTCCTCTTTCAGTGACATTTTCCAACCAGCTGCCCAGAACGATTTGGTGTCATTTTGTCCCTTGTTTTGTTGTGACCTGAAGCAAAAACAGATTTTTTTTTTTCCCCCCTTTTTGGTACTTCGTTACGGGTGGGATTGAGCTCAAGACAGAAGTGCTTGCAGGGTGTCATCCTGTCACTGCATCAGCAGAGGACAGTAACACAAAACTGTGCCCATCAAATGGAAACTGCTCCCAGATTTGACAGCCTGATTTACTGGAGTGGAGTTACTGTTAGAAAACTACTCCTTTTCTCCCCAAAACCTCTGGGATTTGGGCACAAATACAGGTCAGGGAGAGGGGTTAAAGTGAGGGCATCACTGCCTCCCCAGCCCACCCTGAGGTGCTTAAAAAACCCCATTGTTTCTGTGCCACCATAATTCCGATTTCGTGCTGTTTTCTGGCAGAGGAGGCTCCAGCCCTGCCGATATCCCTGATAAATGTTAAACCCAGTTAACCGAGCAGCTCCTGTCCCAGTTTCCGCTGGGGCGGTGTGGGGGGAGCTCTGGGGTTAATCCGGGAGTGCAGCTGAGCCTCTCTTGGGCAGGGACTGGGAGCTGAGCTTATTCCCAGTGGGATTTTTCTGGACACCACCCCAGGCTCCAGTGACGGGCACTTCCCAGCCTCGCTCCTGGCACCCCTCGTGCCCAGCATTTCCCTGTGGGGTTCGCTGCTCCTTCCTGCCTCGCTGGGCACCTGGAAACTCGGGATCATCCCTCTCCCGAGCGTTATCCCTGCCAGATCGGGCAGGGAGCTGGGAATGCTCCCGCTCCCCGTGCAGGCAGGAGCTGTTGCTGTGTTGTGGATGGCTCTGGGAGCGCCATGCGTGGAAATCTCCATGGGAATTCTGTCGGATCCCTGCTCCCCGCCTGGCTCCGGCTGGATTTGCTGCACGGGTGGAGGATTATGTAAGATCTTGCTGATTCCTCCAGCCTCGCTCTGCTGGGGTTTGCTGCTCGCTACAGAGAGGAAATACAGCAAAAACCTGTCAGAAAATGGAGAACCCCCGAAATAAACAAACAAAAACGGCCGAAACCCTTTTATCCAGAGTGCTGCTCCTGGGTGCTCAGTCCAGCAGCTGCTGCTGTGAAGTGCTTGTGCCTGGAGTTGAGAGCCCTGAAATAAAAACGCGTGGCCACGTGCAGAAACACCTGCTGGGGCAGGAAGCTGCTGTGGGGTTGAAGTGTTTGTACCCCCGAGGAGGCAGAGGAACTGTTGGTGCCCAAGAACTGATCTGGAAATAGATTAGGTTCTGTTGTTGTTGTTGTTGGTTTTGCCTCAGGTTGTGCTCAGACCCCCCCATTTCACTGGGGTGGATTCTCAGAAGCTCTGTGGGCACTCTGGAATTCCCAGAAGGGTTTTTGCTGCATTAGAGGCACAAATGTCCCAGGATTTCCTCTCTGGGGCCATTCCCACTCCTGGAGTGCACAAGGTTGGAGAATGCCCAGGCTCTGCCCCTCCTGACCTCAGCTTCCAGCCAGGAACATCCCAGGGAAGTCACTGGGGTTTGCAATGGATATTGTGGAATTTTAACCAGCAGATCTCCAGCGCTGCAGGTGTATCCTGGGAATACTCCTGGCTTTAGGTTGGTGCCAACCTCCCCAAACCTGGCCTAAGAGTCCCAGTGTTCCTCAGCAGTAAATATTTACAGCCTGTGTGATTTAGGGTTGATTTATTTTTTCATTTACAACTCGAATTAGAGCATTAATCCCAAAGCAGGGAGAAGGCAGCGCTTTGCTGCCCAGCTCTGGAGGTGGCACCAATAGGAGCAGGCATCCAGTGCCTCTGGCCCAGGCTTTTATTCCTATTGATTAAAAACATATTAAATACAGAATGTCTCAGCCACTACAATCTTTTCTTTGCTCTTTGTCTTATTAATCCAATAATCCTGGTCTTGGACAGTTGGGATATTCAAATATGGATGTAGGGGAAGGCCATAATAATTATTTTCAGAGTGTGATTAATATGATTTTTTGATGTTAATGTAAAATTATTAAATTATGCCAGCAGACCCATCACACCTTATCATAATCTGTGTGATATCTTGTATGGAAACACAGCCGAGGATTTGGAAGAAGGCTGGAGGGTGAAGTTGGTTGGAATCTGGTTCCCTTCTCCTTCCTCCTCCTCGTGCTGGTGTCTCATAAGGGCAGGGAAAAGACTGAACAAAGTCACGTTGGAGATGGAGCGCTCTTCCTGCCTGGAAAAGCATTCCTGGTGCGATGGGCTGCAAGCAGGAGTTTGTTCCTACTGAGTTTTCTGGATCAGGGCTGATCCATAGTCTGGGAATCAGGAGGAAACAGGGACTCAGCTCTTGGAGTAATCATTTGAAATCTGGATTTTAAGGAATCCAGGTTATCCCTGCTGCTCTCTCCCACATGAGTTCCTTTGGCCTGGCATTCGTGGTTCCAGCTCATTCCCGTTATCCCTGCTCTGGCTGTGGGGATTTTCCAGTCCTTTCCCTCAGCACTGAAGGCTGGAACTCACTGGGGTCACTCCCGGCTCCGTGGGGTCACTCCCAGCTCCGTGGGGTCACTCCCAGTTCTGTGGGGTCACTCCCAGTTCTGTGGGGTCACTCCTGGTTCTGTGGGATCACTCCCAGCTCTGTGTGGTCATTCCCAGCTCCATGTGGTCATTCCCAGTTCCGTGGGGTCATTCCCAGCTCCGTGTGGTCATTCCCAGCTCCATGTGGTCATTCCCAGTTCCGTGTGGTCATTCCCAGCTCCGTGGGGTCACTCCCAGCTCCGTGGGGTCATTCCCAGCTCCGTGTGGTCATTCCCAGTTCTGTGGGGTCATTCCCAGTTCTGTGGGGTCATTCCCAGCTCCGTGGGGTCATTCCCAGTTCTGTGGGGTCATTCCCAGCTCCGTGGGGTCACTCCCAGCTCCGTGGGGTCATTCCCAGCTCCGTGGGGTCATTCTTCCTCCCTTGCCCCATCCCATCCCTGCAGCTCTGCTCTTTCATTCCTTGCCCTTTTCCCCTCTTTCCCTTTCCAAACCCAACCTTCTGCTGTCCTTCCCACGGCTTTGAAGGATGCAGGGAGATAAATGAGCTTTTCCTTGTTTTCCTGCTCCAATTATCCCGTCCTGCTCCTTCTCCCCCTGCTCTGGGCTGTTCCCGGGCACTCTTTGATACTTTGCTGGCCCCAGGAGCGCCCACTCAGCTTTTGAAACTCTTAATTAAAAATCTCCTTCCTTTCCAGCCTCCCCTAGGTTACCTTTCCGTGAATAAACCTGGCTGGAAATGAATATACCCGGGAATTTCTGCTGGGTTTCTTAGCAGGGAGTTGGTTTATCGTGAGAAGCAGAAAATGAGAGATTTTTGGGCAAAAGTCCAGTCGTTTTGGGGTCTGTTCTAGGATTCCTTGTTGAGTTTCTGTGCCCACCGCTGGCAGGTGAGGTCTCAGCTCTCCCGGGGAGGTTTCCCTGCTGGGGAAGGTGGAGCTGAGCTGTGAAATCAGGAGGGGATTTTGGCAGGACAGGGTGACAAGGGAACACTTCCTGTGCTTCCCCAGAGCTGCTCTGGCTCTGCCCCTTGGATCAGATGTCTTCATCTGGAAGTGCTTGGGAATGGGGTGAGAATTGCTCTGTTTTCAGCTGTAATTTAACTCTGTCCAGAGCCAGGAGTTTGTTATTTATAGCCGAGGAGTAACAAACTCTCACCCTGTACACAGGGGGCCGTACAATAATATTTTCTGGTTTGTTTCCTGTGTTTTGATATTTCTGCCCGTGCCTCCACGTGTGTCCCTGCCTCTCCTAATCTGAATTATTTCCCAAATACTTCCCTCAAACCTCTGTGCCCGCAGTGCTTTTCCATCCAGCTCCAGTGCAGAGGTGCCAGCACTGCTGGCGAGGGTGACACCTGGTGACACCTGAAGTGTCCTGAGCGGACAGGGATTTCCCTTCACCTGGGCTCAGCCTCTCCAATCCATGGAATTCTGGGCCATGCCAGAGCAGTGATTCAGCACTTGGAGGTGGCAGGA
Organism: Coloeus monedula; assembly: GCF_965178545.1. Lineage (NCBI taxonomy): Eukaryota > Metazoa > Chordata > Aves > Passeriformes > Corvidae > Coloeus > Coloeus monedula. The sequence continues at coordinate 6,092,028 of NC_138806.1, read as the reverse complement.
TGGATCTCAGTGACCTTTGCTGGGCCTCCCCTGTGCCTTTGCCTGCTGGGCAGGACCAGCTCCGGTTTTTCCTCCCGGGGAATTTCTGGGATGGATATTCCCTGCCTGTCCCCTCCTGAGCTGCTGCAGCGCTCCCGGTCCGGGGGATGGCACCTGGGACAGGGATTTGGTGCCTCCCCGAGGAGTTGCACAGCTCTGTATTCACCTGCCCCGCAGAGCACCGGCAGAACGCTGGGACATCCCAGGCTGGGAGCGTTTTCCTGATAATGGAGAGTTAGGGAGAAGACAAGGAGCTGTTTGTGGCTGGAGGTTTCATTCCCACCTTTTGGCCAGGGATGTGTGGAGGGGCCACGGAGTCGCTGTTTCAGAGGATTCCAAAGTTATTTTAAATTATTTTTATGTCTTTTTTTTTTTTTTTTTCCAATCCACCCCTTTAACACTTCTTAAATAAAAGTCACATTTTTTTCTATTATTTCTAAGAGATCAGAATACCTTGTTGTGGCAGTGAGTGAAAAGGTGTTAGTCAAGAACGAAATCACTAAAATTTACTGCAACTTTAACAGTACCACCAACAAAATCCAATTTCACGGCCGGCTCTCGCGGTTAATTTATTCATTCCCTGCGTTTTCTCCTGCTGAAGCCTTTCCATCCCTGACCATCTTGTTGCTCAGCGTGCAGACAGGTGGCCGATCCCAAAGCCCTCCCTCCTTGTCCTGGCTGCTGCTCCCGCTCGCCGGAATCCGTGTGGCAGCCGAGCGCGCGCTGCTGCGGGACACAAAGCCGGGAGCAGAAGGCTGAGCCCGGCCTCTCCCCTCTGCCAGCCCCCTCAGCCCTGGGCTCCAGCCCCGGCTCTCAGGGTGGGTTGTGTTCCTGGAAACGTTTCAGTGCCACAGCGCGTTTTGGGGGTGCTTGGAGAGGAGAGAGGAGCTTTGTGTCCTGTGACGTGGAACTGCTCAAGCTGGTTTGATTTGGCCTCAGTTCTGGTGGTTTGTGTCCCTGTGGCCCCATTTCCGTGCTGGTTGTTTGGATGGTTTGTGTCTCTCTGTGCCCCCCCAGGTGCAGCTGAGCTCCGTTTCCGCGCTGCCTGTGCCCTCTGCCCGATTCCAAGCTGGCGATGTCCAGGGTGCCGAGTCCCCCCCCTCCGGCAGAGATGTCCAGTGGGCCCGTGGCCGAGAGCTGGTGCTACACACAGGTCAGCTCGCCTGGGCAGGGCTGAGCTCCCGGGAACTGGGGATCTGGGATGGGTCTGGAGCCTGGTGGGTGTGCGGTTACACACAGGGGAGTTACACAGAGGAGTTACACACTGCGGTTACACACAGGGAGTTACACACGGAGCAGTTGTACACACAGGGCAGTTACACACAGGAATCACTGCAGTTACACGCAGGGCAGTTACACACAGCAATCACTGCAGTTACACACAGGAATCACTGCAGTTACACACAGGGCAGTTACACACAGGGCAGTTACACACAGGAATCACTGCAGTTACACACAGGGCAGTTACACACAGGGCAGTTACACACAGGAATCACTGCAGTTACACACAGGGCAGTTACACACAGGGCAGTTACGCACAGGGCAGTTACACACAGGGCAGTTACGCACAGGGCAGTTACGCACAGGGCAGTTACCCACAGCAATCACACGCTGCAGTTACACAGGGGAGGTACACACTGCAGTTACACACACAGCAATTGCAACAGTTACACACAGGGCAGTTACACACAGAGCCGGTACACACAGCAATCACTGCAGTTACAATGCAGTTACACAGCAGTTACACACAGAGCTGTTACACACTGCAGTTACACAGCCGTTACACGCTGCCGTTACACACAGAGCTGTTACACACAGGGGTTACACAGCAGTTACACTGCAGTTACACACAGAGCCGTTATACACAGCAGTTACACAGCCGTTACAGTGCCGTTACACACAGGGGTTACACAGCAGTTACACACCAGTTACACAGCCGTTACACAGCAGTTAAACACGGCAATCATTGCAGTTACACAGCAGTTACACAGCCGTTACACAGAGCCATTACACACCAGTTACACACAGCCGTTACACACAGCCGTTACACACCAGTTACACACACCAGTTACACACAGCCGTTACACAGCCGTTACACACAGCCGTTACACACAGCCGTTACACACATCAGTTACACACAGCCGTTACACAGCTGTTACACACACCAGTTACACACAGGGGTTACACAGCCGTTACACACAGCCGTTACACACAGCCGTTACACACAGCCATTACACAGCTGTTACACAGCCGTTACACACCAGTTACACACAGCCGTTACACACAGCCGTTACACACAGCTGTTACACACCAGTTACACACAGCCGTTACACACAGCCATTACACAGCCGTTACACACCAGTTACACACAGCCGTTACACACAGCCGTTATACACAGCCGTTACACACAGCCGTTACACACAGCCATTACACAGCTCTTACACACCAGTTACACACAGCCATTACACACAGCAGTTACACACCAGTTACACACAGCCGTTACACACCAGTTACACACAGCAGTTACACACCAGTTACACACAGCCGTTATACAGCTGTTACACACAGCAGTTACACACAGCCGTTACACAGCAGTTACACAGCCGTTACACACCAGTTACACACAGCCGTTATACAGCGGTTACACCGCCCTTACACCGCCCTTGCACCGCCCTTACACCGCCCTTACACCAGCCCCCCGTGGCTGTCTCCCGGCAGCAGCCCCGGTTCCCGTTCCCGGCCCCTCTCTCAGAGCTGCCCTTTGTCCCTCTGCGCTGAGCCTAAAGCTGCTGCTCTCTCCTTGCAGATCAAGGTGGTGAAGTTCTCCTACATGTGGACCATCAACAACTTCAGCTTCTGCCGGGAGGAGATGGGGGAGGTCATCAAGAGCTCGACCTTTTCCTCTGGAGCCAACGACAAACTCAAGTGGTGAGACCCAGGGAGAGGGTTCAGCCCAGCTAGGGTGGAGTTCGGGGGCTGTGACAGAGGGAATCCATAAAAACATCGTTATCCTGCCCATGAAAGCCCTGATGCCTCAGCAGTGTTTGCACACAAACCAATATTTATCCTAAAAACATTTGTGGGACAAGTCCAGGTGAGGCCGTGAGGGTGCACAGCCCATTTCACCCTCCCAGTTCAGCCCCTCCTACTCCATGGGGTTCAAAAGTGAATTTTTCCTGCTGTGAATTCCCTTTCTGTGAATGGCAGCTTCTTGTGGCCGAGAAGAGCACAGGGATGAGGGAAGACCAATGTCCCGTCCCTGTTCCTGCCCAGGAGCTGCTCCCTCTTCAGGATGACCTCATTTGGGGCTTTTTCCTTTCCTCTAACCCTTCCTTATCTTCCCTGAGTCCTCCGGTCATTTCCAGTAGCTCATGGTGGACTTTGCTCAGAGCCTTTGTCTGCTCTGGTGCATCCATGGACTCTGATTCCTGATTTTATCCTGAGGCTGAGTGGTTCAGAACTTGGCTTTTCGGTACAAGCTGTGGGGAAGCAGCCCCTGGAAGAGCTGTATCCATGGGATACAGTGTGTGTTCCCTCCTTTGGGTGGCAGAGCTGTGCTTTCCTCGCCCGCCTTTTGTTCCTGAGTCACCTTTGTCCCCTCTGCGCTCGGCTCTCCCTGGAACATCTGGATCTGTGCGTTTTGGTCGCTGTGTGTGGGAGCTGTTCATTATCTGTCTGCTTTTTGTTCTTGGTAGATTCTGTGTCAAGTTTCAGGTCACAGAAGAGCCTCTTCCTGCCTTTTCTTCACACAGGAGGAGTTTTTCCTTTTAGCCCTGGTATTTTATTTTTTTTTTAGGAACCACCGGCCTCCAGCAATCCCTTGTTCCCTGCAGTTGCCTCCTGTGGAATTTTATCAACCATTTCTCTGCATTTGTTGCACTTCCTCAAATCCATTCCCTCCATTTTATTTCTTCCACTTTCCTTTTGTGAGGATTGATATCCAGGGGGCTTTTCAGTGGTCCCAGCCATTCTCCCTGCCCATCTCCCTGTGGATTTGTTGGGTTGCCCATAATTCCTGGGTGTTTTTCTCAGTGTGGGGATCAGCTGTAGCCCAGCTCTGCTCCTCTCACCCCTCTGTGCTTCTCCGGGGCTGTTGTTATCAGGGGTTGTTCTCAGCCCTCCTTTCCTGTGCAAACACGAAAATTCCACAGTGCCCTTCCTTTAAAGGATCCCTGAGCTGCCAGGCCCTGCTGCCGACATTCCCAATCCCCCCTTTTCCAGGTGTTTGCGTGTGAACCCCAAGGGCTTGGACGAGGAGAGCAAGGATTACCTGTCCCTGTACCTGCTGCTGGTGAGCTGCCCCAAGAGCGAGGTCAGGGCCAAGTTCAAGTTCTCCATCCTCAACGCCAAGGGAGAGGAGACCAAGGCCATGGGTGAGTGAGACCCCTCGGGGTGGGTGAAACCCCTCTGGGGATAAGCTGGACCAGGGTTTGGGTTGGCCCTGGCCCGGGTTAAGCCAGGCCTATCCTGCAGAGAGCCAGCGCGCCTATCGCTTCGTGCAAGGCAAGGACTGGGGCTTCAAGAAGTTCATCAGGAGAGATTTCCTGCTGGATGAGGCCAACGGGCTCCTGCCGGATGACAAGCTCACGCTGTTCTGTGAGGTAAGCCCTGCTCCCAGCAGCCCCAGGCACGGCTGACCCTTCCCTCACCCCGGCTTTTACGGGGTCGGGAGCGCTGCTGGATGTTCTGTGACCCCGGGATTTCACTGCTCTGTGTGTGCCTCTCTCCCCGCGTGATTCATCCCTTTGCTCTTTGGCTGCTTTCTGCTCGGCTTTTCCCTGGAATGACGATGGGAATGAGGCAGGTTTGATGATCATTTCACCGGTGCTTTGGTGTTCCCATCCATCTCTTTGTGCTCCTTGATTTGGGGCTCACTTGGGATAATCACACCCCTGGATCTGCAGGGGGAACTACCCTGCCTTGACTTGCCTGCTGAATAAAGGAGAGCTTCTCTTTATTTTCTTCAATCTGTCTGTACAGCCAAAAAAAGAAAAAAAAAAAGTGGAAAAAAAGGGAGATTTTACAGTAATCACCATTTTCTGGTCATTGTGTTTGTGTTTTTCTACATCATTATTATTTCACTTGTGCTATTCCAGGCAGAGATGCAGCCAGTTATTTCCAAACCCAGAGATTTAAGTTGAAAAACCTTAATGAGCAAACAGAAACTCTAATTTAGTGTCTTCAGAGCTTCTTCTGCCTCACTCCCATTGTCTTTTTAACTGCAAACCCCCTCCTGGAGCTGTTTTTTGCCAGAAGAGAGCAGAACAAGTTGTTCTCTCCTTGCATCTCCTGCACTGTTTTTTTTTCTCCGAGTCTTTTCTTGTGCTGTGTTTTCTTTCAGGAATAAAAGAAGGGCTTCAAAGTCCTTTGACAGCTGGGATTTTTGGTTTGTTTTTGGGGTGTTTTTTTCAGGTTTTGGCCATCGTAATCATGCACGTTTAAATGAACAAACATCTCGAGGATGTTTAATCAGCAGCAGAAATTCTTAGGGGTGGAAGGAGCCCTTCCTTGAACACAAAATGGGAGGAGAAAGGACAGAGTCAGGCATGGCAGAAACAAATCCTTACCTGGTTTGGCACCCAAGGCTGGATCCTTCTCCTCTCCTTTTTCCTTTCCTTTTTCTTTCTCTCCTCTCTCACTTCCTGCTTCCCTTCTCCTTCCCCACCCTGTGGAGCTTCCCTTGCTGTCCTTGCTCTCCCTTGGCCACTGGTCATGAACAGAACTGAAACTTAACTGGGGCTGGACAGCAAATTCAGGGAACGGCCTCACCTCTGCTTCCCTGTCAGTCACCTCCTCTATTCCTGATTCCAGCAGGGCACAATTAATCACAGAGCTTTGCTAATTGGCCTCTGCTGCAGCTGTGATTTGCCTGGTTTTAACCACGGGGTTCGTGCTGCACAGGCTCCTAACGAGGCCCTTCTGGAGGAGATTCCTCACCTTCAGAGCAGGGGTTGGGAATCTGCCTCCTCCAGACCTCCCTGATTATCTGACATAAACTGGGATTTGTTTAACTTAGTCTTGAGGTGGGGTTTAATGTATTTTAGAACGCCGAACTCTCACAGAAGGAGAAGCAGGAGGACCTTGAGGGGTTCCCTGTGGGGTGTGTGCTGGGCTGTGGGAGCTCTGTGTGTCCCTCACTTCCCCTGGATTGGTGGCTGTTGCATTATTGATTGGGGAGGTTTCACAGTGCTGATGGAAGGAGAAACTGGGTCAGGTGTGGTGTCTGGAAAAAATCCGGAAAGAGCGAAAATCCGGTTCCACTTCCTTCAGCCAGCACCTCGTGAATCGCATGGACGTGCTGTCAGTGTGGGGCTGGGAAGGGAATCTGCTGGTGGGATTTGGGATTCGGGAGGGACACCCTGGTGCAGGGATCTCTGGAAAGGACCCTTTAAACGCGGGGAATTCCCCCCCCCCCCGGTGCCTGAACCGAGAGCTGTGGGGTTTGCCCTGCGCTCCCTTCCCCTGTCCTGCAGGGCGAGGAGCTGCTCCAGGCTGTGTCTGAGGTTCCCCTGTGCCCCCAGGTGAGCGTGGTGCAGGACTCGGTGAACATCTCGGGCCAGAACACCATGAACATGGTGAAGGTGCCCGAGTGCCGCCTGGCCGACGAGCTGGGCGGGCTCTGGGAGAACTCACGCTTCACCGACTGCTGCCTCTGCGTGGCCGGCCAGGAGTTCAAGGGCCACAAGGCCATCCTGGCAGGTGGGTGCTGCCCCGAGCCCTGGGATGGGGGGCATGGAGGGAATGGCATGGGAAGGAGGGAGCTTAGAGCTCATCCATGGCAGGGCCACCTTCCACAGTCCCAGGCTGCTCCAAGCCCCGTCCAGCCTGGGACGCTGCCACTTCCACAGCTGCTCTGGGAATCCCATCCCAGCCCCTCCCCACCCTCACAGGGAACAATTCCTTCCCAATATCCCATCCATCCCTGCCCTCTGGCAGTGGGAAGCCATTCCCTGTGTCCTGGCCCTTATCCAGAGTCTCTCTCCTGGAGCCCCCAGTACCAAGTGCATCTCCTGGCTATGGACCAGCCCATCCAGCCTGTTCTAGAAATCACCTTTAACTCTGCCCAGTTCATGGAATCCTGGAGTGGTTCAGCTTGGAAGGGATTGAATCCCACCCAGGGCCACCCCTGCCCTGGCAGGGACTCCTCCCACTGTCCCAGGCTGCTCCAAGCCCCATCCAGCCTGGCCTTGGACACTGCCAGGGATCCAGGGGCAGCCACAGCTGCTCTGGGAATCCCATTCAGGACAGGAGACAGCAGGAGCCTGGTGGGAGGTGCTGGGAGCTGCTGAGGTGCTGGCAGGCAGCACCCAGCCCTTCCCAGAGGATTCCAGCATTCCCAACGTGTTGTGTTCCCTTCCCAGCGCGGTCCCCGGTGTTCAGCGCCATGTTCGAGCACGAGATGGAGGAGAGCAAAAAGGTGAGAGCTGAGGGAGGGGAATTCCTCCAGCAGGGAATTCCCTGCTCCGAGGATTCCTGTGAATCCTGGGACTGCTCCTCTCCCACGGGGTGCACCTCTCTGCTCCGGAAGGGAGGAGGAAAAGAGGGATCCGGGATCAGCTGTCCCCTTGTTCCCTTGGGGGAGAGGCTGGGAGGGAACAGGGAGAAGTAGAGAATGTGGGATACAACTTGGAGTTGTTCTTACTCCACCCACATCTTTTCTTTTACTCTCCTCCTTTCCCCCCTCCTTTCCCCTCCTTTTTTTCCCCTTTTTTTCTGCAAGTTCAACTCCTTGTAACTGATTTCCCTCTGCCACTGAGGGGGTTCGGGGTAGAAGGAGCCCCTGAGCCTCTGGGCAGACCCTAAAAGGCTCCATTTTCCCGTTGCAGAACCGGGTGGAGATCAACGATGTGGAGCCCGAGGTGTTCAAGGAGATGATGTGTTTTATTTACACTGGGAAGGCCCCAAACCTGGACAAGATGGCTGATGACCTGCTGGCAGCTGCTGACAAGGTAAACTTGGGATTCAGGGATGCTGAGGAAGCTGGGAATGCCCTGGGATTTCCTTTCCACGGTGCTCCTGGCACCCTGGGATGGGCAGGTTCCTTGGATTGGGGAAACCTGGACATGCTGGAAAACACCTGGACCATCAGATTGACAGCACACCTGGAGCTGCACAGCTGGAGATCCATCAGGAATTTCTGTCTCCTCTGCTCATTTTTAAGCATTTTTGAAGCTTCCAGAGGACTCTGCTGTAGATCTTCCTGTTAAACCATCAGGAATTTTTGCTCTGCTGCTCATTTTTAAGGATTTTTGGAGCTCCCAGAAGAGCCTGCTCAGCATGATCCAAGCTGGGCTGAGAAGACAATCGCAGAGCGGACCCAGGGATGTTTTTCCATGTGGTTATTCCCAAATCCCCGGAGCAGCGCTGAGTCTGGACAAACAGTTCTCCTCCTGCTCTGCCTCCTGTCAGCCTGAGGCTCTGCAAAGCAGGGCTGGGAAGTGGTGTTGGTTTCCCTGCTGCAGTGCCAGTCCCTGCTGTTCCTGGGAGCTGCTGGAATTCCCTGGGGCTCTGCCCCCTCCCCTTTGCAGCTCCAGGGATGGGAGTGAGAGCTCTGCTGGCCCTGTTAACCCCTGAAAATCCCTGATTTTCAACCCAAACTATTTCCTTTTTCTTCTTTTTTCCCTTAAAAGTGACTCAGTGCTGGATTTATCCCTGGAATAGCTCTGCAGTGCAGGATCCCCCCCTGCCCTGCCCTGGGACTGAGAGCCCAGTGCAGTCTCTGGAATCCCGGGATTCTGCCCTGTTCCTGGAATCCTGGGATTCTGCTGGGCCGGGGGATCTGGGGCTGGGGGTGACCCTTTGTGACCCCTCGTGTCCATCCCAAGGTGAGAGGGGAAAAGCCCCATTCCAGCCAGGACTGAGGTGGGACTCAGAGCCAGGAGCTTCAGGGGCTGGGCACAGCCATGGCCACGTTAATTCAATATTTAAAGGGATTGACTGAGAGCTCCCAGCCTCCTTCCAGGAGGAGCAGCACATGAAGGGCAGGGAGAGCTTTAATTTGGACTTTCCTGCCTTTTAACGCAGCTTTGCTTTCCCTTTGCAGCTCATTGTGTGTCTGTTAAAAGCAGGAATAAAAAACTCCTCCGTGCAAGCCCATAAAGCAGCCAGTATTTACCCAGGGGACTGAAGCAGCTCCTTCTGAGCTCTCCTGTCTCTTAGGAAAAAGCTGTAATTAGCCCAAAACCAAACCAAAATTCAGCTCCCCAGCCCAGGAGCTCCCAGTGCAGGAGGCTGTGGGGAGCTGAGGTGGAATTAAAGTGTGAGAAAGGGGCAATGCTGCTGCTGAGAGCCCTCCGTGGCCACTTCGGGCCAACCGTGCAATTAAAAATGAGTTATTTGTAGCAAAAATGGAACTAAAAAATGGATACATGGAGGAGAATATTCCATCTGCAGCAGGAGAAGTGCCCGGCTTTATTTGTTACGTTTGGAGGCACTGACAGGCAATTATCCAAACTAATGGCTGCCCCAAGAAGCTGCTTTATTTATTGAGATGGATTAGCAAAGAAATTCGATTTGCCCTCTCAATTTGCAGGGCAAACTCTGAGTGCTCTGCCTCTGTTACCAGCCCGGCTTCAGGGGGAAATGGGGTTCACAACCTGGAATTCCTCGTTTAAATCCGGTCACGATGGGGGAAATCTCAGTGAGAACCTAAAGCTGACTCAATCGATCGATCAATTTACAGTGACAGAGCTGATCCCGTGGCAGAGGTCCCACCAACTGATCCCAGCTCAGGGCACAGAACATTCCTGGGGTGCAAACCCAGGGGCTGCTCCGAGTTTGTTCCTGAAGTGGAGGAGCACAACTGGAGGGTTCCCATCCCCTTGAGGTGTTCCCTGCTGGAATTCCCAGTTTTCATTCCCCGTGTGCCCTGGAAAGGCTGAAGGTGATGGGTGAGGGTGCCCTGGGCAGTGCCCAGGTGTAATTCCGGGTGTAATTCCCAGTTTTTATCCCCAGTATGCCCTGGAGAGGCTGAAGGTGATGTGTGAGGATGCTCTGTGCAGTAACCTGTCCGTGGAGAACGCGGCCGAGATCCTGATCCTGGCTGACCTGCACAGTGCGGACCAGCTCAAAACCCAGGCCGTGGACTTCATTAATTAGTGAGTGATTACTGCAGCAGGGACCAGCTCTTCCCTTTCCCCTTCCCCTTCCCCCTCCCCTTCCCCTTCCCCTTCCCCTTCCCCTTCCCCTTCCCCTTCCCCTTCCCCTTCCCCTTCCCCTTCCCCTTCCCCTTCCCCTTCCCCTTCCCCTTCCCCTTCCCCTTCCCCTTCCCCTTCCCCTTCCCCTTCCCCTTCCCCTTCCCCTTCCCTTTTCCCTTTCCTTTTCCCTTTCCCTTTCCCCTTCCCCTTCCCTTTCCCTTTCCCCTTCCCTCTTTGACTGCTCACTCCAAACAAACCACGGTTGGACTTGGTGATCCCAAGGATCCTTCCCAGCCTCCAGGATTCCAGGATTTGTTGTTCAACGTTCCCTGTTAGCAGCAGTTCCCAGCTCCTGAGCTGGCTGTGCAGGGAAGGTTCTCCTCTGTTGGTTTTGGGTTGTCTCCCTGTGATTCATGATTTATCCAGCATTCCACACCTGGTGTTGCCCCAGATCCAGCTCAGCCTTGTCCTCTGGGGTTGTCCAGAGTGGGAACGGTCTGGGAGCTGCTCTGGAGTTTCCTGAGATGACCAGAACTTACAGGCAGGACAGGATCAGGGAATTCTGATGCTAGGATCATCCTGGAAGTGTCCCAGGCCAGGCTGGGAGCAGCCTGGGATAGTGGGAGCTGTCCTGCCCATGGAGCTGGGTGAGCTTTAAGGTCCTTCCACCCCAAAGCGTTCCATGATTTGATGCTGAGGGATTGATTCCAGCTCTGAATCCAGCAGCAGATGGAAAATCCCTGCCAAGCTTTAATAAATGGAACATTTCTGTCACTCAGTGCAGCTCTTCCAGTGCTTTTTATATTGATTTAAACCATTCCTGTGCTGAGAGCCGGGGGGATGAGCTCCGTGTTCTGCCATCCCACCTGGAGCCTGCTGGAGCTTTTCCTGCTTAAATCCAAGCCCAAAATGGTGCCAAACCCCTCAGACACCTGACAGAGCTCCAGGAGGAGGAACCCCCGAGTTCCTCAGGCCTGTGGGAAGGACCTGTAGGGCTGCTCCCATTTTCCCGGCCCCTGATCCCACTTTGTTCCCTGTTATCCCAGTCCCTAATCCCGGTTTGTTCCCTGTTATCCCAGTCCCTAATCCTGGTTTGTTGCCCCATTATCCCAGTCCTAAATCCCGGTTTTCTCCCCATTCTCCTGGTCCCTAATCCCGGTTTGTTCCCTGTTACCCCAGTCCCTAATCCCGGTTTGTTGCCCCATTATCCCAGTCCTGAATCCCAGTTTTCTCCCCATTCTCCTGGTCCCCAATCCCGGTCTGTTCCCGGTTATCCCAGTCCCTAATCCCGTTTTTCCCCTGCGTTGCAGCCACGCCTCGGACGTGATGGAGACGTCGGGCTGGAAGTCCATGGTGGTGTCCCACCCACACCTGGTGGCCGAGGCCTATCGCTCGCTGGCCTCGGCGCAGTGCCCGTTCCTGGGCCCGCCCCGCAAGCGGCTGAAGCAATCCTAAACCCCGCCCGCCCTCATCCCGAGCTTTTCTGGAAGCGGCCCCAGCTGCTGCTGCCGCTGCTGCCCAACCCTTGACCACCGGGGAGCCGGCGAAACCTGTGGAGCTTGGACTCTGTTGTTGGGGGGAAGAGGCTGCTCCGTGTGACATCCAGACTTTGCCCAACAGCACCGAGAAACTTTGGGAAAAGGGGGGAGGGTGGGCTCTGGGGCTGTTCCTGCGATTCCCTGTGTCTGTGTGTTCCCTTGCACCCGGCTCCAGGCTCGGGATCCGGCGCCGTTCCCCCGGGATTCCCGGCCCCGGGGCTCTGTGTGTGTGGGATGCTGGGGCAGGAGGACATTGCTCGCTTTGGGAGGAGTGAAGGCAGAAGTTCCAGCGAGGTTTTGGGAAGGAAATCCCCGACAGGAGCTCCAGGAGTATTTATGGCAAACGTTCCGCGAGTCCTTGCGGCCGAGCCGAGCGCTGGACGTGCGTGTGCCCCCTCTGCCCGCAGCAAGGAGATGAATTTGCTCTGTTTTAGCACTTGTGTGTCCACTGCAAACAGAAAAAATGGTTCAAAACCCCCTTTTTCTATAAAATCTCAGCTCGGAGTGCGAGGAGCACTGAGGGCTGTGCTTGGAGAGGACTGCAGACCCCTCGCGCCGAGAGCGACACCGACGGTTTCTGTTCGAAATATTGTGGGAAAAGTTTCTGGCATTTTCCCCTGCTTTATTTCCCCTTTCCTCCTTCTTTTTTTAACAAAAAAAAAATAACCCCACCCCCCCCCCCCCCAGGATGAATTTTGTTGTTGCTGAAGGCTGCGTGCGACGTCCCTGAGTTGCTCCATGATTCTTACACTGTTTGTACCTGGTGTGGCTGTCTGGAGCCAGCCCTGTTCCTTTCTATTCCGTCACTTCTTACAGCAGAGATGTTTCAATAGCTGGGAATTCTTTTTGGGTTTTTTTTTGTTTTTTGTTTTTTTTTTTTTTCTTTTGGAAAATATAAATAATTCCTATTTTGTACCGTGTGGTATCTCTGGCCTTTTCTTTTTGTTGGTGTTTTTGAATTGTCTCCTTTTTAAGCCCCCTCAGCCTCAGGTTCTCCTCAGTCTGCTGTGCCCTGCTGTTCCTGGAAGCCACGGGAGGTTTTTTGGGAATGTTGCACAGGGAATTTCAGTACAAATCTGTTGTTTTTCCTTGCAGGTGAGGCCAAAATTCCGGAGTTTATAATGATTCCTGCGTGGTTCCAGCCCGAGGTCCTTCCTTACAGCTGCAGCTCTCTGGAGGTGAGGAGGGAGAGCAGGACAGTCCTGGTGGAGTTCACGGTGGCTGGGACAAGGGCCAGCACCTGGGAACGTGGGGATGAGCCCCAAATCCCCTGGGAAGGGAATGGGAGCAGAGCCAGAGGGATCTGAGCCTAAACTGCCGGGGCTGAGCCGGGCGTGGATCCCAGGGAACCACCTGGGGTGGATCGGGGATCTGCTGTCCCGGATTTTCCATTCCTGGAGGAAGGAGAGTTCCTCTCCCTCCTTCTCCCACCCCCGAGGGCTCCGTGGATCTCATCCCTGATTCCCCCAGGAACGGCTCCCTGGATCCCTGAATTCCCCTGGAGCAGCTCCCTGGCTCAATTTTCCGTCCTCTCCAGCTCCATCCTGCTGCCCCAAATCCCTTCACTTCTTCCTGAAGCCCTTTTTTGGAGTTCATTTCATACGAAGATGTTTAATTAGAGAGGGTTTGGTTGGGGTTGGTTTGTTCTTCCCTGACCTGCTGCCCACTTGGCTGCTCGGCTGCGATTCCAGGCCCAGGCTGCGGGAAATTTGGCAATTCCAGATTCTTGGGTGTGTTGGGTTTCAATTTAATTCGAATATAAATTTAATTTTCATTTCATTTCATTTAAAGCTGGGGGAGGGGGTTTGCTATGGAGGCACGAAAAGGGGGAGAGACCTCCCTGAGTGGGGCAGGAAAAGAACAGGGGAAAGGAACTGGGAGAGAAGAGGGGAAAATAGAAGAGCAGCACATGGAAAAGTTGGGGAAATAAATTGCCAGGGCCTGGAAGGCTTTTGGAAAATAAACAGGATAAATAAAGCAGGAGCAGCTCCGTAGGATTGGGCTTTTTGAAGTTTCCTGGGCAAAGCGTGGGCAGGGAAACTCAGCCCGGTTCTGGTTCCAGAGGAATTCGGGATTTGGCTTCTCCCTCTGTCAGATTCCATCCCTGGGACTGAATTATTGAAATCCCTGGAGGAATTGTGTTAATTGAGAGAGAAGATTGGGAAGGGCTGGGGAGGGGAGAGCAATTACGGCATCGGAGGGGGAGAGATGGGATCAAGAGCTGCTCCTGGAATTACTGAATAGCGGGAAAGGCGAGGATTTCATCCAGCTGGTGGGGGATAAACTGGGTGAACTGGGCAAACTGGGACAGCCAGTCCAGGGCAGGAATGAGGTCCTGGCGTCCCTCTGGAATATTTGCCTGCATTCGCTGGCAAATTCTGGTCCCTGAAGCCAAAAAAGCCCTGTGGATGTTCTTCCCAGTTCTCCCTCCAGGACCCTCGCTGGGGATTGTTGGGATACTGGGACGACGTGGTTTCAGTTTTCTGCTGGATTTGTTTGGGTGTGGCTGCTCCAGGCCTGGTTTCCAACAAATACTTGAGGAGATCGTGGAAAAATTCCTTCAAATGTTGATAAAATCCAGCCATTTTTGGGACTGGGAGGAAACCGCTGCCCAGCATTCCCTGCATCCTGTGGGCAGCTCCAGGGGGGGATTGGGGCTGATCCCAAAACCTCTCACTTGTGTCCATGGTGTGTAAAATCCCGCTATTATGGGTAATTAAAATCTCCTAATTAAATTAAGCTCCATCTGGCTGAGCCCGGCGAGCCAAGGACGGCATTAATTAAAGATCCCAACGTTTGCCGTGACCCAGGGCTGGGATGAGCAAATCCCTGTCCATGGCAAAGGGCTGGAGCATCCCAAAATCTGGGTGAATCCAAGGGGAGCGGCACAGGGATGAGGAAAATTCCAGGAATGGCTCGGATTCTTCACGGGGAAAAACCCCAGCTGGGGCTGGGAGCAGACGGTTTTCAGTGTTCGGAGGTTGATGGGAATGGGAATGGGAAGGGGAAGATTCCAGTGGGATGTGTCCAATACTGGAGGCAAGGAGAGGGAGCAGAGTTAAAACCAGGCTGCAGTTCCAAAGGTTTGGAAAACACCAGGAGATTCCAAACTGCTCCGCAGGCACGGCAGGATCCCGGGATGCTCCAACACTGCCCCACTCCCTCATTTCTCCGTCATTCCCTGGACAGAGTCCATGCAGGAATCTCCTTTAACGCCGTCTCTTCCCAGGTTTTGCCGTTGGAATTGCGTTTTCCTGAGCAGGACATGACATTCCAGAGCCCTCCCCGTGCCTGGAACTCGCGATTCCCTCCCAGTCTGGGCCATTCTCCCAACAGGAGTGGGATGGAAGTGCCCATTTTTGGTGCAGTTTGGAAGCAGAGACATCGGAAAATCCTGGGAACGGGGCAGCCTCCCCTCCTCCTGCCTTTTCCCTCTCCTGCATTCCCGGATTTCCACAGCCACAATTCCATGGGCCTGGAAAGGGCAGCAGCTCCCAAACCCCAGAGCCACCCTGGAATGGGATGGGAGCCCCTCGATTCCCCCCCCCCCCCCTTTCTGTGCCTTTCCCCCGGGAGCCGGGAGGATTCCGTGGCTGCGGAGCGGATCCTGAATTATTGAAGGTATTTCCACTGCAGGCAGGGGTGGGATTTGAGCCGGGAATTCTCTGCTGAGGAGTCGGAGTCCAGAGGGATTTGAGCTGGAGCTGGATGAGTTTTCCATTCCTGTCCTTGACAGCTTTCCCTGCTTTGTTTGGTTTTTCCAGGTCTGAATTTTGTGTTTTCCCTCCTCCCAAACTTCCCCTCTCCCGTTTTCCCGCTGGATCCCTGCCCATGGATCCCTGGAGCGCCAGCAGCACAGGAATGCTCCCTGCTGGGTGCCGGCATTCCCAGGACCTGCTCCCTGATCCCGGGGGATCCTGCAGCCCTTGGGAAGAGCTGGAAAAGCCACCAGAGCCATGGAAAACACGGCAGGAGCGCGGGCTGGCACTGGAGCCATCCATCCCTCCTGCCTGGGCAGGATCCTGTGGGAATGGGAGCTCTGGAAGCCTCTCAGCAGAGGGAATTCCTTCCTTCCTTCCTTCCTTCCTTCCTTCCTTCCGGGAGCTGGGCCCTGGCACAGCTCCCTGGGCTGCTCATCCCTCCAGCCTCTCCTTCCCAAAAAACCACTCCAGGATGCTGGGAGAGGGTTTGGGATGGGATTCCCAGGGGTTGTCCTCACCCACGGCGCAGGAAAATCCATGGATGGGGGAGGGATTGGTGGTGGCAGCTCCTCTCCGGGAGAGCTTTGCCCTGTGCCGTGGACTGCAGGGAAACCAATCCCAGAGCCTGCTGGAAGCGCTGGAAAACAGGGAATGTTTGATTTCGGTGTTTATGGAGCGGCAGCAGGAGGGAAGGGCCGGGCTTTGGGATCTGATTGGGAAAAGTGGGATAATTCCTGGATCAAACCCAGGCTGCCTCGTGCAATACCAACCCATAACACCGGGAATTCCAGGAATAATCGTTCCCGCTCTGCCTCCCCCGCGGGAGCTCCCTGGAGCGGGGTGGATTTGGGATGCGGGGATTTTTCCCCGCAGCTCCTCCCTCGCTCCCCGCACGGGCCGTGGCTCCTGGAGCAGG
Organism: Coloeus monedula; assembly: GCF_965178545.1. Classification (NCBI taxonomy): domain Eukaryota; kingdom Metazoa; phylum Chordata; class Aves; order Passeriformes; family Corvidae; genus Coloeus; species Coloeus monedula. The sequence goes on along the minus strand of NC_138806.1, from coordinate 6,075,698 downwards.
AATTCTCCGCTCCCAGCCTGGAATAATGGCCCGTCCTGGTCTCCTTAGAAACCGCGGCTCCGCATCCGCGCATCCTTCGGAGCCTCGCTCCTGCTCCCGCGGCTTCTCCCGGCCGCGATTCTCTGGAATTTCTCCAAACCGGCAACTTTAGTTGGGGATTTCTTTGTGTCACCTCAAAGGGATTTTAACAATTCCTGTGTCTCCTTCCTCCAGCAAACCCGAATCCTTCGGGAATATTTTTAATTCCCCACATCTCTCCCTCCCTCTCCTCCCCAATCCGAGCGTCGCTCTTGTTATTCCCTGGAAACGCGGAATTTCCCAGAGCTTTTCCAAACTTTCGGGGCTCCGTGAGGAAAAGTCTCCTCGTGGATCGCGGAGGCTTCGTGGATTTTGGAAGCAGCTCCTGGCGGGATGTGGGAGCTCATCCTGAAACTCCGCCAGCAGCCGGCGGAGCTCTCCCAGAGCTGCGGAGAAGGGATTTATTTCGGGAATGTGGGAGCACAAACCCTGCTGCCGGGCAAGGCCTGTCCTGGGAGGCTGGGAAGGAATTTTTGGAGCTGGCCTGGTGCTCTGGATTCGGGGGGTTTGGGGGGAAAGAGAAGGGAAGGGAAGTGGCTTTTTTTGGTCTTTTCTGGAGGAGGGAATGTGCCAATGGAAGTGGGAGACGGAAGTCTGGATGTCTGGGAAGGGGAGGAGGTTGGGAATGTCCCAAAAATAGGAGCCTGAAATTCGGATATCCGGGAAGGGGAGGAGGTTGGGAATACCCAGGAGCTGGGAATGCCCACATCGATGGGAGACCGGAGTTTGGATGTCTGGGGCAGGGGAGCAACTTGGGAATACCCATCAGCTGGGAATACCCACATCACTGGGAGCCTGCGAGTCCAGGTCCTGGACCCCATTCCCAGTTCCTGGAAGGAGCCGGATTCGGTCCAGGATCGTGGCCATCCCTCATTCCCAACCCCGCGCGTTTATTTTCCTTCTCCCCGCGGACACTTCCAGGAAAAACTCCGGCTCTGCCTCGGTGCCACCGTGAGCGCTTTATTCCCTCTCCAGGGCGGCGTCGGGGGAGCTTCTGCTCCTTCCCAGGGAATGGAATCCCCGGGCTGAGCTCCCCTTCCCACCCCTCTGCTCCGGAGCCGGGAGCGGGCAGGGATCCGGTCATGGAATCTGCGCATGGATCGGGGCAGGAGGGGATGGGGGGATGGAGGGGATGGAGGGGATGGAGGGAGGCCGGGCGTGAATCAGCGCCGGGGGAGCCGCGGGGATCCCTCGCTGTGCCGCATCCCCGCCCCGCTCCGCCCGGGAACGCAGCTCCGAGGCCCCGAACCCCCCCTGCCACCGGCCCGGCCCTGCCCATCCCGGCTCCGTTTCCATCCCGGGAGCCTTTGGGATGGGAAAACTCATCCCCACGTGGGAGAACTCCTCCCAGCTCCTGCAGAACCGGGATCTGGGGAAGGCGAGGGGTGCCCGGGGGCCGGTGGCACCATCAGGTGACTCCCCCCCCCCCCCACCCCTTTCCCGAGCTCTTCCCGGTCTCCAGGTGTTGTGACCCGTCCTCCGGAGCCCTCTTTACCTGGAATCACCAACCCAAATCCAGGCAAATCCATTATTGCGCTGAGGAACTCGGGTCCCGACCGTGGCTTTCTGTCCTATTTCCACATCCCAAGTCCAGCCCTCGCTCCACATCCCAGTCTCTCCGGACCCCAGGTCCGGGTCTGCCGCTGCCGCTGCCCCTCTTGCCATGGGGGAAAACGGGAACATCTCCTCTTCCTTCCACGCCCGCGCTTTCCAGGGAGCATCCCCCGCTCCCAAACCACCCCCATCCCTCCCCCCCGCCCCGGGCGCCCGCGGGGCCCCGGGAATCGCGGCGCGGGGCTCATCCCGAGGGGAAGTAGGGGCGGCGGCTGTGGGCGTTGTAGTCGGGACACACCTTCTGCACCAGGCGGTAGTCGGGGCTGTAGAAGGTGATGTAGACGCAGACGACCTTGAAGGGCTGCGAGCAGAGCCAGGCCGCGCGGCTCCGCGTGTGCTCCTGCGAGCAGGTCTTGGCAGGGTCGTAGGTGCACAGCGAGGTTTTCCTGGCCCGGGCCACCTGCTCCGACTCCACGCGGCAGTTGAACACCTTGGATTCCTTGGCCTCGATGAAGATTTGCTGCTCCAGGTCGAACTCCACGGCCTTGGTCGGGGGCACGAGGCTCACGGAGATGTTGCCGTGGCCCGTGGAGTTGTGCTGGAAGAAGACGTTGACGGTGCCGTTGCCGTGATCCACGACCTTGCCCGTGATCAGCAGGTTCAGCTTCACCGTCTTGATGTTGGAGTAAAAATCGCCCCAGCCGAAAAGCTTCTGCAGCCTGCCCGAGGCCGGGCCCAGGTCCCGCGGTGCCCGCGGGGCGAGGTCCCGCCCGGGCCGGTCCTCCAGGACACCCCAGAGCTCCCGGGAGCCGCTGCCCAGCCCCAGGAGGGGCCGGTTCTGCGGCGGGGCCGGGCCCAGGCTCGGGAGGGGCTTTGGGGAGAGCAGCTCCCGCAGCTTCGGCACCGCGGCTCTCCCGCGGCTCCAGGGCTCGCCTTGGTCCGCGCCTTTCCCGGGTTCCTCTGGAGCACAGAGCACCTGCACAAGGGACGGAGGGGCTGAGAGGTGGCGGTGCACATCTGACCCCTGCCCAGCCCCTTCCCCACCCTCGCTTCCCTGATTTGCCCTTTATTCTCTGTTTTGTATTTCCCTTCTGACAGCAGCTTTTCCAGCCCTCGTCCCTCCTGGATGCTCCGGGAATGGTAAAAGGAGCCGGGGAGGCTCCAGTTTGCTCTCTGCTGGCTCAGGGCACAGCTCCTGCACCGGGGGAGTTCCTGAGGGGCGGGGACGGTGCCCACCCTGTGCCCTCACCCCCATGCCCGGCTCCCGGCACGGCCCCTCTGCCCCGCCGGGGCCTGGGGACACCCGGGGCTGTGGCACGGGACAGGACAAGGGACAGCAGAGCGGAGTTGGCACCCGGGGAGCTGCCCTGAGCCGAGCCCGGGCTCCTCTGCCAACTCCGCTCCTGGAACCCCAAAATCGGCACATCCAGGGGCTTCCGGGGGGGACCGGGGGCGCCCGGGGGGTGCTGCAGCCCCATCACCCGGGGCTGGGAGACCCAGAAACCCGCGGGGTGCCCAGGGCTGACCCGGCCGGGGGGGCACCGGCAAGCGGAGCCCGGAGCCGGCCTGTCCCCGGCTCTGCCCCAGCCCTCCCCGGGCTGCCGCGCGGGGCTGGGGGCGTGCGGATTTTTGGGGTGATCCGGAGCTTTCTCCTCGCCAGCCCTGCCCGCTCCCCGCGGCCAAATAGCAGAAGTTTTGGGACGCGTTTTTTTCCCGGAGGTGGGCAGGGATGCACGGATGGATTCGGGAATCGCTGCCGGCTGCCAGCTCGCCCCGTGCCCGTGGCTGCGCGACCCCCGGTGCCCGCAGCCGCCGGTCCCCCCTGCCCTCCCGGCGCTCACCAGCAGCGCGATGCTGCCCTGGAGGAGGAGGAGGACGCAGCTCCGAGGAAGATGCATTTTCCAGCCGGCGCCGCCGCCTTCTCCGTGGCTCCGGTTTGGGGAGGGTTTCGCCGGGATTTTCCGCCTTTTTCCTTCTTTCCCTCCCTTCTCCTCCAGCGTCAGCGAGGGGAAGGGGGGGGTCCCCCAGCGAAGCGGCTCCCTACGGCCCCCCCCGGCCCATGGTGGCCCCGGCAGCTCCCGCCCCGCGGGGCCGCTCCGGGCGAGGCGCGGCGGCTTCACCTGCGGCCGCTGCTGTCCCCGTGTCCCCTTCTCTGTCCCCTCCCCTGTCCCCTGCCCGCCCCGCCGCCTCCCGCCCCCCGGCCGCCCCTCCGCTCCCCCGCCCGCCGCTCGCCGGAGTCTCAGGGAAACTCCGCTGCATCCCCCGCTCGCTCCATCCCCGCTCGCTCCATCCCCGCTCGCTCCATCCCCGCTCGCTCCATCCCCGCTCCCGCCCCGCTCCCGCCTCCCCCGCCAGGTGCCGGGCCCGAGCGGCCCCTCCGGGGTAACCCTTTGGTGCCCGTGGCCCAGCAGAGCCCCCCGAGGGGGTCCCCGGGGGATAGGGGGGGGAGGGGCTCTGGCAAAGTCCCCATCGCTCCCTCGGGAGGAGCGGCCCAGGCTGGGGGGAGAACTGGGAGAACGGGAGCGAACTGGGATAGGGGGACAACCGGGGGAGCCGCGGGGGTCGCCGGCTCTGTCCTTGTCCCTCTGCCCCGGGATCGGCTCTGCCCCGGCCCCTTCCCTCCGGGGAAAGGAAAAGGCTTCGGCCACCTTGGTTTCCAGTTTATCCCTCAGGGAATGGCGGGGACGGCCCTCGGAAAGCAGCCAGAGGCCGCTGCTTTGGGGTCTGTGATGGGTTTATCCCATGGAGGGCGGCAGTTTTCCTTTCCCCACCGTTCGGGAGGAGTTGGGATAGCAGGGATTAACTTCCCCTGGGCGGGACCGGGATCAAACCCGGGATTTTCCCACCCTGAGGAGAAAATCCCTCTGCTTTACAACCCTTTCCACATTCCCCCTTTCCCTGAGCTGCTTTGGGAAGCAAGGACGCTAAAAATGGAGCAAATTCCTGGGAAAAGATCCCGGTGTGGTGCAGGATCTGCCCAGAGCCCCGCCAGCCGCCCATCTGCCCGGCAAACAGGGCCAGATTCCCACCGGGATCGTGGGGCCAGGCCTGGACTGGGATTTTTGGGAAGGGCAGGAAGGCCGGGCACCCGCAGCGCTGCTCGGCACCTCCTGGGATTCTTGGAAATCCGAATCCGGTTGGAAACCCCGCCGTGGACAGGAATTTCCTGGGGGCTGGGATGGGTTTTATTCCCTGAGCAGCTTCCTGGGGGTCCCCTGGCAGCCCCTGGGGACACTGGGGGAAAGGGGGATGTGGCACCTCAGGGTGGGAATGGATTCCTCAGGCAAAGCTGGGATTGGGTGACCTCGGAGTCTTTCCCAACCTTTCTGACCCCGTGGTTCTCAGTCTCCTCCTGAATCCCAAAGGAGATCCTGGAGATCCCGGTTCCCATGCCAGAGGGAGCCAAAAAAGTGATGGATGCCTCCAAAACCCCTCCCTGGTATCCAGGGCTGTCAAATTCCAGAATATTCAGCCAGGAGCAGACCCTGGAGCCTCCTAAGAGCGGCAGGAGCGCAGAGCTGAGGAAATCCGGCAGCACCGGCACTGCCCCGGCCCCTCCGGGATCCCTTAAGGGGCTGCACGTCCGAGATTCCCATAAAAGATCCCCATAAAACCTCCCACTGCCACTGTCATTCCCTGCTTTTCAGTCATTCCAGGCACTGCATCCCCTGTGCAGCATTCCCAGAGCTTTCCAGGGGTGGGCTTGGATCCGTGCCCACTCTGGATGCATCCCACCCGTTCCCAGGCTGATCCTGGATGTGGGAATGCTTTTGGGGAGCAGCTCTGGGGCTCCTCGTGGCTCCGGGGCCGAGCCGAGCTCAGCCTGGCTCGGGATGAGGAGGGAGAGCGAGGGATAAAAACGATTTAATGTCGCTTCCCGGCTTTCCTGGTGCCAGCAGGGAGCTGGGGACTGGAGCGGAATAAACCCGGCTTGGTTTAGGAGCTGCTCCAGTTCCTCCTGTGCTCCCTCTGGAGCTCTGGAAATAGCCCCGGGCTGGCGCTTCCAGCCCGGATGATCCTGCAGCCCCATCCCTGTGGCACATCCAGGATCTCCCGCCCTTCCCGTGCAGCGCCGGGAGCTCGGGAATGGCCGTGAATCCATCCAGGCCGGAGCTCAGGGTCGGCTTTCCTTTGAAACACTCGGGAATGTGATCCCGGTGCTGGAAAATCGGGTGGGATTGGGGTGGGAGCAGGCGGCGGAATGGATAAAGGGAATTTTCCTGCTGTTTTCCCAGGAGGGTCCTGGCTCGGGATGCGGAATTGGAAGGGGAGTCGGGATCCGGCCTCTCCGTGAGGATGGGATGAGTCGGTGCCGAGGGTCTGACTCTGCATCTGCTCAGCCGCAGATTTCTGGCTTTTTGGGAAACCTCCCTTTCGCCCAGCTCCAGGGATGCGGCTCTCCGGGAGGGACGTTCCTGCCCGGTTTTCACGGAATCCTGGAGCGGTTTGGGTCGGAAGGGACCTTCAAGCTCATCCCATTCCCACCCCGCCGGGAATTCCCACTGGCCCCGGCTGGTTTTGGGAGAGTGGAGGACGCAGCCGCTCCCCCGGGGGTGATTCCCGACCCTCGGGAAGCGGCTCGGGATCCAGGGAAGCACCTGAGGCGTTTTTTGGGTGTCGTTGATGCGGAAGCCGAACCGAAAGGAGCCCTGGCGGCGCTGCCAGGGCCTTTCCCAGAGATTCTTTCCCGGTTTTCTGTTGCCCTCTAGCGGGACCAGCGCTGGGAAGAGGGGCTGAGGCTGGGGGGGCTCAGCCCCGCCGGGAAACCGCGGGATGAGAGCCGGGAAAGGAGGGAAAAGGGGACGGGAGAGGCTCTGGAGAGCCCAAAGCCGCTCCCCATTCCCGGCTCTGATTTTGGGAAGCGTTTTCCTCGAGGTCTTACAGAAATAGGGATGGGGGGAGGTGGGAGAGACAAACCCGGCCGGGAAGAGGGAATTTCCTGGGATCAGGAGAGGTTTCGGTGAGCGGAGCTGCAGCCGCGGGCGGGGGGAGCATCCCCGAGTCGGGGATCCGCAGTTATTCCCGGCAGGATGGAAATCTGGGAACCTGCCCCTGGATCCCTGGAAGTGTCCCAGGCCAGGCTGGACGGGGCTGGGAGCAGCCTGGGATAGCGGGAATTGCCCCTGCGGGTGGAATGGGATGGGATTTAAGGCCCTTCCACCCCAAACCCTTCCGGGATTCTGTGATTTTCCTCTGGGAACATCCCACCCACCCCGAGCCAGCTCAGCCGCGCGGGGGACGCATCCCAAGCGCATTCCAGGGGGTGCCGGTGGCTTTTGTGGGATGCTGGGGGAATGGCTCGGTCCCCTCGCGCCCTGCAGGAGGAGGAGGGGACACATCCCGATGTCCCCAATCCCCCCCGCTCCCGCAGAGCCGGAACAGCCGCAGGGCTCCAAGCGCCAAAATCCCCAAAAACCTCCAGCCCTGGGAGTCGGGATGCGCCGGGAGAGGCGGCAAAGCCCGGGAGGAGGTCCCGGGAATTTAAAGGAAGCCCGGCAGGAGTGGGAATCTCATCCCTCGATCCCTGCCGGCCGCGGGGAGGGAGCTCATTAATTAATCCGGGTATTGATTAAGAACGACGGGCGCTCCCAGCCGGGCAGGGTCCAACTTTTCGTGTGGATAACGCGGGTTCCTCCCAAAACCACTTCGCTTTCGCCTCCGGAGCACTCCGGGCTGGATCCCAAAGGATCAAACAACGTCGCTCCCGGGGGAATGATCCCAAATCCCCATTTCTGCTCCCTTGCCCTGCTCCCAGCCGTGCTCAGGGGTCTTTCCTTTCCCTTTCCCAGGAATAAGGAGCCATCCATTCCCAAGGCTCCCCCCTCATCGCACCGCGTTCCCCGAGCGCTGAGAGCTCCCGCGGGAGCCTGCCGGGAATTTCAAGTGGGGAAAGGGATTTAAAGGTTCCTCCCGGCTTCCTTTCCCTCTCCTGGAGGCCCGGAGGGGACGGGAGGTTCCCAAAGAATTGGGAGGGCAAAACTCAGAGCAAACCTGGGGGGTTCGGGTGCGGCTGGAGCCCAACATCTGGAGCTGGATGCACATCTGGGGGGGCCGCGATGGGGGCACGTCCCGCCGGGGAGGCCCGGGGGACTTCCCTGCCTTTGGAAAAGCCGGGAGAAGGGGGAAGAGGAGCGCAGCGGGCCCTTCCCGCCGAGCGACTGCAGAGGGAAGCAGGGAGCCGCTCCGGGAGCGAATCCCAGCCCGAACGCACCTCCCACCCCATCACTGACCGGGATGAAGCAGGAAAAGTCCTGTTTATCCAGGGAAAAGCGGGACCAAGGACGAGTCTGTCCCGTTTCCCTGCGCTGATTTCCCATCCCCGGCGCCTTTGGGTTTCTCTCCTTTGGTTTTCTCGGGAGCAGGGCAGGGAAGAACTCCTGGATTCTGCTCGGGGAGGGGTTTGGAGCTGGAGCCGGGCTGGGGGTGCTGGGGCAGAGGAGCCCAGAGGGTTCCCCAAGTGGGGACGGGCGGCTCCGGTTTCCCTTCCCGCCCTCGGAGGCCGAAGAGAATTCCCTGAAAACAACCGGAGAGGCAGCCGGAGCCTCTTCTCCGGGCGAGGAGCAATCCCGGGGGAAGCAGAACCGTGCCGGAGCCGTTTGTGCAGGGGGGAGAGCCGGACCGCGAGCCCTTCCCGGCGTTTTGGGTGTAAAACGCAGCTTTTTCCCCAATAAAGCTTCAATTCACCCAGAACTCCTCCCCTAGCGCAGCAGAGCCGGCGGCTGATCCCAGCCCGGAGAACCCAAAAACCTCGGAGGGAAAAAATTCCCGTTGTCCTGCCTGCCTGGAGGAGGGGAGGCTCCCGGGGAGATGCCCGGCCCAGCCCTGCCCATTCCCGCCGGGATCGGCAATCCCGGCCGCATCCCAGGGGATAAACCCAGCACCACAGCGGTTCCTGGCCCGGGGACCCTTCCCGGATTCCCATCCCGGATTCCCAGCCCTGGGGCCAGCAGGGAACACAAACCCGGGCGGATCTCGGGGGTCCCGCCCAGCTCTGGGAGCGCTGGGTGGGATTCAAATAATCAGGGAAAACTTCGGGAATTCTCGGCCCTTGCGGAGGAGAAGGATCCGAGCGTGCCAAGCGCCCTCCGGACAACCCCCGACAGCGATCCCCAATCCCCAAATTCCCTGATTGCGGTCAGAGCTGCGGATTTTTAGCAGGAGGCGCTCGGCCAGGGGGCGGAGGGCAGGAATTCCATGGGGTTCCCGGCGCTCGCACTCCGGCAGAAGCCTGGGAATGCTCCAAGGCGGGGGCGGCCGGCGCTGGCCGAGCTCAGCCCGCTCGGCCCGGAGCCGCTTCCGTGCCGGGGATCGAATTCCCGGGAAAAAAAACCACCTGGGCCAAGGGTTCTGGGATTTGGGGGGGATTTGGGATTGGGCTGGGGGAAGTGCGGCGTCTGGCGGTGCTTGAAGGTGGCACTGGGGGGGCTCGGGGGCGTCCCCGGGCCAGGCCCACCCTCCCCTCTGCTTTGGGGGCTCCCCGTGGGTGAAGTCCCGAGTTTTCCCGGGAATAATCCTCGGATTCTCCTCAGTATCCTTGGATTCCACCCCAGCTCGGCACATCCTGGGATTCCTCAGCCCCTTCTCGTGGCAGCGACCTCTGACCCCATCCCGAATCCCGGAGGGAAGAGCTGATCCCGGGTTTTCCAGCCCTTGGCCACTGCCCGTGGCTGTGACCGGGATTTGGGGGGTCCGGGGGGGGGTCTGGGGGTCCCGGAGCTTCCCGGGGGATGCGGGGATGGGGGATGGGCTGCACGAGCGCCTTCCCTGCTCTCCCGCCTGCCTGCTTCACTTATCCCAGCGATTTTGGGGGAATTTCTGCCTTTCCCGGATGGGGCCGGGAGTCCCGCGGGGGGAAAAGCAGCTGGAAAAGGAAAAACGAGGGAAGCGGCTGCCAGGCTCTTCCCGGCGCCTTGCAGGATTCCCGGTTTTCCATCTCCAGAGCCTTTCCCACATCCCCGGCGCGGAGCAGGAGGCGGAGCTGGCGCGGGCAGGCTCAGACTCCCCCGGGAGCGGCGCAGATGGAGCCGCGCTTGGAAAAGCGTGCTCGGGATAATGATGCGGCTTCTTCCCGAATTATCCCGGCGGCCGCAGCCCAGACAGGGCCGGGATTGCTCCGGGATGAGGGGAAAGGAGAAGGAAGGAAGGAATTCGGAAGGAATTCGGAAGGAATTCGGAAGGAATTCGGAAGGAATTCGGAAGGAATTCGGAAGGAAGGAATTCGGAAGGAAGGAATTCGGAAGGAATTCGGAAGGAAGGAAGGAAGGAATTCGGAAGGAAGGAAGGAATTCGGAAGGAAGGAATTCGGAAGGAAGGAATTCGGAAGGAAGGAATTCGGAAGGAATTCGGAATTCGGAATTCGGAATTCGGAATTCGGAATTCGGAATTCGGAAGGAAGGAAGGAAGGAAGGAAGGAAGGAAGGAAGGAAGGAAGGAAGGAAGGAATTCGGAAGGAATTCGGAAGGAAGGAAGGAATTCGGAAGGAAGGAATTCGGAAGGAAGGAATTCGGAAGGAAGGAAGGAATTCGGAAGGAAGGAAGGAATTCGGAAGGAAGGAAGGAAGGAAGGAAGGAAGGAAGGAAGGAAGGAAGGAAGGAAGGAAGGAAGGAAGGAAGGAAGGAAGGAAGGAAGGAAGGAAGGAATATTCCCATTATTCCCATTATTCCCATTTAGGGAATATCCTGGACTGGGAGCCTTGGGAGAACCCCAAACTGGACAATACTTGGGGAGTCTGGTGCTTTTTGGGGGGTTTATGGTCTTTTCTCAGGTTGGGAGAGGCCACATCCCATCGCATCCCATCCCATCCCATCCCATCCCATCCCATCCCATCCCATCCCATCCCATCCCATCCCATCCCATCCCGCTGTGGAGAATTCCTGCTGTCCTTCACCCCTGGGTGAGTCCTGGGGCTCGGGGTGACCCCGGCGGTGGCCACGGGGTGACCCCGGCGGTGGCCGCCTCTCCCCTCTCCGGCCGCTCCCAGGCTCTGTCCCTGTGCCAGCGCCTGTTCCTGCATTTTATCAATTCCTGCCTGATGCAAAATCCACCCGGAGCCTCTGGAGCCGGGACAAACCCCGGGCCGACCCTCCAGGACGATCCCAGCCTCGCTCCGCCACTCCACGGGAACATTTCTCCGTGAATTTCCCATTTTTGTGTCTTTCATCCCATTCCAAGCAGTCTCTCCCTGATCCCTGCTCCCATTCCCACCCCGTGCCCGGGGCTGGATTTGCTCCGCTCCGGCATCCCCCGCTCAGCCGGGGCTGTGCTGCCGGCTCTGGGGGATTTGGGCTGGCTCCCCAGAATTCCAGGCGGGATTTCTGGGGCTGGGAAGCCCCTCCCAGCCCCAGGTGAGCGGCAGGGCCGGGCTGTCCCTGGAAAAGGCAGGATCAGATCCAGCTCCGGCTGCTCCGGCTGCTCCGGCCCGGCCTCGTTGTGGCTTTTGAGGTTTTAGCGAATTAAAGCAGCAAATTGTCCACTGAGGTGAAACCCACACGGCAAATCCCAGTCCCGGGGGATCCCGAGCCAGAACCCCAGGGAGCAGCGGGAGGAAAATCGATTTTCATTGGCGAAAATCGAGCGAACTCCGAAGCTTTTCCCCTTCTCTTGGCAAATCCCTTTTCTTTTTCCTGCTTTTTTAAACATTTGTTTGGCTCGGATTTTCCCCGTCCACCTTTCTAAAGAGTTGGGATGGGGAGATTGGACCGAGATTTCGGGAGAGAGGGATGGGGACGCTCTTCCAGCCGGGTTTTGTCCAAAAAAAAAAGGCGGAATGAGGAATCTGTTATTTTGATGCGGAGCTGATGAAAGCGCCGGCCTTTTCCAGAGGATTTCTCCAGCCTAATTGGATTTGCTTTCCCCGTTCCCGTGCGCTCCTCGTTTGATTATTTATGGAAAACATCTGGCCGAGGCCTGGCGGCTCCCCAAGGTGGGAATCCAGGGAAAATCCTGGGGAATTTCTTCGGGAAAAACACCAAAATATTGGGGACCCTCCGGGGGGACAGCGGCGGCCGCCGGGAGGCAGGACCGGGAAAAACCCCAATTCCATGGAAAAAAATGGGATTTTCCTGGCTGGAAAATAAAGCTTTCCCCCCCACAGTGCTGGGATAGAGCCAGGGATGGTTTTTCCAGGTAAAAAGCGGGATTGGTGTCCCGGCGCTGACTCAGCCGTGATTAACCCGGTAATTAAACCAATTAATCCCAGGATGGGACACGGGGGTGGTGACGTCATCTCTTTGGAGCTGTCCGTCCTCCCGTGCCCGCTCCCGCTCAGATTTTATGGATTTTGGGAAGTTTTCCTCGTCTTCCCCACTGCCGGGGGGGCCGGGGCTGAGGGAATTTGCGCCGCTGGAGCCGAATCCCAGCGGGAATCTCCCGTTCCGGTGACGCCGAGCGCGGTCCGGCTCCAGCTGCGCGCAGCCGCCGGCACAGCCCAGCTGCAAATCCCGGGATTTGGGGCTGGGAAAGGGCCGGGAGCCAGGGCCGGGTTTGGGGATTCACCGGGGAAGGGGCGGCAGCTGGGAATCAGCTGGATCCTGCCCGGAGCTCCGGCAATCCCAGGGATTCCTCCTCCCTGCATCCCACTCTGAAGGATCTCCCAGGATCCATCACAACCCGAGATTCCAAACTCCTTTATCCCGAGTTTTTTGAGGGGGGCGGGATTTTTCGGAAGTCCAAAAAAGGGATGTCCAAGTTTTGGGGGGGATTTTGGGGGATTTATCCACGAGTCCCCCTCATCCTCAGGCTCTGCGATCCCCAGGAGCCTCCAGGGGATGCTCCCGGATGCGTTCATTGATCCCAGGAGGCCCCTGGAGCTCCTGGATTGGGAACAGGGAATGCCGGATCCCGACGGGAAAGCGATTCACCCCGGCAGTTCCAGGATTTCCCTGGAATTCTTTGGGATCCCGTTAATCCTGATGGGCTCACTTGGGGTTCAATACAAATACCTGAAGTGCTTCCGTGGGATTCTTTTTCCCGGGAATGGCGTGCTTATCCCACATGTGAGCAGGGCTCCCGTTCCAGTGGGAATTTCAATGAATTTCCCCTCATTTCAGTGGGAATCTCACTGGAGTCTCCCTCGGTTCCAGCAGGGATGACTCTTCCCATCCCCTCTCCTGTCCCTCATCCCTTTTCCCTCTGTCCTGAGATCTCGAATTCCCTTTTCCAGCCTGGAACTTCTCCCATCTCCCCATTTTTCCGGGAGCCGCCGCGTCCGGCCCTTCCCACCCCTCTCCCGTTTATCCCCGGCTCTGATTCCCTGGGATCCCTCTCGGATTTCCCGGAGCCTCATCCATGTGTTTCTGTTTAGGTGGCCTGGCAGCTTCCCGAGCTTCCCGAGCTTTCTCCGCTGGGAAAAGCGGCTCCAAAAGCCTGGAAATGTGCGAGGGGTGGAACCCGAGCCCGACCACAGCTGATGCCAGAGCCGGGGCCGGGAGGGAAAAACATCCCAAACCTGCCAGGGAAAGTGGAAATATCCGCAGGAATTCATCCCCAAACCCATGGAGCGAATCCCAGGCTGGAGCTGGCAGGGCGGCAAGTTCCTCTGGAGGGATCGGATCCCAGAGCCAGGGCCGGCACCCCAAAATCTGGGATACCCGCGCAGCTCTGGGAGCGGCTCCGGCTCATCCCAGAGGGATTTGGGGGAGCCCGGAGGCTGCTCCAGCGCCAGGACCGGGATCCGCAGAGCTCCAGGGCTCCTTTCCCGGGATCTCCGCGTTCCCGAGGGTGGCACAGAGCAGCTCCCGCTCCCAGGGATGGGGACAAAGGGACCTTTTAGGGCCGGGATGGGGCTCAGGGCGCGCCATCCCCACAATCGGGGCTTTGTCCTTTCCTGCGCCCAGGCTGGAGCTTCCCGGCGGGAAGCAGAGCGAATTCCCGGTGTTTTGGCCGGCTGGGAGCTGCGGGCCGGGATCTGCCCCCGGCTCAGGGCCACCCCTGAAGTGTCCCCAGCGTCCCCAGGTGGGGCCTTGGCTCGGTCCCGAGGCTCATCCCGAGGATATTCCCGGCTGGATCCGGGATTTCCAGCCCGCTCCGGCTGCGGGAAGGCCACAGAGCCCCAGGAAATCGTGGATGGTCGCTCCGGGCAGGATTAATTGGCAGGAATTCGGGATTCATTAAGAGGCCGCTCCAGGTCCTGCTGAGGGCAGCAGAATTCCCAGCCACTGCTCGGGGCATCCATCGATCCCGCAGAATTTATTCCCGAGGCATTTACAGGAAACGGCTCCAATCAATCCAGAGCCAATCATCACCCCAGGAGCCGGGAAAGGGGGAGAATTCCCTCCCTCCCTCCAGCAGCAGCAGGAGAAACCTGGAAAAACGCTTGGATTCTCAAGGGGATCCTTAAAAACGCTCCAAAATTCCCTGCAAAAAGAGCCGGAATCTTCAAATCCAATGAAACCACATCCCTGGGGAGCTTCCCGCTGGGAATTCAGGCTCACTTCCAGCCCGGCTTCCCGACCCCGCAGAATCCAAAGGGATCTCATTTCCCAATCCCACGGGATCACCCTTGTACCTGCACGAGGGGTGGCATCAAACGGGACCCGCCCGGCCCGGAGGAGGGAATGTTTGTTGGGATTTTGGGATGGAATTCCTCCCTGGGAGGGTCAAAAAGGGCTGGGATGGAATTCCCAGAGAAGCTGTGGCTGCCCCTGGATCCCTGGGAGCGTCCCAGGCCGGGCTGGAGCAGCCTGGGATAACGGGAAGCATCGCCGGGGATGGGATTTTATGTTTTCCACCCCAGAGCATTCCATGATCCCACGGTAACCGGGAGCTCCTGCGGCTCCTGGGGAAGATTCCAGAGCCGCTCTGCTCCCTCCATCTGCATTCCCAGGGTTTGCTAACACGGATATCGCCTTCCCTGCCGGCAGAATTCCCAGCCCGGGGGCGGCCAGCACGGTGGGAATGGGATGGATGGGAAAGGCAGCTGGATACAGCCCCGGCTCCGCCGCTGGAGGTCCTGGAGCGAGGAGGAGGAAGAGGAGGAGGAGGAGCATATCCCTGTGCCAGGACATGGATATCCCACCCCGGAATCTGGGAAAACGCTCAGCTCCATCCCTGGGCTCCATCCAGGAGCGTTCCCGGGATGAGGCTCTGCAGCCCCGCTGATCCCGGTACATTCCCGCTCCTCATTCCTGCCCCAATCCAGCCCCTTTTCCCACCTGCCCCGCGGGACAGGCAGGGAGAGGCTCCGGCAGCACCGGAATCCACCAAAATCCTGGGAGGATCCCACTCCAAATCCCATTCCCGCTCAAAATTTTGGGTTAATCCCCATCAAATCCCAGGGATCCCCGTCCCAGGGAATCGTGGATCCTCGCTCCAAGCAGGATTGAATTGGGAGGAATCGGGGATCCCATAAAAGGCTCAGGGCAGCGGAATTCCCAGCCCGGGGCGGAGGTGCCTGAGAGGAGCCGAGCGAGGGATAACGGGATAAAACCGGACAAGCCCGGCTGGATCCTCCACCAAATCCCGGGAAAATATTGAAGGGTTTTCTTTGGCGCCTGGATCCCAAAGGATCCGCGGAGCAGGAATGGATTCCCGCAAGAACTTTGGGAAGCGCTGGACAATCCCGGGAAAGGCGGCAGGGCCGGCGCAGGTTGGGATCCTTGCGAAGCCAATCCCAGCTCCGGATCCCGGGGGATGAGGGGGGAAGCAGCTCCCGGGAGCTGTTATCCCGTTGTTGTAATTCCCATCGGGAAAGCAGCCCCGGGCAGAGCTTGGAGCGGCACCGGATCCCTCCTGTCCCCCGTCCCTGCGGCTCCCCCCATTCCCGGATTCGGGAACAGCTGGATTCGGGAACAGCTGGATGCGGCTGGGATACCCGGGCGGGATCCAGGAGCTGCTCCCACCGTGGCATCGCAATTCCCGCGGCGTTCCCGGCTCCGAGGGCGCGGCTTCCAAAGGGGGAATAAACTCCAGGAGCAAAGAAGGCGCCGCTCCCGCTCCAGGGGTGCCGAATCCCGGGATAACGGCGCTAATTCGGGAGCGGGGGAGGGGCTGGCAGCGCTCCCGGGCTGAGCTCGGCTTGGGGCACGGACCACCCAGAGCCGGCAGCTCCGGATTCCCAGCCTCAGGAATGAATTCCCAACACCCAACACCCCCCACCCCCCCCCAGGGCCTCTGGAAGCACCTGGAGGCCCCCCGGGAACGGGACAAAATCACCACGGAGCCCCCGAGCCCGGAGCGACCCCGCTCTGCCGGGAGCCGGCCCCACGCCTGGGAGGGGAGCATCCCAAAATGTCCCAGAACATCCCAGAACCATCCCAAAATACCCAAAACGTCCCCAAAACATCCCAAAACATCCAAAACATCCCCAAAACATTCCAAAATACCCAAAACATCCCCAAAACATCCCAAAACATCCAAAACATCCCAAAATGTCCCAAAATGTCCCAGAACATCCCAAAATCATCCCAGAACATCCCAAAATCATCCCAGAACATTCCAAAACATCCCAAAAACATCCTCAAATATCCCCAAAACGTCCCAAAAATCCCAAAAACATCCCAGAACATCCCAGAACATCCCAGAACATCCCAGAATATCCCAGCCCAGAGCCAAACAAAGCCAGGCCTCCCGAGCCTCATCCCAGCCCGAATTACGGGAGCTCAGCCCCGGCCCCAGCCCCGGCCCTTCCCGGGAATCACGGCCAAGGCTCCGGGCGTTGGGATCAACACTCGGCTCCCGCGGGATCCTCCCCGTTTGTTTCGGGAGGATTTTTCCCGCTGCCTTGGACACCGATTCCATTCCCGGCCCGAACCCTCCGAGCTCAACCCCGGGATGGCCCGGGAATCCCATAAATATCCCTGATTATTCCCTAACCGTTCCCTGCCCTCCCTGCTGCATCTTTCCAGGACTCCTGCCCGGGTTCCCATCCCTGGTTTTGGTTCTCCTTCCCAATCCCGAGCTCCCGGAGGCTCCGGGGGTCCCGTCCTGGCCCGGATCCGGAGGGGTTTGGAGCAGCCGAGGGAGTTTGGCCACCCCCGAGTTGTCCCTGGCTGCTGTCCCTGGCTGTTATCCCTGGCTGTTATCCTTGGCTCCGGAGGCAGGGGAGGGAATCTGCCGCCCATGGAGAGCCGGGGCCGGTGGCAGGAGCAGCGCTGGGAACGGAGCAGGATGGAATTCCGGGACATCTGGCCGGGAGCAGCCGCAGCCACCCGGGCACGGCGGCCGAAGGGCAACGATCCCACGGCTCATCCCGGCTCCTCCCGCTGATCCCGGACCCAAATCCCTCCTGGAAGGACCCAAATCCCTCCTGGGGGCGGATCCCCGGGATTTCATGGGGATTAATCCAGGATTTTGGGTGGGAGTGGGATTTGGGATTTACCCTTCCATCCCAAACCACTCCAGGATCCCACTGCTGATGCAGGAGGAGGCTCCGGCACTTGGAACCACCACCCCCATCCCGGGAAACCCCCCTGGAATCGGGAACAATGGGAACAAAGAGGCAAACCCGGAGCTGGCCCAGCCGGCCTTGCCAAGGAAAAGGAATTTCGGGAAGTTTTCCATGTCCGGGCTCCCCCTGTCTGTGGGGCAGGTGGAGGGGATCCGGAAAGGCTCATTCCAGCAGATTTTCCAGCCTTTCCCATCTCTGGTGGGGCTGGAGCTCCTCCCGAGTTTCCCACACCCTGTCAGGGCCAGGGAAAGCTCCCAGATCCTTTCCCGGATCCTTTCCCGGATCCTTTCCCGGATCCTTTTCCCTTTCCAGCCCTTCTAGAGGCTCCCACGGCCTCGCTCCTGCAGGGAGCCGGCTGGGAATGGGTTCAGGGAATGGGCTGGGATCCCAAACTGCCCGGGAATCCCTGGGAAACAAACAGGATTCCAGCGGTGCCGGGAAAACCGAGGGATGCTCCGGAGGAGGTGGGACAGGCTCCATCCCAGGAGTGTCCGGGGCCATTTCCCGGGAAGCTGAGCCGGGAATGGGGCCAGGACAGTCCAGAGGGATCCCCAGGGAATGGGGCAAAGGGGAGCACCCCACAGCACGAGGATCCCACTGGATTCCCGGCTCCCAGCACCGTTTGTCCCCACTTCCCCTCCCTGCTCCCGGTTTTCCCTCTCCTCTCCGCAGGGGAGCCGGAATCCAAGGTCGCCGGAGCACCGGGAGTGCTGGAAGCTGCTCTGGCTCCGGCCTTTCTCCCTCTCCCGGATTTTTTTGGCAAACCGGATGCCGGGTTTCCATTTCATCCCAGATTTCCCCGAACGGGGCCGTTTTTAGGGAGCTTTAATTCCTTTGTCTCTTCCTTTCCCTGGGAATCCGAGCCTCCGCAGCTGACAGAAACCAGGGAAGTGTCAGCTGCTGGAAACGCCGGGTCTGGGAATATTCCGTGGCTCTCCCCCAAAACCTCCTCCAGGGGGGAAGCGGGGAGGGAAATCGGGATAAGGTTTCCCCTTGTGCCGGAGCTGGGCTTTGTTCGGGAAGAGGTGATGATTTCCTGGGATGATCCCAGGCTGGGGGGGATTTATGGAGCACTAAAACGCAGCAGCTTTTTCCTCATCCTCAGCTGGGATATTTTTCCTGCCGAAAAGCTCTGGGATTTTTCCTTCCTTCCGGCACAAATCCCAGGAAAGCCCTCCCAGCTCCTTCCAGCCTCATAATTCCCACAAAATCACGTCCCGAGCCCCAATTCCCACGCAAATCCAGCCAGGGTCCATCCACGGATCCCATTCCAGGGATCCCATTCCAAGGAATTGGGGGGTCCGGCGCCTTCCCTGCAGCATCCGAGGGATAACGGATCCCAATCCCGACCCCACATCCCTGCCGGAATTCCCACATCCCTCCGTCCATCCCGGCCCTGCCAGGTGCATCCAGAGCTTAATCGGCTCTCAGTGAGCGTGGGAAGTGTGGAGGGAAAGCCGGAGGGTGAAGGAATTTTTGCTGGGAAAATCCACCTTTTTTAGTGGTTCCAGGAAGCGCTCGCTCCATCCGGGATGGGGCTGCAAATTCCCTGCAAATTTACGGGATGAAGCTGCTTTTCCTGTTCCCTCTGTCCCAGGGAAGTGTGGGATGAGGCGGGGATGGATTTCTCCTCCCGCCCCCCCCGGGTGAGCCCCTCCCCATCCCAAACATCCCAAGGGAAGGCACAGGTGGGTTTTCCACATCCCGCGCTCACGGAGAGGGCAGGAAACCCCAAGAAATCCATGGAAAATCTTCCACAGGCCCTGCAAGAGCAGCCGTGGCTTCGGGATGAGGCGCCACGGGTGGATTTTCCGCACTGGGGAGGGAAACCCATTCCTGGCTCATCCCGAGTCTCCCAGCCCCGGCTGGCTCGGCATTCCCGGGAACCGGCGCTTGGAGCAGGCTCCGACTCGGGTTTGCTGCTCGTGGCCTCCAGTCCCGACAGGAGGGAGGCGGAATTGTTTGGGAATGTCGGGGATGGAGCCGGGGACAACATTCCCGCTGCCCGCGGGAGGGACGCGCCGGGGGCCGGGAGCTTCGGATTCCTCATCCCATCGTCCTTCCCAGGAAACTTCCTGAGTTCCCGGGGCTTCCAGGGGCTTCAGAGCAGCTCCAGGTTCCTCCCGGGAGCGGGGCCACGGCTCCGATGGAAACTCCGGCGCTGCTGGGCCCGAGCCTTGCCTGGAACCCCGGGATGGGTCCGAGGCTGATCCGCAGCGATGGCGATGGATCCAACCTGGGCTGCCGGCAAATCCCCCGGGATGAGGGGCTGGCAAAGGGCGGGATGAGGCTGGAAAAGAGCGGGATGAGGCTGGAAACGAGCGGGATGAGGCTGGAAACGAGCGGGATGAGGCTGGAAAAGGGCAGGATGAGGCTGGAAACGAGCGGGATGAGGCTGGCAAAGGGCAGGATGAGGCTGGAAACGAGCGGGATGAGGCTGGCAAAGGGCAGGATGAGGCTGGCAAAGGGCAGGATGAGGCTGGAAACGAGCGGGATGAGGCTGGCAAAGGGCAGGATGAGGCTGGCAAAGGGCAGGATGAGGCTGGAAAGCCCCGGCCCCTCTGCCCTGGGGGCTCCGTGCCCCCGCCTTGATCCCGCTCCCACCCCGTGCCCGGCTCCGCTCCCGCTTTGCTCCAACTGCTTCCCATTATTTGGGAATGCGGCTCCATCTGGGAGCCAGACGTTGCCCGGGGGCGGATCGGGGCTGGCGCGGGGGCTGATCCCGCCGTGTCCCGCCCGGGGCTGGCGCTGGGATCGGGAACATCTCCAAAGCCCCCATCCCTGCGGGCGCTGCGCCCCAAAACCCGGGATAAAGGGCTGGAGAACCTGCGGGAAAACTTGGGAGGTTTCCCTGCAGGCAGCCAGAAGGAATATCGGGGAGATTTGGGATCGTCAGCTGCAGCTGGAGCCGGGAGCCGCCGCTCCGCTCCCGGAGCCCGGGAAAGCTCAACTCTCCTTCCCAACTCTCCTTCCCAACTTTCCCTTCCCAACTTTCCCTTCCCAGATTCCCTTCCCAACTTTCCCTTCCCAACTTTCCCTTCCCAGATTCCCTTCCCAGATTCCCTTCCCAACTTTCCCTTCCCAACTTTCCCTTCCCAGATTCCCTTCCCAGCTCTGTCCCTCTCCAAGGGGAAGCTCCCGCTCCCCCCGGGGCTTGAGTGAAAAGCGCCTCGTGGGAGTTTAATTCGGAATTTTCCCCCTTTTTCCCGGTGATCGCTGTGTTTTCCCAAGACCTGGCGCTGGGGAGGGGTTTGGGATTTTTCCCGGCGGTTCCAGCAGGGATCCAGCAGGGATCTGTCCCTGCCGCCCCCCTGGCAGCTGATGTGGCATCAAGCAGCTCTTTCCCTCCCCATTTTTTTTGGATGGGGGAAGAAGGGAGCGGGGCAGCGACAGCGATGCTCTTTATTGGCATCCCAAGGATACACACGGACAAATTCCACCCCCCCGGGCCTCCCCCGTGCATCCCTCCCGGCTCATGCTGCCCCGAACCCTCCCGAAACCCCCCAAAATCCTTCTACTTCCTAAGAAATCGGCCCTGGAGTTACAGAGGGGGAGTGGAGGAACACACGGGGTTTGTACAACACGAAACGAGCTCTGGCTTTGGCTTGGGTTTCCCTCCTGCTTTTGGGGTTTTTTGGTGTTTCCCTCCTGGTTTGGGATTTTTTTTATGTGGGTTTTTTTTTGAATTTTATTTCCATTTCTTCCCTGCAGCCAGGCGGGATTTGGGGCGGCCCCCGGCTCCTCTTTGGGTGCTGAGTTTGTCCCCGTTCCCTCGGCCCTGAAAATCCGATTTTCAGGATTCCGGGGCGCTGAAATCCCTTTCCCATGGCAGTTAAAACCTGAGAGCACGGCAGCGTTGTCCTGAGGAGAAGAGAACTCCCAGCGGGAGAGGCTCGGCCAGGTTGGCTCATCCGGGAAGTTCGGTTCGGTTTGGATCCGGGTGCATCATTCCAGAAACCCTCAGTTTGTACTGGAGTCGCTTTTCCAAAAAAAAAAGGGGAAAACGGAACAACCTGATGACGACCAGTGATGGAATTCATCCCAAATCCATCCCAAATCCATCCCAGAGCGTGGCTCAGCCTGGCAGGAGCTGGGGGTTTCCAACCCAGAGTCTCCGACTGTGAGTGGGGTTGTAAATCTGGGGCAAATTTCCTTGGATTTGAGCAACAGGAGAAGTTCGGGACTCAGATTTGGGATCTGCAGCCCTTCCATGGCCGAGAGATTCCGACCAAGGACGGCTCTTCCCAAGGGATCTTGGCTCCTCCAGTGCAGGCAGGAACCATCCGATACCCCAGCCTGGGGATCCGGGCCCAGCCTGTGCTTCTCCATCACCCGGAGCACAGCAGGGAGGGAAATTCCCAGAAGATTTTGTAGGATCTGGGTGCTGGAATCCCACGGGTGCCGCTCCAACCCCTGGGAAGCTCCGAGCTCTCCCGGGAACATCCAAATCCTGCCGCGTTCCCGAGCTGCTGCAGCGATTTCCGGGGGGGGGTGAACGTTTCTCGCCTCCCCATGGAGTCCTTAAGGCCAGAAATGAGGTGGGATCAGAGGATTGGGGTGGGAATTCTCACCTGGAGGCGGGGAGGGAACAGGGCTGTCGCCAGGGGGGTCACACGTAGAAACATCAAACACCACAATTCGTATTTACAAGTCTCTCCTCGAGGAGGGGACAAAAATCCCATTTCTGCCTCCAGGAAGGGATTTTGGGCTGAATCCAGAGGGGCCGGAGGGGCCACACCAGGCCTGGGGGCCGTACCCGGCTCGCCCGGCAGCGCCTCCTCCGCGGGAACCTCGGGATGCTCCGGGCGAGGAGAGCTCAAAGCGTCGGGGACATCCCCGGGAGCCCGGTGGCACCTCAGGGGACATCCCCGGGAGCCCGGTGGCAGCTCAGGGGACATCCCCAGCCCGGAGCCGCTCTCCAGGTCACCCAGCTGGGGCTGAAATACCCCAAAAATGCACGTTGAGCTCTGCTGAGCGATGTCCCCTCCCCGGCGGTGACAGGGGGAGGTGCTGGGGTCACCCAAGGCGGGGAGGGACCCGCGGGGACATTTCGGAGCCACCTTCACAGTGCGGGAGCAGGAGGAGCCCTTTCAGCGGGGGTGGGGACAGCAGGGACAGTGCAACGGTGGCAGGGTGGCCTCGGCCGGGGTCGGCGCAGCTCGGGGACATCGGGGACAGGCGGGGAAGGAGGAGCGGAGCCCTTGGGTGATGTCCCCGCCGGGGCAGGCACTTGGTCAGCGCTTTCCACCTTCAGCGTCCCCCACGGGGCGTGTCCGTGGGACCCTCGCCGGCCCCTCGGTGTCCCCTGCAGGGACAGGAGCTGGTGGCACCCCAGAATCTGCTCCTCGAAGTCCGGGGTGGCCCCGGCGGCTCCAAATCCCTGTGGGCCCTCGGGGGGGGCCGCACCCCCGAATTTCACAGTGTAGGAAGCCGGGTCCCCTCCCCCAGCCCCCCCCCAAATCCCGGGGCAGCAGCTCCGGGGCTCTCCAGCCCCGCCCTTCCCCTGCTTTTTGGGGGAAAGCAGCTGGATTTGGGGAATAGCGGGGTTGGGGCAAGAGGAAGAGGAGCCCCAGGGAGAAGGGGCTGGGAGGGGGGAGAGGAGAGGGCTGAGAGCACGGGGGTCACTCCCATGTCCATCTGTCCGTCCATCCACCCATCCATCCCTCCATCCATCCATCCATCCATCCATCCATCCATCCATCCATCCCTCCATCCACCCATCCATCCCTCCATCCATCCATCCATCCATCCATCCATCCATCCATCCATCCATCCATCCATCCATCCATCCATCCATCCACCCATCCATCCATTCCCGCAGCCTCCCGGCGCTGCGAACGCTCCGGCAGCAGCCGGGATTTGGGATCAGGGTGGGGCTGAGCCCCCCCAGCACCGTCAGGGGCTGCCGGGCGGGGCCAGCGCGGGGAGGGGGCGGTACCGGAACCGAGAGCTCCGCGCGGGCAGCCGGGGGGGCCCGGGGGCTCTCCCCACCCTCCCCTCCGGCCCCGGGCAGGGGAGAGCCCAGAGGGGGCGGGAGGACCCCGCGGGGCCCCCCCGGGCCGCTCTTCAGACGGGGGAGGTGGCCGTGGACTCGCTGGCCAGGCTGTCGGCGATGTCCCCGCGCTGGACCCGGCGCAGGGCGGCGAGCAGCGCGTCCAGCGTGGCCGACTCGCGGCTGGCCCAGTGCGCCAGGAGAGCGCGGGCCGGGGACTCCTCGCGCGTGAAGGAGTCGATCAGGTCCTCCTTGTAGCCCAGCTCCCCGGCCAGCTGCCGCCACGTGTCCTCGGCCGAGCTGCCCAGCAGCTTCTCCACCTCCTCCTGCTTGCTGGCCGGCAGCGCGGCGTACAGGCTCCCGTCCGCCTTGGGCGCTGCGAGGGGGAAACGGCCTTAAATCCGTGCCGGGGTGTCCCTGTCCATCCTCCCCGTCCATCCCAGGGTGTCCCTGTCCATCCCCAGGTATCCCTGTCCATCTCCAGGTGCCCCTATCCATCCCCAGGTGTCCCTGTCCATCTCCGGGCTGTCCCTGTCCATCTCCAGGTGCCCCTGTCCATCCTCCCTGTCCATCCCCAGGTGCCCCTGTCCATCCCAGGGTGTCCCTGTCCATCTCCAGGTGCTCCTGTCCATCTCTGGGTGTCCCTGTCCATCCCAGGGTGTCCCTGTCCATCCTCCCTGTCCATCCCAGGGTGTCCCTGTCCATCCCCAGGTGTCCCTGTCCATCCCCAGGTGTCCCTGTCCATCTCCAGGTGCTCCTGTCCATCCCCAGGTGCTCCTGTCCATCTCTGGGTGTCCCTGTCCATCCCAGGGTGTCCCTGTCCATCCTCCCTGTCCATCCCAGGGTGCCCCTGCCCACCCCCTGCCCACCCCGGGCTGTCCCAGTGGGTCCCACCTGGCCCCTGGGTGCCCTGCCCGGGGGGCTGCTGGTCGTGCAGGCTCTGGCTGTCCACGGAGATGCCGCTGTCGCTGTGCAGCTTCTCCCCCTCGGGGGACGGTGTCTGGTTCACCGGGCGGTTGTTGGCCCCTTGCTTGTTCTGCTTGCAGCTGTTCCACCTGTGGGGACGGGGGCACCGAGGTGACGTCCCTGAGGCTGGCAGGGTTTTGTCCCATTTTCTGGTTTCTGTCCCATTTTCTGGTTTCTGTCCTGGTTCCAGGACAGGCAGGGACAGAGACAGGGGTGCAGCGGGTCCCCCACCCTGCTGCCTCCTCCCTCTTCACCCCACAGCTGCCTCACTCCTCACACCATTTCGGAAATCCCGCGGCCCGGTGCTCTCGGTGGTGGCAGCCGTGGCTGTGGGACACCCGAAGTGGGGGTCCCACCGTTCCCCACTCCCCAAATCCCTGTCACGGTCCCTGTCACGGTCCTTGTACCTCTTGAAGGCGATGTAGGCCACCAGCCCCACCACCACGGCGGCCAGGATGGAGCAGTACACGGGGATGAGGTTGTCGGCGGTGCCGTGGGTCACCACGGGCTGCGAGCTGCCCATGACGGTGGTGACGGTGTCGGCCACGGTGCTGGCCACCCCCTCGGTGCCCAGCGGCTCCCTGGTGGCCGGCTCAGGGCTCTCAGAGCCCGCCAGGGACGGGGTGTGTGTTGTCCAGCGAGGGTGGAGACCTGCCAGGATGGAGGGGAAGGAAAATGAGGATCGGGACAGGGATTCCTGCAGGGATCTCTTCCCAAGGCTGTGGGATTGCAGAGGTGACGGCTCTGCCGCGTCCCCTTGTCCCCAGGCTTGGCCTTCCTTGTCCCCAGGACAAGCCAAAGCTGCCCCCTGCCCCGGGGGTGGCTGGAGGTGGCCGTGGCTTTGTCAGCTCTTTCCCAGCACTGGCTTTGCTCAAGTCCTGCAGCTCTTCCCAGCACAGCTCCTGGTGCTGCCGGCCCCCAAATCCAGGGAAGCCGCCCCAGCTGCCTCCCCTCCACCCCAAACCCGCTCCAGGACTGGGCTCAGGCAGCCCAGGTGTCCCCACACCCCGCACGGAGCCGCTCCCGGAGCGCCAGGGCCTGGATTTGCCCCTTTCCCGGCCCCTGCCGGCTTCATCCGGGAGTGACCCCGTTCCTGCCGCGCCCGGGCGTGTCCCACGGAGCGGATCCGTCTGCTCTTGCTCCAGGGAAACGCGTGGCTGCCCCATCGCATTCCATTGCATCCCATCGCATCCCATCCCATCGCATCCCGTCGCATCCCGTCGCATCCCATCCCTTCCCATCCCATCCGATCCCATCGCATCCCATCCCATCGTATCCAATCCCTTCCCATCCCATCCCATCCCATCCCATCCCATCCCATCCCATCCCATCCCATCCCATCCCGAATTCCCTGTGCCCTCTCCAGGCCTCTGCCCGGTGCCACTGCCGGGGCCGGGCCGCATCCCCCAGCCCATCCCGGAGTGAGGATGCGCCTGGAATCGCGGCGGGAGCCGGGACCTCGCCCTGCCACCCCCCTGCCAGCCCCCGGTGTCACGGTGCCGAGCTGGAATTGTGCCAGGCTGGAATTCCGCCTCGCCAGCCCCCCGGGGAAGGGGGGGGTGA
The DNA here is from genome assembly GCF_965178545.1 of Coloeus monedula. Lineage (NCBI taxonomy): Eukaryota > Metazoa > Chordata > Aves > Passeriformes > Corvidae > Coloeus > Coloeus monedula. Next base: position 6,050,160 of record NC_138806.1, on the reverse strand, counting down.
CATCCTGCCCTGCCGTGTCCCCGCCCCGCTGCCCTTTGGGAGCCGCTCCCGGCGGACAAAGCCGGCCCTGTGTCCTTGACTTGTGGCTCCATTTACTCGACCCTTCCGAGGAGCTGCCCCGGGGCCGCGGCTCGGCGGCGGCCGGGACAAAGCCCTTTTCTCCCCTCGGGCTCGGGGCAGGGAATGACGCCGCTGTCCCTGCCAGGGAATGGCCGCTGTCCCTGCCAAGGAGCCGCCGGCACCCCCGGCTGGAGCAGCATTCCCGGCTGGAGCAGCATTCCCGGCTGGAGCAGCACTCCCGGCTGGAGCAGCATTCCCAGCCGGAGCAGCACACCCGTGGCTTTTAGCTCTGCCCTTATTTCTCCCCTTTTTCCTCCTTTCCCGCGGGGCTGGAGCTGGGTTTGGGATGCTGATGGGGGCTGTGAGGAAGCCTCAGCTCCTTTCTCTCGCCCAGCACTGCCAGATCCCAGCGCCGCTCCCTAAATCCAGGCTGAGCCACGCTTGGGCAGCTTCACCGGGAGCTTCCCTGCGGCGGCAGCGGAGCTGCGACAATGACACAGCGACACCGGGGCAGCTCAGCGCCCTCTCCTCGCGGCTCTTACCCCGGCACTCCGCGTCCGCCACGGCCGTGCACTCCCGTACCAGCACCTCGTTCTCCTCGCACGTGGTGCAGGGCAGGCAGGGGTCCACGAAGTTGGCCTCGCTGGAGAAGGTGCCCTCGGGACACTCCTCGCACACCGTGTCCTGCGAGTCCTTGCAGGGGAACATGAGGCCGAAGCCCACCTCGCACACGCGGCACTCGCGGCAGCTCCCGCTGGATTCGTCCTGGAAGTATCCGTAGGCGCAGCGGCAAACGGCGTCGTCCGACTCGACGCAGGGCGCGGACATGCTCTGCAGCCCCACGCACTGCGTGCACGGCTTGCACGGCTCCGTGGCGCTCACCGTGTCCGAGTAGGTGACACCTGTGGGGATGCGGGGTCACGGAGGGCTCGGCCTGCTGTCCCCGCGGTCACTCGGTTCTGCTGGCGCGGGCCGGGACGTGGTTGGGATCAAATCCGTGTTTCCGCTCCCAGCATTTCCCTCTGCGGCCCCCCAGCACCTCCCGGCCTCCCTCAGGCTCCTCTTCCCATTCGCACCTTCCCCATTCCCACAGAAATTCCGAGCTCTGAGCATCCCCCAAGGCTCCTCATCCCATTAACGCTTTCCCCATTCCCGCCGCAATTCCCAGTTCCCCGCGGCTCCAGCCGGGAGGTGCTGCCCTCAGTGCCCATCCCAGCGCTCTCTGCTCACGTCCCCCCGCTAATTCCTGGTTTTATTCCCATTTTTGACCTCCCGACGGTCCCTGTGGGCATCCCGCGGCCATCCCTGCTCCTCGCATCCCATCACTTTCTCCTCCACATCCTGCCCGGGGGTCCCCGGGGTCCCGCGCCCCCTCCCCGCCCGCGTGTCCCCGGCTCGGGGTGTGATGCGGACAGGAGGTGGCAGCGTTTAATTGCTGACTCTGCCTGACCCCGGGGCTCCTGGCGCTCCGGTTTCATCCTGCAGGACGCGCTGCCAGGGAAATCAATCCCCGGCCCTCGCTCTGCCCGCTCCCGGAGGAGTTTGGGGATATTTTTAGCCCCGGAAGAGGGGTCAGAGCCTGTCCTGGAGGGCACAGCTGCTGTCCCCGCACCGGCCGCTGCCAGCGATCCCACCGGAGCCTCGTCCCTCATCCCAGGGAAATTCCAGCCCGAGTGATGGAGAAGGGGCTGGGGATCCCGCCTCAATCCCCGCTCCTCGGAGAACGAGGCGGCCTCGAGCTGACCCCGATCAATGCCGGGGATGGTGTGGGAAGGACAATTCCCGCTCCCAGCAGCTCCCAGCTTCCCTGGGGACGCTGAGCCGGGGACAGGCTCGGGGCAGAGCTCCTTGGGATGTGAATTTTGGGCTGCTCCAGAGGGGAGTGAAGCATCCCAAACCCCTGGGATGGGTGGGATGGGAGGGATGGAAGTCCCATCCCAGCCTCGGCAGCTGATTTTTCCCATCCTCAGCATCTCCCCTCCCCCTGCACCTCTCCTGAGGCCTTCCCTGGATCTGCAGGACACCGGAGGACTGGGAAATCATAAAATCATGGAATGATTTGTGTCGCGAGTGATCTTAAATCCCAGCCAGTGCCCTGGGCAGGGACACCTCCCACTATCCCAGGCTGCTCCAAACCCCATCCTTGGACACTCCCGGGGGTGGGACAGCCACGGCTTCTCTGGGCACCCTGTCCCTGCTGCTGCCGGCCCTGGGCTACCCGGGGTGGCCGAGCAGCCGCTGCCCTGTGCCCGGCCGGGCGAGCAGCGCCGGAGCAGCCCCGGGGCGGCACACGCGGCTCCCATTAACCTGGGCTCATCCCTCGCATTATCCTGAATTATTGATGGGCCCCATTAGAGCGGGGAAGTGGCCAGGAAAGGCTTTCGGCTGAGTGGGCACATTTGCAGTGGCAGCCGAAGGTATCTGAGCTGAGCGATTACAGCCGAGATTCAAACAGGGCCCCCCCCTCCCTCATCCCTCATCCCTCCCTCCTCCGGCAGCGCGGGAGGCTGCGAGGGATAAATAAATCATGAGGCAGCAATCGGGGATTGGGGGGGGCCGGAATGGGGCAAAAAGGGGAAATTAGAACAACCCCCCCCCCCCCATTTGGGATGGTCTCTTGCGGCCCCCCCGGGCGTTGGCAGGGGCCAGGCTTTGGTTGCAGCAGGCTTTTTCCAAAACAATTCCGCCGGCGGATTGGGAACGTGTCCAAGGGAGTGCTCGGAGGAGGCAGCCCGGGGTGCAGGTGGGGATCCCAGCCCTGGGCCGTGCCCGCATTCCTGGGGCTCAGTCTGGAGGCTCTGCCAGCAGCGGGGCTGCCTCCACCTGCCCAGCCCGCGGCAGCGGGATCCAGCGGGATCCAGCGGGATCCAGAGCCACCGGGATCCTCTGCCCATCCCAGCAAGGGACGGCCGTGGTGTTTGCAGGTTTCCTTCCCTCCCCACTCCAAAATCCCTCTCAGGGAAGAGCTGAGGGTTTTCCTTTGGTGGGATCCATCCCTCAGTGGGATCCAGCCCCTGGCTGGGATCTGTTTCCCGGCCGGGCGCAGGGAGGCAGCGCCGTCCATCGATCCCGCAGGATGCCGAGGTATTTTTAGCGCTGCCCTGGCTCTGCTCTGTCCCTGCTCTGCTCCTCCGGCCTCCTCTGCCTCCTCTTCTCCCCGCCAGCCCCGCTCCGGCCTTTCCCCCTCTCCCATCGCCTCCCCAGAGCCACCCGGGCTGGGCTGGCACCGCTTTTCCCGACAGATCCCGCTCCGGAGGGTTCCCGGCGGTGCCTGGGGAGGGCAGAGCGCTGCTGCCGCCCGGGCATTGTCTGAATGGCGATCCCTGCCCGGTTCCTCTGCCCGCGCTCCCACCGCGCTCGGCTCGCGGCTCCCACCGACATTTATGGAGCGCTGGACTCGGGAATCGTGCCTGGAGCCGGCCTGGAGAGCGCCGTCCCCTCCCTCCCGAGGTCTGTCCCTCCCGTCTCAGTTTTGCTGCTGTTTTGTGGCCTTTTCGAGGTTTAAAAGTAAAATAATGAAGGTGGTTCATGGGGAAGCATCCCTGGGGATGGATCCGGGGTCAGTCGGGGTGGGAAGGGGGATTTTACGGAGGTGGATGCTGGGCCAGCAGGTGGAGAGACAGCGGGAATGGGGCTGGAACCGTGTCCGGGATCAGAGATCCCAGCCCAGGGAGAGGAGGGATTGACGGGGGGAATCTTTGGAGGAACGCAGGTGCCGGTGCAGGGCTCGGGGAATCCGGGAATATCCCGACCCGCGAGGATCATCCACTCCTGCTCTGCACAGGGCCCATCCCAAATCCCACCCTGTGCCTGAGAGCGCTGTCCAGCCCCAGCTCTGGGGCTGTGCCGCTCCCCGCGCCCCAAGCCCCATTTTGGGGGAAGAATATCCCGCTTTCATTAACCCTTTCCCCAGAACCCAGCCCCAACCCCGCCTGACTCAGCACAGGCGTGAGCTGGGAATGCTGTGACGCTTCCAGGAGGGAACAAGGAGATGCTTGGCGAGGCTCCAGCCCCTGTCCCTGGTCCCGCTGACCCCGTGGCAGCCCCGGGGGGCTCGGGGGGTACTCACTGTCCAGGCAGGGCTCGCAGACGGTCTGGTTGACCCCGCAGGGCTGCACCACGCCCTCGCCCAGGTTGCAGGCCCGGCAGCACTCCCCGCTGGCCGTGAACAGCTTGGAGAAACAGTTGTCCTTGGAGCCCCAGGCGGGTCCCTGGCGGAGAGAGCAGAGCCGGGAGGTCACTCCTGTCGCCGGAGGATGATGTGACACCCAGGGAAGGGCCTGCTCTGGGGGCATCCTACTCACGCAAAATACAGATTTTGGGGGGAAAAAAGCACTGTTCCAGGCAAAATTCACTCATCAGGAAAGATCCTGCTGAGTTCTGCAGCTGGAGGGAGCCAGGAGAGCCCCCGGGGGGGGGGTTGGGGTGAGGTGGCCTCTGTTTGTCCTTGTCCCTTGCCTGAGCCACCTCCTGTGAGGGCACTGCGCCATCCCGGAGGGCTCAGCCCTTCCCAGCCTGGGGAATGGCACAGGAGACGTTCCTGCCTCGGTGGAGGGTTTGGAGAGCCGGGGTGGCAGCTCTGCCCCACAAAACCGCCTGGGGACCAGAACCAGATGGAAACGAAGAGCTGAGGGAGCCCCGGGAGCTTTGGACACCCTGTCTGGTGGCACCGGGTGTCCCTGCTCGAACAACCTGTCCCCACACCTGGCAACCACAAACACCCCACGGGTGAAAATCGGCTGAAATCGCATCGGCAGCTGCTCCCCAAAACCCCTCCTGGCCACCACCCCGGGGTGCAGGAAGCCTCTCCTGGAGCTTCCAGCCCTTCCAGGCGTCCTCCTGCTCCCTCTTCTCGCAGCCCCGGGGCCGGACCATCCCTTTGCCACCCACCCACGGCTGATTTTTTTGGGGGGGGGAGTGGCTCGGGGGGAGCATCTGGCGGCCTCGTCAGCGCCTTGGCCGCGTCCCCGCGCTCGGAGCGGCGCTCGGAGCTCCCTGCGCGCCGCATCCGGCGGGGCCGAGACAATGGAGCGCCAATTCCAGGCAGCTGAATGACAAAGTGCTCCAATTACCCTGCGCTGGGAGGCGGCCGCTCCCCCTCCCCGGCGCGGCTCCGCCAGCCCGGCCTGGCAGCCCCTTCTTCCAGCCCTTTTCCAGCTCCTTTTTTCCATTTTCCAGCCCTTTTCCAGCCCCTTCCAGCCCGCTCCGGGCGGACAGGAGGGACTGGAATATCGGGAAGCCTCCCAGCACCCCCAAATGTCACCTGGGAAGGGGTTTGGGCTGAGGCGGTGGCCTCTTGTGGGGGGCACATTTGGGGTTTTGGAGCCAGCCTGGCCGAGCTCATCCCGCTGCCCCATTGGGGCAGGGTTTGGCCGCTCGCAGCTCCCCAGGGATGCGCTTCCAGCGGCCGGGAGCGGGGCTGGCTAGGAATAGTGACTGGGCTGGCCACGGCAGCACCCAGAGCTCCCCGTGATCCCAGAGCTCCCCGTGATCCCAGAGCTCCCCACGATCCCAGAGCTCCCCGTGATCCCAGAGCTCCCGGCTCCCGCACGCCGTGGGCAGCTGCGAGCAGCTCCGCGTGGGACTGGCCTGGCCGCGCCACCCGGATCCCCTCTCCGGCCACCTGTCCCCTCCCCCGGGGCCGGTGCCACCCTCCCCCCCCTGCCGGGTCCCGCCGCCCACGCTCCTCAAACGCTGCGGAAAATGCAATTCCCAGCTCCAGGTGCCTCGACCCCTCCCTCTCGTTCCGGGGGTTTCCTTCGGGTTCTGGGCGCGCTGAGCCCCCCTCGGGACGAACAGGCCGGGAAGGGGCACCTGGTCCGCGTTAGGCCGCGGAAATGTGCGCGTTATTAGCGCGGCTCCCGGCGACAAAGCCGCGGGTATTAACGCCATAAAGCATTCTGACAGCTGGCCCGGCCCGGGCGGAGGGCGCAGGCGACACCTCTGGAAGCTCTTAATTGCTTTTGGAGCCGTGTCGGGGGGGTTGGAGCCCGAGCAGGCGCTGCCGGGTGAGGACAGAGCCGCTCCGGGCGGGATTTGGGAGCCCTGGTGCTGGAAACCGCCCGGCAGGGGCGCGGGGAGGGGAGGGGATGCTCCGGCTGGAGACGAGCCCGGCAGCGAGATCCGAGCTGCCCCCGGGCCTGGCGGACGCGCTCTGCCTCTCTTGGCCGAGCCCCGCGGCTGGGAGAGGCCAAATCCCGGCTCCCAGCCATTCCCGAAGTTTGGGCAGCTCGGGGAGCCGCGTCCGAGCGCTGCGGGTCCGCCCAGCCCCGGGCAGCGGGAGGGCTCCGCGCCGAGCAGCGCAGGTACCGAGCAGCGAGCGCGGGGGGCTTGGGGGGTCCCGGGGTTTGGGGAGTCCCGGGGTGCGGACACAGCTGGGGGGGCACATCTGGGATCTCCCTTCCCCGGGGACCCCCGGGGACACTCCCAGCCCCGCAGGTGCAATCCTGGGGGGCAGAACCAGCTCCCCGAGGTGACCCCGACCCGGGGAAGTGGCGATTTGGGGACATCACAGCCCGGGGCGGGGGGGGGATGCCCTGGGGGGAAATCGTTGGGATCCATCTGACCGGGACAGCTCCGGTCCCTCCTGCCACCCGCCCGCTGTCACAGCATCCCTGGGGAGCTTTGTCCGTCCTGGTCCCGTGGGGATGCGGGGGAAAGGAGCCCCTGGAACGGCGGTGCCAACCCCGCTCCGCTCCTCAGCCCCTGCACGGCGCCGCTGAACTCCACCTTTATTTAATATCCTGCCCGAGGGGTGTCCGGCTGCCTGACGACCCCCCTGGGACCCCCGCCAAATCCTGCCCCAGCTGCGGGCTGGACCCCCCCGGCCGCCCCACTCCGGGCACCCCCCCCCTCTGCCGGCCCCCCCCCTCCCCGTGCCCTGAAGTTTTTTTGTCTGGGCCACACGCCGAGGGCTCTGCCGGCAGGAAAAGGGTCTCAGCCTTGGCTCGGGGAGAGTTTGGAGCAGGGAGAGTCTGGGAGAGCTTTGGGGGGTGTGTGGGAGGCAGGTGATGAAGGCACTGGGGGTGCGGGGGGGGGCTTCTTCCCCCCTCCCCTCGGACTGAGGTTCTGCCACCTTTTGCACTGGCAGAGTTCGGGGCAGCGGGACCGGAGGGGCTGTGGGACCCCCGCCCCATATCCCTCTGCACCCCAAAGAGCTCTGCCCGGCTCCGCCGGGGCCCCCCCGGTGCCTCCGGGACCCCCCAGCCCGGCACGACGGGGACCCCGCTCCTGCCTGTGCTGTCCCCTGAGCCCTCCTCCCATCCCGGGACCCCCGGGACCCTCCTTGCCAGCAGCCCGGGACCCCCGGGACCCTCCAAACACCCCCGTGTGATGCCTCCGGGACCCTCCATCCCACCCCCGCCCGGTGCCTCGGGGACTCTCCATCCCCCGGTGCCTCCGGGGACGCTCCGCGCTGTCCCCGGGACGCGACTCCCGGTGCCCCCGGGACGCTGCATCCCCGTGCCCGCCGGGGCTCTCGGGGCTCCCCCCGGGGCGCTGCTCCCCCCGGACGCTGCTCCCCGCACTCACCGCCGGCAGCAGGAGCAGCAGCAGCAGCGGCGGCGGCGGCGGCAGGAGCCCGGCCATGGCGCGGGGGGAGCGGGGCCGGTGACAGCCCCGGGAGCCGGAGCGCGGCCGGGCTGCCCTCGCTCTGCCGCCCTCCGCCGCGGCGGCGGCCAGAAAAGGCTGCAAGTCCCTCCTCCTCCTCCTCCTCCTCCTCCTCCTCCTCCTCCTCCCCGCCCCCGGAGCATCACGAGCGGCCGAGCCCGCACCCTCCTCCGCCGCCGCCACACAAAGCCCGGGCCCCCCGGGCCCCCCCGGCCCCGCCGCCCGCCCACGAAGCGCTTTTGGGGTGCGCTCGCTCCGTGTCCGGCCGGGGCTCCTCGGCCCCTCGGTTCTTGTCGCCTTCCATCCATCGTTTTCCCTCCCGTGCTCTCTGTCCGTCCTTTCAGCCCCCTCTCCATCCCCTCCCGCCTCCGTCCGTCTGTCCCCGCCTCGGGGTCACCGACACCACCGCAGCCCCGCGGGATGGGATGGAGTGACCGGACTTGCTCCGGCTGCAGGGGACAAGAGGCAGCACCCACAGACTGGGGACACCCCCAGAGCTGTCCCCGCGGTCCGGGTGACACCGAGGGGCCCTCAGAGGGGAACGCGCGGCGGGGACTGAATTAAATCCTTGTCATTCAGCTCTCCACAGCAAAAAATCCCGTGTCCCGTGGTCCCTGAAAAGGTCCCCGCGTGCCGCCCTCCTTTGTCCTGATGCTCGCAGGGTGACTCTGCCCGGCCTCCTGCCCTCCCGGATCCCACAGGAATGGCAGCTGGAAATGCCAGGGCTCGTCTCTCATCCCGCAGCGCTGCGTCAGCCCCGGGCACGGCTCTGTGGGGTCACCGGAACAATGCGGGGGGGGTCACTGGTGGCACTGGGAATGGCCCGGGCACGCTGCCACTGCCCCGGGGTGGCTCCTGTGGCCACGGTGGCCTCGGCACAGCGGATTTGGCCTCGTGCGCGTCCAGCTCCAGGTGTTTCCTCCCCGCTCCGGCCCCTGCAGGTGCTTTTGGGGTTCCCAAACCCAGCGGTTCCCACCCCTGCAGCCACGGGAGCCCCTGAGCTCCCCAAATCCCCGCGGGTCCGGGCGGGAAAGCGCCGCTCCGCTGGATTTCCTCTGGAAAAGCCAATTCTGGGCTCTGCGAGGTGCTCGGGGCCGGCTGCTGCCACCCGGCTCATCCCGGGAAGGGCTTCACGGAATTCCCTCGCTCGCAGCTTTTCCACGGGATTAAACCCGAGCCGGAGCTGCCGTTTGTTCTCCGTCACGGGCGGAACATCTGGGAGCCACATGGAGAAGCCTTTCCCAGCCAAAAGAGCCACGCCGGGGCCAGGTGGGGACGGGGTGGGCTGTGCCCGGGGCTCGGGATGCCCGCCCGCGGCGGGACGGGCAGCGAGGGCAGGGACAATCCCGGCGCTTTAAGGGGTTTTTACGGGACCACCGACGACACCGCAGCCCCAGCGGGACGGGATGGGGTGACCGGATTTCCTCCGGCTGCAGGGGACAAGGGACAACGTCCCTGAGGACATTCCCGGGAGCGGGAATGGGGGCAGGCGCGTGGCAGGGCTGGCACAGCGGGGGAGCCGCCGCGGGATCCCGCAATTAATTTGCCGCAGCAAGTGGCAAATCCAGATGTTTTCCTTGGGCCCTTGGATAAATCCCTCCTCCCCCTCCTCCCCCTCCTCCTTCTCCTTCTCCTTCTCCTTCTCCTTCTCCTTCTCCTTCTCCTTCTCCTTCTCCTTCTCCTTCTCCTCCTCCTCCTTCTCCTTCTCCTTCTCCTCCTCCTCCTCCTTCTCCTTCTCCTCCTCCTCCTCCTCCTCCTCCTCCTTCTCCTTCTCCTTCTCCTTCTCCTTCTCCTTCTCCTTCTCCTTCTCCTTCTCCTTCTCCTTCTCCTTCTCCTTCTCCTTCTCCTTCTCCTTCTCCTTCTCCTTCTCCTCCCCCCTCGCTGGGCACACCGAGCTCTTGCCCCGCGGTCCCCGAGCCCCATCCCTGCCACCACCGCGGCCCGGTGCCAGTCTGGGAATCATCCCGAGACAAACCCAGCCCTGGAAAAGCCCATCCCGCCCAGCTGGGCTCCATCTGCGCCGGGCGAGGGGAAGTGAAAATTCCCGCTCCCATCCCGCGACTCCTCTGGGGAAGGGACTCACGGAATTCTTCACCAAGTCACACGCGCGGCACTTTTCCTGTCCACAAAAGAGGTTGCGGCCCTTTCCCGGCTCCTTGAGGTGACAAAGAGCCTCTGAAAGGTCTGGTGTCACCTCCTCGAATTAAACCCGAAGGCTCTGGGGGTGTTTTTGGGGGGGAAATGGTGGGAAATGGAACTCTCTGAGCGTTGCAACCCCTGAGGTCACCCCAACATTCGCTCACCTGCCACTGGCTCTGCAGTGGGGCTGACCAGGGCCCCAAAAAGCCTCGTGGCCATCGGGGGGACCCCAAAATCCGCTCTTAGGGGTGGGGCGGTGCCAGGGCTGGGTTTGTGGTTCGAGAGCAGCTCAGGGAGGGCTTGGCCACGTTTTCAGTGACAAAAAGAAGCTTCCATGATTTTTTTTCCACGAATTTCCCGAGCTCCCCTCAGGCTACGGGGATCACGCAGGAAGGCGTTTCCCTGCTGGAGGGAGAGCGCCAGAAAGGGCAGGATTAATTAGCAAAAGGCCAATTAGAGCTGGGTGAAACATCGCACGCAGTCCCCGCCGTCCTCAGAGCGATTTCACCCCCTCGTTATCTCCCTTCAGGCGCTTCCAGATTCCCCACCTCCCAGAGGGGTCCAGGGGATGTTTCCCCCTCTCCCAGGAAGCGCCTCAGAGCCCCCAGGAAGAGCCCGGCTTAAACACTCGGGGCCAGCCCCCGCCCGTGAAGTTTTTGTGGCTTTTACTCCAAAGCCGAGGTGAAATTCCCTTCCCGACGGAGCCAATCCCTCGGCGATGGCGAGGTAGAAATGAGGCTGAATTAATGACGCTCCTCGGGAAGCGAGCGCCGGGAGCTGAGAGCGGGAACCGCGAGGAAAAACCCGCGGGGAGGGAAAGGGGCCGGGGCCGGAGCAGGGAACGGGGCAGGGAACGGGGCAGGGAATGCTCCGGGGGAAGGGGAGGGGGGCCTGGGCGTGAGGGAAAATCCCTTTTGTGGGGGAAAGGGAGGAAAATTCGGGTGGAATCAGGCTCTGACCCGGTGTTGCCTTGCTGGGAGCCATCGGAGCGTTCCCGTCTCCAGGGGTGGAGGGGAACTTGCGGCAAAAAGGCGCCTTTTAAAAATGCCATGTTTTCCAAAGGAAAAAAGGGGGAAAGATTATCTGAACTCCTCAGAGCAGCTCAGGTGAGAGATTCGCACCTTGGGCCACTCGGCCAGAGCCCAGCCCATGTCTAGGGAGCAGGAAGGGAAGCGCTCCCACCTGGATGCTCCGGTTTTCCTGGAAATCGATGGGATTCGGGCCCTTAAAAGCCTTCAGGGATGGAGGCCAAGCTCGGCTCTCGTGCTGAGGTGCCCGGGCCCGTTCCCTGCTCCCATCTGGAGCTCTGCCAGCTCCAAACCCGTTTGTTCCCTGTGACGGAGGGCCGGGAATTACGGCTCCATTTGGAACCACAATTCCAGGGCTGCGGGACACCCTTCCTGCCTGGAGCGTTGGGAACACGGCGCGGTTCCCTCTGAGCGCTTTTTCCATTCAGGGGAAAACTCTTGCCTGGATTTGGGCAGCCGGGGAGGAACTGTCCGGGACACCTCCCACTTTTCCCTTAATCCAGCCTTGCTCATCCCATCTGTGCCTTGGATGCAGCCTGTGGAAAATAGGGAGTGAGCTGGAAAATCGGCTCTGAGGGGAGTTTTTCCCGTTGGGGTGGGGCTGTTATTCCATGGAAATGGGGCCCAGTTATTCCTGGGGGTGGGGCGATGGGGGTGCAGGTGCAGGTGGAGCAGGGAAGGTGAATTCCCGTTGGGATGCACTGCAAGGCTCGGGGACACGGGGAACGGGGGGGATGGGGGGGACACCGGGGTTGGGCTCCCCTGGGCTGTCCGGGGGCTCCCGAGTGCAGATTCCGGCTGGGGTGACACCCCCGGTGTTGGATGTGACCCCAAGACTCCAAACAATCCCAAAAGCTCCGGGGCAGGAGGGATCCGGCATTCCCCAAAGTCCCCCAAACCCGATTCCCATCACTCCCAGAGTGTCCTGAGCTCCTTTGGATTATGCTCCCAGATTTCCAGGCCTGCAATTCCTGCTGCTGCCTCCCTCCATCCCTTCCCTTTCCCTTTTTTTTCCGTGTCTTCCCAGCGCGATCCATGGCCCTGCCGCAGCAGGGGGGATTCGGGGCACCGATCCTCGGCTCCTTATAAGGCCGGCCCGCGGGAATCTCCGGGAGAGCCGAGCCGGGCTGGGAAAACAAAACCAGAGAGAGAAACCAGGGCTCGTCCAACTCCAAACAATCCCCGGGAGAAAATCCCAGCGCACGGCGCAGGGAATGAAGGACGGGCAGGAATAAAGGACAGGGACACGCCCGGCAGCGGCAGCAGCAGCAGCAGCAGCGTTATCGATAATTTCCTGCTCCAGTGCGAGCATCGATCCATCCCGGGCTCCTTCTCCCCGGCCCGGCTTTTGGGAACCGATTGATCCCGGGTTTGTCGCTGATGGATCGAGGATTCTGCTGTCGGGAGGAAATGGATGTCAGAGCCGCCGCGGTGTCAGTGCGGATGAGCCGGGCCAGAGGAGATTTTTTATTTTCCTTGGCTCCTGGCTGCGCTTTTCGCTGCGTTTGTTTTTCGTTTGGGGGTGGGGATTTTATTTGAATTGACTCAGAGCTCGGCCGGAGCAGGAGATAAAGGTAGAATGGGATGGAGATGAATGGAAGGGAATGGAAATGAAATGGGGGTAAAATAGAGATAAATAGAGATAAAATAGAGATAAATATAAATAAGATAGGAATAGAATAGAATGGAACAGAACAGAATAGAATAGAATAGAATAGAGTAGAATAGAACAGAATAGAATAGAATAAAATAGAATAGAATAGAGATAAATAGAATAGAAATAAATAGAATAAAACGGAATATTTCCACTGGAAGGGCCCTAAAACACCCCTCTAATCCCACTGTGGGATATTTTCCAGCTGGTTTCCAGTGTGTGCAGCCCAGTGTCCCTGCGGCATCCATAGGGATCCATGGGCGCGGTTCCCACAGCTCCACCCCTCCAGCACCTTCCCGGCCCCTCCACTTCCATCACCTGCATTATACCGTGATTTATTTTATTTTATTTTATTTTACAGTTTCCCGGTGGGATGGGGCAGCTTTGGTGGGGTTTTTTGGGAATTCTCGCGGGGAAGAGCCGAGGGTGGGAGCGCCCGGCGCTTCGGGAATCAGGTGAGAGTTTCACAAGGGCCGCGCAAGCGAGGATCGATTGGATCAGGGATAATCGGATTGGGATGAGCAGCGCTGCCTCGGCCCCGCTGGAATTCTCCGAGCCAGCAAACAACGAGGAGGAAATTGGGTAAAAGCAATTTTATCCCGGCTTTTAGGAGGGATTTAATGAGGGCCAGGACATGGCAGCGACACGGGAATGCTGCGGGGGGAGCGGCGGATCCAGGCGGGAGAGGCAGGGCCTGGAGCGGGGGAGAATCTCCTGGAATCGCTCGCGGGTGTGGCGGGGCCGGGGAGGATTTAAGGAGGGATCCCAGCTCTGGATTTGTGGGGAGATGGATCCCTCCGACCCCTCCGGGTGTGCTCAGAGGGTTCGGTGACCCGGAGAGGGCCCGCGCTGGCCTGGGGGCTCTCCCAGCCCCACGGGATCCTCTCCCAGCCCCCTGGGATGTGGAAACCCTGCAGGCACAGGAGGCTTTAAACTCTCCACAACCCCCCGCAGGTTCTCTCCGAGCTCTCCAGCAGCCCCAGCCCCATCCGGGCCGGCCGGAGCAGCCGGGAGGGGATGCCCGGGCCGGGCTGAGCCCTCCGACTCCCCGGGGACACGAGCGGAGAGCAAACAAACCAATAAAACCAATAAAACCAATAAAACCAATAAAACCAATAAAACCAATAAAACCAATAAAACCATTACCGGCCACGGCTGTCGCCAGCAGCGAGAGCAGCACAACAACCCCAGTGGGGCCGGGCTGGGCTGGGCCGGGCTGGGATGGGCTGGGCCGGGCTGGGCCGGGCTGGGCCGGGCTGGGCCGGGCTGGGCTGGGCTGGGCTGGGCTGGGATGGGATGGGCCGGGCGGGGCCGGGCGGCCGCTGCTGCCCCCCTGCCCTGGGTCGGGATTTGGGATGGATTTCTGCTGGAATCGGTCCAGCCGGGCATGGGGAATGCCCTCCGAGCGGCCAGGATGGACAAGAGGAGGAGGAGGAGGGGCAAAGGCCACTCCCGGGACACGGAGGAGCTTCGGGATTTTGGCTGAGGTGTGGGATGCTCATCCCCGCTCCCACCTGAGAGGAATCCATCCAAGGCCCCGTTTCGCCTCCTGCACTTTTCCAGGGGCTTTTCCTTCTCCCCCATCCCTCCCCATCCCGGGATGTTCCGGGACAGACCCTGGGCCACCTTCCGGGGGCTGCTGAGCCCCAAGACCACCCCAGGCAGGGTCAAGGGGTCACTCCAGCCCCGATTTCGCCCTCCGGACCCTCCTGGCAGCCCCGGCTGAAACCCGAGCCGCGCCCTGGCAGTGACGGATGGGCCGGGGGCCGCTGCCCTCACGAATCCCCCGGTTCTAAAAGCATTACGGCTCCCAGGCCGATGGAGGCCGGGATTTGCTGAAGCCGCTTGAGGTCCCATTTTCCCTGGAACCCATTTCCACGGCATGAATCACCGAGCGGAATGAACTCAATTAGTCCAGACAGAGGCAGGAGATAAATCAGGGTCCCATTAGGAAACCTTGAGGGTAATTTATGGCCCCGAGCAGCAGCGCTGGCTGCCTCCCTTCCCTGCCCATCTGCAGCCTGCTCCGGAGCCGCCGCGGTGGCACCGCGGGTCCCTCTCCCGGTGCTGGGCACGCTCCGGCCGGCTCAGCCCTCCCCTGACCGGCTGACCCAGATCGGGAGCGCTTCCCTCCCCAGGCAGCCTCATTCACCCTTTTGGGCATTCATCCCTCGCGGGTTTCCTGCCCGGGGATGCTCGGGAGGAACGCGGAGCCTTCCTGGAAGTCGGGGCTTTCTCGGAACCGGAATTTCCCCGGTCCCGGCTGCTGGAGGCTCCAATCCATGCCGAGACCCTCGGGGCACATCCCGACCCCGCTGCGCAGTCCAGGGGTGCTCCTGGGGGAGTTGGATCGCCCTCGGCTGCCGGGAATGCAGGGAGGGGTCCAGGAAGGGGCTGGACGGGGTCATCCAGGGGGATCAGCCCGGATTTGGGGGTGTCCCGCTCCCCGGGGAGGCTCTGGGTGCTGGGCCTGTGCCCTGCGAGCTGCAGCGCTGCCCCGGGCAGAGCCTGAGCCGCTTCTCGGAAGGATTGCAGCTGCTCCGGGCTCCTTCCAGCCAGCGGAGAGGGACAGGGACCTGCCGGGGGCAATTCCTGCCGGAATCCGAGTCCGGTGAAGCGGCAGCTCCATCCCCGCCTGGGGGCTGTGCGCGCTCCCAGCTTCCCCCATACCCCTGAGCCAGGATTTTCCAGGGCTCGAAAAGGATTTTCCAGCCAAAAGTCGCCCTTGGCTGCAGGAAAACCCTTGGGAAAGCCACGGGTGGTTTTGAGGAGGCTGAGCCCCGCACCTGACGGGCTGGGAGGGTTGAGGGGGGTTAGGAACGGGAGGAGGGTCCCCCTTGGGGGCTGCCCGTGCCTGGTCCGGGACAAATCCCTCAGGGAGCGGGGTCAGGGCCGTGCCTTTGTCCGCGTGGCTTTGGGGATGTTCCCGGAGCAGCTTTTGGGTGACACAAACTTTACCCCGGGGGAGCCCCCCTGCACCCCGGCCAGCGCCGAGCCCCCCCCCCCCCTCCCAAAGTGGCTTTTTCAGCTTTTTCCCCCCTCGATTCTGTGATCCGAGTGCAGCCGGATCCGTCCTGCCCCTTTCCCAGGATCCTCCAAGCCGCCCTAATGGGAGTCAGCGGGGAATTTGGGGAATCAATCGGCGGGCAATTAACGCGCCCTGGAATCGGGGCGCGCGGGGGAGGAGGCAGCGGAGAGGTCCCATCTGGGAGCGCTCCCGGTGCCAGGGAATGGGAACGCTGGGATGGAGCCATGGGGGAAGTGACGCCTGGGGAGCGATGGAGACGCATTTGGCAGCCAAAGGCCCCGGCCCGGCAGACACGGGAGGGGGGAAATGGAGGCGCTGGGGGTGCTCAGACAGAGGGCGGGGCTGTCGAAGCCTCTATGGGCCATCGAAAACCCCCGTGGGCCACCAACCCCCCCGCCGTGGGCCACCCGGCCAGGCTGATAAAAGGCAGAGGTGGCAGAGGTTGTGCTGGGGGGGAAAGGGCAGGGGATGGGAGCCCCCAGGTGTGAGCCCCCAGTGTCTGTGACCCCCGATATCTGTGACCCCCCGACATCTGTGATCCCCCGATATCTGTGACCCCCGATGTCTGTGACTCCCCAATGTCTGTGACCCCTGATATCTGTGATCCCCGACGTCTGTGATCCCCGACGTCTGTGATCCCCGATATCAGTGACCCCCGATATCTGTGACCCCCGATGTCTGTGACCCCCTGATATCTGTGACCCCCTGATATCTGTGATCCCCGATGTCTGTGATCCCCGACATCAGTGACCCCCGATATCTGTGACCCCCCTATATCAGTGACCCCCCGATATCACTGACCCCCCGATATCAGTGACCCCCGATATCAGTGACCCCCGACATCTGTGACCCCCGATATCAGTGACCCCCCCGGTGTCCGTGCCCTCCCCGCTGCTCTCCCCCTGCCCGTTCCTGCCCCCATTCCCAGCCGAGGGCCCCGCGCTGTGCCCCCCGTCCCCCCGGGGCTCTGCCCGAGGCACAGAAGGCAGCGGGGGCTCGCTGACCCCGCCGGCCGCCCCCGGGTGGGTCCTGCTCCACAAAGCCCCGGATTGTTCCCCGCGGCGGCCGCTCCTGCTCCTCCGAGACACAGGAAAACGGGGGGAGGCGCTTTCCAGGGATCTCCGCGGCCCCCGGGGATGCTCCGGGTGGATCCCCTGCTCCAAAGGGCTGCACATCCCGGGGGGCCACAGCATCCCCCACACCCCATCCCATCCCTCCCGCGGGGAATGAGCTGGGACAGGGACAGGGACAAGGTCACGGGGCAGGGATGTGAACGTGGCTCAGCGCTGAGGGGGGGACTCCTCCTTCGCCAGGAGCCGATCGATCCCGAGGCTTGGAATGGCCGGGCCGGGATGAGGAGGGACCCGCCGGGGTCACCCAACCGCGGACAAGCACCTGGGACTAATTGCTCTAAATAAATGAGCAATTAAGGACGCTACAGGAAGACTGGAACATCCCAGACCTCTCCTTGACCCCCCGGCAGTATCCCTGGAAACGGCTGGACCGGGATGCTCAGCCCGGCTGCTCCCGGCGGGATCGGGGCCCTCGGAGCCCCCCCGGCGGCGGAAGGGGCTCCGGCCCCACGGCAGCTGCGGGAGAGGACACTGAAGTGCCTTTGTCCGGCGGCGGCCGGGGCGGCCGGAGAGGCCGGGGTTTTTCCCGAGGAGAGCAGGACTTGTCCCGGGAAGTGCAGGACTTGTCCCGGAGAGGGCAAGATTTGTCCCGGGGCCAGCAGGGATGGGGGGATTTGGGGGGGATTTGGGGGGATTTGGGGTGTCCCCCCTCCAGGCCGGGCTTTCCAGCCCCTGCCCTCCAGCCCCCACTTTCTCCCCTCTCCAGGACATTAAATCCCTGGAAGGAAAGGAAAAGCTGCGCGATTCCAGCGCCGGCGGCCGCAGCCAGGGAGGGTCAGCGGTTCACGCGCTAATGAGGGGGATTGGGTTAGGATTCATTAAGTCATTAACTCCCCTTTAATTGCAGCCGTCTATGGCGATACCTGCGCGGGGAGAGGGGGACAGGAGCCTTTTGTAGCTCCTGGGGTGTCCCTGCGCTCCGGGGATGTCCCCAGACCCTCGGGGTCACCTTTTGGTGCCCAAACCCCTTCACTTGGCGAATTTGCTGCGGGCCCGACGAAGAGGAGGATGGGGAGAAGGCGGGGAGGACGCGTGGGCACCAGAGGGGCTGCGGGGTTTTGGGGGGGCTGCGCTTTCCCCCGGCCCGGTCCCGATTTCCCTGGAGCTGCCGGGTGACAATTCCCAGCCAGCGGAGCCTTCCCGGAGCGGGGGTAACGCAGCCGGATCCAGCTGGCTCCCGGCGCGGAGGAAACTCGGTTAAATCGCCGATAACCATCGCGGAGCAGCGAGGAACCCCGGCCCTGGCGCCCGCCGAGCCGCGGGGACCCCGGGCTGCGGAGAACGGGGGTGCTCGCACCCCGATCCCGGCTCTGCGGAGCCCGGCACGGCGGGGTTCAGCTCGGGGCTGCGCCCCACATCATTCCCTGATGGGATTCGGGATAAGCCTGCTGCTCCCCAAAGCCTCCACGACTTCCCACCCCCCAAACCCGCGCCTGCCATGGGGTCCCTGTGCCCGCCCGGGGGGGTTTTCTGCTTCCCCGGGGCGAGTCAGGTGAAGCTGTCTGAGTGAAAGACAGGCTGGGGTTTAAAGCAGATTAATTCAGCCGCAGGACGGGGCCGTGCGGACAGAGCTCAGAATGCAAACAGCCCTAATTCGATTTCCCTGACTTGCAAATCGCGGCAGGGAACTCGGCTGAAATCACATTAAGGCCGTTTCCACCCCGAGCCGCGTCCTCGCAGGGCTTTAATGCAGTTTCGCTAATTTAATTTCAACGCTTATTGAGCCTAATTCGGGTTTGGGCCGGGCCGGGACCCCCCGGGCAGGGCCGGGACCCCCCGGAGGACGCGGTGGGTGGGAGGGGGATCAGCGCCAGCCCCGTCCCGCCGCGCACGGATCAACCCCACAGCGGATTTGGGGTGGAAAAACCCCGTTCCTGCCAAAGCCGCGGCTCCGGCCGGGCGTGGCCGTGCCCTGGAACCGCCGCGGATCCGTCCCGGCCCCGCCGGGGTCAGCGGGCGCCGGGAGCCTCCGCCCTTGGCGGTTTCGTGCCGAGGGTTTTTTGGGAGCGGGAGGTGGAGAAGAGGAGGCGCTTTGTTCCCTCCCTGGGCCGGGGGGGACAATGAGCCCTTCTTGAGCCGCCCGCGCTGCCCGTGGAGGAAATGTCCCCCAAAACCGGACGGCAGCCTCGGGGAGAGGCTCAAGGGAGGGGGCCCAGCGCTGTTTTGGGGTGCGGTTCCACAGCCATCACCCAAAAACGGGGTCCCATCTCAATTTTGGGGCCTTCCGTGCCTCCCTATCCCTTCCCCCAGATGCTCCCAGCCCCTCACCTCCATCCCGGACCCCACATTCCCCATCCCACAGAGCTGGGACAGCTCGGAGGCTGTGGGGGGACGCTCTGGGTGCCCGCAGCAGTGGCCAGCCCGTGTGGCCAGCCCGTGTGGCCAGCCCGTGTCACCGCATCCCCCCCGAACCAGCGGCCGCAGGGTCCCTGCACAAAGGCCCCTTTCTGCTCCCGGCTGCTGCCGAGGGTGGCACCGGCTCCGAGCCGGCGGCTCCCGCAGCTCCCATCCCAAAAACCCGGGCCCGGGCCCAAAAATCCCCAGGGCCACGAGCCTTTGTCCCTGTTCTGTGTGAACGGGCAGCGCTGATCCCGCAGGGAAAAGGGAATGGGCAGCACAAACGTGGGGTGAGCGGCAGGCAGAGCTCGGGGGGTGCAAATCCCGGTCCCCCAGCTCCGTCAGTCCGGGATTTAATGAGTTTCACCTTGTTGGACCCCGTCTCCGACGGGGAGAACCCCCCGGGCGTTCACGGCTTTGCCACCAGAGGTTGGTTTGGGGCTGGATGGAGGCACAGACAGCTGAGATCCGGGGCCTGGGGCCACCAGCTGGGACCTGTCCCTGCTGTTCGGGTCCCTCTCTGTCCCCCCACTGGCCGGGGTGCTGAGCAGCGCCGTGCCTCAGTTTCCCCTCACGGAGGTGACACAAGCTCAGGGGGGTGACACGACACTCCCTGGCTGCTCCCGGGATCCGCTGGGCTCTGAGGAAGGGCTTCGGCTCCGTTCCCATCCCCAGACGCTGCCGGGGAGGGGCACAAAGCCCCCGGTGCCCGGCGGGGTCCCCTCGGAGCGGAGCCCACCCCGGCGGCTCCCCGGGACAGGCGTTTGGGGAGGGTTTTTTGTTTTTTAATTCCCTCTCTTTTTTCCCTGTTCTCCGGGATTCCCGGAGCCAAAGGGAGAGCGCTGCTTCCCTCTAGCGGCTCCGGGAACAGGAGGGGACAGGAGGGGACACGGCCGGGGAATGAGGGACCTGTGTCCGCAGGGGCACAGCGGCTCCGGGCCCCTTTTCCCCCGGGACGAGGGAGGAGCGTTTAATGCCGGTGTCCACAGCTCGGGAAAGACAAGGAGCTGCTGGAGAGGGTCCGAGGGAGGCCACAAAGACGGTCTGGGGTCTGGAGCATCTCGGATGAGGAGAGAGGGGGAGCTGGGCCTGGTTAGGCTGCGAAGGGAGGGCGGAGAGGGGATCCCACCAAGCCAGGGAAGTGTCTCCGGGAGGTGTCAGACTCCGTTCAGCGGTGCCAGGACCAGGAGCAATAGCCAGAAACTAAACCACGAGTTCCACCTCAACAGGAGGAAGAATTTTCCATGGAGGGTGGCAGGCACAGGTGACAGGGAGGGCCTGGCGTGTCCCTCTCTGGACCCAGACATCCCAAGCCACCCCTGTCACCGGCTCCAGGTGACCCTGCCATGGCAGGGGGATGGACTGGGTGGTCTCCAGAGGTCCCCTCCCGGCCTGTTCTGGGGTTCTGTAAGCAGGACGTGCTGCCTGTCCCCTGTCCCCCGCATGTCCCCCGTCCCCGCACGCCCCCCACATGCCTCCCCTCCACCAGGACTACATCTCCCAAGAGGCCTTGCGCGTAGCGTGAAGCCCCAGCCAATAGTGCGCTACTTTGCTCAGCCAGCGGGCCGCCGCGGGGCACACCGGGAACTGTAGGCCGCCCTGCAGAGGGCATGGTGGCGGAGAACTACCCATCCCAGAAAGGCACGGGAGGCGCGGGCCAATGAGGAGCGCGCGTCTTGGCCTGGCGCGCAGGCGCGCTGGGGCGGGCGGCCGCGGATTCATGTGGAGGTCAGCGGCGCGGCGGGAGCGGCGGGGCCGGGGGGCGGCGGTGGGTCCGGGCCCCGGCAGCCCCGGGACCGGGGGGAGCCGAGCCGGGACCGAGCCGCGGCCTGAGGGCGGGCGGGCGGGCTGGAGACAGCGAGGCCTTGGCCCGTGGGGTGCCCGTGCTGGGGGCGAGCGGCCTAGGAGGGAGCGGGGAGGGGGAGGCCTGGGGGGCGTTCGGGGTGCGGGGGTCGGGCTGTGGGGGGACGGGGAGAGCTGGGAGGGGTCCTGGAGGGGTGTCCGGGGTGCTGCGGGGCCGCAGGGTCAGAGCCTGGGGAGGGGTTGCGGGGGGAGACCCCCGGGCTGAGGAGACCCCCGGGGCTGAGGTGTTTGTGGGGCCGAGGGAGCCCCCGAGGCGGGGCTGCCCTGCCCGGGGTGGTTCGGGATTCCGGGCGGGGGTCGATCCCCAGGGACCCCCGCAGCACCCCGGCCGTGCTCAGTGGGCTTTGACCGGCCCGGGGGGGTTTTGCAGGAGGGTTTTGGAGCGGGGGCTGGAGCTGGAGCTGTGAAATGGCTGCGAAGGTGTTCGAGAGCATCGGGAAGCTCGGTCTGGCCTTGGCTGTGGCGGGCGGAGTTGTCAACTCTGCTCTTTACAACGGTGAGTGGGACGAGCTGAGCGCTCCCCGATCGCTTTATTCTGTATTTTCGTCCAAATCTTGATTTCTCACTGCTTTTATTGCCCAATAAAGACAGACTGAGGCCTCGCACGGCTGTTTATACCACGAGCATTGTGAGTTCCTTTCTCCAAAAGTCACGGAGCTGCTCCATGGGGAGCAGACTGGGAGGCCCTGGAGTTCCATCTGCAGCTTCTCTTTGCTTTTTTGCCCTAAATGATCCCATTAATTCCCTGCTCTGCTGTTAGTTAAGGCTTTAACCCTCCCAGCCGCCCCGTTCCCGTGGCTTTGGTGGCAGCAGTGACATCCCTGACGTGCTCTTTCCCTCCCCAGTGGATGCAGGACACAGAGCTGTGATCTTTGACCGGTTCCGGGGGGTCCAGGACGTGGTGGTGGGAGAAGGGACCCATTTCCTGATCCCCTGGGTGCAGAAACCCATCATCTTCGACTGCCGCTCGCGGCCCCGCAACATCCCCGTCATCACCGGCAGCAAAGGTGGGTGCTGGCCCCGGGGACACTGGATCCAGGGGATCCAGGGCTTTGGGTTTACCCTGCTGGATGTGGAACTGTGGTCCTAAAGCCCAGGCTGTGAAAAAACAGCCAGAAACGTTAAACGAGTTCCGCTTTGAGGGACCAAGCACTGAACAGGTGACCAGGAAGGGCCTGGAGTGTCCCTCTCTGGATCCAGACATTCCACCTGTGTCACCCACTCCAGGTGACCCTGCCTTGGCAGGGGGTTGGGCTGGGTCATCTCCAGAGGTCCCTTCCAACCCCAACTGCTCCTTGATTCCGTGGAGATCCCACGTGTTCGGAACAGTCAGGAGTGGTTTGATCTCTTTAATAAAGGACGGGTTAAAGGACTCTTCCTTTGGTGCTGTAAATCACTGAACCCCAAGGAGTTTGGGTTGGAAGGGACCTCCTGAGCTCTGCAGCTCATGCAGGGTCACCTGGAGCAGGTGACACAGGTGGGGTTGGAATTCTCCCTTTACAGCAGAACACAGGTGGATCCTAGGGGAAAAAGGGGAGTGAAACCAACTCATTTTTTCTGGCAAACCCGAGTTGGGGAGTTTATTCCTTCTCCTCCTCCTGCTGCACTGGAGAGGAGAGGTCCCTCGCTGACCCTGTGCTGCTCCCCAGACCTGCAGAACGTGAACATCACGCTGCGGATCCTGTTCCGGCCCGTGACCGCCCAGCTGCCCCGCATCTTCACCAGCATCGGCGAGGACTACGACGAGCGCGTGCTGCCCTCCATCACCACCGAGATCCTCAAGTCTGTGGTGGTGAGCACGCCCTGAGCTGCTGCGCTGCCCTGGCAGGGAGTGGGGAACGTGCTGTGCCCTGGAACCGCAGAATTCCAGCCTGGTTTGGGTGGGAAGGGACCTTAAAGCTCCTCCAGCTCCACCCCCTGCCAGGGGCTCCACACCCCGTCCACCCTGGCCTTGGACACTCCCAGGATGGGGACGCCAGACGTCCCTGGGCAGCCCTTTTTGGTGGGGAAAGGCCTCCTGCTGTCCAGGCTGGTGCAGCCGGAGGCCGTGTCCTGCCGCTGCCCGTTGCCAGAGGTGTCTGCCCGTTGCAGGCTCGCTTTGACGCCGGGGAGCTGATCACCCAGCGGGAGCTGGTGTCCAGGCAGGTCAGCGAGGACCTCACGGAGAGAGCAGCGACCTTCGGCCTCATCCTGGACGACGTGTCCTTGGTGAGAGTTTTCCCATTTCCCCCTTTGGAGAGAAGGGTGGCCGGAGGATGGTGGGCTGGACGTTCGGACATTTGGACACTGTGTTTGGAAGGATGCCGGGGTCACAGCTCTGGTTTTGTCCCTGCGACCTTGGGCAGCCCTTGGTGGCCCCTGGGTGTCCAAGCCCTCCCTGTGCAGGGCTTTTGCAGCTCCACCAGGAGCAGATGCTGCTGAGGGTGATGGATGGCGCTGCAGGTGGTTTGGGATTTGGCAGCAGCTCCACAGGAACCACCAGGAGTGAAAATCCCCACTTGGACAGCAGCTTTTCCTACAGAGGGTTCCTCCTGGAACCTGCTGAGATACCCAAGGAGGGAGCTCTCCCCTCCCACCTCCCTTTATAAGTTCAATTTTTCCTTTTGTAAGTTAAATGTTGTAATCAGGCTTGCACACCTCTCCCTCTTTGCCTGGGGTTTTCCTGCCGGGAGCACAGGGAGGTGCAGGAGGCAGCCTGGACACTTTGTTTCTGGAGCTTTCCCGTGCCCCATCCAGGAGGTGGCAGCGGGCTGAGCACACCGGGACAGGGATGGGGATGGGATCCCCACCTGTCCCACTTTGTTTCCGTCCCCATCCCAGTGTCCCAGAGCTGCTGGGATGTGTCCCTGCCGTGACCTGTTTGGTTTGTGCCCCCCAGACCCACCTGACCTTCGGCAAGGAGTTCACGGAGGCGGTGGAGATGAAGCAGGTGGCGCAGCAGGAGGCAGAGCGCGCCAGGTTCATCGTGGAGAAGGTACCCTGTCCTTCTGGGAACCTTGGGGCTGCCTCTCCTTCCCACTCCAGGGGTTTTTCCTTTGAATATCCTGTCCCAGCCTTCCTGGAATGCTGAACAGAAACGTTTTCCCAAATATCCAGCATAAACCTACTCCCAGCTGGAGAAGGCTCCTCTCTCCAGCCCGGCCTGCGGCCGTGCTCATTGCTTGTTCCTGGGTCACTCCAGCTGCTTTGACTCGCACTGGAGGATTTCTGGGAGTCTCCAGCAGGAGAATGGGATTAACGGCTGTTGTGTCATCTCAGATTTCAGCTGACTGGAGAGCTCCGGGTTTGGGAGCATCCCTAGGGACTGCAAAATAATCGGGATCTCCGGGTGGGATGGATGAGGTCAAAAACCAGCTTGAAATTCAGTTTGAAATTGGCTTTTTTTCTTTTCCCACAGTAGCCAAATTGGCTTCTGTTTTTTCCCAGAGTGGCAGCAAACCAGTTTAAAGAACCCAACCCTAAACCAGAACCATTTTATCCTGTCCCTGGCAGGGGGGAACCCCCGCGGGGTGGGGCAGCGCAGTTCCGTCCGTTCATTCCGCTCTCGCTTCCTGCGCTGCCCGTCCCTTTTCTTCCCCGTTTTCCTCGCAGGCTGAGCAGCAGAAGAAGGCGGCGGTGATCTCTGCAGAGGGCGACTCCAAGGCTGCAGAGCTCATTGCCAACTCGCTGGCCACGGCGGGGGACGGGCTGATCGAGCTGCGCAAGCTGGAGGCGGCCGAGGACATCGCGTACCAGCTCTCGCGCTCCCGCAACATCACCTACCTGCCCTCGGGACAGTCCGTGCTGCTGCAGCTGCCACAGTGAGCCAGCCCCTGCCTGCCCTGCCCACGCCAGCAGAAGAACAGCAAAACAAAACAAAAAAAGAAAAAAAAAAAAAATAGGAAAGGGGAAAAAAAAAAAAAATCATTGCAATTTCCTCGCGGAGGAAACGGAAATTTGGCAATTGGAGGGATTTTGGGGATGGGTAATCAAATAAAAGCGAACGCTCGCGACACCAGGCCTGCGGTTCCTCCCCTGGGCGGTCACAGCGGTGGCTTCAGTGGCTCGGGGAGGTTTGGGAAGTGCCCCTTTCCAGGCAGTTTGAGCACCAGGAGCAGAGTTGTCCTGGGATGAAGCCCGGGTGAGTCCCTGGCCACGGGTGCTGCATCGATCAGGTCTCAGAGCTGCCTCAGTGCCTTCAGGCTGGCCGGGGCCATCCCACACCTCCTGGGCTGTGGGACAGCGATGCTCAGGGCCCTCAGCCAAGCCAGTCCTCTTCAGGTGTCACCTGAGAGCCAGGGGACACCTCAGCTTGGGGCAGGGGCTCTGCTGTGCCTGTGGCAGCCGCGGCGCTGGGTGAGAGGAGCAGAGATCCCCTCTGGCACGGTGGAGAGGGGAGTTCCTGTGCAGGAAATCCTCCTGGATCCGGGACATCTCCTCGTTCTCCCCCTGAGCCGTCCCCCTCTCCTGCCCCGTGGGCTCCTGTCCCAGCCCCTCGCTGCTCCAAGGCTCGGGCAGAAATCCTCTGTTCCATCCATGCTCCTTTTACTGAGGGAAGCTGAACTGTGAGGAGGATGTGATGGGTGTGATTGTGTAACCAGCCTTCAATAAATGTCACAGTCCCAAGGGTGGCACCGTAGGTTGCTGCTTCTTTTTCTGCTGCTGTCTCAGGAGAGAGGGAGGTCAGGGTCAGTGGGGCACGGGCTGGGGTAGCTGGGAAAAGTCTTGGCACAGGCAAAGAGGGATTGATCCCGACAGCTTCGAAGCTTGGCCTGTGAGTTTTCACGGCGTTCCTGAGGTAAGAGTGGCACTGTGGAGCCTTTTCCCTGCACGGTTCCAGCCTGGCACCATCCTGGGCTTCACCTGGGGCCTGGTGTCCCTCAGGAACGGCCTGGCCCGGGTGTCAGTGCTGCCCTGAGGGTGCTGCTGTGCGGTGCGGGCTCCTTCCACTCTCCACATCCCCCCTACAGCCTCTGGAGCCCTGGGAAGCCTCTCCTGCCCTTTCTGCCTGCAGCGGTGATGAGGTGCCTGAGCTCACACAGGGTTTCAGGCAGCTGAGTCGGGTGCACAACTCCCAAATAACTTCCAGACCTCTTTCCCCTCTGGAGCTCTTTACTCCTCTGCTCTCCCGCTCCAGACGCTCCGAGGGCAGCTCCCACTCGGCTCCCAAGGCTCCTTTTGAACCCTCCCACGGCGTTTCCTGCGTTCCCCTCTCAGTTTCGCGCTCCAGGTGTTGGGCTCTGCAGAGTGTGGCTGCAATCCCTTCCCAGCTCCCGGGGCTCTGCATTTCCAGGGAGTGGGGAGCATTTCCTGCTGCCTTTGCTGTTGGCCCCTCTGGAGGAGGTGCCTGAGGCTCCCTCGGTGGCCCCTGGGGCCGATTGTTCGCCATTTCCTTGGCTTTTGGGGGTGATTCTCCCTACAAACGTTCCCTTCTCTCTCCTCTGCTGAGAGATCTGGGGTTCCAAATGAATCATGGAATGTCCTGAGTTACAGGGGACTCACAGGGCTCATCCAGCCCAGCTCCTGGTTCGATTCACTCCAAACTCCCACCCTGTGCATCCCTAGGAGTATTGTCCAAAAGCTCCTGGAGCTCTGGCAGCCTCGGGAATGTGCCCATTCCCTGGGGAGCCTGGGAATGCTTTCCTGGCCTGGTTCTTTCCCTTTCTGCCACCTGTTTGCCCGAACTCCCCAAATTCAGTCTATCTGACAGCTTTTAATCCCCATCAAAGGGCACTCAGTGCCCTCCTCTCGGCTCTCCCTCACACCAACATCCCACCAAGTGCTCCTGGACCTTCCCATCTTCCAGCTGCTCTCCCGGTGGCCCTGCCTGGGACTAGAGGAGCTCCAGAGGTCCCTTCCAACCCCAGCTGTTCTGTGATTCTCCAGTTGTCCCGTTTGGCACCGACATGGCAGAGCTGGGGGTGTTGTGCGGGTGAGTGGCGGAGGTGCAGCTTTGCTGCTCGCCGTGACAGGAAGGATGGGAAGAGGTGTCCTTTTCCCGAGGTGCCTTGTCCCGAGGTGCCCTTTTCCAGGCTCAGGGGGACACCCCGAGGAGCAGCAGGGCCGGGCTGGTTCCCACCAGGTGGCAGCAGCAATCGGCCCAGAGGTGGCCACCCGTGGCGACAGCAGAGCCCCGAGGTCACCCTGGCCAGGACAGGATGTGGACAAGGACGGACAGAGTCTCCAGGTGGGGAAGGAGAAGCTCAAGCTGGCACAGGAGCTGCCTGAGGTTCCTCAGAACCCTCTGCTGCCCCTTCCAGCTTCAGGTTTCCACTCCTCGAGCACTCAGAAAGGTCCAAATTCCTGTTTTCCCCCCAGCCCTGCAGGGCTCCAAGCTTTCCTCCTTTCCCACCTGCCCGAGGTTCACCTGGCTCCCTCGGGAACTGCAGGAATGTCTGGGAACGGGCTTCGGAGGTGCGAGCTGGTTGAGCTGGATTTCAGGAAACAGCTCTGAGTTTTTGGGTCCAGAACGTTGTTGTGGTGATTAATCCGTGCTGGAGGGAAAAGCCTGGCAGCTGTTCCCCTGCAGCTCTGTGCTTTCAGTGATTAATGGCAGCACAGACTGGTTTTTGCTTCCTGGGAGACTTTTCCCTCCCTTTTTCCTTCCTTGCTGGTGGCAGGGAGCTCAGAGCAGCCAGCCAGGCTTTTGTTCCCCATAAACAAACAGGAAGCTGCCTGATTTCCTCTGTGTTCACCCTCCCTGAGCCGAGCCTGCTCTGTGGCAGACACCCGGCCTGCCTGGCGTGAGGAGGACACAGCCAGGAGCACGGGGAGCAGCCTCTGGAGCAGCCAGGACCCGCCTGGCTGGGCATGGAAA
Organism: Coloeus monedula; assembly: GCF_965178545.1. Taxonomy (NCBI): domain Eukaryota; kingdom Metazoa; phylum Chordata; class Aves; order Passeriformes; family Corvidae; genus Coloeus; species Coloeus monedula. The sequence continues at coordinate 6,022,514 of NC_138806.1, read as the reverse complement.
GGGGCACCTGCTCCTGCTGCAGCCGGGCCGGAGCCTCCCCGGGCCAGGCAGGTCCCGAGGCTGGGATAATCCGTGCCCCGGAGCGAGCTGGCAGCGTGGGGAGAGCCGGGCACGGGGAGGAGTTTCCTCACGGCCTCCTTTGTGCTGTTGAGGTCCAAGGGGACCCTGAAAAACAGGGGCGGTGCGGGAGGAAGGGCTCGTGGAAAAGAGCAGGAATAACAGCCCAGGGCAGGCTGGGAGATGGGGAGCCACGCTCAGCGCCAAGCTTGGATCCAGGATTCCTCGGCTGGCAGCGGGGCTGAGCTGCTCCTCCTGGGCCTGTTTTCCATCAGAGCTGCTGAATTCAGCCCGGCACATCCTGGCTCCAGGGTGAGCCTCGGGAAGATGGGGTGGGAATGGAAAGGACTCCAGTTAAACCAGTTTGTTCCTCACCCTGGCCAAGGCCAAGGACCCTTCCTGCACTCCTCTGATGCCGATGTGAGCAGAGGGCGTCCTTTAGCGCAGGGACAGGAACGTCCAGCACCTGCTGCAGTGACGTTTGTATTTAATAATTGCTCCAGCATGAACTTTAGAACTTCCCTCAGGAGGAATCTAAAAAAAAAAAAAAATCTAAAAAAGGGAAAAAAAAAAAAAAAAAAAAGCACAAAGCCAAGGCTAACCAAAGGGAAATTTTACTTTTTGGTGGTGTTCATGTAGAGGCTGCTGGCTCTGATCCCGCAGTCGTGTTCCCCTGCCCCCAGGACCCCAAAGAAAAGTGAACAACCCCCACACGGAGCTGCCTCTGATCGCAGGCACAAGGAGGTGCTGGTGGGTGTGAGCTCTGCTCTGTTATTTGGAGGCAATTAATCTTTAATTGTGCCTTTCCACTGAACTGGGAAAGGAGAACGGGAACAGGAATTTCCTCTGCTTGAACTTCTCCTCTGCAGTGACACGGCCTCAAAGCCCCGGTGCCTCTGAGCTCGGTGGCGCGGCTCCCTCGGACAGCACAGAGCTTCCTGTGGCAAAATCCAGCAGGAAAACCCCTTTGTTTCCCTTTTGCTTCCTCTCCCATCGCTCCAGGGCATCCTGAGCAGGAGATCTGAAAGACAAAGCCTGACAGTCTGGCTGGCTTGCAGAGCTGGAGGTGTCAGCAGCACCTGTGCCTCAGTTTCCCTCCGCAGAGCCTGTTCTTTCCAGGATCCTCGAGCAGCACCAAGCTCCAAGGACTCTTCTCTTTTGGGTAAGGAGAAATTGTCCCAGCTGTGCCAAGTCCTGCTGGTGCAGGCTGTCCCTAAGGCAGCACTGTCAGGATTCGGAGGCCTCACAAACCACCAGGCACAGGGTGAAGAAGGGCCAGTGCTGCTCCGTGAGGAGCAGTTTTCCCAAGAATCCTCCCAGCAGGAACGGGGCTGAGGCAGGCCCAGAGCTCTGAGCTGGGCCCCCGAGCAGCGCAGCTCACGTGGCACGGCGGGGCTGGGCACTGCCAGAGCATTCCAGCCCTAAAGCCGTGTCGAACACCCAGAGCAGGCGGCCCCGAGCCCCCGGGCTGGCAGAGCCCCGGATCCTGCCCACAGCACCGGCAACCTCCAGCTGGGGCCATCTGCTCACCTCTGTGTGAGCTCCTCCTGCCCACGGCGCCGGGGCTGCTCCCTGAGCAGCAACAGCTCCCCTCTGCTTCCTCGGCAAGCCCAGAGCAGCCAGGCCTCCAGGAAAAACCCCCAGGTGGGTGGCACCACGTTCTGCTGTGTCTGCAGCCCCTGGGCCAGCACGTTCTCCTACTTTTGCTGTACTTTTCACCCTGAAAGGCCCTAAGCTGCTCAGACAAAAAAAAATCTGGTTTGTAGGGGAAGCCAATGTCACCCACAGCTGAGAGACTGCAGGGGCTCAGGGGGCAGATGACGATTTGTGTCACCTTCACCTGACACAGGAGGGTTTTTCCCACTCTGGTTACACCTGGAGAGAAGGAAAATGCAGGGGAGAAGGACACCAGGAGCCACAGCAGGGCCAGAGCTGCCTCTGATGTCACCCAGCAGCAGAGGAAATGGGGCAGATAAGGATCTCCGGCTCTGGGGCAGGTGTGTGCTCAGAGCAGAGCTGCGGGGCTGGGGCTGCTCGGGGCTGGTTTCCCTCTCTCTCCGTGCCCGATGTGTTGGGGATCCCAGGGAGGGATGGGGAGAGCGATTCCCTGTGGGAACTGGGCCGTGGAGCTGTCAGCTGCCTCAGCCAAGCAGCAACAGGGGAGTGTGCCCTGCTGGGTGCCCTGGGGACAAACCACAGCGTGGGGACAGCAAAAGTCTCTCAGCAGCTGCCCCTTCCCTGGGCCACCCCCGGTGCTGGAGGGACACCAGCAGGGCTGGGAGGACAAGTCCCTTATTTCCATCACGCCAGGAACCCAGAGATTTTTGTATCTGATCCCCTTGGTGGCTGTGGAAGTGGTTGATGGCTCTGCTCCTCCTCTGTGCTCCTCTGTTTCACATCATCCCTCAGCTGAGATCCCACCTTTGGGAGAGGGGCTCTGTCGCTGCTTCTTGTGCGTTCATCTTCCAAGGAACAAAAAATCCCCAGTGTTGTTCTTCTTCCTTCCCTCTCCAAGGCAGGGAATTCCAGCACCTGGCATCCTCCACATCCACGGAGGTATCCAGCAGCAGCAGCTGCCCTGACATCATCTCCCTGCTTTTCCTCCAGAGGCTGCACTGCCCAGGGGCGCTGGGCTCAGATGGAGCAGTGTCCACACACTCCAAGGTTCTTCCAGGTGACCGCTTCCAGCAGAGATTGGAACAGCTCTGGACTGGGTGAGGCAGCACCAGCTCCCGTGGGCTGGGTCAGCGTGTCCTGTCCTGCTCCAGGGATAGCTGGGGCAAGGAGGAAAACTGGGAGCATTGTTCTGATCCCACCCCGGGGCTTCCCCAGCCTTCCCTGCCCTTTTAACTTGGGCCTGAATTTGCGTCTGAGAGCTCCAATCCCTGCTCTGCACAGGGAGCTCAGATCTGGGGTTTATGCTCAGGAATCCAGAGCAAGTCAAACCCTCTGGAATTTGGTATTTCTAACTCCGGGGGAGTGAGGGCGCTGAGATTTTTTGGCAGAATCTCAAATCCAGTGCCCTACACTGTTGGGGGCAGGGGGGCCATTTGCAGATGAGGAAACAAACCACAGCTAGGGATTGTGGACTAAAGGATTTAGGAAAGGAACTCAAAGTTGAAAGCGGCAAGAGAGAGCCCCGAAGTCCTCGGCAAACAGCAGCGCTGCCAAAGGGGTTGGTGCCCTTCCCCCTCTCGGTGCCTGCTGCTCTCACTAATTCCTTCACGGCTGCCAAACCCAAACCACAGCAGCGCTGTCCCCTCCTACACAGCCCCAGCAGTGGTTTTGGGGCTGTGGCCGAGGCTCTGCAGCTTCCCAGGGGAGGTGGCACCTGGAAAAGGCAGGGCCAGCCTGCGAAGGAGCGGCCCCGACCTTCAGGAGCCCCACGCCCGTCACCAACTACCTGCCGAAGGTGCTGCTCCTTGTCACATCGCTCTCATTCATCAGGGTGTAATCAAGAAACCGCAGGCTGGAGTTAAGTAGTTATTAGCGTGTTAAGGGGAGAGGAAGATTTGAGCAAGTGGGAGCTGGGGTTTGGCACCGGAACAGAAGGGCCCGACTGCTGAGGCTCCTGCAAATCACTCGGGGCCTCGCTGAGGAGGCGCTGGGGCCTTACCTGGTCCTGAGGGGCAGCTCCGTCACCTCCGAGGGCAGGAGCCATCCCCGGGACTCCGTGAGGCCTCAAGCCGGACTTACCGCAGCGCGGCCACGGCCTGCCCGGCTCACCTGGCTGTGCTAATTAGAGCGGGCTTGTTAATTACCCGCGCCGAGTAACGGACGAGCGGGCGGCCCCGCTGAGGGGGAGCCGGGGCGACCCCCACTCCGTCACACCCCCCCTACCCTCGCACAACCCCCGCGACCACCTGCCGGCGCTAATTAGGGCACGGTCGCTAATTACGCGCGCGGGGTAACGGGCAGGCGCCCCCCGCCCCTCAGGCCGCCCCCTCCCTGTCCCCCGCGCATGCGCGCCGCTCCCCCCGGCCTCACCTGCGCCCCGCGCGCGCCGCCGCCTCAGGTGAAGCAGCGGCGGGAAAGGGGCGGGCGCGCGGGAACGGCCCCCGGCGGCGCATGCGCACAGCGCCGCCTCCCCCGGCCTATGGGTGTCCCGTGTGTGCCCCCGTTCTAGCCGTGCGCGCCCCCGCGCCCCTGCGCGCTCCCCGCCGCCTCTGTGCGTTACCCCCCCCCACCGTGTTATCCGTCCGCGCTCCCGCACGCGCGTGCTTGCCGATCCCGCCACCGCCGCCTCCCCGCTCCCCTCGGCCTATGTGGTGTTTCCCCCCCCCCCCCCCCTTCCTTCCCCCCTCAGCACGGTCCGTTCCCTCCCCGCCTCCGCGCGCGCCCGCGCTCCCGCACACGCGCACTTACACACGCAACCACCCCCCCCCAGCCGCCCCCCCCCCCCCCCCCAAAACCTCCCGGCCCTTCAACCGCGGCCTCGGCCCGCGCGCGCTCCCGCCGCACAAGCGCGCTCCCCGCCCCCCCCGCGCGCGCTCCCGCCGCGCACCGGTACAGGCACGGGGCGCGCCTCCCGCCGCCACCCCCCCCCCCAACCCCGCGCGCGCGCGCGCGCGCCCCCGCGAGGACCGGCGGCGGCTGCGGCGGCGGCCACGTAGCGCTGCGGCGGCGGCGGCGGCCGAGGGGGAGCGGGAGCTGCGTCCGCCCGCCCGCGGCGGCAGCGCCTTGGGCCTGAGCGGCGGCGGCCCCGGGCTGAGGCAGCGGCGGCGGCCACTCGAGCGCGGGGGCCGAGCGGAGGGGCCGGAGGGAAGGCAGGGAGGGAGGGCCCCGGCCGCCCTGCCCTCCGCCCTCCGCCGCCGCGCCCGCCCGCGCCCCCCTCCCCGCGCCGCCCGGCATGGACGGCGGCGGGGGCGGCCCCGAGGGCACCGGCCTGGGTGAGTGCGGGGCCGCCCGCGCGGCCGCCGAGCCCCTTCCCCCTTCCTTCCCCCCGGGCCTGGCGGCGCAGCCGAGCAGCGCTAGGCCCGGCCCGGCGGTGGGCGGCGGGGGGAGCGGGGCACGGGCGCCTCACGGCCGGGAGGGGAGCGGAGGCACCGGGGGAGCGACGGCGGAGCCCCCGCGGGGGGAGGAGGAGAAGGGGGCGGGCGGCCAGCGATGGGGCTGGGGGTCGGAGGGCTCTGCTCGGGGTCGGGGGGGTTCCCCTGGGGTTGGAGGCTCTGCCCGGGGGCTGCCCCGGGTCCGGAGGCTCTACCGGGGGCCGGGGGTCTCCGTCCGGGGGTTGGAGGCTCTGTGTCCCCTCCCCGCGGGGACCGGGCTGTGTCACCTGCCTGGGGGAGGGGAGGGAAGGTGAGTTCCCGGAGCAAAGCGGAGGGAAGACAACATTCCTGCAGGATTGGGTTTGGACTTGGATGTGGAGCGCGTCCCCTCGGCCCCTGCCCTGTCGCGGTTTGTGTCACCCGCGGGTCCCGCGGCCGCGCTCGGGTTTGGGGCCGGAGTTGTCACTGGGGAGGTGAGGAGAGGAAGCGTTACCGGGCACCGTGCTCTGGCTGTAAATCGGGGGGGTTCTCTCCTCCTCAGCCTCTTCCTTCAGCTGCCTTCCCCTTCCCTGCGCTCCCGGCTCGCGTTGTGCTGCGTGCGCCCCGGGCTTGGGGTTTTGGGCGTGATTTTCGAGCGCCTTCCGTGTAACTTTGGGTGTCCCGGTGCAGGGAGAAGCCGAGGCAGCGACAGCGGCATCTGCCCGGGCTTACAGCATTACATAAGGACCTTTAATCACAGCTGAGTTTTGGCATCTCATTTGTGCGTGGAAGTGATGGAAGGGAAAAGCCACGGAGGTCCCGCGGGCAGGAAGGATGTGAGGAATGCGCGTTTTTCATCCTCCCAGGGGCTGCCCTGGGCTGTGTTGGGCTGGCAGTGGCAGCTGGCACCGGCTTTGTTGGCAGCGGCGTGGGGAGCGGGAGGCTGCTGGGGCTGGGGATGAAGGAGATGTGGGTTTGGGAAGCACCTGGGTCGTTCCCAGCTGGAAGTTCTGTTCTGTTTCTCCCTCGGTGCCTGGTCTGTATTTAAAAAGTGCATTTTCTAGATGGTGTTAAGAGGGTTGTGGAGTTGCAAAGTGCGATTTTAAAAGGGCTTTGTGGCTCTGATAACTGATCATTCCCCCTGTGTTTATCACAGCTGATAATTTACCTCCAGTTTAGCGCTCTCACCCTATTTTAACCCCTTTACCTCTCTGCCTGTGTGCCAGGTGCATTTCTCTGCTGTTTTCATGGAGTTTAATCAATCTCCTGCAATCTGGAGGTGCTGGAGAGCCCCATCCCTGCCCCGGGCAGGCAGCACTGACATTTCAGATGTGATCAAAAGGTCTGGATACGAACTCCCAGCACAAGGGTGCAGCGGAGGGACAGAAATTCGGAGAGCTTTTCCAGAGGCTGTTGGAAAGAAAAGTGCAAAATCACGGAGGCTTTTTATTCTTCCAGCTAAGCGGTTGCGCTTTGTGGGCTGCAAAGGGTTAAGGGTTGATTTATCATTTTATTTTTCTGTGGGATGAGGCTCAGGGCTGCAGGGATGGAGATTTGGGACCATCCCTGGATGGTTTGTGGCTTGGGATTGTTTGTCAGAACAGCTTTTGAACATTGATCTGATCAAAAGGGGCTTTGGCATTGTAGATTGTTGTGAGTTTTGAGGGGTTTAATTGACTTTATTACCTAAGAGTGGTACGGGAAACCTTTAACTGATGTTTTCAGAGGGAGTTTTTCTGTAGGAAGGGTCTAAATAGGGGCTAAATTATCCAAAAATAGAAGATATTGGGGTGCTGGGCTTGTTCCCCTCTGCCAGCATCATGGATCGTAGGAATTTTACCCCGAGAGCTGCGATTTCACCTAAAAAATTGGAAGTTTTTATCTATGCCAAGTCTTTTCCTGGGGTCAGAGCAGGAGATGTCTGTGCAGGAGCGCCTTGGGAAGGATTCCCCGAGTTCTGAGCGCTGCCCGAAGTGGATTTTCACAGTAAACAAGATGTCCTGGAGGAGGAGGAGGAGGAGGAGGGATGTGCCCAGAGCACACCTGGGACAGGCACAGGTGGATTTCGGGTGCTTACAAAACTCCCTCTCATCACTGACCCATTTCTGCCGCTCGCAGGGGCTGAAAAAAAAGAAAAAAAAAAAAAACCCAGAAATTTATTCCTGGCCCCACAAAAAAAGCCCCAGGCAGAACTGAAAGGAAGCCCCAGGCAGCTGAGGAGAGGGAGATGCTCTCTAATTTTCTGTGGATAATTATGATATTAAAATATTTTATAACCATCCCCGTGGTTAAATTCCTCCAGCACAGGCTCTCAGCATGCTCTGCTGTCTCCCTGCAAGATCCAGGGCTTCTGAAAGGGAGATGAAGTAAATTGTAAAGATAATTTTCCCTCTCAAAACAGCAGTAATTTACATTTTGCTGAATCTGTGCTGTTTGTCCTTTCAGTATTTTATTATGTGAATATCTGGAAGTTTTTATTCCCTCCACGATAATTAGGAAAAAAATGTGGATTTTTCTGCAGAGTTCGTTTTATTCCCGTGAAGTTTCACACTTGAAATGTTAAAGCAGATCCTGGCTCCAGGTGAGATCCCTGTCCTGAGCTCCCTCAAGGGAACGTGGTTGAGTTCTTCCAGTGTTTTCCAACAAAAAAGTGCCATTTTTAACCTGTTCCTGCCGTGGATGCCAGGGCCTCATTCCCGGCTGTTCCCACTGTAAACACAAGGCCTTAAAAAGCTTCCCAGCAGCTCCTGGATTGCAGCAAAATGCAAGGAATCTCTTGACCCAGAGGGGGGTTTCATGTGGGATCTGTCACAGATTTGATGCCTTAGAGAGCATTTTAATCAAAGGCTGATCTGTTTAAACTGATTCCCATCTAAATGAGGCAAATTCTGTCCCGGTTTGTGCCTTTCCAGGGTGTTTTTCCAGGATTTGGGAGCAGAATTCCTGTCGTTCTCACAATTGGCAAAGCACAGGAGACTCATTTCCCTAAAAACCCCAAACTCCCAGTGCCCAATTCCCAAACTAAATTCTTTTTCCCAGGGATTTTGAACCTGGAATTTTGTAGGTTGCTCCTCCCTCCTGGAAAACAGGGAGTGAAACTCCGGCGGGGTGATTTCCGTGTGGGATCTGTCACGGATTTTCCCCCTTAAAGAGCATTTTAATAAAAAGCTGATTTCTCCTTGAGGTTTATAAACACATCCCATAAAAAAAGAGGCAAATTCTGTCCCAGTTTGTGCCTTTCCAGGGTGTTTTTCCAGGATTTGGGAGCAGAATTCCTGCTGTTCTCATACCTAATAAAGCACAACAGGCCCATTTCCCCAAAAACCCAAACTCCCTGTGCCCAGTTCCCAAAGTACATTCATTTTCCCAGGGATTTTGAACCTGGAATTTTGTAGGTTGCTCCTCCCTCTTGGAAAACAGGGAGTGAAACTCGGACAGGGCCTCGGTGCCAGCAGCAGCTTAAACTCATTAACAGAGGAGCTGCAGGAGGCTCCTGCGCCCTTCCCGACACCCTTCCCTCGGGAGGTTTCACACTGGGAGTTTTCCCAATATTTCCCAGCAGCTCTTCCAGCACTTTCTGCTGGGGCTGCTCTCTTTGGGAACAGGATTTTTTTTCCCTGGAAATGGGATTTTTTTTTCCCTGGAAAGGGGATTTTTTTTTTCCCCCCCTGGAAATGGGATTTTTTTTTCCTCCTGGAAATGGGATTTTTTTTTTTTCCCTCTGGAAATGGGATTTTTTTTTTCCCCCCCCCTGGAAATGTGGGGTTTTAGGGAGGTGATGGGAAAGGCAGGGGAGCTGCTGGGATCGGGATCTGGGTTAGGATTTGAGGGAAAACCTGTTCAGCCAAGTTCATTGGGATAAAAACAAGGGAAAGTTTTCCAGCTGGAATTCTGGGGGAATGTGGAATCATGGAATGGTTTGGGTGGGAAGGGACCTTAAACCCCATCCAGGGACACCTCCCGCTATCCCAGGCTGCTCCAACCTGGCCTTGGACGCTCCCAGGGATGGGGCAGCCACAGCTTCCCTGGGAATTCCATCCCAGCCCTTCCCAAGCAGGAATATTTGTGGTACCTGGGAGGAGAAAGTGGCAGAAATTCTCTTTTTTTCCCCCTCCCCGAGTAGGAAGTTCTGGAGTTGAAAATTGACAGACGAGCGTCCATTGATCCGCAGAGCTCCGGGATTTTTTGGGAATGCTGTACACAAAAAAAAGCTGCAAATATTTGAGTTGGAGCCCGGCTGGGCCCTGCAGGTGCAGGACTTTGCTGCTGCTGTGCCTGGCAGGAGGGAAAACCTGCCCCGAAATCCCCAATTCCTGCTTATTTGAGGTTTTTTTAGTGCTTCTCTGGTGGGAAGAATTACAGAATTGTGGAGTTATGGGATGTGCCTTCGTGGGGAGGCAAATTGCACGCGGTGACCGAAGTTGGATAAGGAATTAAAGGGGAAAAATGGGATGAAATAAATGAAATTCAGGGAATCGGCGGGATGGGATGTCCATAGTTGCATATGGACTTAGGGGGGGAAATGGGATAAAATAAGTAAAGTATCAGCAGGATGGGATGTCCGGAGTTGGACAAGGAATTTAAGAGGGAAAAATAGGATAAAATCCATGGAACCGGTGGGAAGGGGGTTTAAGCTTGAGACCTGTAAAACCTGGGAAGGTTTTTTGGGATCAGGCAAGGATTTTTGTGTCTCCAAGGCCAGCTCTGGCTCCCTCGCAGAGGTGAGATCCCTGCCCGGAGGAATTCTGTTGGGATCTCATTCCTGGAGGAATTCTGTTGGGATCTCATTCCCAGAGGAGTTTTGTTGGGATCTCATTCCGAGAGGAATTCTGTTGGGATCTCATTCCCGGAGGAATTCTGTTGGGATCTCATTCCTGGAGGAATTCTGTTGGGATCTCATTCCGAGAGGAATTCTGTTGGGATCTCATTCCTGGAGGAATTCTGTTGGGATCTCATTCCCAGAGGAGTTCTGGGATCTCATTCCCAGAGGAGTTCTGTTGGGATCTCATTCCCGGAGGAATTCTGTTGGGATCTCATTCCCGATAAACCCCAGTGGGGCGGGACGCGCTCGGCCACGTTTTGTCCGTGTTGTCAAAGCCAAATCGGGCTGTTTTCCCCCAAAGTTTACCTTGTGCTCCCAAAACAAGCGCTGTGGGAGCAGCTCGGCAGCTCCAGAGGCTGCGGAGCTGCCGGAGATAAGCCGGGAATGGCGGGAATTGCGGGAGCGTGGCGACACCGGGGCAGCGGGGAACACAATGGGGGAGCTTTGGGGTTGGCACGCGGAGCTTTGGCAGCACCCGACTGAATCCGGGTCACACCGGCCTGGAGCGTCCTGGTGGCAACCTCGGGGCCGGTCCAGGAGGATTTGGGAATTCAGCTGCTAAAATCCCCCTGGGAAGTGTAAAACCGACCCCTTGAGGGTGGATGAGGCGGGGATTTTATGGGATTTTGGAGGGAGATCCCAAAAAAGGTCCAGGTGAGGACAGGAAGGGGAAGCTCCTGGAGCTGTTTGTTTGTCAGCACAAGGAGAGTTTGGGATTTCAGCAGTGAAAATCCCACTAAAAGACACAAACCCAGAGTTTTCAGGGGTGTTTTTGTGGGAATTTGCGAGGGAAATGTGGGAGGAGAAGTGCAGGTAAGGAAAGGAAGGAAAAACTCTTGGAGTTGTCTGTCAGCACTGAGGAGAATTTGGGAATTCAGCTGCTAAAATCCCCCTGGGAAGTGTAAAACCAACCCCTTGCGGGTGGATGAGGCGGGGATTTTATGGGATTTTGGAGGGAGATCCCAAAAAAGGTCCAGGTGAGGACAGGAAGGGGAAGCTCCCGCCGCCAGCCCTTTCTTCCCCTCGGGATTTTCCAGCCCTGGTGCCTCATTCCCGGAGCTGCAGCATCTCCCCAGGGCAGCCCCTCGGGCTTTGGGGCAGCCCAAACTTGTTGGGGGATCCCGAAATCCAAATTTTGCGGGGTGCAAAGAGCCCAGAATGAAAACCGGGGAGGATTTTGAGCCTCTCCATGAGCACATTCCAGTGGAGGAGCAAACTTTGGGACCAAACTTCCAGTGCACGCTTTGGGAAGCCAAAGAGGATTTTTTTTAATGTTTTTTTGCTGTTTAAATCTTCTTTTTTTCTGCCGCATTCCGCTCTCAGCAGAGCTCCAAAGTGTCGAGCAGGGCTTTTTAGGATGAGCTGGCAGCCTGGAAATGAATTCAGAAGCGTTTAAAAATGATATTAAGCCGTGAGTGAGAGACTCTCTCAGTGGGACATTCTGATGGAATTATTCCAGCGTTTTATTATTACAAAATACAAATTGGGCCGGGGCAGGGATGTGCAGTGCGAGAAATTGCTGAATTCTTCTGTAAAACCCCCAAAATCTGCTGGTTTTCCCCATTTTCCCCATTGCAAAAGTTTCATTTAAGAGGCTGGGCATAAAAAAGTCTTAATTTTTGCCGAATTCCTGCTTAAATGGAGATTTTTCCTGCAGGGAGGTGCCCAGGTAGGAATTGCTCCTGGAGCTTTGGGGCAGGACATTGACACTTCATTTACACCTCTGCATATCCAAAGACACCGAGACACCTCTGGGGCCTCTTTGGGGGCAAAAATGCTAATTTTGGGCAGGAGATCCTGATGACAGATTTCCTTTTTGGGATTTACACCGGGTTCCTGCGACCCTGTGCCAGCTCGGGGTCGGTGATGATTAGTGGGAAGTGCCATAATTGAAATAAAATCGGAATTAAATCTTAGCTCAGCTTTCATTTTCCTCAAGATACGTGAGCAGAGAGGGGTGAAAATAGGAGGTTTTAAAGGAAAAAAGGAGTTTGGGCACCTGTTTGGAGAGTTTACAAATTTAAAGAGTCAAAATGTGATCACAGAAAGCTTTTTTTTTTTCGTCTAAAAATTACCAGATTATGATAGAAAAGGGATAGATGGGAGATGTGAGTGGGAACCACCTGGCGGTGTTTTAATCTTATTTTTGGGGGGGGGGGGGGGTTTGCAGGAAGATGCAGGAAGAGATTAGAAAACCTGGAATTTCCTAATTCAGCCACAGCTTTTTAATTTTTAGGTGTTTCAGGTGGTGGGAAGGGCCTGGAGTTGTGATTTGAGGGTAAAGAACTAAAACTTTAAGATTTCTTTTTTTTTTTCTACCTCAAGAAAAGCGTTGAGTTTGCAGCTGTTGAATCTAAAACTCCTTTAGAGCCAATGAAAAAAAACCCCATTTATTGCAAAATCGGAGGGGTTATAAAATTCCCACATGGAAACCTCTGGGACGATTTTTTGTGGAGATAATGCTTGAACGAAATCCAGGAGTGGCCGGTTTGAAAGGCTTTGTGTCTCCCAAATTTCTGGATGCAGCCGGATCATTCTTCTTGAAGAATGGGAAGAGCCCGAGGGTTTCTCCTCGTGGTTTTAATGGTTCAGTGGCAGGATTTTATTGATTTTTTTCTTTCTTTCTTTTTTTTCTTTTTTTTTTCCTGGGATTTGGGAATCAGATTTTCCAGGAGCCTGTGGGAACACTTGGAGGCAAGCTGCCAGCTGAGTCAGCAAAATACCTACCCCGGGTTATTTTGGGAATGGCCAAAAAACAGCTGGAAAAGCAGAAGGATGAGGTGGGAGCTGCGTTCTGTCCTGTGGGACGCACTCTGGAATTGCAGAATTTACAGGATTTACCCCCTCTTCTCCAGGCTCTTGTGTCCCTGCCAAGGCTCTCTAGGACCTTATCCCTGATTATTTTGGGAATGGCCAAAAAACAGCTGGAAAAAGGGCCAGATGAGGTGGGAGCTGCATCCTCGGGTTATCCTATAAAAAACGCCTCTGCCCAGCCCAGGAATTGCAGAATTTACAGGATTTATCCCCTCTTTTCTGAGCTTTTGTGTCCCTGCCAAGGACCTCTCCCTGATTATTTTGGGAATGGCCAGAAGCCCACCCAAACACAGCCCCACGGTCACCACGGACCCGATTCTTCACAGGAATTGAGGGAAAAGCTGTTCCGAGGGAATTCGGGGCTGGCAGTGACAGGAGGAGCTCTGATTCCTCTGTTTCCCCCAGGAGCTGGGAATGCTGTTCCCAAACGTCGCAGCATTCCCAAATTGTGGCAAATGGGATTTCCCTTCCCCGGTTCCCTTTCCAGGATTATTTTCCTGGTCATTTGAGGCTCTGCTGAGCTACTCTTGCAGGGTCCCGAGGTTTGGGAATGGGAATGGGGATGGGAATAGGGTCGTTAGCAGCACTCATCTTTTTATTTTGCATTTATTTTGCATTTCCATGGGCTCAGGCGGCTCCAACACTTCCCATGGAAATGCAAAAGCACCGGGATGTGCCAGAGTGAGGCTCTGGGAGATAAAATTCACCACTTAAAAACAGATTTTCAGGGGTTTTTTGCACCTAAAGCAGGCGGGATGCACAAGAAAGAAGGGATTGAGGGCTGAGAGAAATAATTTAAATAATTCCCTCCTGTGGGATAGCCCTGATTGCTCTTCCTAAGGGATGGAACCGGGACCAGATGTGTTTTCCCACTGTTTGGGAGCGGCTGGGCCTGTTCCAGGCACCTGTGCTTCCAACCGGGAGAGTTTATTGAGGCTTTTTTATTGCAGTATTGCAGAGTTTTTTTAGCTCTTATGGACCCGTTCGTGGAATCTTGGCATATCCTGAGTGAAGGGACCCACAAGGATCGAGTCCAACTCCTGTAGAGGACACCCCAAAAATGGCATTTTAGCCCTCACTTTGAGTTTTTCCACTTCAATCCGTGGTTATTCCCTGCCGGTTCACGCTCCAGAATTCACGTCACCTGAGGATTTCACTGAGTTTCAGTGAGAAAACATCCTCACATCCTCAGCTTTTCCTGAAATCCTGAGCTCCTCCTCACGCCCTCAGCTTTCCCTCCCCCCCTCAGCTTTTCCTAATATCCTCATTTCCCCCAAAATCCTGTTTCCCTCACATCCTCAGTTTTCCCTCACATCCTCAGTTTTCCCTCACATCCTCAGTTTTCCTCACACCCTCAGCTTTTCCTCAAATCCTGTTTCCCTCCCACCCTCAGCATTCCCTCCCACCCTCAGCTTTTCCTCACACCCTCAGCTTTCCTGAAATCCTCCGTTTTCCCTCATCTTTTCCTGAAATCCTCCGTTTTCCCTCATCTTTTCCTGAAATCCTCTGTTTTCCCTCAGCTTTTCCTGAAATCCTCTGTTTTCCCTCAGCTTTTCCTGAAATCCTTAGCTTTTCCTCACACCCTCCGTTTTTCCTGTTTTCCCTCACGCCCTCGGGCTTTTCCTGAAATCCTGTTTTCCCTCACACCCTCGGGCAGTTTTCCCCCAGTTTTCCCTCACACCCTCGGGCAGTTTTCCCCCAGTTTTCCCTCACAGCCTCGGGCAGTTTTCCCCCAGTTTTCCCTCACACCCCCGGTTTTTCCTCAGCTTTCTCCTGGAATCCCGGCCTTTCCCTCCAGTCCTTCCCGGCTCCGATCCCACCGCCCGTCCCCACACAGCGCTGGCCCCGAGGCCTCCCCAGCCGAGCCCGATTCTCTCTATTTTTAGTGCCGATAACACCAAAAAAAATGCGGTTTTTCTTCAGAAGCTCGGTGTGAAGTCGCTCCCACACACTCACAGCTTCCTCCACCCACACTTTTGTCTGCAAATTGTGCTCTTTTTTTGTTCGGAGTTCCAGCCTTTCATGTCGGAGACTTTGCAAACCTCGTGTGATCTTTGATTGCTTGGGTTCGCTCTGCAGATATTCCCCAGGTTTGGGGCTTGATAAGCATCAAAAATCGCTTTGAAACTCTTGTTTCCTTTTTACATCTTAATCAGGGTCTGCATCTCCTCTTTGGCAGCGTGACTGGAATTCATTCTGTGGAAAAATCGGCGTTGATAAAATTAAATTCACCTTTAAAACAACAAAAAAGGAGGGGGATTAAAAACACCCAAACGCTGCTTTGGGATTAGAAATTTAAAAGGGGGGGAAAAGTGTTTTAAGAGCATTTTTGGGGCAGTATTTCAGAGCTGCTGTTTGTAGTAAAGGGCTGAGGAGGGCTTTGCTTTACATTTAAATAATGGTTTTGAAAGTTGTGGGTCCCTCGAGGGTGGCAGTGAAAGGTTCAAAGCCACAGCAGCGACTGATGCTGCAGAGTGAAGTGGCTTTCAGAGCAAGCAGCTTTGATAATTCAGAATAAACCCCTCTGTGGGCTTGATTTGAGGTGGTACCTGTTGATACAAAGTGGTTTTTTACACATAATATCCCTTCAGTGAGCAGAGGTGAGACGTTGACAGGAGTTTTTTGCCATTCAGTAAATGGGGGGGGAAGGTGAAATTTCCTTTTCCTGGCAAATGTTGTGCTTTCCTGGCTCTGCGGTGGAATTCCTGATTTCCTCCTGCAGATTCCTAGAGATGCTTAACACGATGAGGAAAGGATCAGGTATTTTCTGCATGGAACAGGGATTTTTCTGAGCTCCTGAATAATTCATTCCGCTCGAAGGAAAAGCTAAACTGGGATTCATCCTTCCCACGGCTTCCTGGGTGTAGGGTTGGGAATTTTGCCTCAGCAAAACCACATTATTTTATAATTTTTCCGTCTGAATGTGAGTTGTGACCACAAGCCAGTGTTTACAGCCCATCTCCAGGGATTTCCTGTGGAGCTGGGAATGTGGGATTTGAGGATGGAGCAGTGGGAATGGGCCCTGCTGTGGTGCTGAGGCTGCAGGCACTGCCAGGCACCTTCAGGATGCTCTGGAATAATTTGGGAACCCTGGAGAAGTGGTCAAGAAGCTGTTTTAATTAAGTTTATGATCAAACTGGTTATTTTTCCATTCTTGCCCCAGTGTGACACTTCACAAAAATTATTATTGTTATTATTATTATTATTATTATTATTATTATTTCAATATTTATTATTTAGGCTTTGGTGGGTTCATCTCCTCTTCGCTGAAAATTGACTCCAGAGGGGGAAAAATTGTGGTAGAAGGGAACAGAAATAATAATACAGGAATCTCTGGAAGTGAGGAGGATTGGATGGGATCTTGGGAAGGAATTCCTGGCTGGGATGGAATTCCCGGAGCAGCCGTGGCTGCCCCATCCCTGGAAGTGTCCCAGGCCAGGTCGGAGCACTCTGGGATCGTGGGAGGTGTCCCTGGATGGAACGGGATGGGATTTGATGTCCCTTCCACCCCAAACCATCTGAGGACGTCTCTGTCTTTAATTCCCCCTCCCCACACCCTCAGATCCCAGGTTTAGCTCCGGAATTCCCAGGGTGTTCCTGATGGGATCAGCCGAGCCCGAAGCCTCGGGCTCGGTGTTGCAATTCCCAGCTCCCAAACTGGAGCTGTCCCGGGGGAGGGATCGATCCTTTGTGTCCCTGAGGAGCGAGCACGTGGCGCTTTCTGCAGGAGGAAGTGGCAGCGTCCTGGGCAAATTCCAGCCTGGAAAACCGCGGGGAAATGTGGATGGGCACACTGATGGTGTTCGGCTGCCGCACTGGGGATTAAGGAGCTGGGGGAAGGGAGAGCGAGACAAAGGGAGAATTGCCTCCAATCCCTCAAAATCCAGGGGCTGCCTGAGGGGTCTCTGGGGTGTTCCCGGTGCGGGGTTCAGTGCTGCAAGGTGAGAACGGCTCCGCTGAAATTCTTCAGGCACCTCTCCCTTGTTGGAATGCGACTCTGGAATAGGCGAGGATGGGCTGGGGGAGGTTCGGGGCGTTCTGGGGTGGGTGTGCCCCGTGTTTGTGGGGGCAGAGCGGAGTTTGGCGGCCATCAGTGCTCCCAGAAACCCAGGAGGAGGAGGAGCGGCTGTGGTGGTCTGTGGTGGATGGAGAGTGTCCATTGCCTGGATTTCCATCCCTGGGAATCTGCTGCCAGTCCCGGTCCCTGCTGTTCGTTCCTCCCTTTCCCAACCCATCCCGCCCTCAGCTCCTCCTGGAAACACCCCCGGTCTTTCCCCCAGCCCTGCAAAGGCAGAGTTTGCCGCGATTCCAGCGATTCTTTTCCGACTGACTCTTCCCTCCATTGTCTCTTGCAGATAAAATGCTCGAGGGCTCCTCGGCCGCTTCCTGCAGAAGAACCCTCCCCGCCCTGCCCCTGCCGTGATCCCGACCCCCGCCCCACCGCAGCCAGGACCCCGAACCCCGCCGGGCTCCGATGGAAGAGGCGCCGGGCCCGAGGAGCCCCCGCGAGCCGCAGCTCCCCGCCGGGTTCCGTGGGATGGAAGGCGCTCCATGAGCCGGAGCAGCCCCCCCAGATGAGCCAAGCAGCCAAGGCCTGCCAGCAGCTGGGGGAGCCCCCCGGGGCGGGCATGGCGCAGGAGGACGCGCGCCGGGCGCAGGGGCCGCCCGCCTTCTACCCCAGCCAGGAGCTCGACCTGTCCACCAAGGTGTACAAGAGGGAGTCAGGGAGCCCCTTCTCGGTGCTGGTGGACAGCAAAATGAGCAAAGGCCACCTCCACGAGAGGGAGGAGCAGCCGTTTTTCAGGGAGAGCAGAGCGGTAGGAGAGGTCCGGGCTGTGAAAGAAGACAGGGAAAACTCTGACGACTCTGAGGAGGAGGAAGAGGAGGAAGATGAAGTGACTTACAAAAGGGAGCAGATTATAGTGGAGGTAAACCTTAACAACCAAACCTTAAATGTGTCCAAAGGGGAGAAGGGTGTCCCCTCCCAGTCCAAAGACACTGCTGTCCTTAAGACCAGCAGTGAGGAAGAGGAGGGTGACAGTGGGGAAGAGGCCACGGAAGACAGTAATGATTATGAGGAGAATGAGAGGCAGAAGAAAAAGGAGAAAAGAGTGGAGAAGGTTAGTGTTGCCCAGAGGAGAACGAGGAGAGCCGCCTCTGCCGCGGCAGCCGCCACCTCCCCGGCACCCAGAGCTACGCGGGGGCGTAGAAAGAGCGTGGAGCCCCCCAGGCGTAAGAAGAAAGCTGCAAAGGAGCCCAAGGCACCTGTGCAGAAATCAAAGTGTGAAGAGAAGGAGACTCTGACCTGTGAGAAGTGCCCCAGGGTGTTTAACACACGCTGGTACCTGGAGAAGCACATGAACGTCACTCACAGGCGGATGCAGATCTGCGACAAATGTGGGAAGAAATTTGTGCTAGAGAGTGAGCTGTCCCTCCACCAGCAAACTGACTGTGAAAAAAACATCCAGGTAGGTCTGCTCACCTGCTTGCCAGATCCCCACTCCTCCCGGCGTGCCCTGGATCCGGCTGCTGGACGCTTCACAGGGGGAAAATCTCTTTTTTGCACAGCCCCAGGTTCTGAGCCAGGCCCTGTCTCTGCCTCATCCCACATTTTGGGGTCTCCCAAAAGGAGGGGATGGCAGGGAAGAGAGGGTTCAGCTGCTCTGAGCAGTTGCTCCAGGAGTAAACTGTGAGTTGGGAACACAAAGCTGCTTTAACAGGGTCAGAATCCAGAGTAACTGCTCCCAAAAATCAGAAGCTCTGTGGTCAATCCTCCTCCTCCTCCTCCTGCTGCTGAGCAGCCGCAGCTCTCACCGAGTTCAGAATTCCAGGGCTTTCAGTCCCACAGCGTGGCCAGGTGAGGTTCCCAGGGAAAATGGGATTCCAGAAATTCACTGGAACGGGAAATCTCTGAGGTCCTGGAGAGGCAAGCAGGTGAGAGAGGCAAAGTGGAGTCAAGACCTGAGCTGGGCTTAAAATGGGACCTTAAACCCCTCTGAGACAACGGGATACAGGAATTCCCAGAGTGCTTTTAGGGGGTTGGAATTCAGAACCTGAACCCCGAGCCTGCCCCTTCCCCAGCGTGAAAACCCCACAAATCTCTCTGAAGATACCAAAATCTCTGTTTTTCTCCCCAGCAGCTCCGATTTGCCCCCAGCAGTGGGAGGAACAGCTCTGGTGGGAAGTTCTGGGAGCTGTGGGAAGAGCTCTGGAGTCTGTGATCCCTCTGGGGTTTGTGCCTGGCCCGTGGGCACCTCTGTCCTGGGAAATTGGGGCAAATCTGCTGCTTTCTCTGGCACCCCAAATTGGCTTTTTTGGCCTTATTCTCGCCCACCTCCTCCTGAAATCCTCCCAGCAGCAGCAGCAGCTCTGGTTGGATTTTTGGGCAGCTGGAATTTTTAGGGCAAGAAGGGGTTTTTTGTGAGAGTTTGGCCACAATAACTGAACATTTTGTCACTCTTTGTTTGCCTTCAGTGCTGAACTGGGTTGATCCTCAATCCCCTCTGTGTGGGAGACGTGGAATATTTGCTGCAATTCCTCTTTTCCAAGCTCTTTTCCCAGCTCTCTGTGACTCTGTGCTGGTTTTTTGTTCTCCTTATGTCTCAGCCCAGAGCAGGAAGACTGGAGGAAGGATTTATTAATACAAATTTAATTTTTGCAGCTTTTGAAAGAAGTATTTTAAAAGTTCAGTGCAGCAGGGAACGTTGAAGTGGGAATTTAAGGGATGCCCCAGCACCCAGGGGGGCTCATTCACAGCATGGAATTTAAGAAGGAATTAAAGCAGGAATTGAAATTTAAGCAGGAATTCCTGAATAATTTGAACACATAAAGTGGAGAAATACCCTGCAGTCATCCACACACCAAAAGTGTCCAAAAGTGATGGGAAGAGGAGAAATTGTAGAATTTATGGTTTAAATCCAGAGGAATCCGGTCCAGAAACGTCCCCAAACTTCCCCAGTGCCAGCAGCACTGAGAGTCACCTCAGTATCCAAGCCTAAATCCAGCAATTCTTTTCCTGTCCTGACCTTTGGGATGTGTTTTCCAGCTGCCTGTGGATGTGTTTCCGTTCCCCTTGGCGATAGGAATTGAGGGAGCGCGAAAATTTCCCTTAATTCAGGGTTAAATGTGTCAAGGGGGGAGCTTTGCCCCGGAATAAAACCCGATATTGGAGTGGAGTGATAATCAGGGCTGGCTTCTCCCAGATTTTCATCCCAGGGATGGAATAAATCCGTTTTTTCCAGGTAATTCCTGCTTTTTCATCCATCAGAATCGGCGCCTTCACTGAATTCCTGGTGTCACCTTGAGCTCTGCGTGCTCCCTCTCGGTGTCGGTGTTTTAATCCTCAGTTGTGTTGTAGATGTGACCTCTCCAAGGGCTCATTTCACTGGAAATCCCGGGATTTGGGAGCATTCCATAGCATTTCTTTACTCTCTAGGAATTTCCCCCCCCCTCCATCCCTCCAAGAGGGAAATCCCAGCGGGAATCGTGGAGGCAGAGCTGCACCAGAATTCCTGAGCCTGCAGAGATCCCAGCCCTGTGGACGCGGAGAAGAAGCAGCCCAAACGAGCAGAATTGATTAATTTGTTCATTAATCGGCGCCCAGCCCTTCTGACTGACAGGGAAGGGGGGGAATTGATGGGCTGGGAAATGGAGATGTCCCAAAAAAACCCCCACAATCCTGAGGTGCCAGAGGTGAAGATGATTCGGTTCCCTC
Source organism: Coloeus monedula (assembly GCF_965178545.1). Taxonomy (NCBI): domain Eukaryota; kingdom Metazoa; phylum Chordata; class Aves; order Passeriformes; family Corvidae; genus Coloeus; species Coloeus monedula. The sequence continues at coordinate 6,002,140 of NC_138806.1, read as the reverse complement.
ACACACCCGGATTTCCAGCTGGAGTTTTCCACGTCAGACACAGATTTTTTTAATGGAGTTTTTAGGAAGAGCTGCCTGAAAACCCATGGATCCCCTGGGGGCTGAGTTCCTGGACATCCCACAGGAGTTTTGGGAAGGAATTCTCACATTCCGGTGCCGCTTCGGACCTCCAGTGATCCCTTTAATAAACGAGGAGCCAGAACACGGCAGGAGGAGGAGGTGACGCCTGGATTTGCTCCAGGAGCTGATCCCAGAGTCTCCAGCGGGATGGGAGCTGCTTTCCATGGAGAGGCAGAAGGATCAGGGAGCTTGGACTGGCCACACCAGGATTGAGGGGTCAGGAAGGGCTGGATGGGGTTGGAGGGATTTGAGTGGTGTCGGCCTCCTCCAGCTCTGCGGGGCTCTTCCCTCTCCAGGGGTTTGGATTCTTCCTGCTCTGAAGATTTGGGTTTTTATCACTGAAAGGGGTTGGATTTTCCCACTCCAAGGGTTTGGATTCTTTCTGCATCAAGGGTTCGGATCCTTCTCGCTGAAAATGTTTGGATTCCTTCTACTCCAAGGGTTTGGATCCTTTTCTCTCCAAGGGTTTGGATCCTTCTCACTGAAAATGTTTGGATCCCTCTCTCTCCGAGGGTTTGGATCCCTCTCTCTCCGAGGGTTTGGATCCCTCTCTCTCTGAGGGTTTGGATTTTCCCTCTCTGAGGGTTTGGATTTTCTCTCTCCGAGGGTTTGGATCCCCCCCAGCAGCACCAGGCCTGTGAGGTGTCCCTGGGCGGCTCTGTGCTGTTGGATTTTGGGAATCCTCCCCTCCTGCTCCTCTCAGGTGGAAATCACGAATTGAACGTTCCAAGGCAGCCTTTGCACCGTTTGGGGCTTTTTTTTCTGTCGTGCCAGAGCAAAACCTTGGCTTAACCCCCCGAGCCCGACCCTCCCTCACCCCCGTCCCTCTCTCTGTGCCGTTCCCAGTGCGTTTCCTGTAACAAATCCTTCAAGAAGCTCTGGTCCCTCCACGAGCACATCAAGATCGTGCACGGCTACGCCGAGAAGAAATTCTCCTGCGAGATCTGCGAGAAGAAGTTCTACACCATGGCCCACGTGCGCAAACACATGGTTGGTGAGTCGGGGGGCACTGCTGGGAGCCGGGGTCGGGGCTTTGGGAAGGAAAATTATCTGGGAAAATTAAAATAATCAGGGAAAAAACAGGCTGGGAGAGGTGGGGAATGTTCAGCTGGAGAAGGGAAGGATCCCAGGGAGAGCTCAGAGCCCCTTGCAGGGCCTAAAGAGGCTCCAGGAGAGCTGGAGAGGGACTGGGGACAAGGCATGGAGGGACAGGACACAGGGAATGGCTTCCCACTGGAATAGGGCAGGGCTGGTTCGTCTCCTTCCCCCAGCGTGGCACTTCCCAAAGATTATCATTATTATCATTATCGTTATTGTTATTATTAATCTTTATTATTCAGGCATGGGCTGGTTCCTCTCCTGTTCAATTAAAACTCACTCCAAAGGGGGAAACTTGTGGTGGGAGGGAACAGAGATGGCAGCAGGAGAACCTCTGCAAGAGAGGAGGTTTGGGTGGGATTTGGGATGGAATTCCCTGTGGCTGCTCCATCCCTGGAAGCATCCCAGGCCAGGTTGGAGCCACCTGGAACAGCGGGAGGGGTTGGAACTGGATCTTTAGGGGTCTTTAACATCCTTCCACCCCAAAAACATTGGGATTCCGTGAAAACCAGACAATCCCGGCCGTCTGAGCTTTGCTTTTAGCACAAAGTCCGACGGCGGGAAAGCCCCGGTGTGAGCACAGCTCGATCTGTAGCCCCAAACCGGCGGCAGGAATGGGTTCCCTGCTCGGGATTTTCGGGAATGTCTCTCCCAGCCCCTCTGTGACCGCGCTGTGTTGCAGCCCACACCAAGGACATGCCCTTCACGTGCGAGACCTGCGGGAAGTCCTTCAAGCGCAGCATGTCCCTCAAGGTGCACTCCCTGCAGCACTCGGGGGAGAAGCCCTTCCGCTGTGAGGTGAGGCAGCTGCTGCTCCCGGGGGGAATCCGTGGCCGTGGATCCGTGGGGAACGCTCCCAGCAGGGGGGAATGGCACTGGGTGCCCCGGCAATGAGGGGCGCTCTCGTCGGAGTTTTGGGAATTCTCCATGGGGAGGAATCGCCCAGCGGCGATCCCAGCACAGAGCACCCCCCCCAACCCCGCCCTCAGGGATCTCCGGAGGGATTGAGGGGGTTAAATCCATAGGGAATACTTCCAGGGGGTGGGAATGGGATTGGTTGGTGTGGGGATGAGGGGTGGTCTCATCGGAGTTTGGGAATTCTCAGTGTGGAGGAATCACCCAGCGGCGATCCCAGCACAGATGGATTTGCTTGGTTGGTTTTTTCCCACTGAAAAAGGATTTGAATCCCAGTTTTCCCTGCACGGCAAATCCTTTTAATTTTCCCTGGAAATGGGAGCTGGGAGAAGTCAAAACTTTCAGTTTTTTGGGGGAAAACCCGGAGTTCTCTGAGAAACTCCCAAAAATCTGAGCCAGTGCTCCGAGTTCAGCTTGGTGGGAAGTGGATATTCCCTGGTAAATTCCTGGGAATTCAGGGTTGGAATTCCCTGCCTGCCCTTGGGAAGGGGCTGAAGCAGGGAAGGGGATGGGGAAATCTGTGGGAATCCTGATGGGATTCGGGGCTGGGAGAGACACGGAGCAGGAACAGCGGTGGTGCAGGCTCGGGGATGAGAATTCCAGGGACAGAAATTCCCTCTGAAAGAGCCGGGGAGAGGCCGGGAAGGGCGGCGAGGAGCTGCTTTGGAGGGATGCAGAGTCCTCTAGTGGAGACAGGGCTGAGCTGGGACCCGGCAGCTCCAAACCCACGGAAACCCTTTTTTCTTGGAATAACCCCGTCCCTGCCAGGCTTTCCCCACACGATCCCAGCTTCCCCCACACGATCCCAGCTTCCCCCACACGATCCCAGCTTCCCCCACACGATCCCAGCTTTCCCCCACTCGATCCCAGTTTCCCCCACACGATCCCAGCTTTCCCCCACGCGATCCCAGCTTTCCCCCACTCAATCCCAGTTTCCCCCACACGATCCCAGTTTCCCCCACGCGATCCCAGTTTCCCCCACGCGATCCCAGCTTCCCCCACGCGATCCCAGCTTCCCCCACACGATCCCAGCTTCCCCCACACGATCCCAGTTTCCCCCACACGATCCCAGTTTCCCCCACACGATCCCAGCTTCCCCCACACGATCCCAGCTTCCCCCACACGATCCCAGTTTCCCCCACACGATCCCAGTTTCCCCCACACGATCCCAGCTTCCCCCACGCGATCCCAGCTTCCCCCACACGATCCCAGCTTCCCCCACACGATCCCAGCTCTCCCCACACGATCCCAGCTTTCCCCACACAATCCCAGCTCTCCCCACACGATCCCAGCTCTCCCCACACGATCCCAGCTCTCCCCACGCGATCCCAGCTCTCCCCACGCGATCCCAGCTTTCCCCACACGATCCCAGCTTTCCCCACGCGATCCCAGCCTCTCCACCCTCCTGACCCTCACCTTTATCCCAGCCCGAGGCCCGCCCTCAATAAATCCCTTCAATCCCTCATTTCTGTGCGGTGCCGCTGCCCAAGCCCAGCTGCCCTCCCCTCCCTCCCCTCCCAGGGCTCATTCCCAGCTTCCCAAAGCCCGGAATTCCCGTTTTTCCCGGCAGAACTGCGACGAGAGGTTCCAGTACAAGTACCAGCTGCGCTCACACATGAGCATCCACATCGGGCACAAGCAGTTCATGTGCCAGTGGTGCGGCAAGGACTTCAACATGAAGCAGTACTTCGACGAGCACATGAAAACACACACGGGTAAGGGCAGGGAGAGCCTCCAGGAGGAGACATTCCCGCTGGATTCCCTCGGGATTTGGGGGTGCGGGTGTCACCCGGCTGGAAAATCGGGTGGGAGGGGTCCGTTCGTGGCCTTGGATCCGTTCCTTGCCGCTGTAGGAATCTGAGCTGGGATTCCCCAGTTCAGGGGGAGTTCCCTGGGGGTTGTTTCCTGCTTGGGTTGGGCTGGGCTGGGGGAGCCCCTTGCCGGAGCCCTTTGGCCCCAAACCCCGAACGGAGCCAGGATTGCCTAAAGCCCCCTTGATCCCCGAAGGCAGCGGTGCTTCCCCACAGATGAGGGGAGTTTTCCAGGGCTTCTCCCAGGAGTCAGGGGACTTTTCCAGCCGCTCCGTGTGTGTCAGGCAGGAGAGAAGCCCTTTACCCTGAGGAGAACCAGGATTTCAGAGCCGTTTGTCCCCAAACCCCGTTGGCCCCCAAGGCAGCGGCTGCGATGCCGGGCATTCTCCCAGGCACACGGGGAGTTTTCCAGGGCTTCTCCCAGGAATCAGGGTGGCATTCCAGGTGCCCTGATGGCCGCGCTGTGTGTGTGTGTGTGTGTGTGGGGCAGGAGAGAAGCCCTTCATCTGCGAGATCTGCGGGAAGAGCTTCACCAGCCGGCCCAACATGAAGCGGCACCGGCGGACGCACACCGGGGAGAAGCCGTACCCGTGCGACGTCTGCGGGCAGCGCTTCCGCTTCTCCAACATGCTCAAAGCCCACAAGGAGAAATGTTTCCGCGTCACCAGCCCCGGCACCAGCCCCGGCCCCGCCGCCGCCGCCGGCCCCGCGCTCCTGCCCGGCCCCTGCCCGGCCCCGCCGGCCGCGGGGACCCCGCTGGGGCTGAGCCCGGCCGTGCCCCCGCGGCCCCTCCCGCACCCCTACGGCCCCCTGGCCCTGCCGCCGCCCGGGCACCACCCCCACGGGCACCACCCGCAGCACCTGCCCGTGCCCCCCGTGCCGCACCTGCCCCCGCCGCCCGCCCTGTTCAAGAGCGAGCCCCTGAATCACCGCGGGCACGGCCACGGCGACGGCGGCTTCCTGCGGCACCTGGACAAGGCCAGCCCGGCCCAGCCGCACTGACACGGCCCGGGGATGGGCTCTGGGATCCAGGATGCGCTCTGGGATGGGAGCCGGGATGGGATCGAGCCCCTGGAGCGCCGTGGGCACGGTGACGGTGGCACCTGGACGAGGCCAGCCCGGCACAGCCACACTGACAAGCTCTGGGATTTGGGTCTGGGATCCAGGTTTGGGATCCGGGATCCACCCTCCCACCACCCCACACCGCGCTTGGGATCGGGGTTTGGGATCCGGAATGGGATCGAGCCCCTGAACCACCGCGGGCACGGCAGCGCCTGGACGAGGCCAGCCCGGCACAGCCACACTGACATGGTCTGGGATCTGGGATCTGGGATCCAGGTTTGGGATCTCGGATCCAGCTTTGGGATCTGGGATCCACCCTCGTGCCGCCCCACACCGCGCTGGGGATCAGGGGTTTGGATCTGGGTCTGGGATCCAGCTTTGGGATCCGGGATCCAGTTTTGGGATCCGGGATCTGCCCTCCCACCCCTCTCCCTGCTCCTGGGCCGAGCTCTGCCCCAACCCCCCCGGTCACCTCCCACGGAACCCCCAGGACCCGCAGGACTGAACCCCCCCCGAATTTGTGTTTTCCCGGTGACTTTTCTAAATTCCAGCTACTGAGACTGGTGGGATTTTCTAATTTCATATCAGCTGATGAGGTTTGCTTGGCTTTTATATCCTGGCCTTCTCCTCAAAGAGGGGACGGGCCCGGGGCTCTTTGTACTAATGGGAAAGGCTGTGAGTTAATTAATACAGAGCATTAATGATCACTGTGTATGTAATGGTTCCTTTCAGCACCCCGAGCTCGGAGCATTAACCCAGAAAAGCAAAAAAAAAAACCCCCCAAAAAAAAAAAAAGGAAAAAAAACCCCAAAGTTCCTCTTGTTTCCGTGTAGCTCCCCTAACACACTCTTTATTTTACTACAGAAATTATTTTAGAGGTTTTTTTGTATAGATCCTATTTAGTAGAATCTGTTTCTAAAACAAAAAGGAAAAAAAAAGGAAAAAAAGGAACAAAACCGAATGATGCTAATGATGCTAACGATGCTAATGACGGCGATAACGACGATAATTGTATCTCCGGTGTAATTTTTCAGTGTAGCTGCACCTCTGTTGTACAATAGAGAAATTTTTATAATCAGCCCAAATGTGATTCCTCAGAAATGCTTTTCCCATATCCCCCAACCCCACAAATCCAAGGTGCTTCAGGGAAGAGAGGGAAAAAAAAACCCCCCCGAGGTCTCTGGAAGGGTCTCCCCCCCCTGCGGGTGGTTCCTGGGTTTAATTCATCGCTCGGGATCTTCCCTGGGGTTTTTATGGGGTTTTTTAAACTTTATTTCCCTTTTCCCGGTTTCTCTTCAGCCGCTGGGGTCGGACGCTGCTGCTGGACGTGGATTTTGTTGGGATGGGCTTGGAAGGGAGACTTTGTCCTGCTGGTCCGGGGAAGTTGGGAATGGGAAGCGCAGCAGGAAGGAGGGAGGGATCTGCTGGAGGGGGGAGCGGGAATGTTCCGCTGCGGGATTCCCGACTTCCCGAGGGATGGCTGAGCCGAGGGATGAATGCAGCGCTGCTCTCCAGGACTCAGGGAATTCCTGGGAGCGGGGAATGCAGTGGGACCAGGGACAGGGAATTCCTGGAATTCTGGGGAATTCAGTGGGATCAGGGACAGGGAATTCTGGGAGTGGGGAATGCAGTGGGACCAGGGACAGGGAATTCCTGGAATTCTGGGGAATTCAGTGGGATCAGGGACAGGGAATTCCTGGGAGTGGGGAATTCAGTGGGACCAGGGACAGGGAATTCCTGGGAGTGGGGAATGCAGTGGGATCAGGGACAGGGAATTCCTGGAATTCTGGGGAATTCAGTGGGATCAGGGACAGGGAATTCCTGGGAGTGGGGAATTCAGTGGGACCAGGGACAGGGAATTCCTGGGAGTGGGGAATGCAGTGGGATCAGGGACAGGGAATTCCTGGAATTCTGGGGAATTCATTGGGATCAGGGACAGGGAATTCCTGCCTGGTTTTTGGGACAGGGAGAAGTTTGGGATGAAGCTGCTCCTGGATGTTCCCGGGCAGCTCCATCCCAGGAAACCCGGGATGGTTTTTAGGGATCAGAGTCGGGGATTTTGGGGAAATCCTGGTCCAGGATGGGCGGCTGGAGCTGTTCCCGTGGGAATTGCCCCGTTCCAAGGGCTGGGATGCCGGGGCCCTTTGGAACCCCTCAGGTTGGATTTTCTCCCACTGAATCCCCCCTGGATCCAGGATTTTGCTCCCTCCCTCCAGAGCAATGTCCGGCAAATCCCTTTTTCCTGGAAATTCCTCCTCCTTGTGCTGCTTTTCCCAGCCCAGTCCCACCAAACTCCGAATCCTGAGATTCAGAGGTGGAATTTTGGCCTGGTTGTGGTCGATGGGATTTGTTTTGATCCAGAAAAGGCAAAATTCTCCCCCAGGATTGGGAAAACCTCTGGAATTTGCTCCTTCCTGGATGTTTTCCCACCATTTTCCTAATCCTGATGTTGGTTTTTCCAAAACATCGGAACCTTCAGGGCCATTTTGGCCCCAAAAACCTCACTTTTGGTTGAGCTGAAAACCCCTCCTGGCAACAGAAATGGCGGTTTTTAACCATTCCCTCCAGGGTATTTCGATCCCCCTCTCCCCTCCGGGCAGGAAAAGCCAATCCCGAATTCCCAACCGGTGGAATTCCGCCCTGGAATTCTCTGCATTCCACACCTGCAGCCGCGGGCGGTGCCGCAATTCCCTGCCCGGGCCTGTGGCAAAAGCCGAGCTTCAAATGCTGGAATTCCCGAGAAAATTCCCGAGAAAATTCCCGAAAAATCCCGGCTGGATCCCGCTTCTGCAAAGGGATTTTTTTTTCCCCTTTCTCAATAAATTTTCTGGTTTCAGGCTGCTCTTCCAAGAATTCCAGAAGACCTGGGACAGTTTTTTTTCCCTGCTCTTCGCTCCCCGGCCTCGAGGCCGCTCTGTATCGAATTCCTCTGAGGATTTATGAACTTCCTTTCTGTGGAAGAAGATTAAAAATTCCAACCCCTCTTCCCGGTCTGGCGGTGATGTGAGATGCTGGGAGGGCGGGGCGGGGTCGTTTCCAAGGGATTTATTCCAGGAAAAAAAAGGGGGGAATTCGGTTAAAAATGCAGGAAATCCAAAGCTGGGATTTCTTAATTGTTCCGTTTTCATCTTGGCTGCGCCCGCGGAATTCCACGGGGATGGAAAACCCCGAGGGATCTGTGCGGGTGTTCCCTCCTTTGCACACCTGTCACACAACGAACGGGAGCTTCTGTGATTTTTACGGAACTGATGAAATTAAAGGTTGATTTGGGTCCTTGAAATGAAATTCTCCCACTTTGGGGTTGGATGTTTGGGAAAAGGGCCGCGATTTTCCCGGGGTTTTCCCTCCCTTTGGGCTTCTTGAGCCTCGGGAGGTTTTAATGGAATTTTTAAATTGTATTTTTTAAACGGGGGGGAATTAAACGGAGTTGAGGGAGGCTCGGGAGCTCGGGAGCGTTCCAGGCTGAGCATTCCAGGCTTTCCCTTGTCCGGAGGGAAAATCCCTGCACCCCTCAGGCCCCAGGGATTTGAACTTTGTCCCGGCTCATCGTTCCCCTCTTCCAGCAGAACAATTTCCCCCGCTCTGGGATTATTGCACTGGGATTTTTCATTCTGGTCCTGTTTCACCACTTCCCCCCATTTTATTTGCTCTTTTTTTCCCATTTTCTTGCCTTTCCCCCCCATTTTATTTTGTTTTCCCCCCTTTTTTTGACTTTCTTTTCCCATTTTATCCCTCACTGGAGCCTGGGATCGGCGCCCTCCGAGCTCGGCGCTGTTCCCGCGTCCCCGGGAGCTCCTTCCCGAGGGTTTGGGATTCAGTCCGAGCCCTTTCCTTGCGGAGAACATTTCGGGGCGGCTGAGCCAGGAGAGGGCGGTGGAGCTGCCGGGATCGCTCCAGGAGCGACTCCCTGGACCGGGGAACGTTCCCGATGTTCCTCAGTAATTCCTCGCCGGGGAATCCCGGGATGTTTGGGTGGGAAGGGGAAATCCCATCCAGGGCCCCTTCCCCGCTCCCAGGGTGCTCCAGCCTAGCCGGGGACACTTCCAGGGATCCCGGGGCTTCCCTGGGAATCCCATCCCAGCCCCTCGCAGGGAGGAATCTCCCTGCTCCCTCCACTTTTCCCATTTTCCCGTTGTTTTCCCTCTGAAGTGCCGCAGCGGTGCCTTTTCCTGGGAATCCCCGCGGGCAGAGCTCCCCCAGGGAATGCTCAGGGGCGGATCCCGGGAGTTCCTTCTCCAGCTTTCCCAAATTTCCCAGCAGCTCCAGAGTCCCCGTCAGTCCGTGCAGGATCCAGTTGTGCTGCAGGTGCCGTTCCCGGTGGAGGAGTGGCAGCAGAAGGAGAATTCCCAGGTTTCTGAGCCTTTTTCCAGAGGCTGCCCCGTGTCCATGGGAAGGAGGAGCATTCCCGGCGGGATCAGGGAAGCGCTGGGATGCGGGGATGGGGCTGCGCCGCCGGGAAGCTCCTCCAGAGGGATCAAACCCATCCTGTTCCCTGTTCCCTGATTTCTGCGAGTTCTGTGGAGCAGCGCATGAGCAGGGATAGAGCAGGAAAAGGGGCTGGGAGGGCAGGACACAGGGAATGGGATCCAGGGCCAGAGCACAGGGATGGAATTCCCAGGGAATCTGTGGCTGCCCCTGGATCCCTGGAAGTGTCCCAGGCCAGGCTGGAGCCACCTGGGATGGTGGGAATTGTCCCGGGATGGGATTTAAGGTCCTTCCCACCCCAACCATTCCATGATTCCGTATAAAACACTTCGGTTCCCGATGGGCCCTGACTGAATCCCAGCTCCACAGGGGGAATTTGGGGAATTCGGGAAGGCCTCGGCTCCAGCCCTGGGCCCTTCCCGTGCCCGCTGTTCCCAGCGGGGGGACTCCCGCGGGATAAATGGAATTTTCCTCGTTGGTCAGCTCCGGAGGGTTTTCCCCTCGTATCGATCACGGAATTTTACTCGGCCTCCGGGAATGTGCTGCTCTAAAATCCGGGATTTTGGGGTTGTTTGTGTGGGGCAGGAGGGGAGTGGCTGCAGCTGGAAGTTTCCTTATCCATGGGCTGGGAAAGCCGCAGCAGGAATTCCCTTGGGAGCGAGGGGAAGCCTCAATTCCCTCAGAACTGCCCCAGACCCCGGCGGGCTCCAGCGCCGGGAGTTTGGATCCCGCGGATCTGCCGGGCCCTTCCCAACCTTTGGGCTGCTGCTTTGGGGCGGGAGCGACACGCGGGGACAGCGCCGCCGCAATCCCAAAATCCGGGACAAACCTGGGGCGGGCGGAGCAGCGCGGGGCTGTCCCGGCCTCGGGGGAATCCACGCGAGTCCAAGGGCCGGGAAGAGGCTCCCGCGGCCACTCAGGAGCTGCCCGGAGCGCCCATCCCGGGCTCTGTCCTCGCCTGCTCCCGGGGCTCTCCGCAGTGGAAAATCACCGGGAGCGCCCCTGCCAAACTCCTGGCGCTGGGATGAGCCTGGGATGAGCCTGGGATGATCTTTGCCCGCCGGATCCCGGTGGGAAGGGGGCCGGAGGCCGTGGGGAATTCGCCCTTTGGAGTCTCCCGCTCGGCCCCGCGGAGAGCGAGGCTGGAGCGGCTCCAGAGGGGGGAAATCCCCGGGAGGAGCAGCCCCCGCCGGGCCGGGGAGCGGGGAGCGCATCCCAGAGCCGGCGAGTGCCGGGGGGAGCAGGTGATGAAAGAATTCCCTGAGAGAATTCCCTGACATTCCCCAGGAGAGGCCGGCGGCCCCGTGGGGCCGGGTCGGCGCCTCTGGCACTGGGGAGCCCGGGAAGGTCCCAGAAACGCCTCGAGCTCTGCTGTGGGACGGAATTTTACCAAAAGGAGGGAAATTTCCAGCTTTAGGGACTCTGACCCCGGCCCAGGGACAACGTGGCACTCCCAGGGCGGCCGCCCTGGCACGGAGCGAAACCCGCGGCTTTTCCAGACCTTTGGAATCCTGTTTGCGCCTTTCCATTCTTGGACACTTTTAATTAAAAGCCAGCACAAAACCCCAACCTCTGCTGCGCTTTTTGGTCTCTTTGCTGCATCTCCAAGGCCGAGCCGGTGCCTCCCCTCCCTCCGAGGGCGCTGCCCGGGTATTTTTATCTCGGCGCCTCCTGCAGCCCCCGCGATAGCGCCGGAGCAGCGCCGGAGCCCCGGGCGGGGCGCGGACACCGCGGCCGCTGCCCTGGCACGGCCACCCTGCAATTCCCTGTCCCGGCTCCCAAAATTAGCGCGTGGCCACCGCTCCCCGCCCGGCTGAGGCCGGGGACGGGCGGGGCACGGAGGGTGGCGGGGCCGCCCCCCTCCCCCCCCCCCCACCTTCCCCGGCTTTATTTTGGGGACAATTCGGGCGTTTTTCTCACTCAGAGCCGCAGCGCCTCGCTTGGCTTTGGGGGCAGAACCCCTCCGCAGCCGGTTTCAATTACACAACACCAGAGCGGTTATTGGGGGGGGGGCGGGGGGAAAAGGGGGATTTTGTTGTTTTTACCCGATTTGGCAACTTTCGGGAGCGCAGCGGGGGCGGCCGGAGGGACCCGCGCGGGGCGCGCTCCCCCCGCCCCTCGGAAAGGGGGCGTGGCCTCTTCGGGCCCCGCCCCTCCGCGGCGGGGAAGCTGCGCCGCCATTGGCTGCGCGGGTGATGACGTAGGCGCACTGCGGCGGCTCCGCGCGGCCCCGGTGGCGTCGCTTTAAAGGGGCCGCGCTCGCGGCAGCCCCGGCGGCGGCACCGGCCCCGAACCGGCCCCGAACCGGCCCCGGACCGGCCCCGAGCCCGGGCTGCCCCCGCGCCGCCCCCGCACACTCCGGCACCGGGGCGGACCGGGCGCTCCCGGCAGGTTCCGACCCGGTAAGGAGGCGAGAGGCGGCACCGCGGCGGTATCGGGAGGTGCCGGGTGTCGGCACCGGGAGATGCCGGATCCGCCACTGCCGGTACCGCGGGGTCCCCACCCGGCCGGACCCTGCCGGGAGCGGATGGTGCCGGTACCAGGGGTCCCCACCCGATCGGACCCTGCCGGGATCGGATGGTGCCGGTACCGAGGGGTGCGGATCCGGTTGGACCCTGCCGGTACCGGGGCGGCTCCTGCCGGTACCGGGGGGTCCGCGCCCGGTTGGACCCTGCCGGTACCGCTGCGGCTGCTGCCGGTACCGGGAGATGCCACCCGGGCACGGAGCGGCCGTGATTCAGCCCCGCCGGTAGCGGGGGGAGCCGCGGAGCTCGGGGAGGGGCTGTGCCGGTACCGGAGCCGCTGCCGGCCCGGTGCCACCGGGCGAGAGGCCACGGCGGGATCCGGGGTGCGGGGCTGGGTGCCCCAAACCGGCGCCGCTCCCTCCCCGCCGCGTTTTGGGGCCGAACCGGCCGGTTCGGGGCGCCCGGGGAGCGGAGCCCGGGGTTGCGGTAACGCCGCGGATTCCCGGCAGGAAAAATAAACACCGGGAAAAGCCGCAGCGGCCCCGTAACCCGAGGTGACCCGGGAAGGGTCTGCCCGTGCCCGTTCCCGGGAATTCGGGGGGAACCGGAGCCGCGGAGCCCGGGAAGGGGCCGGGGCTGGCGGGGACCGCTCCGAAATCCAGGGATTTGCCGTGAATTCCCTCCTTTTCCCTCCTCCGGGAGCCGCGGAGCAGCCGGGGGCAGGTTTAGCTCCAGCGGCGGTGGAGTCGCGTCCCGGTCCCGGCGCTGCTGCAAAGGGAGCTTTTCCCCTCTCGGCTTTTGGGGCAGCGGGATTCTCCCCTCTCGGTTTCCCGGGAATTCTCCCCTCTCGGTTTCCCGGGAATTCTGCCCCGGAGCTGGAATTCGCTCGAGGGCACGAGTTGGGTTTGAGTTCATTAAAAAACCCGACTATTTCTCACGCACCAAAATCATCTTTGGGGTTAAAAAAGTCCAAGCCGGGCAAGATCAGAGAGTGCCGGGGGGAACCCGCGGCCGCCCCGGGAATTCTCCCGGTATCCCGCGATTCCCAGGCTCGGCTCTTCCCGGCTCCGGGAGCTGACCCCGTTCCCGGCTCTCCCGATCGCGGGGCGAGACGGTGCCGATTTCTGGGAATCGCGGAGCTGAGGAGGGCGCGGGGAGGCTCCGGCCCTTCCCCCTCGGCCGAAAGCCCCGAAATTCGGGGGATAAACCGCGCCAGGAAACGATTCCCAGCAGTTCCCGGCTTTCCCAGGCGTTTTCCGACGCTCATCCCAAACTCGGGGAGTTGAAACCTTTATCCCTGATGGGATTAAGGAGCAAAAATCCCATTTATTTTCTGTCCCGACGCTCCGGCTGCGCTTTTTTGGGGGGTTGCGGGGGGAGGGAAGTGTGGCTGCTTCTCTTTCCAAGGGGAAAAAGGGGAAAAATCCCTTTTTTTTTTTTTTTTTGCGGGAAGGCGCGCGCGGCTGACTCATCCCGGAGCAGGAAAATAGGGATCCGCTCCCGCCGGGATTTCCCTTCCCGCTGCCCCACAGGGGCCGGCCGGGTGTGTCCGTGGATTCATTCAGGTCCGGGACGTTTCCTAAATGATTTTTTTCCCCTCCCGTGGGAGCAGGATCAGGGGTGGAGCCGGGAATTCCAGACCCCGCGGCTCAGCCGGGCTGCCTGAGCTCTGGTTTCTTGGGTTGGGATCTCCTTTTCCGGATCCCAAGGGGAGAGCAGCGCTGCACTGGGGTTTTGTGGGGTGCCCCGCAGCCCTCGGGGGCCGGCGTTGGGAATCCCAGCCGGGATTCAATCCCGAAATAACGCCGGCTCCGCTTTTAGGGCCCATTTTGATCTCATTCATCGCGGTTTTGGGGTCGGTTTTGGGGGAGCAGGAGCAGCTCCTGCAGCCGCATCTCGGGGATGCTCGGAGCTCCCGCGGGGAGGTGGGGCTGGGATTGTCCAGCTGATCCATGGATCAGCGTTTTCCTTAGAAATTCCCTAGGAATGGCCCCGCTGGGCTCTGTCCTGCCCTGAGTCGAGGGGGGGACACCGGGATGGGGAGGCTCCGGTTGAGTTTTCCAGGGATTTGGAGCAGCGGGATCGATCCAGGGAGAGCTGGGGGATGCGGGGAGGGGGGAACTGCTGCAGGAGCTCTGCTGAGGGGAATTCTGTCCTGGGAGCCTTTCCCGTTCCACAGATCCCAATCCCTTGGGCCCAGAGGAGCTTTTCGGGACAGTTCTGCTCCCCGTGTCCCTGCCCCAGTGTTCTCCGGCCATCCCAGGGCTCTTTCCCTACCTCTCAGCCCCACGGACTCTCTCTAAGGCTCAATCCCAAATTATTTTCTCCCTGCTGGCAGTGACCAAGCAGGGAACATAATTCCAGCGCTTCTTTCATGTTTAATCCCATTTTTTTCCGTCTCTCCCACTTTGGAAGCCGCTCCCAGCCTGGCTGTGGCATTATTTGGCTCCAGATTATGTCTGTAAATAAACCCTCAAGTTCGGATGGGTTTTTCAGCAAAGAAACCTCCAGTGTGTGGTTCCAGGCCTCACCAAAAGGGATTTTTCCACGATTTCCAGCCCAGGTTTCATCCCAGGCTCCGTTTCCCTGTGCCAGGTGCCGCTGCAGCCGCGGTTTTTTATTTCAGCAGAGTCATGGATCGTGTTTGTGCCCAAAATAGTTGGAAGCCGGGCTCCAATCCAGCCAAATTCCCCACAGATCACCTTCAGTGCAGAACTCTTCCTGTTGCCGGGCTGGTGACAAATCACCGGTGCTCAGCTCGAATTCCCAGTGGGATATTCCTGAATTCCCAGCCATCAGGGTGATTTTCTGGGAGGTTTCCCCTCGCCGTGGACCGTCAGGGGTCGGCAGAATTCCGGGTTTGGAAGGCAGGCCCTGCCTTGGCACATCCTGCCGGGTGTCATTCCAGGATAATCGCTCCATCAGAAGGAACACCCCAAACTAGCTGGGAGGAAATCGGGGATTTTGGAGCAGGGCCGCTGTTCCCGGGTTTTTCGCTGTTCCTGGGGTTTTTCACTGTTCCCGGGGTTTTTGCTGTTCCCGGGGTTTTTCGCTGTTCCCAGGTTTTTTCGCTGTTCCTGGGGTCTTCTGCTGTTCCCGGGGTTTTTCGCTGTTCCCAGGTTTTTTCGCTGTTCCCAGGTTTTTTTGCTGTTCCCCGGTTTTTTCGCTGTTCCCGGGTTTTTCTGCTGTTCCCCCGCTGCCCTCACGGGGAATTAGGAGGGATCAGAGGCATTAAGCGGGAGCTCTGCTCTCCTTTAATTCCTCTCTCCTGGAACAAAAGGCCCTGAGCCCG
The DNA here is from genome assembly GCF_965178545.1 of Coloeus monedula. Lineage (NCBI taxonomy): Eukaryota > Metazoa > Chordata > Aves > Passeriformes > Corvidae > Coloeus > Coloeus monedula. The sequence continues at coordinate 5,986,952 of NC_138806.1, read as the reverse complement.
GGAGTATCCAGGGAAAACCCCAAGGATTCACCACATTCCCTCTTTTCTGTGGTTCGCAGCCCTCAGCCCGCGGTGCCGCCCGGGGATGCTCCCGCCATGAGGAGGTGCTGCGAGGGCGTGGGGCTGCCATGCCTGTTTAAGGTCAGTGCCGCTGTCCCCTGCCTGTCCCCAGGTGACCTCTGCCGCGTCCTCTGTCCTCGGGGAGGGCAGAGATTGGCTCCCCATCCTGCAAAACTCCACCCTGGAGCAGCCGGGAAGGGCCGAGGGGAGCGGGGGGCTCGGGCTGGGGTGATTTTGGGTTCGTGGGGTATCCTGAGCTGGGAGGGATCCCCGAGGATCAGCCAGCGCACCCCAAAATCCCATCCTGTGCATCCCTCCAAACACTCCTGGAGCTCTGGCAGCCTCGGGAATGTGCCCATTCCCTGAGGAGCTGTTCCCGTGCTTATTCCACCCTCTGGATGAAGAACTTTCCCCCTAAAATCCCACCCAACCCTCCCTGGCTCAGCTCCAGCCGCTCCCTGCTCCCACTGGGGCGGCTGCAGGGCCCATCCCTGGGGAGCTGCAGTGGGGGATGGAGCGAAAATCAACCTGTGGGGCTGGGGAGAGCCAGGGCGGCCCCAGGACATGTCCCTGTCGCAGAGGTGGCACAGGAGAGGCTGGGCTGCTGCCCCCACACCAAGCCCAGGTGTGCTGGGTCAAAGGTCGGGCTGGATGATCCGGGAGCTCTTTCCCAACCCCGGTAATTCCCGGATCCAGTGAGCTCTGTCCCGCTCCCTCGGAGGCACAGTGACCTCCTTGCCTGGGGCCGGGATTAGCCCGGCAGAGCGATCCCTTTACTGGCAGGATGAAGATTTAGGGCCGCGCTGGGCCGTGGCACGGGGGATTAACCCCCCCCCCAGGCCCAGCTGGGCTAATCAGCCCAGGCTGAGGTGGCCACGGGGCGGGGCTGGCCCGGTGGCCTGGCAGTGACCGCCACGTCCCGATAACGGCGAGCTCTGTCCTCCCCCGGCAGGGCGTGGGAATGGCCGGCACCCGGCCGCCCCGGTTCCTGCTGGTGTTCGACTTCGACGAGACCATCGTGGACGAGAACAGCGACGACTCCGTGGTGCGGGGCCGGGCGCTGCCGGAGCAGCTCCGCCAGAGCCCCCGCGAGGGCTCCTACAACGAGCACATGCAGCGCGTGCTGGCCTTCCTGGGCGAGCAGGGCCTGCGCGCCGCCGACTTCAGGGCCGTCTACGAGAACATCCCGCTGTCCCCCGGCATGGCCGAGCTCTTCCAGTTCCTCTCCAAGCACCACGAGCTCTTCGAGGTCATCCTCATCTCCGACGCCAACATGTTCGGCATCGAGGCCAAGCTGCGGGCGGCCGGCGTGCGCTCGCTGTTCCGCAAGATCTTCAGCAACCCGGCCAGCTTCGACCGCCGGGGCTTCCTCACGCTGGGGCCCTACCACAGCCACAAGTGCCTTCAGTGCCCGGCCAACATGTGCAAGAGGAAGATCCTCACGGAATACCTGGCGGAGAGGGCGCAGGAGGAGGTGGAGTTCCAGCGCGTCTTCTACGTGGGGGACGGAGCCAACGATTTCTGCCCCTCCGGGACTCTGACGGCGGCGGACGTGGCGTTCCCGAGGAAGGGCTACCCCATGCACAGGATGATCCAGGAGATCCAGGAGAAGCAGCCTGGAGCCTTCCAGGCTGCCGTGGTCCCGTGGGAGTCGGCCACGGAGGTGGCGCGGTACCTGCAGGAGCTGCTCAAGAGGAAGTGCTGAGGGCGGCTCCGAGGGCTCCGCGCCCCGCACGCGGCTGGGAAGGGGAGCCCGGGGCTCACGGCCCCCCGCGCACGCACTGCTCGCTTGGCCCCGCTCCTGGGATGTTTCCCTGCCTTTCCCAGCTCCTTTCCCTGGTGAATAAAGCACTTTCTGCCGGCCCCTCTCCCTGCCCTGCCGCGGGGTGACAGAGCCGCGGCCACGGCCGGACCCTGCGCCCTTTGCCAGCACCGATGGGGATTTTTTTGGTGGAGTTGTTGCTTCCTTTCCCTTTTGACCTCAAAAGAGAATTCCTAAAAATCCAGAAGCCGGTTTTCCCTGTGGGCTGGGCACATCCTTCCTCCTGCCCCCGGCCTGGCTGCCCTCCTGGCCACGTGAGGAGCTTGCCCCAGGCTCCTTCCCCCTTCCTGAGCCCACCGGGAATTCGGTCTGGGAAATCCCGGCTCCCTGGCCCTCCACACCCCACCCTGCGGGCAGCCGAGCCTTTCACTGGGGTTCACTGTCCCCGGCACTTGATTCTCTGAATAAAACGTGCCCGGAGCATCGGGAAAGCGTTGGAAAGGTGGCACAGCCTCTCCCACCCGCTGGCACAGGAACCACACCCCGCTGTGGGGAGCAGGACCTCGCCTCGCCACTTCCATCCCTGCTCCTCTCCCGGGCTCAGGTGTCCCTGTGTCCCCGGCAGGTCCCTCCCTGCCGCGAGCCCTTTCCAGGCGTGTCCCCGTCCTTGCTGGATCGTGTGAGGCCCGTCCTACCCCAGGGATGGACAATCGCCCCTGAGCTGGGCCAGAGGTGCCAGCCCCCCCGGGAGGTTCTGTGGCACTTCTGGCACCGGCTCCCCAGAGGCCAAACCCCCCCCGGCCACGTCCCTCCTCCCCACTGCAGTATTAATTACCCCTTCTAATTGCACTCTGCAGGGGGGACCTGCAGGATCCGCTGCTCTCTGGTGTTGGCTTCTCCTGGATTTATCCACAGCCTTACCAGCCCCCGAGGGTGGCTCCGAGTCCTCCAAACCCTTGGAACCCAAACCCCAGCAGGAAATAACCAAAGCAGCCCTGAGTTGTTCCTCCTCTGTCCCATCCCCTCTCCTTTGTTCTTCCTCCTCCGGACCCCGTTGGACTGTGTGGAACTCAAAGCCATGGAATTAAAGATACGGATGGACGTACACAGGCAGAGCTCTCTGTATTGCAGCAACCACGAGCTTCTTGTGTCCAGGGCGTCAGCCCGGCTCTGAACAGCTCTGACCCTCACCAAAACGTTGTTCCTCTTCCTTGGGCTGCTGCGAGTTTGGGGAGCGGCGTTGGAGCAGCAGAGCAGGGTCAGGGACGAGCAGGGGACCCTCTGGGGTGGGGGATTGGGGCTGGATCATCCCTGGAGCCCACGGGGACAGCGGGCAGCTGCTGTCCCCACTCTGCTCCGTGCCCAGCGTTCTGTTCCTGGGCTGGCATCCAGGGCTGCATCCTAGGATCAGCCTGGGCTGCCTGCCGCGTTCCCAGCTCGGTGTCCCGGCCCCAAACCCTCCCGAGGAGGCATGGGGGAGAGGGGGAACGCTCTGGAAGCTGTGCCAGCGGTGCCAGCTGGCCTGGCTGCCAACCCCCCGCAGCCCTGCGCATTCCCAGCGGTGCACAAGCCGAAATTTCGAGGCGAAGCGCGGTGTGGGGTGAGGGGTGAGGGGCTCAGAAGGGCTCCACGTAATTCCCGGGGAAGAACCCCTCCTCCTGGCCCATCACCCCCTCGCACCAGCCGTCCGAGTAGCGGCGGGTGATGAACAGGAGGGTGCCGGGCTCGAAGGAGAGCTCGTTGTCCTTCTGCCGCGTGTAGGGGTACAGGGCCACCACTGCGGGAGGGAGAACAGGGGACGTGGAGCCTGCTGAGGCCACCACAGGGGACAGGCCAGCACTGGGAGCGGGCATGGGAGCGGCCATGGCACCGCTGGGCATCCCACATCCGTGCTGGGGTGCAGGCAGCGGCTCAGCCAAGAGATCCAGGGGATTTGGGATCCTCTGTACCTTTCTCCAGGTAGTTCTCCGGGGCCCACGGAGGGTCCTCTGCAGCTGGAGGCGGTGGCAGGGCCAGATCCTCGAAGTCGGGCACAGCTGATGGTGGTGGCAGCAGCTCGAGGTCATCGGGGGCTGCGAAACCCCCAGAGTGGGTGAGGGATGAAGGGGCTCAACCCCCCAAAATGGGTGGGGGACGGGTCACAGGCAGCCCCCCTGTCCCTGTGACCCCCCGGAGCACTGAGCACTCACCTGGGGGCAGCAGGTCCGGGGGGGGCACAGCCAGGTCCCCTGGAGGAGGTGGCAGCAGGTCCTCGGGGAGAGGTGGCGGCGGTGGGACGGCAGCTGCAGGCGGCGGGGGTGGCCCTGGAGGGGACGGTGCCAGCAGGGATGGCCCTGGCAGGGGCGGTGGGGCAGGAATTCCTTCCCCAGGGGCTGCCGGGGCTCCGCTGGAGCTAGGGGGAGGAGCAGCAGTGTCAGGGTGGGGCTGGCTCTGTCCCCACGCTGAGCACGGACATTGTCCCATGGCAGGACAAGGTGCTGCAGGAGACCCTGCAAAGCCCTTCCATGTCCCGTTTCCCCATCCTTCCCCGTCACCATTTCCCCTCTCCCTGAGAGGGTATTTTTGCTCTGGACACGAGCACTGCCAGGGCAGCAAATGCCCCAAATCCTTCATTTTCCCACCACTCCCCCGAGCAGCTGCGGCTGCCCCGACCCTCCCTCGGCGCCGCTACCTGATGGACACCAGCGAGGAGGTGGAGGAGGCTGCCGAGAGCTTTCCCTCGGGAACCACGGGCGGCTGGATGGGCTCGGGGACACGGGTGCTTCTCCTGCAGGGAAAGAGTCCAGGGATGGGATGGGATGGGATGGGACCCCCAAAGAGCCCACGTGCCACCCCTTGGTGACACAGCAAGGCCAGTACCCACCCCCTGGCCCGGCTCACCCCAGGGTTCCTGCAGCCTGTGCCGATGAGGATTTGGTGCTCTTCCGAGCCAGGGTGCCGGTGCGGGACAGCTGGGTGCTGGTGTCCTGCGGCACGGGGACACGCGTGGGTGACACCGCCTGCCCCACCACCTCCCCGTGCCCCCCAGGGCTGGGACCCCCACCCCAAGGGAAGCAGCCCCCCGGGGCTCTGCGGCCCCTCTGGGGAGCAGGGAGCCAGCGGAAGGAGCCGGCGCTGCCGGGGCTGCGGAGGCGGCCACGAGGCACCGGCACCGTGGGAACCGCGGCTGCCGCGCCACCACTTCCCCCCCGGGCCGCCGGGGCCTCTGAACCCTCCTGTGGGCGCCTTCCGGAGTGGGGAAGGTTCTGTGGGGCTGAGAGGCCTCCAAAAAACCCTTTTGTGGGGGTTTTCCAGAGCAGGGAAGGTTCTGTGGGGGTTTTCTGGATTGGGGAAGGTTCTGTGGGGCTGAGAGGCCTCCAAAAACCCTTCCATGGGCACCTTTCAGAGTGGGAAAGGCTCCATGGGGCTGCAAGGCCTCCAAAACCCCTCCCGTGGGGGTGTTCTGGAGTGGGAAAGGATCTGTGGGGTGCAAGGCCCCCAAAGCTGAGTGGGCTGCAGGGCACGGACCCCAATTCTCCATCGAGGAGGGGTCTGAGACACCTGTGCACCCCTCGGGGCAGCGCTGGGGACACTGGGGACTGAAAAACCCCACCCGAGCCCACTGTGGGACCCCCTCCTGGCCCGGGCTCACCTTGATCCCGTGGCCGATGTCGTCCAGGACGCTGAAGTTGAGGGGTTTCCTGTAATAGGGCTCCAGGACGGGGGGGTTTGGGGGGGCCACGATCTTCTGGTAGGTCGGGAACCTCTTGCTGATGGTCAGCGAGCCGATCTCCCGGCGGGACACCTTCTCCTTGTGGATGTCCACCCTCTGCAGAGGGGACACTGTCCCTGAGCTCCCATCCCAGGCTCTCCCTCCACCTCCTGCAGCCCCTCCAGGCCCCACCATCCCTCGCTGCCCGTAAGAGAAGGGGTGGAGGAGAGGATCAGGACTGGCAAAGGGCAGATCCTGCTGTGCCCCATCACAGCCCTCACGTCCTTGATGCCACCACAGCGGATCTGACCCTTCCTAAGACAGGGAATGGGGGAAATGGCACTGGGAGGGGGGATGTGAGATGCTCCTAAGCCCCCTGAGCTGCTTTCCTGCTGCTTCCAGCGTGACCCCAGGGTTCTGTCCCCTCCTGTGGCTGAGCAGGCTCCAGGACGAGGCCGGGTGGCCGCGGGACTCTGCAGCAGTGTGGCCAAGCTGCAAGAGGACGAGGCCAGGCAGCAGCAAGGGGACAGTGTGGCAGCCAGGCCAACGCTCTGAGCTCCCACTGTGAAGTTTCCTGGGCAGTTCCCTCCGCTGGGATTTGGGTGTGTGAGGGGGAAATGCCCCAGAGACCAATTCCTGATGCACTGGGGAACCCCCACCCCGTGCCAGGAGAGGGTTCTGCATTCCCACTGCACGGCGAGGGTCTCCAACCCCTTGGAGCTGCCCAAACCCCTTTTCCCAGAGCCCACCCCACGGAGGACGGTCCCACCTGTGCCACGCAGGCGACGTCGGCCTCCACCTGGCGCAGCTGAGCCGCCTGCAGGTCCAGCAGGCGCAGGAAGGCGGTGGCCAGGCTGCTGACCTGGTAGGTGACACTGGCCAGGGACTGCGTGCTCAGAGCCATCGTCTCCTCCAGCGCCTTCCTCTTGTCGCTGGCCTGCAGGGGACAAACCCAGCTGTGGGACGAGCCCTCCCCGCCTGGCACGGCCACCGGAGATGTTTCCTTCTGCTTTCCAAATGCCTCAGACTTCCCCCGGGCCCAGCACACCGGCCCCCGGCGGGCGGGAGAATCCCAGCGCCGGGGATTCACCGGATTCCTCCCCGGGTGCTGATGTTCTGGCAGGTTACGGAGCTCAGCGAGTGCCCAGCTCAGCCTCCGGCCACCCCTGCGGACAGCTGGCCATGCCAGCAGAAGGCCACATGCCACCTGGCCGTGGCACCAGCTGTGCTGGGGACGCTGTCTCAGCTCTTGAAATAGCTCAGTGCATTTCCCCTTCGGTTCTGCCCCAGGGGGTTCAGGCCCTCGGGAGCAGCCTCGGGGCTGGCTCGAGCCAGCAAGGCCACGGCCACGGCCTTGGTGAAGCACACGGGGACCCCTCCCCAGCAGGGAGGGCCACAACAAGTGTTTTCCTTCGTATTTCATCTCCAAAGCTCCTGCCCCGTCCCACAGCGGAGCCAGGCAGGGAGGACGAGGAGGATGAGGAGGACGAGGATGAGGAGGAGGAGGACGAGGATGATGAGGAGGAGGATGAGGAGGAGGAGGGATGTGCCAGCAGAGCTTCACGCTTGCCCTGCATGTGCAGGCCCTGCCAGGTGGCACCTCCCAGCCCCTGTGACAGCCCAGGACACGCTGCTGGCCCTGGCCCTCTCCCGAGGCTTCTCCAGAGGCACCAAACCCCTGGGGAATCCTCCCTCCATCCCAAACCCGGCCTGAGAGCTGCTGTGGAGCAAGAGGAGAACCCAAGGCACGAGGAAAACGCAGCAGAGGGCGGCACGGGAAGCCGGGCTGGGAGCCAGCGGGGATTCCCAGCTCCGAGGGCAGAGCCTTCACCAGCCACCCCTCGGGACCACCCCGCAGGGCTGCCCCGGGCATCGCCCCCAGCCCAGCCCCTCAGCCGGCCCTGTCCGTGCCCTGACCTGCAGGTAGTTGCTGTGGCAGTACTCGGCCACCCTGTGCAGGTTGTCGTGCTGGTCGCGCAGCAGCTGCTGGCCCTCGGGGATGTTGCGCTGCCGCAGCTGCTCCAGCTCCGACATCGCGCCGGGCTCGGCTCCCACTTCCTCCCCGGCCGCCCCAGCGCTGCGTTTTGAAGCCGGTGGCGGTGCTGACGCAGGGCCCGCGGGCGCCGCGGTGTCCCCGTCCCCCCGAGGGACACCCCGCCCTGCCACGGAGAAGTGGGGGGCCAGCGGGGAGGAAGCCGGCGGGGCCCCGGCCCCACGAGGGACGGGCGTGGGGGCAGCTCCCGGGGGGGCTGGGAATGGCAGCGGGGAAGGATGTGCATCTCGGGGAACCGGGGCTGCAGGGTCGGGGGGGAGCGATCCCAAAAGGATCCCGACCCCAAAATGATGCCAACCCACAGCTCTGCCGCCTGTGCCCGCTGTCCACGAGCCGCTGCTGCCGTCCCGGGGAGCTGGGGCTGAGCCAGGCTCGGGCACGTCCAGGAACGCAGGGAACATTCGCTGCCCTTGGCTGCGCGCCTCGCCTGGCTGATAAGGGCGAAGGGAAGGGAATGTTCCTTGGATCCCTGCACGCTCCCAGTGCCAGGTGCCCCTCCCTGGAACAGCCCCGCGTGCATCCCGTGCAGCATCCCCCGCAGCTGGCAGCGCGCAGGGCACAGCGGGCCGTGCCCAGCGACCCCCGAGGTGCCCAGCATCCCCTGCCGGCTGGGGACAGCGGGGACAGCGGGGACAGTGTGTCCTTCCCGGTGCTTCGCTAAGGATGTTTCACATCCCCACGGGCGAGGCCGCAGGAAATTCCCACTTCTCCGGTGCTTGGAAAGCCCCTCCACCCTCTCCTCCTCCTTCTCCTCCAGTCCCAGGTGCCTCCTTGGGGCCTCCCGGGCTCTGTCCCCAGCGCCGGTGGCTTTGCGCAGGAGAACCCCCAGGCTGGGGCCTGGCCCTTCCTGAGCCCGCGGCCCCGGCGGTGCAAGGCCAAGGGAAATGATGGATTTCCTCCGGGCCGGCCCAGCTCCTCACACCCCCAGCGCCGGCCCCGCCGAGCCTGCGGCACCCCCGAACCTCCCCTCGGCCCAGCTCCCCTCCCAAACTGGGGGGAAGCTGCCGTGACCCCCCAGGGGTCAGTCCCAGGGGTCATTCCTGCTGCTCCGGGCGGGATCCGGACACGCCACAGGCTCAGCCACCCACGGCAGGGCCTCGGGGGCTCCCCGGGTGTCCCAGCCGGACCCCCGGCCACCCTTCCTGCCCACCTCCCCCTCCCCACCCCGATTAGCCCGGACTTTGAGGCTAATTCCCAACACCTGACCAGCTTACGCTCCTGAGTCCATTATCAGCTTAAGGAGCAAAGACATCTGCTTCCCTCTGCTCTCCCAGAGAGCCCGAGGAGCCCCAGCTCTGAGCAGGAGCAGCTTCTCCCCTCGGATGGGTCTCTGAGCATCTCCAGGGTGCAGAGGGGCAGCCCCCTGGCCCCCCCAGGTGAGTGGCTTTGCTGCCTCCAGGTCAATTTTGGGGTCCACCTGGATTGGGAGCCGCTTTCCCCCCCTACTTTTGGCTCCTCACGGAGCTCCCCGGGGCTGGTGGTGTCCCGAGGGATCCACGGGGATGGAGAGGAGCACGGGGCACGCGCGCCATGGCTTCTGTGGAGAAAAGAGTTGGGTTTTCCCAACCTCCACAGCCCCAAAAACTTCCAGGGGTGTGCAAATAGCTGAGCTCGGGGCCATGGAGGAGCCATAATCCAGGCTGTAAAGGCACAAGGAGGAAATGAAAAATGAAATGTGTTTAATTCCTTAGAAAAGCTGGGAAGATGCTGCCAAGACCCAGGACACTGACCAGGGACATTGGGGGGGGGCTGCAATCCCACTGGGACAAAGCAATAACCCCAATAACGAGCTGTTCCCCTGCAGTTCCAGGGCAAGATGGCTCAGGACATGACAGAGAAGGAGCTGCTGAAGATGGAGCTGGATCAGCTGAAGAAGGAGGTGAAGAACGAGAGGCAGATGGTGAGCTCCTCACTCCACCCGCGGCGTAACCTTCTCACCCAAGGGTGACTTTCCTCCCCTGAAGCGAAGGGAAAGAACCCCAAGCCCTAAAATCAACCTGAAATCAACCCCCAAACCCAGGCAGGAGCACCTGCACTCCCCCTCTGTCCTCCCAGCCCCACATCCCAGGGTCCAGGGGCTCCAGCCCCACACCTCGAGAGGTGTCCGTGGCACCCCGGGGATACTTTGGGACACCCCAGGGACGCTTTGGGACACCCCAGGGACGCTTTGGGACACCCCAGGGATGCTTTGGGACACCCCAGGGATGCATTAGGACACCCCAGGGATGCATTAGGACACCCCGGGGACGCTTTGGGACACCCCAGGGATGCATTGGGACACCCCAGGGATGCTTTGGGACACCCGAGGGACACTTTGGGACACCCCAGGGATGCATTAGGACACCCCAGGGACGCTTTGGGACACCCCAGGGACGCTTTGGGACACCCCAGGGACGCTTTGGGACACCCCGGGGACGCTTTGGGACACCCCGGGGATGCTTTGGGACACCCCAGGGACGCTTTGGGACACCCCGGGGATGCATTGGGACACCCCGGGGATGCTTTGGGACACCCCGGGGATGCTTTGGGACACCCCAGGGATGCATTGGGACACCCCAGGGATGCTTTGGGACACCCGAGGGACACTTTGGGACACCCCAGGGATGCATTAGGACACCCCAGGGATGCATTAGGACACCCCAGGGATGCTTTGGGACACCCCAGGGACGCTTTGGGACACCCCGGGGACGCTTTGGGACACCCCGGGGATGCATTGGGACACCCCAGGGACGCTTTGAGACACCCCAGGGATGCATTGGGACACCCCGGGGATGCTTTGGGACACCCCGGGGATGCTTTGGGACACCCCAGGGATGCATTGGGACACCCCAGGGACGCTTTGAGACACCCCGGGGACGCTTTGGGACACCCCAGGGATGCATTGGGACACCCCAGGGATGCTTTGGGACACCCCGGTGCGGGTGGGATGTCCCTGGGCGCTGTTCCACTTTCCCAGCTGCACGGAGGGGTTCGTGGGGCGAGGATCCCGCCCCAGACTGGGAATGTCTCGTTCCCTGGCAGGTCTCCAAGACTGGCAAGGAGATCAAGGAGTACATCGAGTCCATGTCGGGTGAGGACCCGCTGCTCAAGGGCGTTCCCGAGGACAAGAACCCCTTTAAGGAGAAGGGAGGCTGCACCATAAGCTGACCCCCCGCTCCCACCGGGCATGGGGATGTTCCCGTGAGCACTCCAGGACTGTTGGCAGGATCCTGCTTTCCCTCTAGTCTGCCCTCGGCCCCGGGCAACCCAGAACCAAACCCTAGCGCAGTTAAAGGACAGCAAGAGAAGAAAAAGAAGAAAAAATTACATGTAAAAAAGCAAAAAAAAAAAAAAAAAAAATCCACCCCACCCCCCGCTGCCGCCGGGGCTGAGCTTCGGCCGCTGCAGCGCCGGCGACTGTGGGCTCACAGCTGAGCTTTGGTTTCCCACGAGCAAAAAAAGCAAAACTTCTGCATTTTTAGCAGCCTGGGCAAGCGGGGGTTGATGGAATCACCGAGCTGTGTCTGCTCCGAGCCTCCCGAGCCCGGCAGAGCCTCCCGGCAGGACCCGCTCCCCAATTCCTCCACTCGGCATTCCCACCTGGCGCAGCCCATCCCGCTGCTCCGAGCCCTCCAGGGACCTGGATCTTTGTTCCCTTTATCCCAGAACATCCCAGAGCTGCCCACCCCTCGTGCCCGCCCTCCCTCCTGTCGGGATTCCATCCTGGATCGGGCACCGCGAGGAGGGAGATGCCACCACCGCCCCACCTCCTCCTCCCAGTCTCGCTTCCTCCTCTGGAAAAGCCTTGGGAATGCCAGCGTGTGACCGCCGTGTCACCTCCCCCGCGCTGCCACCGGGCCCGGGGGGCTGCCAGCCCCATGCCAGCGTGTCCCAGCGGTGTCTGGGGTGAGCTGGAGCCATCCCTGGAGCACCACAGGGCTCTCCAGCCCTGAGCTAGGCCGCGATCCTGCTGCTCCCGAGTTACTTTAAAGACAAATTTAATCCCCTGCTTGACAGAAAAAAAGCTGGGGCACACTCAGCTCCAAATCCAGTGGGGTAGGTTTGTGGGGTTTGTTGTCTGGAGACGTTTTGCTTTTTTAAAACCCCATTCCAGCTCCACGTAATCTTGGGGAAAACTCTCCCAGAACTGCCCCAGACCATCAACCCCGAAAGAGAAGCAGCAGCGATTTGAATTTCTGAGTGGCTCAGGGTGCTGTCCCCATCCCAGAGGAGCAACCCTGTCCCACTCTTCCTCCCAGACCGCCCCGAGACTGGTTTAAATCCATGGAAATTCCTCTGGATCCCACCTGGAGCGGTGTTTTCCTGCCTGCTGGATCTCTGCTCGGCCTCGCCCACGTGGGGCTCACCACGAGGCAAAGGCGCTTCAGACACGGGGACACCCTAAAAAGGGGAGGACAAGACATAAAGAAGTGGATTTTCCTCAAGCAGGGGGTCCCCCCAGTCCCCTGCAGCCAGAACCCCCTTCCCTGCGCCTCCCTGGCCCCCCAAAAAATCCCAAAATCAAGGAGGTTTTGTTCTTTCTCGCAGACGCTCAATAAACCCGCCAGCACCACCACGGCCTCTGTCTTTCTTGCAGGAAATACCCTCCAAAAAGTAGAATTTGTGGGCTTTCTTTTCGCTCTAAAGTGGCCTTTATTTGCTACAGCTCCAGACCTAACCAGTCCCAAACGTCCACTTGTGACTGATGCATTATTCTTTTAATATTTCATCATCCTGTGGTTTTTTACCTTTAAAACTTGGATGCACAGGGGGGCTGAATCCTGGTTTTTGATGGTTCTGTTGGGGGTTTTTTGGGAGCGCAGAATCCTATTTTTTGATGGAGTTGGTGGTGGTTTTAGAGGGGTGTAGGAGTAATTAATTTTTAATTCATTTTGGGTGCACCCAAAGGTGCTGCTTCTTCTCCTAGCCAGCGCTCCAAGACAATTTCAGGCTAATTAGGTGGAAAATAAAACCGTACATTCCTGTCATGGCCCTGAGGCGATCGGCTCCACCGGGGCCTGAGCTGCCCCTAATCCGTGGTGATAACGGGGCCGCGGGTGGAGGGGATTGACCCGTTAATCGACGTTAAACGGCTGGAAACCTGCGTCAGAGCCGGCTAAGCCGCCTCTGAGGGGATTCGGGACGCTGTCGGAACAACAGCGGCTTAAGGCAGGGCCAGAGGGGCCGCTCAGCGCCCACGAGCGATGGAAACGCGTCGTGAGGGCTCGAACCCGCCATGAGGGGATGCTGAGGGGGAGGCGGGCCAAAGCGCGCTCCCAGCCAATAGCAACGCGGGATTGTCAGAGTGACATTTCCTTCAGCCAATCAGCGGTGGAGAACGGAGAGCGCGAACACGCTCCCGGGGGAAACGGCTGCTGAAGTGGGAGGCGGGGTAGAGAGATGGTTCAGCCAATAGCAATGCGATGTTGCGAGAGTGACGGGAGGCATAGCCAATCAACGGTGGGAAACGGAGCGCGCGAACTCCCCGGGAGCTACGGATTGCTGCAGGAAGAGGCGGTGCAAAGAGCGCTCTCAACCAATAAAAATGCAAGCTTTTCGGAGTGACAACTCGGGTAGCCAATCAGCGATGGGAAACCGGAATCGCGACTCTCCCCGCAGGGCTCCGGACCGTGCCGGTGGAAGGCGGGGTGAAGTGCGCTGCCAGCCAATAGAAATGCAGGATTGCGAGAGTGACATCCCATTCAGCCAATGAGCGGCGGAACACGGAGAGTGCCCTCCGGCTTCCACCCACCGCCTTCCCCCCGCGCCTGCGCCGTGAGGCGCCGGCGCCCACGCACAAAATGGAGCGCGGCGGCTGCCGGTGCGGGCCCGGCGCTCCCGGTGCGGCCCCCGCCACCCCTCCGCCTTCCCCGGTCCTCACCTCTTCCCTCCTCGGCCCCGCGGGCAGGCAAAAAGAAGCGCGAGGTCCCACCGAGATTTGAACTCGGATCGCTGGATTCAAAGTCCAGAGTGCTAACCATTACACCATGGGACCGCTGGGTGTACCGGGAGGCTCCGCGCGCCCGCCCTATCCCTCCGCCCGCGGTAAATAGTCCCGGCTCCCGCCGGCCGCGGATTCCCGGGAATTCCGGGACATTCCCGGCCCTAAAACCGCCCTTAAATCCCGGCCCCGGCCCCGTTCCACCCTCTGGGACAGCCCCGAGCTCCGCCGCTGGCAGCCGCGCTCCTCGTGCCCAGCTCTCTGATTCCCACCTTTATTTTTGGATTTTTTATTTATTTCCCCCTTTATTCCTCTGGGTTTTTTCCCTAATTCCCCCTCCTTTCTTTCTCTGTTTTCCTCTAATTCCCGCTTATCCATGTGTTTTCACTCGATTCCCCCTTTATTTCTCTATTCCCCATTTATTTCTCCTTTTCCCACTTTCCTCCTCTTATTTCCCAATTTTATTTATTTTTATCCATTTCCCCCCTATTTCCCAATTTCCCTATTCCCTTTTATTGGTCCCCTTTCCCTCTATTACCTCCATTTCCCTCTTCTTTCTTTTCCCCTCAGTTTCTCTTTTTTCTCCATTTCTCCCTTTATTTCTTACTCCCGTTTTTTCCTCTCTTCCCTTTACTTATTCCTCCCCATTCCCCCTTTATTTATTTTCCTTTATTTTCCTATTTCCCCCTCTAGTCCCCTTTCGTTTTCCCTCTATTCCCCTTTTTTAAAACAAGAATTTCATTTTAAATTCCCCATTTTTTCCTCCCCTCTTCATTTCCCCCCTCCCCAATCCCACAAAACCGCACAACCACTCAGATTTGTTGGTTTTTTTGCTTCTTTCTCTGGTTTTGCTCTTTATTTTTCACAACGAAACAGTGGAAATAAAGCGGTTTGTGGCAAAAAACCAAATAAAATAAAATAAAAATAAGGAAAACCATCCTCCCTGGAAAAGAAGCAGAGCCCAACATCCATCCCTAATCCCGGGAAAAGGGAAGGACACGGATTAGGAGAGGTCAGAGGAGAGGGAGGGGGGGAGAAAAGGCGAAAACAACTCAGCAAAGAGGCAAAACATCCCAGAAATGACAATTTTTACCTAAAGAGCCTGAAATTTCCTGGGAAAAGCAGCAAAGCAGCACCTTTGGATGCTCCCAAAATTCAGCTCCATCCCCTCCCCCCTCCCCCACGCTGCCATCACCCAAAAAAACCCCAAAAACCACTGGAAAAAAACCCCCAAATGATCAACTTTGATTCCCCCAGCCCCGAATGGGGAGGCCAGAGGAGCGAGGAGGATGGAGGGGGTGGAGAGGGAAGAAGGAAAAATCTGAGGAAAAGACCCAAAAAAAAAACCCAAAAAAAAAAAAAAAAAAAAAAAGAGGGGAAATCGAGTCTTAAAAAATAAAAATAAAAGTAAAAGTAAAAATAAAAATAAAAGTAAAAATAAAAATAAAAATAAAATCAGTCCCAGCCCGAAGTTGGGACTGGTGAGGTCTGGAGCTTCAGAGGACTAAAAATCCACTTTCCTCGAGGGAAAAGCGAGCCCATAAATCCTGGTGGTTGTTGTTGTTGCTGTTGTTTTTAAGGAACATTTTTCTTTGGAAAAAGATGAATTTTTATTTTTTTCCTGTTTTTTTTTTTTTTGGTTTTTTTTTTAATTAAATTTTTTTTTAACTTTTTTTTTTTTTTCTTTTTAATTTTTCTTTTCTCCCTAAAAGCTCCGCCTGGGGAGGTGCCCCTAGCGAGAGTCCCCTACGGCTAAGAGGTAGATAAACACAGCTGGGTTGGTTCTGGATGAGGATTCCCGGGATCACTGCCGGGATCGCTCCGGGGCCGCAGCCCAGCGGCTCCGTGGGCGCTGCACGTTCCAGGCTCTCGGGATCGCCTCCGTTCCCCTCCTGCTGCCCCGGCTTGGAATTCATCCCGAAAGGCGCCGCGGGGCTGTGGGTTAAGGCTGGGTTCGCTCCTGGAATTCCAGGGAATTCTCCGTCCCGAGGCGAATCCGGACGAGCCGATGGAATTCCGGGCTGGGCGCGGAGCGCTGGCGCCAATCGCGGATTTTTAGGGATGAATTCCCGCCCTGATTGCGGTGAATCCCATCGATTTCCTGGGATCAGCCGTGGGAGAGGCGCTCCCTCTCTTCTTGCCCCAAAAATTCCCGCTGGATCTGGCATCGCTTTGCAGAGACCGTCCCCAAACCGCTCCGGAAAATTCCTTCGGTTGTGGAAGATCCCAAAGGCCGCGGCTCCGGGAGGGATTCCTCTCCTCAGAGCGGGACTGTGGAGTTGGATCCTCAGCACCCGAATCCTCTCCGGGTGGGAATTCCCTGCTCCCAAGGGAATGAGGGGCTGGAGCATCCCGGGGCCGGAGGATCGCACCGGGGTCTGGGGGGAATCCCAAAAATCATCCCAACGCCAGGATCCAGGAATTCATCCCTGTACGAGGATCTGAAGCCATCCCACTCCCAGGATCCCAAAAATCATCCCACTCCCAGGATCCCAAAAATCATCCCACTCCCAGGATCCCGACAACCATCCCACCACTGGGATCTGGGAATTCATCCCATTACCAGGATCCAGGAATTCATCCCGCTCCCGGGATCTGGGAATTCATCCCATTACCAGGATCCAGGAATTCATCCCGCTCCCGGGATCTGGGAATTCATCCCATTACCAGGATCCAGGAATTCCTCCACTCCCCAGATCTGGGAAACCATCCCGGAAATCATCCCCACGCTCTGCTGGAGCATCCCAAAATCCTCCTGGGCCAGGAGAACACCCCAGAACCGCCGTGGTCCATCAGAGCCTTCCCAAAGTCCGGCGGAACATCCCGCCCCGGCTCATCCCCCTTCCATGGTTTTGGTGGAACATCCCAGGAATTCCTCCACAAAAAAATCTCCAGGAATTCCATCCCGGGCAGGAAGCCGCTGGGATCAGCCAGACTTTTCCAGGGGATTCTCGGGAATTCTCCCAGCCCACTGCCTTCCTGGGATGCTCCGGAGCCTTCCTCACGGGCTGCTCCTCCTCCTTCCCCCCCATGGAGTGATCCCAAAATTCTGCCTCCAGCGGGAAGATCCCTGCGGAGCCGGGGCCGCCCCCACCCCCCCGACTCTGAGGTAGTTCCAGGTGTGTGTTTCCAGCTGGCAGCGCTTCCCAAAAAAAATACAGGAAGAAATGCAGGATGGAAGAGCGTCGGGATGGCTCCGCTCCGGAATCTGATCGGCGAGAAAAGGCGGGATAAAGCCAAAATAAAACATGGAGAAAAGCTGGTTCAGGGAAAGGGGGATTCCCCTCCCTGGGGGTATTCCCAAGATGATTCCAGCCTGGATCCGTTATTCCCAGCGCCATTCCAAGGTCGATCCCCAGGATCCACATGGAAATCCAAGCGAGTTCCAGCGCTCAGAGCCTCCCACGCTCCGCTGCCGCCGCCGCTCCCGGAGCGAATCCGCGGCCAAATCCCGGGAAAAGCCTCCCAGGGATGCCGGGATCCATCCGTGCCATCGGGAGCAAAGGGATTTCCTGGGATCCCAGAGATTCCATCCGGGCAAAACAAACGGCGACAGAAAGAAAAAAGGAACTGGGAAGGAGCCAAGGAAATAAATCCAAAAAAAACCCCTAAAAAATCCGCAGCTTTCTCGGGAAATTCCCAAAAAATCCCCAAAAAAGCCTGGGCTGGGTGGAGCAGCTGGGACAGGGAGGGAAAGCCGAAAGGAATTCAAGGAAGGAAAAGTCCTGGAGCAAATCCCGTTTCCGAGTGGTTTCCTCGGAGTCTAAAACCCCAAAACCTCGGAGCTGGGAATGCAAAAAATCCCTTTTTCTCCCTGGCACTGCTGAGCTTTTCCCACTTTTCCTCTCTTTTTTGGGGGGGAATTTTTCCTTTTTTCTGCCCTACGAAAATCAACCCAACCCCAAAGGCCCGGAATTCCCAGGAAACAGAAGATCCGGCTGGGAGGAAGCTTCTTTTCCAATCTTTCCGAGGGATTTTCCGCGGGTGGGATCCCAGGAATCCGTTCCGTGCCCTTCCTCCAAGTCCAGGGAATGCCGGGAAGGCGTCGGAAGAGCTCAGAAGAGAAGGAAGATCCGCTGGGATTTGGGATCCATTTTTTCCCAGTTTTTCCGGCCGGGTGGCGGAAGGAGACTCCGATCCCATGAAATCCAAGTCATTCCAAGGCTCATTCCAGCGATGTTTTCCGTGGGATCCGCCGCTTCCAAGATGGGAATTTCTTCCTGCTCATCGCAGCCCCCCTGGGAATCCAGACCTTTCCTGCAGGGGGAACTGAGGCCCAGGGAAATCCCAGCTTCCCAAAATTCCATTGCCCTGTTCCCAATCCTTCCTGACCCCGTGGATAAGGAAATTCCAGGATCCCGCCGTGTTCCTGGAGGGGGGAATATCCCAAGGAATGAAACAACCCCGGATGATTCCTGCCGGGATGAAACCCCCGGCGCTGCTCCTCCCTGAATTCCGGTTTTCCCTCAATTTCTTGGCACAAAGAGAGCGGATGGAGGATCTTTCCTGCTGTTTTGGGGGGGATTTTTCCATGTTTTTCCATTCCAGGCTGGATCCATCTCGTTCCCAGTTTCCTGCCCCCTCCAGGATCCCATTTCTCCCCACTTCCAGCTCTCCCCAGCTCCAGAGAAAAGCGGGAGATGCTCCGAGGTCTCTTCCTGCCCACAAATCGCTTTGATGTGAATCCAATTCCCCCCCGGAATTCCGACAGCGCTGCTGCCGGGAGCCGGGAATGGGAGAGAGAGGGGAAAAGCACCAAAGATTTCCCTGAATTCTTGGAACTTTAGGTCAAGATCCTCTCAGAGATCCCGGGGTTAGGAATGGTTATTCCCGGTTTTCAGCACTCTCTTGGAATGGGATGGGAAAGGTTTGGGATTCCCGAGGTCTGGATTGGCTGGGAGCGGCAGGAGCCGAGAGCCGGAGGTTTCAAGTATTCCAAACCATCTTTTCCTAACAAAAATTCCAAGAAAAGGCAGGAAAACACCGTCGGAGCTTCCAGCCCCAAAGCCGGCTCCTTTCCCCCCAGATTTTTTGGGAATACGAGCTCGGTGCTGCCCCGCTGCCGGCGAGGGCGGATCCCACCTTCCCCAATCCCAAATATTCTTCGGGAGCGACGGGACGGGGCCAGAGCGGCGCCAGCGGCCGCTTTTCCAGGGCCGAATTTTGGATGGGCTTTTTTTAGGATTTCATCCAAACCTTGGATTTTCCTGCAGGGACAAAAGCAACGGGAATTCAGCCCAGGGAAAATCACCCTGGGAGGGTCTGGGAGCAGCCTCGGGCCGGGAATTCTCCTCTCCCTGCTCCGTGTGCGTCTGGAGGGGATAAAAATCGGCTCCCACCTTACGAAGGAATCCTTTCGTTTCTCTCTCCTCCCTTTTCAAAAATAGTTTTAATCTGGGGGTTTTTTTTTCCTTTTTTTCAAATTTTTTTTTCCTTTTTTAAATTTATTTTTTTCCTTTTTAAAATTTTTTTTCCTTTTTTCAACTTAGTTTTTTATTATTAACTTTTTCCTTTTTTTAATGATTTTTTTCCTTTTTTTAATGAATTTTTTCTTTTTTAAAAATTATTTTTATTCCTTTTTTAAATTATTTTTTCTCTTTTTTAAATTATTTTTTTCTCTTTTTAAAATTATTTTTTATCTTTTTTTAATTATTTTTTTCTCTTTTTTAATTATTTTTTTTCTTTTTAATTATTTTTTTCCTTTTTAAATTAATTATTTTTTCCTTTTTTCATGAATTTTTTTTCCTTTTTTCATTAAGTTTTCTTCCCCTGTCTTAATTAATTTTCTCCTTTAATTAATTCTTGTTTTTTTTTTCCCTCGGTAAAACGGAGGCAAAAAAATCTCTTCTAAAAGAATTCTTTTTTTTTTTTTTTTGTCCTCTTTTTTTGTGGTTTTCCTTTAAGAAGTTCACAGCACCATAGTGGAGAAGATGGATCGACACCACCCCCCCTGGAATTCCGGGAAGGCTGGGATCGCCTTGGGATTCTGGGATCTTTAGGAATTTCTATCAAATATAGAAAAGCAAAAAAATCTCTTTATGGCTTCCGAAAAGAACCCAAAAAAGCCCTTTTTTAACCCCACTTTGCATAGAAAACGCTGCCCGTGAGTGGAAAAATTGATCCCAAAAAATCCCTGGATTCGTGCTGGCTGCCATGGGGAAAAGCCTTTCAACCTTTCCCGGCCGGCTTTGCTTTCACCCCTCGAAATTCCCGGAAAAAAACGATCAAGCAACAAAAAAAAAAAAAGGAAGAAAAAGCCAAAAAAAAAAAAAAAAAAAAAACAAAACCCCAAACCCCAAACCCCGCGAGTTTTTCCCGCTGGGAAATCCAAAGCGGCTCCGAGAGCTGAAATCCAGGGAAAAGCCCCGTGGGAACGGGAGGGACGAGGAGGCTGCGCTGCCGCCAGCGGGGCCGCGATTCCCGGCGCTCTCCACAGGGAGCTCCAGGAACGCCCGGATTCCTCCTCCAACCCGGGAGAAAATTCCAACAGAAACAACAACAACAACAAAAAAAAATCCCCATCCCCCCCCCCCCGCCCCCCCCCAATCCAAAAAAGAAAATTCTCTTTTTTTTTTCTGTTTTTCCTTAAAAAAATAAAATCTTGCCCCGTTCAGCCCTTCTATAAAATACCCACGAACCCCAAGGAAAGCGAGAACGGCCCCGAAAGCCCCGACCCTCCCCTGCTGAGGTAATCGCGCCTGAGGTAGAGTTTTTATCCTTTCTCTGTGGTTTCTCCTCCTTTTCCGGGGGTTTCTTTTGGCCCCCGCGGCTCCCCGGAGTCGCAGAATTCCAGGGAATTCCTGCTGCCGCCTTCCCTTCCCCAAATCCTGCTTTTTCCTGCTGCTTCGAGAGTTTTGGTTCTGGAGGATTTTCCCCCAAAAAATTCCCCGCTGGGAAGGGCTGGGCTCCACTCCACGACGGCAAAAGCGTCAGTGCCGCTCTTGTCCCAAATTCCCACTTTTTTGCCTCGTCTGGGAGCTTCCCAAGTTTCCTTCAATGGCCCTTTTCCCTCACAATTCATCCCAAATTTGCTTTCTATCCCAAATTCCCACTTCTTTGCCTCCCCCAGGAGCTTCCCGGCTTTCCTTCCATCACCTTTATCCCTTACAATTCATCCCAATTTCACTTTTATCCCAAATTCCCACTTTTTTGCCTCCCCCAGGAGCTTCCCAAGTTTCCTTCCGTCATCCCTGTCCTGCAAAATTCTTCCCAAATTTTCTTTTTGTCCCAAATTCCTACTTTTAGCCTCACCTGGGAACCCTCTGATCACCCTTCTCCCTCAAAATTCATCCCAATTTCGCTTTTTCTCCCAAATTCCCACTTTTTAGCCTCGCCTGGGAATCCTCCCATCATCCCCGTCCTGCAAAATTAATCCTAAATTTGCTTTTTGGCCCAAATTCCCACTTTTTTGCCTCATCTGGGAACCACCCAGCTTTTCCTCCATCACCCTTCTCCCTCAAAATTCATCCTCATTTCACTTTTTCTCCCAAATTCCCACTTTTTGGCCCCTCCCAGGGCTTGCTCCCAGCTTTCCTTCCACCACCCCTCTCCCAGTCCATCCCAATTTTCCTTTCCCTCCCTCCCTGCTCCAATTTTGGGGGGAAAAACCGTTGGAAAATCCCCGTTTTTGGGGCTGGAATCGCAGCAGAATCCCTGGAGCCCAGACCTGGCCGGGGGCGGCGGCACCTCCTGACCCTTCCCAGAATATTCCACATCCCAAAATCCCGAATCCATGGAAAATCCCTCTGGGAGTGCCGGGGATCAGCGGCCGCTGCCGTTCCCGCGGGTTTGGCTTTTTCCTCTCCCGGGAACGGGGATTTTCCTGCACAAAGGAGGGAATTTGGGGCATTTTCCTTCTTTTTGCCCCGAAATCGGGAAAAAGCTCGGGAATTCCTCCCCGCTGGAGGAGGGGGATGGGAATGAGGAGCCCCAGGGGGGGCCGGCTTTGAGCGGATCCAAAATTCCCTGGGGCTTTTCCTCCCCCTCTCCAGCTCCATCCCTTCCGCATGGAATTCCCGGCTTCTGATGGTGGAGATGAGGATGAATTCCATGGGTTTTACCAAAAAAAGGGAATTTTTTTTGCCTTTTTTTCCTGGTTTTTTTTTTTTTTTTTCTTTTTTTTTTCGGTGGTTTTATTGCTGTTCCCGGCGGGAAAAGCCAAAGCTTTTCCCGGGATAAATCTGCCTCATCCCTAGGAAAGGTCGTCACCTCCACAGCGGAAATCACCGGGAAAACTGGGGAAAATGAGGAAAAATGAGGGGGAAATGAGGGAAAAATGAGAAAAAATGAGAAAAAAATGAGGAAAAATTGAGGGAAAAATGAGGAAAAATTGAGAAAAAAAATGAGGAAAATATGAGGAAAAAATGAGGAAAAATGAGGAAAAAAAGGAGGAAAAAAAATGAAGAGAAAATGAGGAAAAAATGAGGAAAAAAATGAGGAAAAATGAGGGAAAATGAGGAAAAATACGGAAAAAGGTCACATGTCCCACTCCTGCCAGAATTCCATAGGCTTCCATAAAAAATAAAATGTAAAGGAAATCATTTCTGAGCTACTCTAAACAGGGAAAAAAACCGTTCAAACAATGGAAAGAGGGGAAAAAATCCTGGAAAATCCAGGTTTTCCTGGCTTTAAAGGCTTTCCAAGGCACTGCAGGGAGGGAGGGAGGGAGGGGGAATTTCCCGCCCATCCCGTGGTGCTCCCGAGGGATCCCGGATCCATTCCGGGGGAATTTGGTGGATTTTGGTCCCAGTGGATCCGATCCCAGCACAGGAGGGTGGAAATCCACTGGGATTTGTCTTGGAGGAAGGAAAATTGGGATAGGGAAGAAAGTAAAATGGGGAAAAATAAAAAAAAAGGGGGGGAAAAATTGAGGAAAACAGAGGAAACTAAAAATGGAGGCATGTAAAAAAAATCGGGAAAAGATCGGGGAAAATTCATAAAAAATAGGGAAGGAAAACAGGGAAAAATAGGGAAAAGGTAAAATGAAGTGAAATGAAATGAAATGAAATGAAATAAAATGAAATGAAATAAAATAAAAATGAAATAAAATAAAAATGAAATAAAATTTAAAAAGAAATAAAATAAAAACGAAATAAAATAAAAATGAAATAAAATTAAAAAAGAAATAAAATAAAAAAAGAAATAAAATAAAAACGAAATAAAATAAAAATGAAATAAAATAGGGGAAATAAAATAAAAGGGATAAGATAAAAAAGGGGAAAAATAAAATCAGGGGGAAATAGGGGAAAAGGTAAACTAAAATATGGAAAGAAATATTTAAAAAACAGGGAAAAAAGGTCAAAAAGAAACCAGGAAAATCACGGAACTGGGAAGGAGCAGCACAAAGGCAGCGCCCCACAAGGAAGGGCAGCGGTTCCCTGGGAATGCCCCTGGGAATGCCCCTGGGAATGCCCCTGGAATGCCCCTGGAATGCCCCTGGAATGCCCTGCAGCCCGGGATGGCTCCTCCGGAGGGGACGGGAGCGGGAGCGGGAGCGGGAGCGGGAGCGGGAGCGGGAGCGGGAGCGGGAGCGGGAGCGGGAGCAGCGCCGCTCATCCCGGAGGGCCGCGGGATTCCCGCCGGCCCCGCCCAGCCCTGCAAGCCAATGGAAGCGCCGTGATCCCACGGGGCCGGAATTCCCAGTGGAATTCCCGGTGCCGCTGGTGGAAGTGGTTCCCAGTCCCACTGCGGGGTGACATTCCCAATCCCTGCGGAAGCGATTCCCAGTCCTGTGGAAGCGATTCCCGATCCCTGTGGATTCCCAGTCCCTGTGGATTCCCGATCCCTGTGGATTCCCGATCCCTGTCTCCCTGCGGTTACTGATTCCCAGGCACTCCGAGCCCGGCCTGGCTGGGCCGTGTCCTCGCTCTCCCGGGATCTGGGGATCCTTGGGGTCCCTATTTCCTCCGGGATTGGCTCTGGCTGCTCTGGCCCTTCTGGTGCTGCTGCTTCACCTGTGCCAGGATGTCCCGGATCTTGCGCTGAGCCATCTGGGAACGACAGGCAGGGATTCATGGAATGCTGCAATCCCATCCCATCCCATCCCATCCCATCCCATCCCATCCCATCCCATCCCATCCCATCCCAGCCCTCGCTGTCCCAGGCCGCTCCCAGCCCCATCCAGCCTGGCTTTTCCCATCCCCATTTCCCAATTAAACCCCTTTCATTCCCAATTTCCACCCAAGTCCAGGTGCAGCTCCTATCCCAGGGCTCTCCCGTGTTTTTCCTGGGAATGACAGGCGGGATTGATGAGATGATGACCAAAAATGAGCTCTTTGAGCAACGCCAAAGCTTTGGATCCTGCCCACGCAGTCGCTGGTGGGAATTTAATTATGGGATTCCCAGACTGGTTTGGGTTGGAAGGATTTAAATCCCATCCCATTCCAGCCCCTGCCCCGGACAGGGACACCTCCCACCGTCCCAGGGTGCTCCAGCCTGGCCTGGGACACTTCCAGGGATCCAGGGGCAGCCACAGCTTCCCTGGGAATTCCAGCCCAGCCAGGAATTCCTCCCCAGTGTCCCACCCAGCCCTGCCCTATTCCAGTGGGAAGCCATTCCCTGGCTCCTGTCCCTCCAGCCCCTGTCCCCAGTCCAGCTCTCCTGGAGCCCCTCCAGGCCCTGCAAGGGGCTCCGAGCTCTCTCTGGATCCTTCCCTTCTCCAGGTGAGAAATCCCAGATCTCCCAGAACTGCAAAGCACGGGGGGATCCCTGAGACCTCAGGAAAAGGGAAACGACCTCGTTTGCCATGGAAAATGCTCCAGTGTCCAGCACGGCCACCAGACATCTCCCAGACATCCCATTTTCCATGTTCTAGTCAGGTTTGGGATTGACGCTCCCACATCCCAAACAGCAGCCATACCCAGCAGCCAGGCATGGAATAATCCATTCCCAGGAGGATTCCCACGGGGACACTACCCTGGAGAAGCCCCGGAGAGCTCCCGCAGCTGCCGGCGCCGTACCTGGCTGGCGTAGAAGTGCCCGATGATCTTGACGATGACCTGCTCGTTCTCGTCCGGGGTCTGCTCCCGTGGCACCACCACCTCGGCCGCCGTCAGGTTCTGCAGCTCGTTCACCTGCGGGGCACCGACGGCGTCAGCCCCGCAGGAAAACCCCGGCTGCTTCCCGGGAATTCCTCCCTCGGGACGCGCTCCTCCCGTCCCCACTCACGGTCTTGCCGCCCTTGCCGATGACCCGGCCGGCGGCCGAGGCCGGCACGCGGATGTGCGTCTCCAGCTTCACCTCCTCCTTCGGCCCGAAGAAGTTCTCCTCCTTCAGCTTCCCATAAATCCTGCCCTGGGCCTGGAGAAGGGATGGAGTCAGGAAGGTCCCACCCTGAGATCCATCCCTGGATGGGGCAGCGTCCCATCAAATCTCAGTCCTTTGGAATTTGGAAAACTGAGGAGAAATGCCACGTGTCCCGCTCCCGCCGGAATTCCATAGGCTTCCGAAAAAAGTAAAATTTGAAAAGAAATTGTTTCCGGGCTACTCTAAACTGGAAAGAAAACCACTCAAACAACAGAAAGAGGGGAAAGAATTCCCCTGGGAGAGCTGATCCTGGGATTACCCAGCTGCGGATTGGGGGGGTCAGAGCTGGGGTCACCCCCCTGCCCTCCCTCACAGGGAACACCCCAAAGCCCCTGGGCTGGTGGCAGCACAGGGAGCTCCACCCCCGGATTTGGGCTGGATTTGGGCTGGGCCATCATCCTGTAAAATCTTCAGAATTCCAAACCCTCTCGGCCCCTGGGAGAGCCCAGATCTAAATTAGGGGCTCAGTTGGGGTCACCCCCCGCCCTCCCTCACAGGGGACACCCCGATCTCCCCGGGGTGGTGGCAGCGCACCTTGAACTGCGCCTCGGGCGGGCCGGTGATCACCACCATGCGCACTTTGGAGTCCGGCGTCTCCGGAGGCGCGATCTGCAACGGGACGGACACGGCGCTACAGCCCCACCCACGCTTCCCGGGGGCTTTTCCCAGGAAAAATGTTCCTAACTGGGGACAAAAGGGCCCCCGAGGGACGGCCCCACCTTGATGGAGGCGCTGGCGAAGCGCGAGAGCTGCTTGATGTGCTGGCCCTTCTTGCCGATGATGGCCCCGACCGCCTGCGCCGGGATGAAAACGTGCACGGTCTCCTGCTCCGGGGGCTGCGGGAACGGGATCGGGAGGCAGGGTCACTGTTTGGGGTCAGTGCCACCATTTGGGGCTCCCTGTCATCATTTGGGGTTCAGTGTCACCATCGGGGGGGTTCCTGTCACCATTATGGGGTCGCTGTCACCATTTTTGGGTCACTGTCACCATTTTGGGGTCACTGTCACCATGTGGGGGTTCCTGTCACCATTTGGAGGGTTCCTGTCACCATTTCGGGGTCACTGTCACCATTTTGGGGTCACTGTCACCATTTCGGGGTCACTGTCACCATTTTGGGGTCATTGTAACCATTTGGGGGGGTTCCTGTCACCATTTTGGGGTCACTGTAACCATTTTGGGGTCACTGTCACCATTTTTGGGTCACTGTCACCATTTTGGGGTCACTGTAACCATTTGGGGGTTCCTGTCACCATTTGGAGGGTTCCTGTCACCATTTTGGGGTCACTGTCACCATTTTGGGGTCACTGTAACCATTTGGGGGGTCACTGTAACCATTTCGGGGTCACTGTCACCATTTTGGGGTTGCTGTCACCATTTCGGGGTCACTGTCACCATTTTGGGGTCACTGTAACCATTGGGGGGTTCCTGTCACCATTTCGGGGTCGCTGTCACCATTTCGGGGTCACTGTCACCATTTTGGGGTCACTGTAACCATTTGGGGGTTCCTGTTACCATTTGGGGGGTTCCTGTCACCATTTGGGGGGTTCCTGTCACCATTTCAGGGTCACTGTAACCATTTCGGGGTCCCTGTCATCATTTTGGGGTCTGTGTCACCATTTTTGGATCATTGTCACCCTCCTACTCCCCAGCGATGCCCACACCTCTCCCATGGGGCTGAGCCACCCTCAGCGCCTTTCCCACCGCCTTTCCCCCAGATGACTCCAGCCCGTCCCGCCTCCCTGCCCATCCCGGGGGAGTTTTCCATGGGGAATATCCCGAGCGGGGTCACCCACCAGGAAGGAGCTGTAGGGAGCGGCCCCGGAGACGCTGCTCGGGGGCGGCGGCACCGCTGTGGAGGAGGCCGGGAAGAGCCCGACGGCGGCCAGGTTCAGGCCGGGAATGAGGTGGGATTGTAACTGAGGGGAAAACAAACGGGGATTTGGTCAGGGATTGTAAATGAGGGGAAAACAAACGGGGATTTGGTCAGGGATTGTAACTGAGGGGAAAAAAAATGGGGATTTGGTCAGGAATTGTAACTGAGGGGAAAACAAACGGGGATTTGGTCAGGGATGGTAACTGAGGGGAAAACAAACATGGATTTGGTCAGGGGTGAGGTGGGATTGTGGCTGAGGAGAAAACAACTGAGGGGATTTGGTCAGGAATTGTAACTCAGGGGAAAACAAACGGGGATTTGGTCAGGAATTGTAACTGAGGGGAAAACAAACATGGATTTGGTCAGGGGTGAGGTGGGATTGTGGCTGAGAAGAAAACAACTGAGGGGATTTGGTCAGGAATTGTAACTGAGGGGAAAACAAACGGGGATTTGGTCAGGAATTGTAACTGAGGGGAAAACAAACGCGGATTTGGTCAGGAATTGTAACTGAGGGGAAAACAAACATGGATTTGGTCAGGGGTGAGGTGGGATTGTGGCTGAGGAGAAAACAACTGAGGGGATTTGGTCAGGAATTGTAACTGAGGGGAAAACAAACGGGGATTTGGTCAGGAATTGTAACTGAGGGGAAAACAAACGGGGATTTGGTCAGGAATTGTAACTGAGGGGAAAATAAACGGGGATTTGGTCAGGAATTGTAACTGAGGGGAAAACAAACATGGATTTGGTCAGGAATGGTAACTGAGGGGAAAATAAACGGGGATTTGGTCAGGGATGGTAACTGAGGGGAAAATAAACGGGGATTTGGTCAGGGATTGTAACTGAGGGGAAAACAAACGGGGATTTGGTCAGAGATGGTAACTGAGGGGAAAATAAACGGAGATTTGGTCAGGAATTGTAACTGAGGGGAAAACAAACGGGGATTTGGTCAGGAATTGTAACTGAGGGGAAAAAAACCATGGATTTGGTCAGGAATTGTAACTGAGGGGAAAACAAACGGGGATTTGGTCAGGAATTGTAACTGAGGGGAAAATAAACGGAGATTTGGTCAGGAATCGTAACTGAGGGGAAAATAAACAGGGATTTGGTCAGGGATGGTAACTGAGGGGAAAATAAACGGGGATTTGGTCAGGAATTGTAACTGAGGGGAAAACAAACATGGATTTGGTCAGGAATTGTAACTGAGGGGAAAATAAACAGGGATTTGGTCAGGAATTGTAACTGAGGGGAAAACAAACGGGGATTTGGTCAGGAATTGTAACTGAGGGGAAAAAAACCATGGATTTGGTCAGGAATTGTAACTGAGGGGAAAACAAACGGGGATTTGGTCAGGAATTGTAACTGAGGGGAAAATAAACAGAGATTTGGTCAGGAATCGTAACTGAGGGGAAAATAAACAGGGATTTGGTCAGGGATGGTAACTGAGGGGAAAATAAACGGGGATTTGGTCAGGAATTGTAACTGAGGGGAAAACAAACATGGATTTGGTCAGGAATTGTAACTGAGGGGAAAATAAACGGGGATTTGGTCAGGAATTGTAACTGAGGGGAAAACAAACGGGGATTTGGTCAGGAATCGTAACTCAGGGGAAAACAAACGGGGATTTGGTCAGGAATTGTAACTGAGGGGAAAATAAACGGGGATTTGGTCAGGAATCGTAACTGAGGGGAAAACAAACGGGGATTTGGTCAGGAATTGTAACTGAGGGGAAAACAAACGGGGATTTTGTCAGGAATTGTAACTGAGGGGAAAACAAACATGGATTTGGTCAGGAATTGTAACTGAGGGGAAAATAAACAGGGATTTGGTCAGGGATTGTAACTGAGGGGAAAACAAACGGGGATTTGGTCAGGGATTGTGGCTGAGGGGAAAATAAACATGGATTTGGTCAGGAATGGTAACTGAGGGGAAAATAAACGGGGATTTGGTCAGGAATTGTAACTGAGGGGAAAACAAACGGGGATTTTGTCAGGAATTGTAACTGAGGGGAAAACAAACATGGATTTGGTCAGGAATTGTAACTGAGGGGAAAATAAACAGGGATTTGGTCAGGGATTGTAACTGAGGGGAAAACAAACGGGGATTTGGTCAGGGATTGTGGCTGAGGGGAAAATAAACATGGATTTGGTCAGGAATGGTAACTGAGGGGAAAATAAACGGGGATTTGGTCAGGAATTGTAACTGAGGGGAAAATAAACGGGGATTTGGTCAGGGATCGTAACTGAGGGGAAAATAAACGGGGATTTGGTCAGGAATTGTAACTGAGGGGAAAACAAACATGGATTTGGTCAGGAATTGTAACTCAGGGGAAAACAAACGGGAATTTGGTCAGGAATTGTAACTGAGGGGAAAACAAACGGGGATTTGGTCAGGAATTGTAACTGAGGGGAAAATAAACGGGGATTTGGTCAGGGATTGTAACTGAGGGGAAAACAAACGGGGATTTGGTCAGGGATCGTAACTGAGGGGAAAATAAACGGGGATTTGGTCAGGGGTGAGGTGGGATTGTGGCTGAGGAGAAAACAACTGAGGGGATTTGGTCAGGAATTGTAACTGAGGGGAAAACAAACGGGGATTTGGTCAGGAATGGTAACTGAGGGGAAAACAAACACGGATTTGGTCAGGGATGAGGTGGGATCGTAACTGAGGGGAAAATGAACATGGAATTGGTCAGGAATGAGGGGGGATTGTGGCTGAGGGGAGAAATCAGTGTGGATTTGGTCAGGGATGAGGTGGGATTGTAACTGAGGGGAAAACAAACGTGGAATTGGTCAGGAATGAGGGGGGATTGTGGCTGAGGGGAGAATAAGATCAGGAATGAGGTGGGATCGTAACTGAGGGCAGAAATCAGCATGGATTTGATCAGGGATGAGGGGGAATTGTGACTGAGGGGAGAAAGGAGATCAGGAATGAGGGGGGATGGTGACTGAGGGGAGAAAGGAACAGGGATTGGATCAGGGACGAGGAGGGGTCGTGACTGGGATCAAAGGGGCGCTGGTGTTCTGGGGTCGCCGCCCCGGCCAGGCCCGGCCCCACTCACGCTCATGGCAGCCACGTCGTTCTCGTAGGCCTCCCGCACTTTCTTCATGATCTCCTGCTCGGCGCGGCAGCAGCTCTCGGGGGAGCCCTTCACCGTGATCGTCCTCTCGGGGTTGTACAGGGTCAGGTCCTGCAGCCTGAGGGGGGACGTCAGCACCGGGGGCACGGGGACACGGCCGGGGCAGGGATGGGGACACGGCCGGGGCAGGGATGGGGACACGGCTGGGGCAGGGATGGGGACACGGCCGGGGCAGGGACGGGGACACGGCCGGGGAAGGGACAGGGACACGGCCGGGGCAGGGATGGGGACACGGCCGGGGCAGGGACGGGGACACGGCCGGGGAAGGGACGGGGACACGGCCGGGGAAGGGACGGGGACACGGCCGGGGCAGGGATGGGGACACGGCTGGGGCAGGGAATGGGGACACGGCCGGGGCAGGGAATGGGGACACGGCCGGGGAAGGGATGGGGACAGGGCCAGGGAAGGGGATGGGGTTTGAGCCGGGGGTTTCTTGCTGCCTTCCCCAAAAATGGGGTTTTACAGGAAAATCCCAGTTCTGGACACCAAACTGGGCAGTGCTGAGAGCTGCAGCCCCAAAAGGGTGGGAGGGGACAGCAAAGAGGTGGGGACACTACAGAGAACACTGAAGGAATAGGGAAGGAACCTCAAAGGGATGGAGAAGGGACCCCAAAGGGACCCCAGAGGGGATGGGAAAAGGGAGTACAGAAAATCCAACACCAAAGTTTCCCGAGAGAACTTTGGGGACTAAAACCTCTCCCCCCACTCCCATCCTCATCCTCCTCCCCCACCCATCCCAGAGTGAGGAATTCCCGCCCCGTTTCCCGGGGGAATCCTTACGAGGAGATGGTGATTTTGGTCTCCGTGTCCTGCTCCACCTTCTTGAGGTTCCGGCCCTCTTTGCCGATCAGGCGCCCCACAAAGTTGTTGTGGGCCAGGATTTTCAGCGGCACCTCCTCAGCCCTGGGAACGGGAACGGGGGGAAAACCCCACAGGAGGGATTGTGGAAGCAGGGGAAGGAGGGGTTGGCACAGAGGGATGGGGGAAGCTCAAACCGCATCACTTGGAGTCCCCAAACACGAAATTCCTGCACCACGGAGCCCAGGGCAGACCCCGGGGTGGGATCCGTGGGAATTCTTACGTCTTGGTGTCCTTGGCCTCCTTCTGCATGATGTCCAGGATCATCCTGCAGGCGGCCGAGCAGCCCTCGGGCGTCGAGTGGATGCTGATGGCTTTTTCTGCCGCTCCCGCGTTCTCCTTCCGGTGCACGTCGATCCTACAAAAACTCGGGATGGGCCCTGGGAGCGGCTCCCCGGAGCTCCCGCTCTGCCCTAAATTTGGAATTGCACCCAGGAAGGCAAGAGGAGGGAACTATGGGCTGGGTATCCCGCAGGGATGCGGGGCCTGGGAGCTCAAATCCCAAAAATCCGAACGGGATTTTTAACAGCAGGAGGGATTGAGGGATGAGCACCCGACTGGGGTGGGATGGGATGGGATGGGGTGTCCACCACCTCGTATCCCAAAGAAATCCTTCCTCGGGGGATAAATCCTTCCTTGGGGGGGATAAAGTGTTTCTGGGGGTATAAAGGGTTCCTTGGGGGGATTTAAAGGGTTCCTTGGGGGATAAACCCATCCTTGGGGGATAAAGAGCTCCTTGGGTGCCAATACAAGCACTGGCTTGTGTATTTGGCTCCTTGGGAGCCAAATCCAGTAGGGAGAAATCCCACAAATTTATGTCCAGTGCAACCACTTGGGTCCCAGCCCAGCCCTTGCATGGGGAGACACAGAGAGAAGCCTGAGGGCCGGGGCAGCGAACAGCGAGGAGGAGCCACAAATCCCATATTTCCTAAAAAAAAAAAAACCCCAAAATCCCAACGAGGCAGAAAAATTGCGGGCAGAGGGACTCACTTGGACTGGGTCTGCTTGGTGATGTTGCGGATGGTGGCCCCCTCCTTGCCGATGATGGCCCCCACGAACTGGGTGGGCACCAGCAGCCGCAGGGGCACGTCCAGGGGGGGCTGCTTGGGGGGAGCCCCCGCGGGCGTGGGGGAGCCGGGCCTGGCCGCGCCCCGGGCCCCGAAGGCCCTGCGGCCGTTCTCCGGCCCCGGCTGCTCGTCGGGGATGTAGGAGACCTTCAGCGCGTGGTTCTCCAGCTGGTGCCCGTTCAGCTTCGTGATGGCTCTGGGGAAAGGCGGGAGAACGCTCGGAGCTGGGGTTTGCGGGGCCATCGAGCGGCGGATCGGCCCCAAAAGGGACGGGGTCGGCCATGGGGAGCAAGTTTTATGGGAGAAGGGAAAAGCGGCAGCAGGAGCTGGAGGGAATGCCCAGGAATATTTTAAGGGGAGCGTCTCCCAAAACTCCCATGCGGGGAGTGGTTCCTGAATTTCCTCTGGGGGACTGTGGGGAGAGATTGCAAATCCCTGTCCTGGTGTTCCCGTAATTCCCAGATCTCCTCTGAGGGACTGAGTGAGAGATCCCAAATCCCTCTCCCAAAATTCCCAAGCAGGGAGGGATTCCCAAATCTCTGCTGAGTGAGAGATCCCGAATCCCTCTCCCAAAATTCCCATACAGGGAGGGATTCCCAGATCTCCGCTGAGGGACTGAGTGAGAGCTCCCGAATCCCTCTCCCAAAATTCCCAAGCAGGGAGGGATTCCCAGATCTCCCGTCTCTCCTGAGGGGTTGAGTGAGAGATCCCAAGCCGCTGTCCCGGTGTTCCCACGAGGCAGTGATTCCCGAGCCTGCGGGATTGAGATCCATCCCGAATCCCGTCCCGCGGGAATCCCGGGATGCAGCAGCCGGCAGCTGTCGGTAGATGGGGCTGGCAGCCAGAGGAGGAGCCGCTCTCTGCTCTCCGCATTCCCTCCCACATTCCCGGCTCCAGGAATCGGGCACCGACTCCGTTCCGGCAAAGAAAATTCCCTAAACTAACCCCCAAATTCCTTAAAAGTGGCAGGACTGAGGTTTTCCGTGCTGCGAAGGGAGCAGGGGAAGGTGCGGGATGAGGGAAAAAGCAGGGAATGGTCTCCGAGTCTCCCACCGAGAGCTCCTGGGATATTTCTCCCCATGATTACTTTTTCTGGAGGCAGAATTCCCAAAATCATGGAAGCCCAGGGAAATCCCCACTTCTGCTCCAGCGAAAAGTTCAAGTTTTACTCCCTGAGCTGCTGAGAAAACCCCAAAAACTTGGAATTCCTTCCGAAGATGAAGGAAAACCAATTGGATTTAAGGGATGTCCTCAAGGGTTTGCTGGTTTTAGCCAAAATTTCGGGATTTGGGAGTGATGGGATCCCAGCACTGGAAATCCTTGTTCCTACAGGCGGGGGGGCAGGGAGGAGATCCTGGATTCCCAGATTCCCAGATTCCCGGATTCCCGGATTCCCAGGGCACTCACTGCCGGGTCTGCTCCCGGTTGGCGTAGGTGACGTTGACCACGGCGGTCTCACTGTCCGTGTTCACTGCGGGAATTCGGGAAAGGAGGCAGGAATTAGGGAAAAGGAATCAGGAATTAGGAAAAGGAATCAAGAATTAGGGAAAAAGAATCAGGAATTAGGGAAAAAGAATCAGGAATTAGGGAAAGGAATCAGGAATGAAAGAAAAGAATCAGGAATTAGCACAAAAACCTCAGCTCAAACCCCCCAAAACCCCCTGGGACGAGGGATGAATCCCCTCAGGATCTCCCCAGCGATTCCCAAGCGGGTTTTTCCTGGATCCAGACTTTATTCCCTCCTCCCCCTGGAACGGGGCAGAAATTCCCGAAATCCGGATTTTATTCCCGTCCTACCTTGCTCGCAGTTTTCCACGGTGCCGTACTGCGCCAGCAACCCATCCAAAACCTGGGAAAAGCGGGAAAACCATCCCGATTTACCTCGGGATATGCCGGGAAATCCCATCCATCCCTAAAGGCAGCGCTGCCGTCATTAGGATCGTTAAGAATTCCCAAGCAATTAAGGCCGGGAAGCTCCAGGACGCTGCTGGACCAAGGTCGGAGCCAGCAGGGGGGGAAAGCAGAGCCAGGGAAAAATCCCAGCGGGAAGCGAGGATCCGTTTTATTCCCTCTACAATGGGGAAATCACAAACACCCCGGAATTCATGGGGATTCCGGAATAATTAATGGGGATTCCGGAATAATTAATGGGGATTCCGGAATTCATGGGGATTCCGGAATAATTAATGGGGATTCCGAGCGGTGTTGCTTTCTTCGCCCCCATCCCGGGATTTCCCCCCTGTAATGGGAGAGGAAGGGGGGTAATTAAGAGCCAATTAATGACAAAGAGGAGGGAAAATCGACTCCGATCCCGAGGAAGGAATCCTGGAGAGAGGGAATTAGGGAATTAGGGAATTAGGGAATTAGGCCTGGAGCTGCATCCGCTCCTCTTACCTCCCATCGCAGCTGCGGCGGGATGTTCCGGATCTGGATTTTCCGGCTCCTGGAAGGATGAAAAAAGGGGGATTTTGGGGTGGAGCTGCTGCACGTCCACGGATCAGAGCGAGCCTTGGAATTCCGAGTGCTCCGGGGATTCCCGGCGGCTCTCGGTTCATGATGGGGCCGGAATTGTGCCGGGAGTGAAATTCCAGAATCCCTCCGGCACCGCTCAGATCCGCGGGCTGGGTGTGACTTTTGCCAGGTTAAACGGGAGGATGGGGAAGGAGCAGAGAGGGACGAGGAGCCGCCCCTTGGGATGTCATTCCCGTGTCCGAGCTCTCTCCGGCACGGCTCCTGACCCCGGCTGCTCTCCGGCTGCTCCCAATTTTGGCTCTTCCCAACTCCCTTTCCCCAAAATAGCAGCTCCTGGTTTAATCCTGAGCCCAAATTTCCCCAGATCCTGATCCGAGCAGCTGCTGGGGACAGCTGGGAACAGCCTTGGGATCATCCAGAGCCTCCAGAACCCCAAATTCCTGCGGAAAGGGAGCGACGCCTCAAGGTGCCCAAAAATGGGGATTCAAAGATATCCCCAAAATCCCTGCCAGGCCACACCGGAGCAGCTCCAAGGAACAGGGATGGGCATCCAGAAAAAGCCCCGGATCCCAGGGAGGCGGAAGCCCGCTGGAGCCCAGAGCAGGTTCCGGGATTGAAACTTTGGAAGCTCTCAGGGGAAGCTCTGGAAGTCGGGATCCCCCCGGATGCATCCCCAGGGATCTCCTTCACTGGGAATCCGCTGGGAATTCCCTGCAGTGTCCTGGCACGGGGGCAGCAGCCGGAGCAAGGACCTGGCCGGGATCCAGCGGGGTCGGCGCCGATGGAAAAGCAGCTCCGGCACATCCCGGAGTGTCCCTGCCCTTTTCCACAGGGAATTCTCACTTTGAGGCACAGAGCCCGTCCCCGCTGGATGGCAGCGGCTCCTCCCTGGCTCCCAGGAAAACGTTTCGGCCACAGGTCCCAGCCGTGATTTGCCCTCTGAGCCAGCGAAATGTGGGAAATTACAGGAACCCCACGGAAACCCCACGGGAATCCCATGGGAACCCCATGGTAACCGCACGGGAACCCCACAGAAACCCCAGAGGAATCCCACAGGAACCCCATGGAAACCGCACGGGAATCCCACGGGAACCCCATGGGAATCCCACAGGAACCCCATGGAAACCCCACGGGAATCCCACGGGAACCCCACAGGAATCCCACAGGACTCTCCAAACCCCCCTTCTCCTTGCCGTGCCCCGAGGACAATTCCAGCCATCCCCCAGCTTCCCAAAATCCATCCATGCC
Source organism: Coloeus monedula (assembly GCF_965178545.1). NCBI lineage: Eukaryota > Metazoa > Chordata > Aves > Passeriformes > Corvidae > Coloeus > Coloeus monedula. The sequence goes on along the minus strand of NC_138806.1, from coordinate 5,951,508 downwards.
AAAGGCAGCAGCTGCAGCCAGGACAAATTTCCCGGTGATAGAGAAGGGAACGGGATGAGTTGGGGATGAGCTGGGGATGAATTTGGGATGAGTTCGGGATGAGTTCAGGATGAGATTGGGATGAGTTTGGGATGAGATCGGGATGAGATTGGGATGAGATTGGGATGAGTTCGGGATGAGTTCGGGATGAGTTTGGGATGAGATCGGGATGAGTTTGGGATGAGTTCAGGATGAGATTGGGATGAGTTTGGGATGAGTGATGAGATTGGGATGAGTTCGGGATGAGTTTGGGATGAGTGATGAGATTGGGATGAGTTCGGGATGAGTTTGGGATGAGTTCAGGATGAGTTGGGGATGAGTTTGGGATGAGTTGGGGATGAGTTTGGGATGAGTTGGGGATGAGTTGGGGATGAGTTCGGGATGAGTTTGGGATGAGTTCGGGATGAGTCTGGGGAAGCCCGGCTGTTTTCCGTGCTCTTCCCACTGCACTTTGCCGACGGAGCGGGAGGCTCTTCCCGGCGCTCCCAGCCTGCCCCAAAGCTGAGCCCGGGGGGTTCCCCAGGTCCCCCCTCACTGAGAGATTCCCATTCCTGCAGGAAAATCCCAAATTCCAGCTCCCAAACGGACCCCAGAGCCGGTGCTGGCTGGACCATGAGCATTCAGGAAAACATCCCACGACCGTCGGTGAAAATCCCAAAACCCGGGAGGTTTAAAGGCAAAGCTTCTCCCGGAGCAGCTGCTCAGCCCAGCTCGGATCCCAGAGCGCTTCCCAGATCACCCCACAGCGCCGGGATTTCCCGCTCCATCCCCGATCCCTGGATAAGAACCGGGATTTCGGCCCCCGCCACCAGGAACATTCCACGTTTCGGGAGCAGCCGGAGCAGAGAAAATCCCAAAAGCGGATCCCAGTCGCTGCCTCCCTCCGGGAATTGCCTCGCCCAGGGATCCCAAATCCCGTCCGTCTGCTCCAGCTCCTGGGCGGCTCCCAAAATGCTGGAATTCCTGGCTAATTGAGCCTCATTATCCGGGTGATTGACAGCTGTCAATCATCCATCTCATCATCGGTAGCTGCGCTCGCTGGCACTGCGCCTGCGGGAGGGAGCAGGAGCCGCCCGGGGGCTCCGGCCTGGATGCGATCCATGAATCCCAAGGAATGTTTAGGATAAGGATTGACAGCCCTGGCTAAAAGGGAAAATCCCCAATTCCAACCCTTTTCCCCAACTCCCGGCAGGTGAAGGCTCCAGGAGTTTGGGATCCCTCCAGTCAGGAATTATTGGGATTGTTTAATTAGGATGGATTAATTAGGATGGATTAATTAGGATGGATTAATTAGGATTATGGAATGGCAGGGAGCTCCCTGCACAGCCAGGGCTGATCCCACAACTCCGGAATCCTGCGGGAATTGAGGCAAAGCCGGAGTTTTGCTGGTGAAATTCCAGGAAAAACGTGGAGCTGGGATGGAGATCGGAGCCTCTCCCTGCTCTGCTCTGCCCCTCATCCACACAAAATCCCAGAATTCCCAACGCTCGGAAAATCTTTCAGCACCGAACACAACATTTCCCAACGCACCGAGGAGGGAAAAGTCAGGAATTCCTTTGGATCCGCCCCCTCGGCACCGTGGGGTGACGGAGCAGGAGCTGGGGGGGCCGGGAAGAGCCGGAATTTCCCTGTGGGAACAGGTGGATCCCAAACCTGCGGGAATCCGAGGACATCCCGACAGTCTGGGTTCTCCAGGAGCGCTCGGAGCCGGGCACTGATGGGAACACGGAGCTTTGATTCCGCTCCAATCCCAGCTGGAAAAACCCGGCTCCGACTGGGGGGGGGAGAACCCGGCCCTGGGAGCAGTTCTGTGGGAATTCTCTTCCCTTTTTCTTTGGGAATTCTGTTCCCAATTCCCCTCTCCTCAATTCTCTGATCCCGGGAGCCGCTCCCTCGGGATCTCCCTGAACCTTGGAAGAGCCCCGGAACCGTGGCGGGGGGGCCCGAACTTCCCGTTTTTTCTGCCCCAATCCGTTGCCCGGGAATCTCCGGCTCTGTTTGCCCACGGAAAAGCCCTGGCGAGGATGGTGCGGGATGGATCCCGTCGGGCTCCGTGGATCCCGGCGCTTCCCTGCCTGGAGCCCATCCCGAGCCCATCCCGCTGCCTCATCCCTAAGCCCACACCCGGAGCTCTCCCCGCGGGTCCGGGGGCGTTTTCCCGGCCGGGTTTGCTCCGGAGCATTCCGGTAGCCAGGGAAAGTTTGGAATTCCAGCTCCGCTCTGGAGCGTCCGTCCCAACAAAGCACCCGAACCATTCCCGACGCTTCCGACGCTTCCCACAGTCGGATTCCTTTCGGTCGCTTCAGTTCCTCTCTTTTTTCTTTTCCAGGCGGGAATTCCGCTCCCCCCACCCAGAGCCGGGATGTTCCCGCTCCGGGGGCGCTCCCATCCCATTCCCAGCTCCTGCCCCCTCACTTCCAGCCACATTCCCAAGGAACTCCCCCTGCCCCTCGGCTTTCACGGATTCCCAGCTCCTGCAGGGAAGTTCCTCTGGGGAACGGTGGCAGAGCGGGATCGGCCCGGGATGGGGGATGGAGGATTCCCAAAGCTCTTCCCAACACACCTGGATAGCCCAAAATCTCCCCTTGGAAAAGGCTCTGGGATCCAAAGCTCGGCTGCAATCTCTTGGGATGATTCCAGAACAAAACCAAGCCCAGGGAAGGGGACCCAAGCCAAGGAATTCCCTGTGGGAATGGGACACAAGGAATGGGCTGTTCCCGATGGGAAGGGGACACGAGCCAGGGAATTCCCAGTGGGAATGGGACACGAGGAACGCGCTGTTCCTGACGGGGATGAGCCACGAACGGCTGCAGGATCCCAACCTTCCCAAGCCCCTTTCCAGAGGGAAAAATCCAGCAGTTTTCCATGTAAATCCCGATTTTTGTGTTAAATCCGTCGATTCCAAGCCGGGACAATTTTCCGGAGGCTGGAGCGGAACCAGAGCGGGATCGGCTCCCGCTCCCGAGGCTTCTCCATGGAAACATGCCAGGGTTTCGGGGAAAGGAGCCCAAAACAACCCTTGAAATTCCCTTTCCCAGCAATTCCCAGGGAAACCCACGGAGTGAAACTTCCCAAACTTCCCACTGTATCCCGGGATTCCTGCAGGAACCAGGACAACCTCCCAGCCCCAAAAGCCCCAGGATAACCTGGAAGCAACACCCAGCAAGGATTTCCAGGCAGAATTCCCTGAAGGATTCCCACGTTTCCTGGGAATGCCGCCGGGATAACCCCGCTCACCCCCGGGATTGGGATCGGGATCAGGATTCTCCTTTCCTCAAATTTGGGTTTTCATCCCAAAAAACCCCCCCATTCCTGGGGAGGAGACAATTCCCGAGCTGCTGCAGGCGCTTCCCATCCAAATCCAGCCCGGAATCCGGGAAGGGGCAGCAGCTCAGCCCCATCCCTGAGGGAATTTTCTCCCCTTTTCCCAGATTTTTTAGGCTTTTCTGGGAAGAGATTTCTGCTCCCACTCCGGAGCCTCCTGGATTCGTCCCACGCTTCCAGCAGGGCAGGATGAGAATTCCCAGGTGCTCAGGGACTCTGAGGATGGGGAAACCCTGGAATTTCCTCATCCCAGTTGCTTCCCAGTATCCCCCAGTTTGGCAGCTTCCCACCCCCAGATCCATCCGGAATGGGGGATTTGGGAATTCACATCCCAGTTTAAGCTTTGAAATTCCTTCGGTTTGGGTAAAAATGGGAATTTTCCCCTAAAACTTTTCCCAAAATTCCCTGTGGAGCAAAGAAACCCCGAACAGAGCCCTTGGAAAAGTTCCTCAAACCTCTCCAAAGAGCTTCTTCTCCAACAAAAACTTGGAATTTTCAGGTTTCACCTCCTCATTTTTTTGGGAAGCGGCAGCTCCCAAATTTAGGGAAATTCTGTCCAGTTTTGCCCCTTTTCTCCATAAAAACCAGCGGGATGGTTTAAAAGAGGCAGAAAAATCCCAAATTCCACCTGGATCCGAGGCACCTCCCGCTCCCAAACCCAGCAACCCTGGAAAAGCAGCGGAAAAAGCCCCAAAAAAAGTCAGGAAAAGGAGCTGGGGTCCCTCATCCAACCTGGATTCTCCCCCAAACCCCTCCCAAAATCCCTGGAAAACTTGAACACCACCGGGAATTTGGGCTGGAAGGGGCAGGAATCTCCTTTTATTTTTTGGGAATTTTTTATTTAAATCCCTAAAAGTCCCAATTCCCAAAGGGAGGAACTTTCTCCCTTCCCCTCAGCCTGGGCTTCTTTGCCTGAGCTTGAACCCAAATTTCGACCCAGATTCCGTTGGAAACCCCGGCTCAACCCCTGCAATTCCCACCGAAATTCCCAAAATCCCATCATTTCTCCTTCTCCGACTCCAGATCCTCCAAATCCCTCCTCCGTGGCTTCACAATTCCCAAGCTTTCACCAAAATCTCCCTTTTTTGGGACATTTTCCCCACATTTCCCACACAGGAAGAGGGGAAATAAAGGAATTTTCTTCACTTTTGCCCATTCCCAACTTCCTTTTCCTCTCCCCGCTATCCCGAATTTCATGGAATTCTCTCCCTTTTCACCCTCAGGAACGAAATTTATGGAAAAATCCTTCACCATTCGTTCAATTTTTTCTCTTTTTTTGGGGCTGAAAATCATCAAAACCTCGGAATTCCCAAATTATTTCCATCCCCGGAGGTGCAAAACCGGGAGCAGCCGGAAGCTCCCGGGCAGAAAAAAGCAGAAATTTGCCTTAAATTCCTCTTTTTCACCCCGGAATTTCCCGTTCTCCAGCCCAGCCTGGCCGGAAGGGAAAAGGATCGGATTTAGGGATTCCAGCCCAAAACCCATCGGAGCTTTTCTGGGGCGGGGAAAGAACGATCCACGTCCCTGAGCCCGTTTTTGGGTTGGTTTAGTTCATTTTTGGGTTGGTTCAATTCATTTTTGGGTTGGTTCATTTCACTTTTGGGTTGTTTTAGTTCATTGCTGGGTTTATTTCATTTTTGGGTTGTTTTAGCTCATTTTGGGGTTGGTTTATTTCATTTTTGGGTTTATTTCATTTTTGGGTTGTTTTAGCTCATTTTGGGGTTGTTTTATTTCATTTTTGGGTTTATTTCACTTTTGGGTTGTTTAGTTCATTTTGGGTTGGTTTAATTCATTTTTGGGTTGGTTCATTTCACTTTTGGGTTGTTTTAGTTCATTGCTGGGTTTATTTTAATTTTTGAGTTGTTTTAGCTCATTTTTGGGTTGTTTCAGCTCATTTTGGGGTTTATTTCATTTTTGGGTTGTTTTAGCTCATTTTTGGGTTGTTTCAGCTCTTTTTGGGGTTTATTTTATTTTTGGGTTGTTTCAGCCATTTTTGGGCTGGTTTAGTTCACTTTTGGGTCATTTTAGTTCATTTTTGGGTTTATTTCACTTTTGGGTTGTTTTAGTCCATTTTTGGGTTGTTTTATTTCATTTTTGGGTCGTTTTAGTTCATCTTTGGATTCATTTTTGCCCATTTTTGGTTTTTTTTTCATTTTTGGGTTGTTTCAGCCCATTTTGGGGTTTATTTCAATTTGGGGTCCATTTTTGAGTCATTTTAGTTCATTTTTGGGTCGTTTTTGCCCATTTTTGGGTTGTTTCAGCCCATTTTTGGGTTTAGTCCATTTTTTGGTTGTTTTATTTCATTTTTGGGTTGCTTTAGTTCACCTCTGTGTTGTTTTGTTTCATTTTTGGGTTGTTTCAGCCATTTTGGGGTTGGTTTTGTTCACTTTTGGGTTGGTTTTGCCCATTTTTGGGTTAGCTCATTTTTGGGTCATTTTAGTTCATTTTTGGGTTTGTTTCAGCCCATTTTTGGGTTGTTTTTGCCCATTTTTGGGTTGTTTCAGCCCATTTTTTGGTTTATTTTCCAGCAAATCCAACCCTCACCAGGGGAAAAAAACCCCCAAATTTTGGGCTGAAAAGTGGCAAAACAAAGGAGCCCCACTCGCCCTCAACCTGAATTCAGCATTTTTCGTTAGGAACAATTAATTCCAGGGATTTCCCTGGGTAAAATTGGGATTTTTCCGGTGGGAAACACCAGATTTGAAGAGAAATCCAAGGAAAAAAAGCTGAATTTGAGGCTTTTTCCAGCATTTCCCTGCTCTGCGCTGAACTTTGCTGCCACCACAGCAATTAATAATAATAATAATAATAATAATAATAATTTAATTACAACTCCAATCCACGCCCAGAGCACAACCCCGTGAGGGGCTGGAAACCCCCTTCCCATTCCCATTTTTTCCCCCATCCCAAATCCGACCCCAATCCCTAAATCCCAACCAAAATCCCCGAATTTCAACTTCTTTTCCTCTAAAGAATTTTCGCTTTTTCAAACTTTTCTGGCGACTCAGACGAGGAGGATTTGGGAGATTTTTCGGGATGCAAATCCCAAGTTTTCCCATCGAACAAAATCCAAGAAGAAGCAGCTCCCCAACAGCAACAAAACTCTGGGAACGACCCCAAATTCACCTGAAAGCTCCTTTTTGCTGAGAAAACCCCATTTTTAGCAATATTTTTCCCAATTTAACACTTCCGAGCGATCCCACTGAAACAATTCCCGCTGCTCGCCAAAATAATTTGAAGATTCCCAGGAATTAATCCACAATAAATCAATTTATTCCTCTGGGAGCCGCTCACCCCAAATCCCTTTTTTGCTGCCATTTTAACCCATTTGGGATTGGGTTGGTTTTTTTTAAATTATTTTTTTCTGCTGAATTTTGGAGAGGTTTTAAAAAAGGGGGAATAAAGCAGCAGGAAAGAATTCCTTGGAATTTGAAGGCACGAATTCATTCCGAGCACCCAAATTAAGGTTTTTTTAACGCTTTTTTCCGCTTCAACCTAAAGAAAAACCCAACTTTTGGGGGGTTTTTTGCAGGTTTTGTTTTAATGAACGAACCGGGAAGGGCAGCGCCGCTCCTGACTCGTTTTCCCACATTTTTAAAGGGATAAAAAAAAGGGGGGGGGGGGAGGAAAAAAAAGAAAAAAAAAAAAAAGCATCTCCTGTTTTGGGGGAGGGGAAAGGGGAGGATTTCTGCTCTCGGAGCCTCCGACCCACCCGATCCTGCCTCCCTTAACCATTTCCTGCTCCCCGCGCGTCCCAGCTGGAAAATCCAGGCTGGAAAACGAGAAAGGAGAGAAAGATTAAAAAAAAAAAACCCCAATCCAAACCCCCCCCAAAAAACCCCAAACCCCTCCCTTGAGGGAGCCGCTGCCTCTTCCCGGGATTGGGGGGATCCCAAATCCCCCAAATCCCCCCCAGAAATCCCCTTTGCAGCACCCGAGCTTGCCCAGCTCGGGGCAGCGGCCCCAAAATCGCCTCTTGCCCACTCAGAAGCACCAAACGCGTCCCAAAAGTGGCACAAAAGCGCCCGGGACGCTCCCGAAATCCCCCAAAATTCCCTCAAAACGCCCCCGGAGGGAAAAGTGGGAAAAGCGGCGCTGGCCCTTTAAGAGCAGCCCCGGAGTGGGGGGGGGGGGGCGCGGGGTGTTCATTTTAACCCCAAAAAAACCCCAAAATGGGATTTTAGCGGCCAATCCAAGGCACGGCGTTTTTAGGGATACCCAGGAGCAAAACCAATCCCAATCCCAAAATATTGTAGAAGTTCCCCCGTTCCCCAGCCCTCCCTGAAACCCCAAAACCCGGAGGAATATTCCCATTTCCAGGGAATTCCGCGTGGGGCAAAGGGGGGCGAAATCCGCTCCTCGCTCCCCAAATTATTGATTACCCAAAGGGGGGGGGGAGGGGGGGAATAAATAAAAAAAGAGCTTTTCCTGGTTTTTTTGAAGGGATATTTTGTTACTTTTCATGGAATTCCATCCCAATATCCTCCCCCCTCCCCCGATCCCTGGATGCCGAAGCCGCGGCGAGGCGCGGGAACAAAAATCATCGATCGCGAGGCGCCGGGGGAGGGGAGGGGGGGGGGAAAAGAATAAAAATTATGATTATCCCACGAAAATCGGGGAATCCGGACCGGGAAAAAGCTCGGAGGAATTCCGGGCTGGATTTGGGATCAGCCCGTTGGGATCAGCCCCCGCCGCGCTCCTCGCGAAGTTTGAGGCGAGGCCAAAGGGGGCGATCCCAAAACGGGGCAGGAAAGGGATGGAAAAGGTCGGGAAAGGAGGGATTTGGGGAAGTTTGGGGATGGGAAGAGTTGGCGTCGTCCCCTCCCTCTTTCCCCTTTGGAAAAGGCGCCTCCCGTCACGTGGCGATGGATTTGGGTCCAACGTGGACTCTTTGGGATCGGGGATTCCTGGAGTTCGGGAGGGAAAAGGGAAAGGAAGGGGGGGAGCGGAATTTCTGGGGGGAAAACCCGAAATCCAGGAAGGATTTTCGGGAATTCTGGCGGGGCTGGAGCGCGGGGAGGCTTTTCCAGAGCTCTCCCAGCTCCAGCCGGGAACAACAAAGGGCCAAGGAAGATGGAGATGGGATGGGCTGGGCACGGCGGCGGGAGAAGGAAAGCCCACGGAAAGCCCAAAACCGGCGCTTTTCACCCCAAAACCCAAGGAATTCAGCCAGGCTTTAAATCCCTGCCCGGCCGCGTGGGGTTTTTATTCCTTTCTCGCCATCCATCCCCAGCAAAATTCACTTGGTTTGAAGCTTTTTTTTTTTTTTTTTAATTAATTTTTGAAATTTTGACTTCCTCCAGACCAAAGGATCTCCCCCATTTCCCAGCCCAGGAGCCAAGAGGAGCCGGGAAATTCTTCCAGTGCCACAAGTTTGAAAATCCCAAGCCAAAGGCATCCATCACCCTGGGCCGCCGGGTGGAGAATTATTTATTTCACCTTTTTTTTTTTTATTTCTTTCTTTCCCTCTTTTTTTTTTTTTTTTTTTTTTAATAAAAAACTGGCCGAGGAAGTTTTCTTTGCCAAAAAAAAAATTAAATGAATTCATGAAATGTTGAAAGAATTAATTAAACTCGCCTCGCTGGGGACGAACCCGAGCCCAAAGCACTGACACCTCTGCATTTTACACGTTTTAGGTGTAAATTTTTGCCTCTTTTCTCTCGTATTTTTTACACCCCTCCCCAACAGAAATCAATAATTACGGTGATAACAATTAAAAATCAATGAAAACGCTGTCGTTACCTTTGCTTTTTGGGGACCGAGTGTTCGATCTCGAGCTGCTTCCCGTGAAGCTCCACTTTTCCTAAAAACAAAAATGTGCCTGGGTTTGAAAATCCGGGACGGGTGGGCAGGAAAAGCTTGGGATAAACAGGAATCATGCCGGGAAACCTCCCCAAATTCCCCCAAATTCCCCCAAATCCATCCCCCGGCTCCTTCACAAGTGGATTTTTATGAAATGCGAGCCTGGCTCCAAGTGGGAGTGGTGGCTCTGGACAACGTTCCTTAGGAATATTTAATTCCTCACTTCAGCCTGGAAGGGAACGAGGGATGGGATTTGGGACTTTTGGGTGGATTTGGAGAATTCCCCCCTTTCTTTCAGCCCTCCAGGAAAAGTCCTTGGGGCAGATTCCCTCCCCCTTTCCCACCAAAAGGCTCCAAAATCGGGACTCCACGGCAGGAATGGATTTCTCTTGGAAAATGGAGCGGGCTCTCCTCGCTGCTGGCTGATTCCACGATTCTTAATTTCATTTATTTTTGGGGGCAGTGAGGAAGAAGAGGAAGAAGAAGACGGGCAGAGCGCGGCTGGAGGAGCCCGGGGTGGGGGGGGGGGGGGGGGGGAGACGGAGAAGGGGCCAAAAAAACCCCTTCAAAAACCTCCCAATTCCCAACATTCTCCCAAATTCCCCCTTCCCAGAGCTTTCCTCTGTGGCTGCTCGCAGCATGGCGACCTCGCGCTCCCGCACACACCACACGCCCCAGGAACCCCGGCTCGAATCAAAATGGCCAAAGTCCCGCGGTGCCCAAAGCCCCCGAGCCCGCCGGGGCTGCCGCGGCCGGGGGGACCCACGCGGGGCCCGGGGTCGCTTTGTGCCCCCATCGCCCGCCGGGGCTGCCGGGGAAGGGACAAAAAGCGGGGCCACGGCTCGGCCCCGACGGGGACCCCGCGGTTTGTAGGGGAGCGGGAGGGATCGAGGGGGCCGGGAGGGATCGAGGGGAACGGGAGGGATCGAGGGGAACGGGAGGGGGTCGGGAAGGATCCAGGGGTTCAGGAGGGACTGAGGGGAACGGGAGGGATTGAGGGGTCGGGAGGTGTTGAGAAGGACGGAAGGAGGGCGAAGGGGGTCGGGAGGGATTGAAGGGGGCGAGGGATTGAGGGGGTCGGGAGGGATCCAGGGGTCGGGAGGGATCGGGAGGGATCCAGGGGGTCGGGAGGGATCGGGGGGGGGCTTCTCCCGCGGCTCACCCGAGAAAGTTTCGATGGCTTTCATGGCCCACTGCTCGTCGGGGCAGTCCACAAAGGCATAGCCGGACTTGACGAGGAACTGGCCGCTGAAGGAGATCTGGTGCTCGGTGAAGACTTTCTCCAGCTCGGCCGCGGTGACGCCCTCGGGCAGGTTCCCGATGTAGAGCTTGTTCATGGTGCGGCTCCGGGGGGCTCCGCCGAGCGCCCGTCGAGCTCCGGCCGCGCTGCGCCGGGCCGGGGGCTGGGCTGGGCGGCTCCGCTTCGCCCCCCTCGCTTTTCCCGGCTTTTTTGCCTTTTTTTTTTTCTCTCTCTTTTTTTTTCCTTTTTTTTTTTTTTCTTTTTTTTTTCTTTTTTTTTTTTTTTTTTTCCGAGCGGATTTTTGTGCCGTTGGGGAGGGGGCGGCGGCCGCTGGAGGAGGAGGAGGAGGAGGAGGAGGAGGAGGAGGAGGAGGAGGAGGAGGAGGAAGAAGAGGAGGGGGCGGCCCCGGCGGGCAGGGCGGTGGCGCCGGCGGCTGCGGGGCCCCCAAGTCGGCCCGAGTGGCACTCGAGTGTCACCGGACGCCTCTGGGCAGCCGGGGCACCGCCTCTAAATAAAACCGACCTGGAAAAAGGAGTGAAAATGTTTGCGGGAGGAAGCCACGTGGTGATGCGGGAGGGCCCGGCCCCCCGGGGGGAGGGGCCGCGGGGGGGAGGGGGCGGCCGCCACTTATTTATTTATTTTAATTGAATTTAAATACTCCGGCATTTCCCTCCGCGGGCGGGGGGCGCATCCTTCCCCCACCCCGTTCCCAACGCCGGGATCCCCCCCCCCATCCCCATCCCCATCCCCATCCCCAGCCCCCCCCACCCTGTCGGGGGCACTTTCCCATCTGCTGCAGCCCCCCGCCCCCACCGCGCCCCTCCCCCACCGCGCCCCTCCCCCACCCTTCCCCCGGTGCCTCAATGGGATTTTTCTGGGTGTAAAAAACTTCGGCATCAAAGGCGCCGGGAGGTCCCTGGCGCCGGGGCTTGGGGGGGGGGGGGGTCGCGCCGGGCTCGGCCTCGCCCGCGCCCCCTCCCCCGGGGCTGCCGGGACCCCCCCGGGCTGGGGAGGGGGATCGGCCCCGCATTGTTTTAATCCCCTCATGTGCAGCCCCCGGGGGAGGGGCGGAGGGGCCGGGGGCTGCTCCCGGCACAAAAGGGCCCCGCGCGGGCGGAGGGACCCTCCCGACGGGCAGGACGCGGGCTGGGGGCAGAGCTGCGACCCCCCCCACCCCCCCAATCCCTCCCTCTCTCCCTCCATCCCTCCCCGCTGCCTTTTCGGGAGACTTTTTATTTTTAGTCCGGAGCTGGGTTGAAAATAGCAGCGAGCCCACCCCCCCCCCCGGGCCGCCCCCCGCCTTCCCCGGCCCCGGCGGGGCGGGCGCGGAGCCCCGGGGGCACCGGGGGCACCGGGGCTGGGCCGGGGGCTCCGGGGGCGGCCGCGGCTCCCCCGCTCCTCCCTCCCTCCTTCCCTCCTCCTCCTCCTTCCCTCGCCCTCCGCTGCAAGTAGAGGCACGGAGCGGCCCCTCCGCGCCGCAATTAACTCTTAACGAGGGAAACTCTTAACGAGGAAAACTCTTAACGAGCAGAACTCGCTCCCGCCCGCGGCTCCGCTCAGCGTTCCCCCCCCCCCCCCCCCTCACTCCGCCTTCCGCCGGCCGCGGGAAAAAAAAATCCTAAAAATGTTTAAAAATTCCCCAAGAGCCGCGTTTTGCCCGCGGAGGGATGGGCTGGGGTCCCGCGGCTCCGGGCGCGTTCCCCGCGCGACTCTGCGCCCACCGCCCCAAAATCCGGGGGGTCCCCGCTGGGTTTGGGGGTCCCTCGGTGCTGCCCAGGTGGGACGTGCTGGGTTCCAGGGCGACTCCTTCTATTATTATCTCCATATTTATTCGTGGCTTTGTTTCATTTTGTTTTATTTTATTTTATTTTATTTTCCCCCTCCTCCCCCGGCTGAGGAAGAGCCACGCGTGGAATTCGGCGCTCAATAAATAAATAAATTTGGTGCCACCCGGGACACCCGAAAGTGCCTTTTTACACCTCAAGAAAGAGCTGCACACGCGCCCCCCCAGGACTTGGAAAACTCATCAAAAACTCATCAAAAGGAACGATAAAAATCCTGGGAAATGGTTATTTAAAGGGAAAAACCTCCAGCTTTCCATCCCGCAGCCGATCCAGGAGGTTACCCCGGGGTTTTTGGGGTAATTCGGGGAAATTCGGGATCCCATCGCTCCCACTCGTGGAGCACCAAACGCATCCCAGCCTTTGCGGGAGCTCCGTGCGCCGGTCCCGGGCAATTCCAGGGTGCGATCCCAGCTCCAGAGGCGCAGGTGAGGAGAAGGAAGCGATGGGATCGCGGGGGAGGGGGAGGAAATTCCCTGCCCGAAAAGGGAATTCTGAGCTTTTCCCGGGTGGAAAACCCAGCAGGGACCCCCCCCCAAGAGCAGAGGGGGAATAAATGATCCGTTTGCAGCTCGGGATCCATCCCTGATTCCTGGCAGGAATCTGGGGTTGGGGTTGGGATCGGTTCGCTGCAGAAGGAGCAGAGCCCTGAGAAATGAAGGAAAAAACCGCAAAAAAAGGGGCAAAAAACCCCCCCAAACAAAGAGGGAAATCTTCGCTCGGGATCGGAGAGCAGCAGGGCTGTCATCAGCCACCCTCCTTCCCCTCGCGCAGCATTCCAGATGCCAGGAATTCCGGGAATGCGAGCGGCGGGGATGGAAGCAGGCAGGGCAGCGCTGCCCCCACCCCAAAATCCCCACCCCGAGAGGGGAACGCTCCCCCCTCCCCAGCCCCGGCTGATCCCGAGGATTTCCAGCCCCTGCAGCGGAATTCCAGAGGCAATTCCAGGCTGAGCAACGAGTCTGGCGCTGGGAGACCCCCCCGGGCCTTTCCTGCTGCCCCAGGATTTTCCTCGCTCAGGTTTTGGTTTCAAAACCCCCCCGGGAAGTGAAATGTTGGGGTGGGTTTTGAGTTAAATTTCGGGGTATTCGTGAATTTTGCTGCCCCATCCTCCCCCCAGAACCGAGCTGCTTCCGATTTATCCCAGGAAAAGCTGATTTGGGGCAGAAGTTGGGATGGGGTTTTTTTTAAGGATTGAAATCTGGGAATCAGGCAGGAATTTTTCCAATTTCTCCCCAGCTCCGGAGAGGTTTTGGTGCCGCTTTGGAGCTGGGGGGAATTCCTGAAGGGAGGAATTTGGGGCTGAAAAAAGCAGCTGAGATTTGCCCAAAAACGGGGATTTGATCCAAACCCGTGGAATTCCTGCATCCTGCTGAAGCCTTGTGGATTTCAGGCAAAACAAAAAGTCTAAAATTGAAATTATTTTTAAGGCAGATTTGGTGTGAAAAGGAGCAGATTTTATTCTTTTATTTTTTTCATCCTTTATTTCTAATTTATTCATATATTTAACATTTATTTCTCTTTTTTTATTATCTTTCCTGCCCTTATCACTTCAGTCTCTCTTTCATTGGATTTTTTTTGGGTCTAATTGTTTTTTAATTCCAGTCTTTATTTTGGGCAATATCGAAGAAATCCCAGAAACTTTTCCTGGGGGGGGGAAAAAAAATCTTCATTTTTGGGAAGTTTAAAAAATCTTTATGAATTGTGAGGTGAGAAAAAAGGGCTGGGAGTGTTTGGGAAAATCCAAAGCCCATAAAGGAGGGAAAAACAGGAATAAATTCCGGGAGCAGGATTCCTCAGAAGGACAAATTTTTCCTTAAAACAAAATTAAGGTTGGGAAGGGATCCTTGGGAATCTCTGGGTGTTCGGAGAGTTATCCCAGCGCTGGAATTCCGGAGCTCTGGCTCAGGGGTGGGAAGAGCCCTCAGATCCTTCGGGATTGGGAATTCAGGAGGATGGGAACGGTTGAACCTGGAATTTCCTCCAGGATCTGCTCCTTCCCCATCAAACCTGGAATTTCCTCCAGGATCTGCCCCTTCCCAAAAATTTTGGTGCTTCCCATAAAAACCAGCCTTGCCTTCCCAAGCCAGCCCCATCCTGAAAAATCCCAGTCCTAAAAAAAACCCCCTGGGATCTCTTCCCAAGGGAAAAACCACAACCAAACCACCTCTGGCTTCCTCTCATCCCCATTCCTTGGGCTCTGGGGCTGGAGCTGCTTCCCAGATTTCCTGGGACATGAATTCCCCACTGGAAATTTGGGAAGTCCCAGAGAAATCCTCGAATTCTGACCAAAAAAAGCCACCTTGGATCATTTCAATTTCCCCCCCACCATGGGAATTGTTCCCTTTTTTGGGAGGGGTTTTCCCTCATTTTCCTTGGAAAGGGATAAACTCTAAAAGTGAGGAGAGGGAATTCCCGATCAGCACGGCCGCTGTTGGGAAAATCCCTTTTACTGGGAATTCTTTCCCTCAAAGTTGGGAATTCTCTGTGGGATGGATCCAGCTGGGGCTGATCTCCGAGATTTGGGAATTCTCTGTGGGATGGATCCTGGCACAGCTGAACTCCGGGAGTTGGGAATTCTCCGTGGGATGGATCCTGGCACAGCTGAACTCTGGGAGTTGGGAATTCTCTGTGGGATGGATCCTGGCACAGCTGAACTCCGGGAGTTGGGAATTCTCTGTGGGATGGATCCTGGCACAGCTGAACTCCCCCTGACCTCGCTTCCCAAGCCAGCCTGGGGGGGTTGTCCCAGATTCCCTCGGTCTCAAATCCATGGATTTTTCCAGCAGATCCGGGCTCCCCCAAGGATGGATTCGGGGGATTCCGAGCTGGTGCTGGAATCCCTCGGGATTCTCCCATTTTCCCGCTTCTGTTTCCCCAATCCCCGGAGCTGAGGCGAGGCTCAGCCTCCCATTCCGAGTTTTCCCTGGTTCCTTCTCCCCAGAACGGGATCCCGGGAGGACGGAAGCGCTTCCCTGTTTGGGGTCGCTCCCAAAACACCGAGGTCACTTCCCAATCCCAAACCTCGCCTGGAACCCCCCGGAGGCACCGGGAAAGGGGGGCTGGGAGGGCAGGAGATGGAAATCACTGCGGGAATGGGAGATCCCTGTCCCGCTGGGAAATCCTTGGGATTGCCGGGATCGCTCATTCCCTGCGGCTCCTGCCGGGGAGTTCTGGCTCCATCTCTGCTCCCGGTGGGAATAAGGGATATTTTTCCCCATAAAACAGCTGTCCCAAGGTAAAGCACCAGGAACTTTGATGCTCGAGCCAGCCTGGATCATCTCCCAACCTCTGGAAGCAGCATGGATCTGGAAGTTGGAAATTTGGGGTATTTATAGGGATGATCCAAAGAAATCTCCCCAGGTGCTCCTGTGGGGTTTTCGTGCTGGCAGTGACTTCCCCACGGATTCCCACTGCCAGGGGAACAACAGGGATCCGGGAAAGGAGAAACCAGCAGGAAGGAGAATTCCCTGTTCCTCGGGTTTCCCGCTTCCCAGTTTCAGTGGCTGTGGGATTTTCCCTCCCCAAAGGGCTGGAAACCGGGAAGGCTCCGAGCCTTCCGCTCCAGAATTCCTGGGGAAGGAACCTCTGGAGCCTTGAAAGGCCCTCGGGATGGTTGGGAGTGAAAAGGGCGGATCGGAACCTCAAAACAAATCTGGAATTTTCCCTTCAGGGAAAAAAACCTCTCCCGGGAGGTTTGGATCATGATTTGGGATAATTCCTGGTTTTCCCAGGGGGAACAGAGTGGCAGCACCTCCAGAATTCCCACAGCGACATTCCCAGCGCTGGAATCCCACAGAGCCTTGCCTTGGGAGCCAATCCCACCTTTCTGGGCCTCTTTGTCCCAGATATGCCGGGAAATCTGGGAATGCTGCTGCTTTTCCAAGGGCAGCCTCGGGAGCAGCTGCCCTGGGATAACCGGGAACGCCGGGCCGGCGTTTAATGCTGGATATTCCTCTCACCCGATTAACTTCCCACCCCGCAGGGGCCCTTAAGGAGAGGAAAACAAATGGAATTGCACCTGGAGCGAGCGGATCCGGGAGTTGAGCGGGCGGGAAGTGCCCGCAGCGCACACACCATAAAGATATCGGGATAAATATTCCCCGTTTTCCATCGGCAACCGCGCAGGGAGCGGGAACGGGGCTCACCGGGGGCTGCTCATTTATGGCAGGGCCAATATTCCCGGGCCGGAGAGCTGCGGGAGCCTCCGGCACGACCCGGGATCAGGGAATGGCGGTTAAGTGGTTCTGGGAAGGGTAATTAGTCCCTGAGAGCCTTAATGAGCCCGATAACGCCCCTCGCCTTATCGGGAAAATCCCGGTGCCAGGGCTGGGTTGGGAATGGGGTAACCATGGAGCAGGGATCGGGGTCGCTCCCAGCTCCCGGAGCAGGAGCAGAGCTTGGAGCAGATCTCGTGTCCCAAAAGAGACAAAAAACCCTTCTTAGGGAAAAAGTGGGAAATGGGGAAATGTCAGGAGGAGACACGGAGTCTTCTCGCTGGCTTTCGGGATTGTTGGGATCCAAGCTCCGCTGGGGTTGGATATTCCTGAATCCCTGCCCCACACCAAGACCCCCAACGCTCCTTTCCCGGTATTGCCACAATTCCACCTGGGAATTGCTCCCTGCTCAGCCCTGCCAGATGGAATTCCCAGGTTTTCCCCTCAGAAATGCCGGGAGCGGTGGGGCCGGCACAAACCTCGAGGATTCGACGCATCCACAGATCCCTGTTCCAGCCGGGAGCGCGGGAATGGGAACAGCCAGGCTGGGACTGGGATAACCTCCCGGAATTCGGGATGCTGGGGATGGGAATGAGCTCCGGGATCACAGCGAGCCCTGGGCACCAAATCCCTGTGGGAATGATGGGAGCAGAGCTGCAGCAAACATCAGGAATCCTGGATGTGCTGGGATCCCTGGTGGCAATCCCAAAGAGGATCTGGCGATCCCAAAACCAGATTGGACAATCCCAAACCAGGATCTGCCCCTCTCCATCCCAAGTTTTCTCTTGGAGAGCACATTTTTCGGGAAGAAATACTGGAATCGGGGCTGGCAGATCCCTGGATTTGATGATGCCAGAACCAAAAGCGACAGGATCCAAAGATTTCAGGAACAGAAGGAGCAGGTTGGGGCCTTTCCATGGCAAAAAATGGGAATTCAGGACGGGTTTTCCATGGAATTGCGACTGGAAGCGGCTCCGTGAACCCCCCGGAGAGGCGATGCAGAAATGTTTAATTGCTATTAATGTCAATATTTTCCAGAGGCGATTTCCCGGCTCCGGGGGGCAATGGAGCGCACGGAGCGGCCCTAAAAGGGCTGGAATTGCTCCGGCTCAGGGCTGGATTTCCTGTTTACCCTCTGGAACTGGGATCGGGCAGGGATAAAAACACCTCTGAGGGGCTCCGGGGCTCCAGAAGCACCGGGAATCCACTGGGAGCTCTGCAGTGCGAGGTAAGAAAATCCAGGAAAACCCAGGAATTCTGTGTCACTTTGTAGGTGTGGGGTTTTGGAAGGAAACTGTTCCTGCAGAGGATTTGGGATTGGGCAAATCCCTGCGCAGGAAAACGAGGGAGAATTGGGGTTTTCATTATTTTTGGGATCTGTCCTGCGGAATTCCGTGCTCCAACAGGACATTCCCATTCCCAGGCTGGGGCTTGCATGGAGCCCCACCGTGAGGGTGGGGAAAAGACAAAAAGCCATTCCCGCCGGGAATTTGGTGGTGCCGACCAAAGTTTGGGAAGCGCGGCAGGAGAAAGGTGGGAAGGAGCTTTGGGATCGAGGGAAGGATTTGCTCGGGAAGGGCGGGAGAGGGTCCGTGGGATGGAGAAGGGATTGAGGGAACGCACTGCCAGCCGCGTGCCCGATCCCCCTGGATTCACATCCCGATAATCCTGCGTGTTCCAGGCGCTGGAGATCCCCATTATCCCAAGGGAGAATCCATCCGGGAAAATGGCCCTGAGATCCTTGCGGGCGCTGCCGCTGCTGCTCGCCTCGCTGGGCGCGGTGTGCATGGAGGAGAACATCCCGGGGTGAGTGCTCGGGAAGCTCCCGCCGTGTTCGGAGCCCTTCCCCGCCCCTCCAGAGGCGGATTCCATGGAATCTTTCCATTGGCACCGCGGGTGAGGAGGTGAGAACACAACACGAGGCCCGGGGAGATCCCGGCCCGGAGCCAGGCAGGGAGCAGCGATGAGCGGCTGATAACAGCGGCTGATAACAGCGGCTGATAACGGGAGATCAAACCCCAACCCCGAGCCAGAGCCAGGCGCTCCCATGTTTTCCCTAAAATCCCACGGCTCGGGGTGAGCAGGAACGCGCTGGGATCGCGCAGGGTCAGGGGGTTGTCTGGGAACAAGGAATGAGCTCTCCAGGAGTGGGGCCGGAGGGCAGCCGGGGCTTGGAAGCTCCTGGAAACACGAGCGGATCCATAAATCAGGGCTGGGATGAGGACTTTGCCCTCTCCTCCCCTGACTCCTGCGGGAAAACTTCCCAAAAATCCCAAACAATCGGCGGCGGAGCAGCAGGAGCTGCTGCAATCCCAGGCAAGGATCAGCCCTGGAATCCCTTGGGGATTCAGGTCCCGAGGTCGTTTGTCCCCTGCCGCTCCCTCCGAGCCTCCCGGGGACACCGGGAAAGGTTTCCTTGGGAGCAGGGATGGTGCCAAATAAACCGGGAAAACAATTCCAGCCCGGCAGCAAAACCCCGGAGCAGCCAAAAAAAAACCCCAAAAGAACTAAAAAAGGGATGAGGGATTCACCAGCCTTTTCCCAGCGCTGGAATGAGCCCGGTCCCCAAAAACCTCTGGGAGAGCTGGGACCGGGCTGGGCACCGCAGGACAGCCCAGCTCCAGGGGGTGCTCCCGGTGGGATCGGGAGCGGCCAAATCCCGGTGGGATCGGGAGCGGCCAAATCCCGGTGGGATCGGGAGCGGCCAAATCCTGGTGGGATCGGGAGTGACCAAATCCCGGTGGGATGGGGAGTGATCAAATCCCGGTGGGATCGGGAGCGGCCAAATCCTGGTGGGATTGGGAGTGATCAAATCCCGGTGGGATTGGGAGTGACCAAACCCCGGTGGGATCCGTGTCCCGGTGGGATCGGCACTCACCGTGTCCCGGTGGGATCGGCACTCACCGCGTCCCGCTTTTCCCGTCCCAGTGCCAGCCTGGCCATTCCCAGTTCCAGACCAGTCCAGCGGCGCTACTCCGAGGCCACCCTGGCCAGCGACTACAGCCGGACCATGGACCACGTGCTCAAGAAGAACTTCGTGGAGTGGCTGCTGGCCAGGAGGGAGAAGAAAAGCGAGTGAGCGCCCGGAATTCCCAAATCCCGGCATTCCCAAGCTCCCAGCAGCTCGGGCGTTTTCCTCGCAGCGCCGCGGGGTTGGGGTTTTGGGGTTTTGGGGGTTTTTTTTTGTCTTTTCCCAAAGCGTGGAAGTTTCTCATCCCTCCCTCCGCGCCCCAAAGCGCCGGGGATGGAGCGGGAGGGAGCCGGGATTTGTGGAAAGGGATTTGTGGAAAAGCGACCTTCTGGCACCCTCTCGTGGCTTTTTGGGATGAGTTGGGAGGGTTTTTGGTCTTTTATTCCCGGTTTTCCTTTTCCAGCAACGTCGTGGAGCCGTTCAAGAGGGAGGCCGAGCCCCAAAAAGCGGAGGTGGATGGGGAAAAGTTGGATTTGGGAGCTCAAGGAGCCAAAGATTTCCTGGCCTGGCTTTGGAAAAACAAGGAAAACCAGAGGTGAGGTCGGGGCTAGAAAGTCGGGATGCAGGGACGAGGGGATTTGTTGGGTTTGTAGAGGATTCGGGGGATTTCAGGTTTTTTTAGAGAATTTGGGGGATTTGTTGGGTTTTTTTACAGAGTTTGGGGTAATTTTGGGGGTTTTTTTACAGAATTTGGGGGATTTATTGGGGTTTTTTAGAGAATCCGGGGGACTTGGCGTTTTTTTAGAGAATTTGGGGGATTTTGAGGTTTTTTAGAGAATTTGGGGGATTTCTTGGGGTTTTTTTTAGAGAATTTGGGGGATTTCTTGGGGTTTTTTTTAGAGAATTTGGGGGATTTCTTGGGGTTTTTTAGAGAATTCGGTCTCCAAATGTTTAAATTGCCAGAGGAAATTTTGGGGAAAAAACGTTGGAAAACGAGAGGGTTTGGATGTGAGAGGGAAAATTTCAGGGATTGGGATTTTGTGTCGTGAGCGAGGAAAAGAGCAAAGAATAAAAAACCCAACAACAACTCCTTTTTCATTTGGGAATTTCTGACGGAATATAAACGGGAAAGGGGGGGAAAAAAGGGGGATTATTTGGGAATTTGTGCAAATATCGGGACAGGCTGATCAAACCTTTTGATAAGGGTTTATCAAAGCTTTTTTTATAAGGTCAGAGCTGGGATTTTGGCCGGGGCTGGAGCCTCCTCCAAAACCCCAAAACTACCAGGATGGAGAGGCCAAAAACCCTCCTGGAAAGAAAAACCTTTTGAAAACGAGATGAAATTCCCACAAAATGTTTGGATTTGAGCAAATCAACCTCAGGGGGTAAAAAAAGAACCAAACCCCAAACCAAAAGGCCAAACAAAGCTGGTTCAGGCTCCCATTTCAAAGTCAAAGAAATGATTTTTTTTTTTTTTTTTTTTGCCTTTCTCCTTGGTTTTAGCAGGAAAAATCCCTCCTTTAAGCGTGGAACAAGGCGGGAGATGCAGGAGGAATTTCCCAGTTTGTTCCTGAACGCTGGGAGGGAACAGATTTTAATTGTTTTTTTTAAGCTTTAATCACCTGAAGAGACTTTTAAGATGTAATCACCTTAATGATGCCACGTCGTGATGGTTATTAAAGGGTGTGAGCACCCCGGGGGGGGAGGTTTGGGGATGAAATCACCTCCAAAAGATCCCAATCCCAGGAAATGAGGGGGACCCAGGGACCTGAGCCCAGTTTATGCCCCCAAATGTTCCCAACCCCCCCCCCAAAAAAAAAGCAAATTAACCCCAAATCCCAAGGAAAAACCGGTCTGGATTGGGAAAAACCCCCCAGGAAAGGGCTGAGGGCTCGTTTTGGTTTTCAGAGTGAAGGGATTTTAGGAAAACTCACGGCTGGCTGCTCCTGAGTGCTGGAACTGGGGGGAAAAGGAGAGGAAATCACTTAAAATGTGTCCAAACTTTTCCAGGGCCAATCCCGAGTGTCCTGTGGGGGGAAACAAACGGGAATTTTAACCACAGGGAGTTCTGGGATCATCACCCACAACGGGGATTTGGGGGGATTTGTACAGAATTTGGGGGGCTTTTAAAAGAATTTCGGGGGATTTGTTGTTTTTTTATAGAATTTGGGGGGATTTGTTGGGGTTTTTGTGGAATTTGGGGGAATTTGTGAGGTTTTGTACAGAATATGGGCTATTTGGGGTTTTTTTTAAATGGAATTGGGGGGTATTTGTTGGGTTTTGTACAGAATTTGGGCTATTTTTTGGGGTTTTTTAATGGAATTGGGGGTATTTGTTGGTTTTTTTACAGAATTTTGGGTATTTTGGGGTGTTTTTTACAGAATTTGGGGGATTTTGGGGGTTTTTTATGGAATTTGGGGTGGTTCGGGGCTTTTTAAAATGGAATTTGGGGGTATTTGTTGGGTTTTTTTAGAGAATTTGGGGTATTTGGGGGTGTTTTTTACAGAATTTGGGGGATTTGGGGTTTTTTTATGGAATTTGGGGGGATTTGGGGTTTTTTTATGGAATTTGAGCTGGTTTGGGGGGGTTTTAATGGAATTTGGGGGGTATCTGTTGGGTTTTGCAGCTTCTGCACCAAAACAGGTTCCGAAATGAGGGTCTGGGCTGGGGGAAAGGAGCGGATTTGTGGTTCCAGGAGGGTTTTGGGGCCAAGCCCTCAGAATATCCCAGCCCAGGATTGCCAAAATCCAAGGAATTCCCCCATTTCCCCAGGAGATGAAAGCTTTTGGGGTCTTTATCCCAGTGGGGGACACTGAAACCCAACAAAACTCGCCGGGAACTCGGGACTGGGAGAAGGGGGTGGCAAATACGGGGGTTTTCCCCACCCTTCTCCCTTTTTGTGGATTCTTTTCCCAGTTTTCCAGCTCTGGAAAGCTCCGAGGGCCTGAGGGAATTCCTGGAGCAGGAGTTTGTGGCGTGGCTGATGTCGAGTGAGCTCTGCAGGGCCACGTGAGTCCCCGGCATCCCAAAAATCCCCCCAAATTTAGGGCTTCTTTGGGATCACATTCCCGGAGAAGCTGCGGCTGCCCCATCCCTGGAGGTCTCCAAGGCCAGGGAGTGGAACTGGGTGGGATTTAAGGTTTTCCAACCCAAACTGTCCCAGGATTCTGGGATTTGAGCGGTTTTCCAAATTTATTTCAGGCCATCCCCACAACAAAAGCAGGAGAGGGCGAATTCCCAGCCATTCCTGCCCAGAGCAGGGGGGATGGAGAAGCCTTTTCCCTCCTTTTTAATGGAAAACCTGCAGCTCCTGGGATAAAACCGAGCCAAAATCCCCAAAGCCTCCGGAATCAGGAGGGAATAAATGATGTCCCATCTCCTACAGGGATAAAATCCCATTTTTAAGGGCGATTCCCCAGGGATTGATAGGAATTTCTGCTTTTCTTTCCCACTTCTGCCCTGGCAGGATGGCGTAGCTCCAGGACTCTCCTGGGAATTCCCTGCTCATCCCACGGACACGGCAGGAGGAGGAGGAAGAGGAGGAGGAGGAGGATTTTCCCTGGTCACACCACGCCCCTGGAGCGTTCTCCTCGTGAAATAAAGAGAGTTTTAATTCGAAGCTGAAACGAGCTTTGGAGGAGGCTGATGTGGGGAAGGGGTTTTAAACCCGGCTGAATTCCCAAATAAACGGCCTGGGATGGTGGAATGGGCTGGAAGGGATTCTAGAGCCCATCCAGGGACACCTCCCACTGTCCCAGGCTGCTCCAGGGATCCAGGGGCAGCTCCGGGAATTCCATCCCGACCCTTCCCCACCCTCTGAGCCCCTCTGAGCCCCCCGAAACCACCCAGAGCCCCTCAGAGCCCCCCGAAACCACCCAGAGCCCCTCAGAGCCCCCCAAAACCACCCAGAGCCCCCTCGGTCTCCTCAGAGCCCCTCAGACCCTTCAGAGCCCCCCTCAAAGGCCCCTCTGACCCCTCACAGCCCCCTTTGATCTCCTCAGGGCCCTCGAGCCCCACTTGATTCCCTCAGAACCCCCCTGGACCCCTCAGAGCCCCTTTTATCCTCTCAGAACCCCCTTTTATCTCTTCAGAACCCCCTTCATCCTCTCAGAGCCCCTTTTATCCCCTCAGAGCCCCCCTGACTACTCAGAACCCCCTTTTATCCCCTCGCAGCTCCCCTTTTATCCCCTCAGAACCCCCCTTTATCCCCTCAGAACCCCTTTTATCCCCTCAGAACCCCTTTTATCCTCTCAGAACCCCCTTTTATCCCCTCTGCTCCCCCTTTATCCCCTCAGAACCCCTTTTATCCTCTCAGAACCCCCCTTTACCCCTTCAGAACCCCCTTTATTCCCTCAGAACCCCTTTTATCCTCTCTGCTCCCCCTTTATCCTCTCAGAACCCCCTTTATCCCCTCAGAACCCCCCTTTATTCCCTCAGAACCCCCTTTTATCCCCTCAGCTCCCCCTTTATCCTCTCAGAACCCCCTTTATCCCCTCGCAGCTCCCCTTTAACTCCTCAGACCCCCCTTTATCCCCTCAGAACCCCCCTTTATCCCCTCAGAACCCCCTTTATCCCTCAGAACCCCCCTTTATCCCCTCAGAACCCCCTTTATCCCTCAGAACCCCCCTTTATCCCCTCAGAACCCCCTTTATCCCCTCAGAACCCCCCTTTATCCCCTCAGAACCCCCTTTATCCTCTCAGAACCCCCCTTTATCCTCTCAGAACCCCCCTTTATCCCCTCAGAACCCCCCCTTTATCCCCTCAGAACCCCCCCTTTATCCCCTCAGAACCCCCCTTTATCCCCTCAGACCCCCCCTTTATCCCCTCAGAACCCCCCCTTTATCCCCTCAGAACCCCTTTTATCCCCTCAGAACCCCCTTTTATCCCCTCCGAACCCCCTTTATCCCCTCAGAACCCCCCGCTCCCCACCGGCGCTGCCGCCATCCCTCAGTGAATGGGGGGGGGGGGGAGCCCTGAGGGGGAGCCGCGGCCCCGCCCCCTCCGCGCGCGGCGCCGTCCGATGACGTCACCCCGCCGGTGCGGTGACGTCAGGCGGCGGCGGCGGGGCCGGTTCCGGGATGCACCGGCGGGGGGTGGGCGCGGGGGCCATCGCCAGGAGGAAACTGACCGAGGTACGGCCGGACAGCGGCACCGGGCCGCGGGCACACGGCTGCCGAGCGGCCGGGGAGCCGCCCTGGGCGCCGGGGAGCGGCCGGGGAGCGGCGCGGGGGTGTCAGTCGGTGCTGGGGGGCGGTCTCAGGGTGCTCAGTTTGGGGTGGGGGTCCCTTGGTACCGTGGGAAGGGGGTCAGGGCCGCGAGTTTGGGGTGAGGGGAGCTGCCCGGAGCCCCAGTTTGGGGGGAGGGTGATGCCTTTTCTTGGTCTTAAAATCAAGAGGCACACACGGTTAGAAGGGGAAAAGGGATTTTACCTTGGGATTTATTTGAAGGATCCTTAGGTGCACACGGCCAGGTCGAATGCATCGAGATGCACCCCCCGAGTCTATCCCTGTGTCTGTCCCTGCCCCCAACATTGGGTAGAACATTCTAGGTGTTACTAATTAGCAGATCTATCAAAGATTCCCCAATGAGAGGCTCGAGTGAGGCCCCCTCCCCGAGGAACCTTCCCTGGATGGTTCTATCTTGGTTTACAGGATGTGTTCTGGAGAGCACCTTGGGCTCTGGGGCACGCTGATCCCTGGCCACGAAGCTTCTCAAATGTTGAGTCTCTGAGCTTGACAAACAAGGCCAAGAATGGGGGCAAAAAGCACTGGGAATACAGAAGTTGTAAAAGGGTAGAACGGGGGATAAAAGAAAAGGCAAAAATCTTCATGGCATGAAGGGAACTGCCAGGGTCTGTTGGTGCCGTGGGAATGGGATCAGAGCCCCAAAATCTCGGCTGGGGGAACGTCCAGGCTCCCCTGGTGCCGTGGGAGAGGGGTCAGGACCGGCAGGTCCCTCGTGGGGACGGTGGGTTCGGGATTCTCCTGCCCTTCCTGCCGCCCTCATCCCGGTTTCCTCCCGCAGGCCAAGTACAAGGAGCGAGGGACGGTGCTGGCCGAGGATCAGCTGGCCCAGGTGGGGATTCCCCCTGGGATGGGGCCGGGCTCTGGCTCCCCTTCCCTTCCCCATCCCCACCCAGAGCCTTTTCCATCACCACTGCCCCGTCCTGTCCGTGCTCTGATCCCGGCTTTCCCCCGCATTCCCCGCAGATGTCCAAGCAGCTGGACATGTTCCGGACCAACCTGGAGGAGTTTGCCAGCAAACACAAGCAGGAGATCCGGAAAAACCCGGAATTCCGGGTGCAGTTCCAGGACATGTGCGCGACCATCGGCGTGGATCCCCTGGCGTGTGAGGAGGAGCGGGCTCGGCGCCGAAGGATTCCTCCCGCTCTTCCCAGCTGGAGCTGCTGGAAGCTCTCCTGGAGCTGCTCCTCTTCCTTGGGAATTGCGGGATGATCCCTCTTTGCTTGAAGGGTGGGGGGAGAACGGGGGGAAACCCCAAATCCGAGCGCTCCGGCGAGGTTTGTGCGCGGGAGCTGCTGCGGGAAGGATTTTTCCCAGCGCTCCAAGCCCTTCTCCCTCTCCCTTCCCAGCTGGCAAAGGGTTCTGGTCGGAGATGTTGGGGGTTGGAGACTTCTACTACGAGCTGGGGGTGCAGATCATCGAGGTGTGCCTGGCTCTGAAGCACCGCAACGGAGGTGAGGATCCAGCCCGGGCATTCCCAGCCTTCCCTGTGGGAAAGGTGCTGCATCCCATGGGATGTTCCCGCTGGGATCCCTTACTGGCACTGATTCTGTCTCTGCTGCCCCACCCAGGCCTGGTTTTGTTTGTTGGTTTGGAAATGCCCGGTTCTGCCCCGTTCGGGGAGCACAGATCCACGCCGGGATCCCGGTGAGGAGCAGGGATCGATCCCAAGGAATGCCGGTCCCTGGTGGAGCCGGGCAGTGGGATCGGGTCCGAGGGATCCCAGTGATCTCCAGAGGGTTGGGATTCACAGAGAGTGGATTTTCTTCACGCCAGGGATGGGCTCCAGCAGAGCCAGGGGAACCCGAATCCCATAAATCCGTGGGAAAAGGCGTCACTGCGCTGGGAAGGGATTTGGGGGCTCGTGCCACTTCTGGGATCAGGGAACAGCCGCCGGAGGAGCCCTGGCCTGGGAATAAATTCCCAACTCCCTCTCCTTCCCAGGCCTGATAACCCTGGAGGAGCTCCAGCAGCAGGTGCTGAAGGGAAGAGGGAAGTTTGCCCAGGACGTCAGCCAGTGAGTGGCCGGGAATGTGCCGGGAAGCGGGAATCCCACGGAATTCGGGGCAGGAAAAGGGGGGATTCATTGGGAGGCTCCGAATTTTGTAGCGCTGGAGCCAGCACTGCTTGATGCACAATTCCTGCTGCTGGTTTGCTCTGGGATCCTCAGGGATCGTTGCCTGGAGCTGGAGACAACCTTTTCCCTAAAAATCCAGCCCCGGGAGGATTTTTCCCACTGGAGCTGCGAGGAACGGGCGGATAAAGGTCCCAAGAGAAGCAGATTTTTAGGACAAAACCCCCATTTTTGGGGCTGAACCTTCAAGTTCATCCATTGTGTCCAGATGCCAAAAATCCCAATCCCAGATTCCCTTCTAAAAAACCATTCCCAGCTTTTCCCAGCGCAGGGGCTCCCAGGGGCTCTCCCTGATTGCCAGGAGCTGGAACTGCAGCTCGGGAAGCTCTGAGTGCCTCTGCCCCTCCCCAGGGATGATTTGCTCAGGGCCATCAAGAAGCTGAAGGTGCTGGGGAACGGATTCGGGCTCATCCCGGTGGGGGGAACGTTCCTGGTGCAGTCGGTGCCGGCGGAGCTGAACATGGATCACACCGTTGTCCTGCAGCTGGCAGAGGTGCGGATTTCTCCTGGAAAAGGGCTGGGAAGGAGGAATTGGTGCTTCCAGGATGGGGAATCGGGCTGGGATCGGGCCCGTGGGTGAGGCTGTGCCCGCGCTGCCGGAGCGTGGATTTAACTCGGGATAAAAATCAGCCGGAATTTGCAGCTTCCATAAAAAGCTGGGATCGGACCGAACTGGGATGAGAGCGAACTGTCCCCATGGCCTGGAGTCCTGACGGGATTTTCCCTCTTCTTTTCCCAGAAAAAGGGGTTTGTGACGGTCAGCGAGATCCGGGCCAGCCTCAGGTGGGAGACGGAGAGAGCGAGGCAGGTGCTGGTGAGTGGGAATGGGAATGGGAATGGGGATGGGGATGGGGAACTGGGAATGGGGATGGGGAACTGGGAATGGGAACCGGGAATGCGGATGGGGAACTGGGAATGAGGAACTGGGAATGGGGAACCGGGAATGGGGAACTGGGAATGGGGATGGGAACTGGGAATGGGGAACCGGGAATGGGAACTGGGAATGGGAACTGGGAATGAGGAACCGGGAATGGGGAACTGGGAATGAGAACCAGGAATGGGGAATGGGCACTGGGAATGGGGAACCGGGAATGGGAATGGGGATGGGGAACTGGGAATGGGGAACCGGGAATGGGGAACTGGGAATGAGAACCAGGAATGGGGATGGGAACTGGGAATGGGGAACCGGGAATGGGGAACTGGGAATGAGAACCAGGAATGGGGAATGGGGAACTGGGAATGGGGAACTGGGAATGGGAACTGGGAATGGGAATGGGGAATGGGAATGGGAACCAGGAATGGGGATGGGAAATTGGGAATTGGAGTGGAAGTGGGAAACTGGGAGTGGGGATGGGAAATTGGGAGTGGGAAATTGGGAAATTGGGAATGGGAAATTGGGAAACTGGGAATGGGGATGGGAATGGGAATGTCCCAGTCCCAAGGCAGAGCACGCTCGGTGTAAACAGGCACTGGGGAAGGCAGAATTCCAGAGCTGCAGAGATTCCTTGGGTTTCACTCATTTCCCTGAAAATTCCTTGGGATGGTTGGGGTTGGATGGACCTTAAATCCCACCCTGGGAACACCTCCCACGATCCCAGGCTGCTCCAGCCTGGCCTGGGGCACTCCCAGGGATGGGGCAGCCACAGATTCTCCGGGAATTCCATCCCAGCCCCTCCCCACCCTCACAGGGAAAGATTTATTCCCAAAATCCCATCCAGTCCTCCCCTCTGGCACTTCAAATCCGTTCCCTCTTGTCCTAAAAACCATCACCATCAGCCCGAGTTCCCTTCCCTGGAATAACACTGGGGTCACTGTGGGGTCAGGCTTTGTCGGGAGCAGCTCCTCGGCTCATTCCCAGCTCATTCCCAGTTCCACTCCCAGCTCACTCCCAGTTCCCTGCTGGTTTCCAGGAGCACCTGCTGAAGGAAGGGATGGCCTGGCTGGACACGCAGGCCCCAGGAGAGCCCCAGTACTGGCTGCCCGCCCTCTTCACGGAGCTCTGCTCCCAGGAAATCACTCCTGAGGAAGCCAAGGAGGCGATTCCATGACTGGAATTCCGGCTGGAATCCTCGGGAGGCTCCTCCAAGGCCCGGAAGCACCGGGACAGCGGGACTGGAAATAAAGAGTTTTGTACAAAAATGATTGAGCTTGGGAAGTTGCCCTGGATCCATCCCTGCTGGATTCACTCCCTGGGTTCGGGTGGAAATGCTGCTGCTGGAAAATGAGCAAAGGGAGCGCAGTCTCAGAGGATGCAGGTGGGATTTGCCCTGGGAAATGGGACTTTGGCTCTGGAATTTTGCCTCCCAGCAGTGGGAAAACTGCTCTGTAGCACCTCTGAAGTCGTTATTCCAGGAGGATTCCCACTAAGGAACAGCACAGGCTCCGTTCTGCCAAAACAAAACTTTATTGCACAAAAAAAAAAAACAAACCAAAAAAACAAAAAAAGGAAAAAAAAAAACAAAAAAAAGGAAAAAAAAAAAACCAAACCCAAACTAAAACAAAACAAAGAATCTTATGTACAATAGATACAAACAAAGATCTCCGAGTGACTCTTGTGCATATATTTGTTTGTTTTTTCAACTCCATTTAAGTCTAAAAATCTGGTTCTGCTAAAACATCTCTGCCTACAGCAGTGGCTCGAGGATTGTCACTGGGGACGGGGCCACGAGGGACAGACGCTCCCTACGAGCTGAGCTGGGGGAGCAGAGCCGGGATAAGGCATTTTCCAAGCATTTTCCAGGCATTTTCCAGGCATTTTCCAGGCATTTTCCGTTCCTGGGATGCCGGAAAAGCTCCACAGGCGCCGCCCCCGGGGCCGGGACAGCGCCAGCCCCGCCCCGGCGCTGCTCGGGTGACAAAGGTGACAAAAGGTGACAAAAAGTGAGGAGGTGGCGCCTCTTCCCAAGCTGATCCCGAATTCCTTCACCCTCCGGGTGTGGCAGAGCCTCCCCTCAAGGGTTAAATCCAAAGCGGCCCCCGGGGGACTTGGATAAAGGGGGAAAAAAACCCCCAACTTGTTCAGCCACACCGGAATCCCTGAATTTTCCACCTTTGTGCCCAGTCCTGGCAGGGCTGAGGGGAATCCCAAATCATCCCAAGGGGGTTTCTGCTCCTCCCGGCCCTGCTGCCCTCAGGACGAGGATCCCGGCCTGGGAAGTTCTCCCAGCACCAGCCAGAATCTGAACTGGGGCCAAACTGGTGGGGAGGAAACCGGGAGAGGGCGGAATGTGCAACTTGGTGCTCGGCTTTCCGTCAAAGCTCCCGAAAAAACTGCTGGGATGGGGGGAGAAATAAAGGTAACGAAGCTCTTAATTAACCAAACTCTGCTCCAGTCCATCCTCCCGGGCTCAGCTCCCTGGGAAATGTGGAATTTCCCACCTGGGGGGACGGCACAGCCGCCTCTCCCAGGGGTGACCGACACTCACGGGACAAACCCTGCTCGAAACAGTCCAAATGCTCCCCAGAAATGTGGGATTTTACAACGTTTGGCAAAGGAATTTGTCCCTCACGACTCTGGAAATCCCCCTGGGAATTGGGAATTGTCCGGGGTGGCAGCAGGGAGGGAGGGAAAGGAAAGGTGACACTGACTCCAAGGGGGGAGCAGAGAATTCCAGGTGAGGAAAAACGGCTCCAGCAGAAGAAAAAAATCCTCCTCAAACGCTACATCCAAACCAAGACGTGACAGAAACAATACACAAAGCCATCTGCTAAAGTGCCCCCCTCCTCATCCTCCCTTTCCCAAACCTCCAGGATGGATCCACGGATTCCTGCGGTTCCCTCTTTCCACACCCGAAGTCTCCAAAGCGCCCCAGGGCTCGAGGGAAGCTTTGGGGAGGGAGCCCGAATGCCAGCAGTGCTCTTTTATCTTTGGTCTGCCTAGAAAAAGACATCAGGGAGGCTCCAGCTCTCCCAGATTTCACCTGGACACACCCTGGACTCATCCAAGCACTCCCACGGCTCCGGGGAAGGGCTCCCTCCCTGCCTAGGAACAGAAAAGCTCTCGAGGATTTGCAGTCTAGAGCTCATTCTTTAATCAAATGGAGAAAAAAAACCTGGAAAACCAAAAAAAAAAAAACCAAAAAACCAAAAAAAAAAAACCCCAAAAAAACCCCCAACCAGTGTAGGTGTTCTCCAAAAAAAAAACAATGACCTGATGCCACATGCCAGGAAGTACCTTTGTCCAAGAGGAGCCTGTCCCAAGCTCGGATTTTTCCCATTTTCCCCTGGGGAATTCTCTCGGGAGTTCTCCTCGCCATCCAGCGGAGCAGTGGAGGAGGGAGGGAGGGAAGCAGGAGCATCCCCGCAGCTTTCCCTGCCCTGGCCTGGCTTTGGTGGAGTCTCCGGGGCCCTGGGCCGGGCGCAGACGCCGCTGGAGCTCCCTCAGGCTTTGGAGCAGCCCTGAGTGTCCGTCTCTGGCTCCGAGGAGCTGCTCTCCGAGTCCATCTCGGCGCTCTCCTGCTGGTGCTTGTCCTGCAGCCGCTGCCGGATCCCCTGCAGGCGCAGCAGCAGCGCCTGGTAGTCGAAGTGGCCTCGCTTTTCCCCGAAAGGATCCTGGGAAAAAACAACACCGGGGATGAGCCTCGCGATGCGGGGAGTTACCGTGGGGAGCGGTGATGGGGTGAAACGGGAAAAAATCCCAGGGTTAAATCCCATCCTGGGGTGGATCCTGTCCTTAAATCCCCCCTGGAGAGGATCCTTAAATTCCTCCTGGAGCTGTGGATCCCATCCTTAAATTCCCCCTGGAGAGGGTCCTTAAATTCCCACTGGAGCTGTGGATCCCATCCTTGAATTCCCCCTGGAGAAACTCCTTAAATTCCCCCTGGAGCTGTGGATCCCATCCCTAAATTCCCCCTGGAAAAACTTAAATTCCCCCTGGAAAAACTCCTTAAATTCCTCCTGGAGCTGTGGATCCCATCCTTGAATTCCCCCTGGAGAGGGTCCTTAAATTCCTCCTGGAGCTGTGGATCCCATCCTTGAATTCCCCCTGGAGAAACTCCTTAAATTCCCCCTGGAGAGGGTCCTTAAATTCCTCCTGGAGCTGTGGATCCCATCCTTGAATTCCCCCTGGAGAGGGTCCTTAAATTCCCCCTGGAGCTGTGGATCCCATCCTTGAATTCCCGCTGGAAAAACTCCTTAAATTCCCCCTGGAGCTGTGGATCCCATCCTTGAATTCCCGCTGGAAAAACTCCTTAAATTCCCACTGGAAAAACTCCTTAAATTCCTCCTGGAGCTGTGGATCCCATCCTTAAATTCCCCCTGGAGAAACTCCTTAAATTCCCCCTGGAGAGGGTCCTTAAATTCCTCCTGGAGCTGTGGATCCCATCCCTAAATTCCCCCTGGAAAAACTCCTTAAATTCCCCCTGGAGCTGTGGATCCCATCCTTGAATTCCCCCTGGAGAAACTCCTTAAATTCCCCCTGGAGAGGATCCTTAAATTCCCCCTGGAGCTGTGGATCCCATCCTTGAACTCCCCCTGGAAATCTCCTTAAATTCCCCCTTCCTGCCTGACACCGAATCCAGGTGAAACCAAACCCAATTCCAGGGCTGGGAGAAGCCCCTGGAGAGAGTCTCAGCTCCAGGCTTTGTAAAGCTGAGCCTGGAGAAGATCCTGAGTGCATTCCCTGTGGATTACCCACCAGAACCTCCCGGCTCCACGGCTGATCCAAGGCGGGATA
The DNA here is from genome assembly GCF_965178545.1 of Coloeus monedula. Taxonomy (NCBI): domain Eukaryota; kingdom Metazoa; phylum Chordata; class Aves; order Passeriformes; family Corvidae; genus Coloeus; species Coloeus monedula. Next base: position 5,919,083 of record NC_138806.1, on the reverse strand, counting down.
CGGATTCCACGGCACGACCCAGGTGCAGATGTGCTGCACATCTGTCTCCAAGCACAGATCCTGACCCAAAACCTCTCCCAGACCTTTCCCTCCAGCCGTGTCTTGGGGCCAGCACTCACCTGCATGGTCTGGCCCTGCAGGTACAGCCTCTCTTTGCACACCCCCTCGTAGAAGTCGTAGTATTCCATGAAGGATTTCTCCATGACGCCCCTGCGACAGGCGGAGAGGGCAAACGGTCACGGCGGCCCCGTGGCCAGCCACGGGACAGCCTGGCTGTCCCCACAGGGCTGCAGGGAGGGGACAGAGCCCGGATCTGAGGGGGATCTTCCCTCCAGAAATTGGGTTTTTCCCTGGCACACGAGGCCCGTTGGTTCCCAAATCCAGGCGGAGCTCGGTGCCACACCCCACCCCCCACAGCCCCGTGCAGCTCCCGGGATCCGCCCCCACGGAGCCGAGCAAGCCCAGGCATTTGGGGAAAAACAGCTGGAAAATGGGTGCTGCTGCCTCCCCCCGAGGCCCTGCCCATCCCTACCGGAGGGGCTCGGGACAGGGACACTTCCCCTCGAGCATGTCACACACAGCCACGCGGATGGTCTCGTGCCGGATGCACTCGTTGTAGTTCTTGCTGTCCCCGGGGTGCCGCTCCTGGAAAACCATTGGGGATGGTGGGGGCAGATCCCAGCCCTGCATCCCTGCTGAGCGCTCCCGATCCCACATTCCATCCCTCCTGTCCATTCCACATCCCAAATTCCATCCCTGCTGAGCGCTCCAGATCCCACATTCCATCCCTCCTGTCCACTCCACATCCCAGCTCTGCATCCCTCCTGACCACTCCAAATCCCAGATTCCATCTCTCCTGTCCACTCCAAATCCCAGCTGTGCCAGAGTAAGAGAGAGCTGGGAAAGAGCCCAGTGACCCCAATCCCAGGCTGGGATCTGCCCCAGGAGCTGGGAAAGAGCCCAGTGATCCCAGTCCCAGGCTGGGATCTGCCCCAGGAGCTGGGAAAGAGCCCAGTGATCCCAGTCCCAGGCTGGGATCTGCCCCAGGAGCGAGGTGTGGAGGGAGGCTGAGGCTCTCACCTGCTCGAAGCCTGGCTCGTTGTGATAAGGGTTCTCGGTCATCAGGGACTGGATGGAGATAAGGACCGAGGAGATGCTCTGGGCCGGGCTCCAGGCAGGGCCTGTCCACGTGCTGGGGCAGGAGAGCACAAAACCAGCAATTAATTAATGAATTAATGAATGAATGGTGGCCCAGGGAGCATCATCCCTCCAACAGCAGAGCCCAAAACTCCTGTGGGACCACAGCTGGATCTGAGGGAATTGCACAGGAAAGGGACTGCAGCCCCCCCTGGGCAGAAACTCCAGTGCTCAAGCCCTCCTTCCGTGAAGAATTCTTTCCTGATGTTTCCATGACTCCAGAACCATGGAATCCCAGAACCACGGAACCCCAGGAACCAGCGAGGTTGGAAAAGCCCCTTGCAGACCCACCCAGCCCACCCCACGACCCAACCCCTCCTCACCAACCAAACCCCGGCCCCGAGTGCCACCTCCAGGCTCTGCCCAACCCCGTGCAGACGATTCCAGTGCCCAACCACTCCGCCAGCGAGGAATTTTTTCCTGATGTTTCGCCCAAACTTCCCCTGGCACGGCTCGAGCCGTGTCGTGGCGCGTTCCCGGGAGCGGAGCCGCCCTTACCCCAGGATGCTCAGGCAGACCTTCCCGTTGCGGTAGAAGTTGGGGTTGAACCTCACGGTGTTGTTGCCCGTGGTCATCAGCTTGACGCGGGGCGGGTGGATGGGGTAATCCGGGGGGCAGCGGAACAGGAACAGGAAGAAGCCGCCCTCGTAGGGGGTGTCGAAGGGGCCGGTGATCAGCGCGTGGATCTGCGAAACAGCGGCGGCCGGCTCGCCCTGGGCTCCCGATCCCGCATCCCATCCCTGCTGAGCGCTCCAGATCCCACATTCCATCCCTGCTGAGCGCTCCAGATCCCACATTCCATCCCTGCTGAGCGCTCCCGATCCCGCATTCCATCCCTGCTGAGCGCTCCCGATCCCGCATCCCATCCCTGCTGAGCGCTCCCGATCCCGCATTCCATCCCTGCTGAGCGCTCCCGATCCCACATTCCATCCCTGCTGAGCCCTCCTGATCCCGCATTCCATCCCTGCTGAGCGCTCCTGATCCCACATTCCATCCCTCCTGAGCGCTCCCGATCCCACATTCCATCCCTGCTGAGCCCTCCTGATCCCGCATTCCATCCCTGCTGAGCCCTCCCGATCCCGCATCCCATCCCTGCTGAGCGCTCCCGATCCCGCATTCCATCCCTGCTGAGCCCTCCCGATCCCGCATTCCATCCCTGCTGAGCCCTCCTGATCCCGCATTCCATCCCTGCTGAGCGCTCCTGATCCCGCATTCCATCCCTCCTGAGCGCTCCAGATCCCACATTCCATCCCTGCTGAGCCCTCCCGATCCCGCATCCCATCCCTGCTGAGCGCTCCCGATCCCGCATTCCATCCCTGCTGAGCGCTCCCGATCCCGCATTCCATCCCTGCTGAGCGCTCCAGATCCCACATTCCATCCCTCCTGAGTGCTCCAGATCCCACATTCCATCCCTGCTGAGCGCTCCCGATCCCACATTCCATCCCTCCTGAGCCCTCCTGATCCCACATTCCATCCCTGCTGAGTGCTCCAGATCCCACATTCCATCCCTGCTGAGCGCTCCCGATCCCACATTCCATCCCTGCTGAGCGCTCCAGATCCCACATTCCATCCTCCTGAGTGCTCCCGATCCCACATCCCATCCCTCCTGTCCACTCCACATCCCATATTCCATCCCTGCTGTCCACTCCAAATCCCACATTCCATCTCTCCTGAGCACTCCCCATCCCAGCTGTCTCTCTGTCCCTGACCAGCATTCCCAAATCCTCCTCAGAGCCTCTTCCCGGGAATGTGCAGCCACTGCTGCACCCTCCCGCCTCCCCTCACCCACTGTGTCCCCCTCCTGTCCCACACTCCCAAACACGGGATCTTGGAATGCTCTGGGATGGAAGGGACATTAAATCCCATCCAGCTCCATCCAGGGCCACCTCCTGCTATCCCAGGGTGCTCCAGCCTGGCCTTGGACACTTCCAGGGATCCAGGGGCAGCCACAGCCAGGAATTCCTCCCCAGTGTCCCATCCAGCCCTGCCCTATTCCAGTGGGAAGCCATTCCCTGTGTCCCGTCCCTCCAGCCCCTGTCCCCAGTCCCTCTCCAGCTCTCCTGGAGCCCCTCCAGGCCCTGCAAGGGGCTCTCCCATTTAACCCCATCCCAACACCCCCAGGAAAGCCGGAGCCTTGCTGCTCCCTCATCCCGCCTTCTGCCAGGACACTAAGGGAACATTCCAGCTGGGAAACCACCCCAAAAACCCCAGAGAGCCCCGCAGGGAGGAGGAGGAAGCTCCAAACCTTCCTTACCTTGGTCATGTCGTGGGGATCAGGCACAACGAACATTCCTGGGGGTGGCTCCTTGTAAATAGACATGATATCCCTGGAAAAGGGAACAGGAATCAGCTGGGATCGCCCTGGGATGGGCCCGGGGGACAAATCCCTGCAGGGCTGCAAAGGGACAGACTTTTAAACTGGGATTTGGGAGGTTTTGTGCTGGCTCCGAGTGGTTCTTGGAGGAGCTCCTTTAATTGATCCCCAAAACACGGGCGAGGCATTCCAGAGGCACCGAGCACACCTGGATGAGCTCACAGCTGGGATTCTGCCACCTCCAGCACCCCGAATTAAAATCAAATGAAATCCCCACCGTGAATTCCCCTCGGGAACTCGTCCCCAACTTCTCTCAGGTGAGGTTTGGGATTTCACCTCTCCCTGCCGAGGTTTTCCCTCCTCACACCCGGATATTTCCAGGAGCCCTTTCTCCCCTGAGTCATTTATTCTCCCCAAGCCGTGACTCAACCGCTCCCGGGAATGTTTTGCTCCGATGAATTTGGGGTTAAAGGATCAGGGCACGGATTCCAGAGCTCCCAGGGAGCTTCTTCCCCTCCCAAACCTCATCCCAACAACCTTGTTCTCCAAGAACTCAGAGCAAACGAACCAAAACCCAACAAATCCCCTCCAACTCCACGCAGATCACGGATAAACCATTAAATTCCATCCTCCCAACCCTTTCTCCCACAGTCAGAGCTTCCCACTCCACCTCTCTTCCCCTTTGGGAAGCGGCCAGAGCTCAGGGAGGCTTCAAGGGGAGAGCAGCAGGAGAAGCCTCTCCCTTCCCTTCCGTGGGGAGCTCCGGGCTGGAAACTTCCCAAAAACCTGGTGCCACCTCTGGGAGACATTATCCAAGCTCCAGAGATGAGCAGGAGCCTGGCAGGCAGAAATTCCTGCTCCAAGGGAGAGGGACTTGGTGAATCAGAGCCAGCGTTGGGAGCGCCCGAGCTGATCCCTCATCCCAAAGGGGATCCTGGAAAGCTCAGGGCGGCCACACGGGTGGGCACTGCCAGGAAAGAGGGGGAGTGTGGGCAGCTTTGGGTAGAAATATCTTCATTTGGTCATCGTGGGGCTGAGGAGCCGGATCCCATCCCAGATTGAACGGGGGGCTGCCAGCGACGCCGAGGGCGGGATTAGCACCAAGGAATTCTGCTGGGAGACAGCCCAGGGGTGGCACAGGGGGACCCCAGGGGTGGCAGCTGTGACACCCATCCCCACCCAAACAGCTGGGCAGGGACATCCCAGCCTGGGAATTCCAGGCGGTTCTGGACAGGGCTTGGAACAACCTGGGATAGAGGAAGGTGTCCCTGCCCAAGGCCCCTTCCAACCCAAACCTGCCCGGGATTCCGGGATTCCAGGGCATGGCAGGGACCGGGGGCTGTGCCCAGGAAGATCCCGGGGCACGGGGAGGGACCGGGGGCTGTGCCCAGGAGGATCCCGGGGCACCGGCAGGGACCGGGGGCTGTGCCCAGGAGGATCCCGGGGCACCGGCAGGGACCGGGGGCTGTGCCCAGGAGGATCCCGGGGCACCGGCAGGGCCCGGGGGCTGTGCCCAGGAGGATCCCGGGGCACCGGCAGGGCCCGGGCGCTGTCCCCGGGCTCGTCCCCGGGTCCCCATCGCGGCTGCCGAGGGTCGGTGCGGCCCAGGGCCCGTTACCGGCCGGCGGGGCCGAGCCGAACGCCCCGGCCGCGCTCCGGCCTCGCTCCGTGCCCGGGGCAGGGCGGCCCAGGCCCGGGCCCCGCGGTGCCGGTACCGGCGGCTCCGCTCACCGTTTGATCCGCAGCAGGCAGGCCGGGCTGGGCCGCTCGCTGTCCCAGTCGCCGCTGACCGTGGGGTCCCAGAAGGCGGAGTGCGTGAGGAGCGCGGCCCCCGCCGCCGCCGCCGCCATCGGGGCGCCGCCGCTCCCGGGGGCCACGCCGGTGCCGGGCGCCGCGGCCGCGCCGAAGCCCGCCGCCGCCCAGAGCTCGGCGGGGATGAAGACGCCGGGGGTCCCCGCGGCTCCGGCGGCGCTGGGGGAGGCGCTGCCGCCGCCCGCCGCCAGCACCGCGGCCGGGGCCGGGGCCGCGTCCTCGGCCGCCGGGCTCTCCGCCATTGCGGCCTCGGCCCGCGCCGCTTCCGGGACTCCGCACCACCGAGGCGCGCGGCCAGAGCGGCCCCGCGCCGCCCACGCTCCCCGCCCCCGGGCACCATAGAGAGTGTGGCGGAGCGGCTCTTCCGCAGAGGCGCCTTGGCGGTAAGGGAGAGGGGAAGCTGCGACAGCGCCCCCTGGTGTGGAGGAGGTCTGGCGGCCCGGAGGGAAAAAGGGGAGTTGGGGATTTTTGGGGATTTTTGGGGAAAGAGAGCGTTTAAAGAACGGCGGACGAAAAAGCGTGGGGAAGACCTCTGGGATCGGCACTCGCCACGGGCCCGAGGCTGCCAGAGCTCAAGGAGTGTTTGGACAACGCCCTCAGGGAGGCCCAGGGGGGGATTTTGTGCAGGGCCGGGGTTGGACTGGATGATCCCGGCTGGATCCTTTCCCACCCGGGAGATTCGCTGGTTCTGAGATGATCCAATCCAACCGCTGCCGTGGCCTCGCTCACCCACGTCCCCAGGTGCCACATCCACAGGGATTTTAAACCCACCAGGGACGGGGCCTCCATCAGGGCCCTGGGCAAGCTGTGCCAGGGCTGGACCCCCTTCCAGCAGGGAATTTTTCCCAAAAATTCCAACCTAAACATTTTCTGGCACAACTTGAGGCTGTTTCCTGTCATCCTGTTTGTTGGGAAAAGAGGCTGAGACCCTTCAGGGAAGTGCCAGACGGGGCTCAGGGTGCTGGGGACACAGGGAAGGGGTTGATCCCGGGTTTGATCCCAGGTTTGATCCCGGCACTGGGATCAGGCAGCACCCAGGGGGTTCCCATGCCCAGCACCCTCAGGATGGAAAACAGGCGGATCAGAGAGGTGTGAGAGGGAAAAAAAGGAACATTCCTGGTGCTCCCAGGGACCCCGGAGCTCTTCCTGGGCTCTCCCAGGACCATCCCAACCCTACAACAGCCCCAGCCCTGCCTGAGGCACTCGGTGCCGTCCGCAGTTCCAGCTCCAAGGTCGCTCTTGCTTTCCAGGGATACGAGGAGCTCCTTTTCCAGTTTCCCAGCAGTCGGGGAGGGTAACTGTAACTCCTCACCCCGGGTAACAGTGTTCTTCTCCCGGACACCCGCCAGGATTCCCAAAGCCCCGGGATCAGTTCACACCATCCTGCCCAGAATCCAGGGAATTCTCCCTCTCCAGTTCAGCGAGTGTCCCCCGAATTCCTTCTGCCCTCACAGCCAAATTTCACCAGATCTTGGGAGATTTTTGAGGCAGATTCTCCTCACCCCCTTCCCTTCACGGGAATTCCAAGCAGATCCGTCCATCCCTGTGTCCCATTCCCATTCCCAGGAATGTGCTCCCAGCCCCGGGAAGGTCACAGCCACTGCCAGAGCCTTTGGGCACAAGCAGTGGCTGCATTAATTTAATTACCCAAAGCAGGTAATGAGCCAAGATCCCTCAGGGCTGCCCTTCCTTAAAGGTGCAGCTGCCTCACCCCAAATCCCGGGATTCAGGTGGGATTGGGGAATTTCTCCTCCCTGGTCTACTCCAGGCTTTTAAGGGGATGAGGCATGGAAGAGGTGGAGGATAAAAAGCCCCTGAGCCGTGGGGTTTTGTGGGAATTTGGCTTTGAGGAGGGACACGGACAGCGTGACCTTGAGACCTCCGTGGTGAGAATTCCCATAACAGGGGAACTTCCTGGGAATTCCGTCCTGCCAACACCCTGCCGTGAAATCCTGGAATGGTTTGGGTGGGAAGGGAACTTAAATCCCACCCACTCCCACCCCTGCCCTGAGCAGGGACCTCCCACCATCCCAGGCTGTTCCAACCCGGACACTTCCAGGGATCCAGGGGCAGCCACAGCTTCCCTGGGAATCCCATCCCAGCCCCTCACAGGGAGGAATTTCTCCCTATTATCCAACCCCAACCTCCTCTCATGGAGCTTTGCTCTCCCAGGGCCCAGCTTTAGGGCGATTTCTGTAGCTTTGAGTTAAGTTTCCCTCCCCATTCCCACTCCCCATCCCACAGCTGGCATTTCCCACCCTTCCACCAACCCAGGACCAAGAAGGCGAAAAAGAAAGGCAGAAAAAAACCCCCCAAAGCTGCGATTTCTTTAGAGAAACCCTTTGTTTAATGGTCAGGCTGGAGGGCTGTGCTGGAGGACGCTCCGGGAGGCCGCAGCTGTCACATGGCAAAGAGGATCAGGAATGCCACCATCAAACAGAAGAGCCCCATGGCCTCGGACAGGGCGAAGCCCAGGATGGCGTAGGAGAAGAGCTGCTGCTTCAGGGATGGATTCCTGAATCCAGAAAAACAGAGAACACAGGGAATCAAACCAGGGGATGCCCCAAACCAGGCGGGATGCCCAGGACTGGGAGCACAGATCAGCGGGTGTGCAGGGAGCAGCTGGAATGGGATATCCAGGGTTTTCCCCTGTTTTTAGGGATGTTAAGGCCTGAATTGATCTGGCAGCTGGTGGGACTGAGCTGCAATTCCAAGATGCTCTGCTCCTTGCAGAGGCAGCAGAGCTCCGGAGGGAAGCTTGGAATGAATCAGGAGGTGGATTCAAAGAATTGAGGAACTTTTAACAGAATAATGGATTCATGTAAGAGAATAATGGATTATTTTAGTAGATTAGTGGATTATTCTAACAGAGTAATGGATTATTTTAAGAGAAGAATGGATTCTCCTAATGAAACAATTATTTTAATAGAATACTAGATTTTAACAGAATGGATCATGTTAAGAGAATCGGGGATTTTTTTAAATACAATAATCATTTTAAGGGAGTGGATTATTTTTAAGAGAACAGCGGGTCATTTAAAGAGGACGGATTCTTTTAAGAGAATAACAGAACATTTTAACAGAACGGATCATCCTAATAGAACAAGGGATCCTTTTAGCAGAACGCATTCCTTTCATAGAAGAACGGACCATTTTTAGGGTCCCATTTTACACCCCAAGGGCTGCTCCACTTAAAACCACCCTCCACAGGCAGAGCTGGCCACAAATCCCAGGGAAAAACTCCACCACGGGCGGGATCGCCCCTGACCTGGCGTAGCCGATGATGAGGCTGCCGAAGACGGTGCCGATCCCCGCTCCCGACCCCGCCACGCCCACGGTGGCGGCTCCGGCCCCGATGAACTTGGCGGCCGTGTCGATGTCCCGGGACACGGCGCTGCTCTGGAAGTGCCGGCGCAGCAGCTGCGGGGAGGGCACGGCCGCTGCCTGCGGGGACAGGACGGGGACACCTCAGGGACCCGCGGCGATGCCGAGAACCGAATGGAATCCCGCTCCCGAGACTCACCTGTGCGGTCTGAGGCTCAGGTCTGCCGAAAACAGACACGGACACGGGCCTGGCCAGAGCCCTGGAGCAGCATCGGAACTGCAGGAAACACGGATAGGTCAGGGGGTTGTAGGAGCAGGGAATGTCCAGGGATGGGCAAGGATCGTCCCCAATTGCACCCTGGTTGAACATTCCCGCAGCTCTGTGGGGCTGTGATCGTTGCCCGGGAGCTGTTCCAGTGCCCCACCACCCTCTGGATGAAGCACTTTTCCCTAAAATCCAACCTAAATCACTGCCGGCACTCCCTGGGTCCTCGCAGGGAGCAGAGATCAGCGTTCCCACACCTGGATGTACCTGCAGTAGGCCTCAGGAAAACACAGCTGTTTTATGGAGCATTAAAATCCCCTGAGAACATCTCAGCTGTGACACAAGACTGATAAATAAAGGCGTATCAACGGGGGGTATTTCTATTTCAGCCACTTGGATCAAGTCCATGAGCAGTTCCAGTCCCAGGAATTCAATTATTACCACATTTCCATACATTTTCCTCCTCAAAAGGAAGGGATTCCTGAGTAACTCTGTGGAAATCAGTGAGTTTCTGCTGGGAGCAGCCCTTGGGCCTGCAGCTCACTCCCATCCACTCACATGGTGTCACCAGAGGTCACCTTGTTTCCCTTCTTCCTTAAATCCAAGCTAAACGAACCCCCAGGATCCCAGCTCAGCTGGGGGTGCCCAGGAAGGCGTTTGGCACCAGGCACCGCTGAGAAATCCCATATTCCCACCGGGAATCATCCCTCTCCCCTGAGGGACGGCCACCTACCAGCACTGGGGAGCCAAGAAGCGCCACGGGAGCCTGCATTTTGCTGGATCTAAACCAAAGAAAGAGCAAAATCAACAAAAGCAATTGGGATTCCTGGCGTTATTGTCCCCAGTCAGCCCCCTCTGGGGTCAGACCCACGTCTGACCTCACAGGTCCAGCTGCTGTCCCCACCACGGTCCCCAGGGCTGTGTCCCCACCGCGGCTCTGCGTCCCCTCTCTGTACCCAAGGCTTTGACCCCACCACGGCTCTGCGTCCCCACGGCTTTGTCCCACTGACCCCGCCGCGTCCCCGGCTGTCCCCGAGGCTCTGACCCCACCGTGTCCCCCCGGTTTTGCCCCCACCGTGTCCCCGGCTGACCCCAAGGCCTTGCCCCCCGTCCCCTCCGTGTTCCCCGTTGTCCCCTCAGCCCTGCCCCGCACGGCTCCGCGCCCTCCCTCCCCCGTTAATCCCCGCTCGGTGCCTTCGCCGGGCAGCCCCAGCGCTGCTCCTCCCGCCACACCGGCGCTCTCACAAAGCGCCGAGGGCAGCGCAGGCCCCACCGCCCGCCTGGTAGCGAAGGGCACGACCCCAGCGAGCAGCGGCCGGGCCCGCGGCTCTCCCCGGGAGCCCGGGAGGCTGCGGCGGGGGGCGGCGGCCGCGGGGCCGGGCCGGGCGCGGGTCGCACCTGCGCGGGGTCCGCTCGGGGAGGCGGCGGCGGCGGCTCTGTGGGGAGCGTCACCTTGGCCGTGTCCCCCCCGGCGTCCTCCGCGCCCATTGGCTGCCGCCGCGCGCGCGCGCCCGCGCCCGCCGTCCCCATTGGCTGCCGCCGCTTCCGCGCGCCCGCCTCCGCGCGTCTCATTGGCCGAGCCCCGGTGAATGCCCGGCCCCCCGGCATCCGGGGGACGGCGGGAAGACGGTGGGAGGGCGGGGTGGGAAGGCGGGTGGTGATTGGTGGGTTGTGGGCGCCCGGCGGTCGCTGATTGGGTGAGGCAGCTGTCAATCCCGCGGGCGGGGCGGGATGCAGGGTGGGGCTGGGGAAGGGTTTGGGGTGATGGAAAATCCAATGGGAGAAGGGGCTGGAGCCGCGCCCTGGCTGAGGGAAGCGGGACTGCCCAGCCTCCAGAAGAGAAGGCTGAAATAGCGAAAGGGTGCGTGTGAAGAGGCTGGAGCAGGCTCTGCTCCATGTGGCCCAGCAGTGGCACCAGAGGAGCGGGCAGGAACTGATGCCCGGGAAGTTCCACCTGGACAGGAGGAAAAACTTCCTTGGGGCAGTGCCCGAGCCCTGAACAGAGACCAGAGGGGGCGTGGAGTGTCCCTCCCTGGATACTCCAGCACCGCCTGGACACGATCCGGTGCCTCGTGCTCTGGGATGGCCCCGGTGGAGCAGGGAGGTGGCACCAGGGAAGGCTCTGCGGGACCAGGGAAGGAGGTGCGGAGACCTCACAGCACCGAAGGAGCTCCAGGGAATAGGACAAGGACCCTTCAGCAGGAGATTTAGGGACAAGACACAGAGTAATGCGTACAAATTGAAAGAGGGGAAGTTTAGATTGAGTGTTGGGAAGGTGGGGGAGGCCTGGGATGGAATTCCCAGAGCAGCTGTGGCTGCCCCTGGATCCCTGGCAGTGCCCAAGGCCAGGCTGGACATTGGGGCTTGGAGCAGCCTGGGACAGTGGGAGGTGTCCCTGCCCATGGCAGGGGCGGGAATGGGATGGGATTTAAGTTCCCTTCCCACCCAAACCATTCCATGATTCCATGACAGGTGATGGAAGTGCCCAGTCTGGGGATGTCCCGGTCCGTGTCCCGGTCCCGGGGATGTCCCGGTGCCTCTCCCCGAACTACGAGTCCCAGCAGCGCCGGGCCCGCCCAGGGGTGGGGCCGGGCCGGGCATCCCGGGCGGGGGCTGGGGGGGGCTCCGCCTATTCCCGGTCTTCCGCCGCTCCCGCAGCCCCGGAGCCTCCGGGCCGGCCCTCGGTGAGTGCGGGGGGCAGGAGGGGGTCGGGCTCCGGTGTCCCCATCCCGGGGCCCGCTGTCCCGGGGGGTGCCCGGGGCTGCCCCGCCGGAGGGGACAGCGACACTTTCACTTTCGGTTCCCGCTGTGCCCGGGCCGGGAGCGGGGGGAGCGTCCCGGCATCGCTGCCCAGGCTCCATCGGGATCCCGGGATCAGCGGGGACGCACCGGGACACCCCCGTGTCCTGCTGTCCCCAGGCTCCATCGGGATCCCGGGATTAGCGGGGACGCACCGGGACACCCCCGTGTCCTGCTGTCCCCAGGCTCCATCGGGATCCCGGGATTTGCGGGGACGCACCGGGACACCCCCGTGTCCTGCTGTCCCCAGGCTCCATCGGGATCCCGGGATCAGCGGGGACCGGAGTCGGGACACCCCCGTGTCCTGCTGTCCGCCGCGGCTGGAAGGTGGTCTCACTTGGGAAGGAGGAATCCCGGGGTTTTCCTGCATCCCCGGGACGCGCCGGGAGAATGAGGAAAACGGGGGAAAAGAAGGAAAAAGCCCAGGAATCGTCAGGGAGGGGCTGGACTGTGAGCGCCGGTGAACACCGGGATCGTCCCGTGACCGGGCTGGGAGCGGCGCGGCCCAAGGCGGGGCTGGGTTCATTTCCCTCAGGATCACGGGCATTTCCCAGCTCTGGGTACCTTTTCCTTTCCAAGCCCATCCTGGCAGTCCCAATCCACGCTCCTGCCCGATTTTCGGGCGCAGAATGCGGGCGCTTCCTGGGTGACGCCAAGAAAGGGTCCCGGGGAGTTCATTTCCATGGAAAACTTGGAGCTGACCTGGGGCCTGAGGGAGCGGCTGGAGCCGTGTCAGGGTGGATTTAGGTTGGATTTTAGGGGAAAGTTCTTCATCCAGAGGATGGAATAAGCACTGGACCAGCTCCCCAGGGAATGCTCTCATTCCCGAGGCTGCCAGAGCTCCAGGAGAGTTTGCACAACGCTCCCAGGGATGCACAGGGTGGGATTTTGGGGTGTCCTGCAGCATCAGGAGCTGCGCTGGATGATCCCTGTGGATCCCTCCCAGCTCAGACCATTCCGTGCTATAATCCCATGGATTTGAGAGCGGAAAATCCAAGCGGACCCCTCAGAGGAGCTGCCAGGGTGTCCCCAGAGTGGCGGGGGGACAGCAGGGCAGCCCCTGAAACCTCAGCCTGTCCAGAGGGGCTTTGGATTCGGTCCCACGGAACCCAGCAGCGCTTCATCGCTGTCCCTTCATCCCTGCAGAATTCCAGCATGGAGGATTCCCCCGAGGAGCCTCCCACCTCCTGCGTGCTCCTGGAGCGCTGCCACTTCTCCCAGGTGCTTTTCACCAACGTGGAGAAGTTCTACGTGCCCGGCACGGACGTGACCTGTCACTACAGCCTCAGCCCTGGCATCGTCCCCCGCGGGAAGGACTGGGTGGGCATCTTCCAGGTAGGGAAATCCCGGGAAAAAGCGGGCCAGGAACGCAGGGCTGGGACTTGGGAAGGACGGGGAGAGGCGGTGGTTGGGTTCTTCCTTCAGTGGGTAAGGATGGAACGGCTTCGCTGTGGAGCCCCACGGGAATTTGTTGGGGTAGAAAGGTGAAGAGGGGCTGAGTTAGGTCTGGTCTCCTGAAATTCCTGGCTTGAGACACTGGGAACCCCAAAATTCACGTTTTAAAACCACAGGTAACCCCAAAATTCACATTTTTAAACACAGGTGAACCCCAAAATTCCTGGTTTAAAACACAAGTAACTCCAAAATTCACATTTTTAAACACAGGTGAACCCCAAAATTCCTGGTTTAAAACACAAGTAACTCCAAAATTCACATTTTTAAACACAGGTAACCCCAAAATTGATGTTTTATAAACACTGGTAACTCCAAAATTCACATTTTTAAACAGAGGCAACCCCAAAATTCACATTTTTAAACACAGGTAACCCCAAAATTTCTGTTTTAAGACACAGGTAACCCCAAAATTCATGTTTTTAAACACAGGCAACCCCAAAATTCACATTTTTAAGACACAGGTAACCCCAAAATTCATATTTTTAAACAGAGGTAACCCCAAAATTCCTGGTTTAAGACACAGGTAACTCAAAAATTCCCATTTTTAAGACACAGGGAACCCCAAAATTGATGTTTTAAAAACACAGGTAACTCCAAAATTCACATTTTTAAGACACAGGTAACCCCAAAATTGATGTTTTAAAAACAGAGGTAACCCCCAAATTCACATTTTTAAAGACAGGTAGCCCCAAAATTCACGTTTTAAAAACACTGGTAACCCCAAAATTCCTGGTTTAAAACACAAGTAACCCCAAAATTCACATTTTTAAACACAGGGAACCAAAAAATTCCTGGTTTAAGACACCGGTAACCCCAAAATTCACGTTTTAAAAACACAGGTAACCCCAAAATTCACATTTTTAAGACACAGGTAACCCCAAAATTCACATTTTTAAACAGAGGTAACCCCAAATTTGATATTTTAAGACACAGATAACCCCAACATTCCTGGTTTAAAACACAGGTAACTCAAAAATTCCCATTTTTAAGACACAGGTAAACCCAAAATTCACGGTTTAAAACACAGATAACCCAAAATTCAGAATATTTTAAGGCAGAAGCTTTGAGGCTGAATGGTGAAGGTAACCCAAAAATCCATGGTTTTTAGACACAGGAAATCCAAAAATTCATGTTTTAAACACAGGTAACCCCAAAATTCCTGGTTTAAAACACAGGTAACTCAAAAATTCACATTTTTAAACACAGATAACCCCAAAAATTCATGTTTCTGAAACGCAGGTAACCCAAAAATGAACATTTTAAGGCAGAAGCTGAAAGGTGAAGAGGGACTGAGGCCGGTCTGACTTCCCTGGGTGCTTCCACAGGGAATTCCAGAGGTTTCTCCCCGTTTTACCTCTTTCATCCTTTTTGGGCCTGAAATCCGTAAATCAGGGATTTTGGGATCTGGCATTCATAAATGGGGGATTTTTGGGCCTGAAATTTGTAAATCAGGGATTTTGGGATCTGGCATTCATAAATGGGGGATTTTTGGGCCTGAAATCCATAAATCAGGGATTTTGGGATCTGGCATTCGTAAATGGGGGATTTTTGGGCCTGAAATCCGTAAATCAGGGATTTTGGGATCTGGCATTCATAAATGGGGGATTTTTGGGCCTGAAATCTGTAAATCAGGGATTTTGGGATCTGGCATTCATAAATGGGGGATTTTTGGGCCTGAAATTTGTAAATCAGGGATTTTGGGATCTGGCATTCATAAATGGGGGATTTTTGGGCCTGAAATCCGTAACTCAGGGATTTTGGGATCTGGCATTCACAAACCAGGGATTTTTGGGCCTGAAATTCGTACGTGTGAATTTTGGGATCTGACATTCGTAAGTCAGGGATTTTGGGGTCTGGAATTCCTAAACCAGGGATTTTGGGGATCCAAAAAATCATCCAACACCCTGAGCAAGTGTCCAAGGCCAGCACTTGGAGCAGCCTGGGAGAGCGGGAGCTGTCCCCAAGTGTGGGATAGGATGGGATTTCAATCCTCCCCATCCCATGATCCCACTACTCCCCTTCCAAGCCCACACCAGGACCCTGAAAAATGAGGATATCAGCCCAAAAAAACCCCCCCTGTGTTTGTGGGAATGAAGGCCCGTTCCCACGGGATGAGCTGTGGGATGCCACGGGAGGATTTTGCTGTTGCAGGTGGGCTGGAAAACGACCCGGGAATATTTCACCTTCCTGTGGGCTCCTGTGCCCGCTGCTGGCACCACACAGCAGCAGATCCACTTCAAAGGTGAGCTGGGAGCAGCTGGGAGCGGGGATCCCGCAGGGAATTCCGGAATTCCCGCACGGCTGGGCGAGGTTCGTCCCGAATCCCGTCGGAAACGGGGCGGGTTTGGACCTGGAGTTCATCCGTCGGGGATTTTTGGATGTGAAAGTCGCAGCTTGGGGGGTTTTGGGATCTGAAAGTTGGGATTCGGGGAGTTTTGGACTTGAGCTGCATCGGTCAGGGATTTTTGCGTGTGGAATTCAGCAATCGGGGATTTTCGAGCTCGAAATTCAGGGATTTTTTGGACCTGAAATTCATAAATCAGGGAATTCCCTCAGGGAATCCCCTGAGGAATTATGAATCCCCTCAGGGAGTTTTGGATCTGAAATTCATCAATCCGGATTTTTGGGACCCTGACATGCAGAAATTGGGGATTTTGGGACCCTGACAGTCAGAAATCGGGGATTTTTACACCCTTACATTCAGAAATCAGGGATTTTTGGGACCTTGACATGCAGAAATCCCCGATTTTGTGACCCTGACAGTCAGAAATCGGGGATTTTTGCACCCTGACAGTCAGAAATTGGGGATTTTTGCACCCTGACATTCAGAAATTGGGGATTTTTGCACCCTGACATTCAGAAATCGGGGATTTTGGGACCCTGACATTCAGAAATCAGGGATTTTTGCACCCTGACAGTCAGAAATCAGGGATTTTGCACCCTGACATTCAGAAATCAGGGATTTTGCACCCTGACAGTCAGAAATTGGGGATTTTGTGACCCTGACATTCAGAAATCAGGGATTTTGCACCCTGACAGTCAGAAATCGGGGATTTTTGCACCCTGACCTTCAGAAATCGGGGATTTTTGCACCCTGACAGTCAGAAATCGGGGATTTTGGGACCCTGACATTCAGAAATCGGGGATTTTGCACCCTGACAGTCAGAAATCAGGGATTTTGCACCCTGACAGTCAGAAATCGGGGATTTTGTGACCCTGACATTCAGAAATCAGGGATTTTGCACCCTGACAGTCAGAAATCGGGGATTTTTGCACCCTGACAGTCAGAAATCGGGGATTCTGGGACCCTGACATTCAGAAATTGGGGATTTTTGCACCCTGACATTCAGAAATCGGGGATTTTGGGACCCTGACATTCAGAAATCAGGGATTTTTGCACCCTGACATTCAGAAATTGGGGATTTTTGCACCCTGACATTCAGAAATCGGGGATTTTGGGACCCTGACATTCAGAAATCGGGGATTTTGTGACCCTGACAGTCAGAAATCAGGGATTTTGCACCCTGACAGTCAGAAATCGGGGATTTTGTGACCCTGACCTTCAGAAATCAGGGATTTTGCACCCTGACAGTCAGAAATCAGGGATTTTGCACCCTGACAGTCAGAAATCAGGGATTTTGGGACCCTGACATTCAGAAATCGGGGATTTTTGCACCCTGACAGTCAGAAATTGGGGATTTTGTGACCCTGACATTCAGAAATCAGGGATTTTTGTGACCCTGACATGCAGAAATTGGGGATTTTTGCACCCTGACATTCAGAAATCGGGGATTTTGGGACCCTGACATTCAGAAATCAGGGATTTTGCACCCTGACAGTCAGAAATCAGGGATTTTGCACCCTGACAGTCAGAAATTGGGGATTTTGTGACCCTGACCTGCAGAAATCGGGGATTTTGGGCCCCTGATGCCCCTCTGGGTCTCCACCCCTCCCTCCTGAGCCTGCAGAGCTCCGTTGCCCCCCCTGCACGA
Source organism: Coloeus monedula (assembly GCF_965178545.1). Taxonomy (NCBI): domain Eukaryota; kingdom Metazoa; phylum Chordata; class Aves; order Passeriformes; family Corvidae; genus Coloeus; species Coloeus monedula. The sequence goes on along the minus strand of NC_138806.1, from coordinate 5,901,925 downwards.
GGGATTCCCGGCGGGGCAGCAACGGCGCCGAGCCGGGACGAGGCGTTCCCTGCGCCCCTCGCTTTCGGGCCTCTCATTAAGCCACTTTGCTAATTAGCAGCAGTGCCTAACGAGGCTGTCCCTGTGTCCCCAGCCTACTACCTGCCCAAGGACGATGAGCATTACCAGTTCTGCTACGTGGACCAGGACGGGGCGGTCAGGGGGGCCAGCGTCCCCTTCCAGTTCCGCCCGGAGGCTGACGATGACATCCTGCTGGTCACCACCCAGGCTCGTGTCCCCTTTGCCCTGCTTTTCCCTCTGTTTTCCATGTTTTCCCTTCCTTTTCCCTGTTTTTCCCTGTTTTCCCGTTTTTACCCCGTTTTTCCCTTCTTTTTCCCTGTTTTTTCCCTGCTTTTCTCTGTTTTTTCCTGCTTTTTCCCATGTTTCCGTTTCCCCCTGCTTTTCCCATTTCCCCCTGCTTTTTCCCTGGTTCCCCCTGCTTTTCCCTGCTTTTTCCCCACTTTTCCCATTTTCCCCACTTTTCCCCTGCTTTTTTCCCTTTTTTCCCCATTTCCCCCCATTTTTCCCCATTTCCCTGGTTTTTTCCCATTTTCCCTGCTTTTTTCCCACTTTCCCCATTTTCCCTGCTCTTCCCCTGCTTTTTTCCCCATTTTCCCCCATTTCCCCCTGCTTTTTCCCCCATTTCCCCCTGTTTTTTCCCCATTTTCCCCCATTTCCCCCTGTTTTTTCCCCATTTTCCCCATTCCCCCTGCTTTTTTCCCCATTTTCCCCATTCCCCCTGCTTTTTTCCCCGTTTTCCCCCATTCCCCCTGCTTTTTTCCCCATTTTCCCCCATTCCCCCTGCTTTTTTCCCCATTTCCCCCTGTTTTTTCCCCATTTCCCCCTGTTTTTTCCCCATTTTCCCCATTCCCCCTGCTTTTTTCCCCATTTCCCCCTGCTTTTTCCCCCATTTCCCCGTTTTTTCCCCTGTTTTTTCCCCATTTCCCCCTGCTTTTTTCCCCATTTTTCCCCATTCCCCCTGCTTTTTTCCCCATTTCCCCCTGTTTTTTCCCCATTCCCCCTGCTTTTTTCCCCATTTCCCCCTGTTTTTTCCCCATTTCCCCCTGCTTTTTTCCCCATTTTCCCCATTCCCCCTGCTTTTTTCCCCGTTCTCCCCCATTCCCCCTGCTTTTTTCCCCATTCCCCCTGTTTTTCCCCATTTTCCCCCATTCCCCCTGCTTTTTTCCCCATTTCCCCCTGTTTTTTCCCCATTTCCCCCTGCTTTTTTCCCCATTTTCCCCATTCCCCCTGCTTTTTTCCCCATTTTCCCCCATTTCCCCTGCTTTTCCCATTTCCCCCTGCTTTTTCCCCCATTTCCCCGTTTTTTCCCCATTTTCCCCATTCCCCCTGCTTTTTCCCCCATTTTCCCCCATTTCCCCTGCTTTTCCCATTTCCCCCTGCTTTTCCCATTTCCCCCTGCTTTTTCCCCCATTTCCCCCTGTTTTTTCCCCATTTTCCCCATTCCCCCTGCTTTTTTCCCCGTTCTCCCCCATTCCCCGTGTTTTTTCCCCATTTCCCCCTGTTTTTTCCCCATTTTCCCTGCTTTTTTCCCCATTTTCCCCATTTTCCCCCATTTCCCCTGCTTTTCCCATTTCCCCCTGCTTTTTCCCCCATTTCCCCCTGCTTTTTTCCCCATTTTCCCCATTCCCCCTGCTTTTTTCCCCATTTCCCCCTGTTTTTTCCCCATTCCCCCTGCTTTTTTCCCCATTTCCCCCTGTTTTTTCCCCATTTCCCCCATTCCCCCTGCTTTTTTCCCCATTTTCCCCATTCCCCCTGCTTTTTTCCCCGTTCTCCCCCATTCCCCCTGTTTTTTCCCCATTTCCCCCTGTTTTTTCCCCATTCCCCCTGCTTTTTTCCCCATTTCCCCCTGTTTTTTCCCCATTCCCCCTGCTTTTTTCCCCATTTCCCCCTGTTTTTTCCCCATTTCCCCCATTCCCCCTGTTTTTTCCCCATTTTCCCCATTCCCCCTGCTTTTTTCCCCGTTCTCCCCCATTCCCCCTGCTTTTTTCCCCATTCCCCCTGTTTTTTCCCCATTTCCCCCTGTTTTTTCCCCATTCCCCCTGCTTTTTTCCCCATTTCCCCCTGCTTTTTCCCCATTTCCCCCTGTTTTTTCCCCATTTTCCCCATTCCCCCTGCTTTTTTCCCCATTTCCCCGTTTTTTCCCCATTTCCCCCTGTTTTTTCCCCATTTTCCCCATTCCCCCTGCTTTTTTCCCCATTTCCCCCTGCTTTTTCCCCCATTTCCCCCTGTTTTTTCCCCATTTTCCCCATTCCCCCTGCTTTTTTCCCCATTTTCCCCCATTCCCCCTGCTTTTTTCCCCATTTTCCCCTGTTTTTTCCCCATTTCCCCCTGTTTTTTCCCCATTTTCCCCATTCCCCCTGCTTTTTTCCCCGTTTTCCCCATTTCCCCCTGCTTTTTTCCCCATTTCCCCCTGTTTTTCCCCCATTTCCCCCTGTTTTTTCCCCATTTTCCCCATTCCCCCTGCTTTTTTTCCCCATTTTCCCCCATTTCCCCTGCTTTTCCCATTTCCCCCTGCTTTTTTCCCCATTTCCCCCTGCTCTTTTTCCCCATTTTCCCCCATTTCCCCGCTTTTCCCATTTCCCCCTGTTTTTTCCCCATTTTCCCCATTTCCCCTGCTTTTTTCCCCATTTTCCCCCATTTCCCCTGCTTTTTTCCCCATTTTCCCCCATTTCCCCCTGCTTTTTTCCCCATTTTCCCAATTCCCCCTGTTTTTTCCCCATTTTCCCCATTCCCCCTGCTTTTTTCCCCGTTCTCCCCCATTCCCCCTGCTTTTTTCCCCATTCCCCCTGTTTTTTCCCCATTTTCCCCATTCCCCCTGCTTTTTTCCCCGTTTTCCCCATTTCCCCCTGCTTTTTTCCCCATTTCCCCCTGCTTTTTTCCCCATTTCCCCCTGTTTTTTCCCCATTTTCCCCATTCCCCCTGCTTTTTTCCCCGTTTTCCCCCATTCCCCCTGCTTTTTTCCCCATTTCCCCCTGCTTTTTTCCCCATTTCCCCCTGCTCTTTTTCCCCATTTTCCCCCATTTCCCCGCTTTTCCCATTTCCCCCTGTTTTTTCCCCATTTTCCCCATTTCCCCTGCTTTTTTCCCCATTTTCCCCCATTTCCCCCTGCTTTTTTCCCCATTTTCCCCCATTTCCCCCTGCTTTTTTCCCCATTTTCCCCCATTCCCCCTACTTTTTTCCCCGTTTCCCCGTTTTTTCCCCATTTTCCCCATTCCCCCTGTTTTTTCCCCATTTTCCCCATTCCCCCTGCTTTTTTCCCCGTTCTCCCCCATTCCCCCTGCTTTTTTCCCCATTCCCCCTGTTTTTTCCCCATTTTCCCCATTCCCCCTGCTTTTTTCCCCGATCTCCCCCATTCCCCCTGTTTTTTCCCCATTTCCCCCTGCTTTTTTCCCCATTTCCCCCTGTTTTTTCCCCATTCCCCCTGCTTTTTTCCCCATTCCCCCTGCTTTTCCCCCCATTTCCCCCCATCCCCCCTGCTTTCCCCCACTTTTTCCCTGCTCACAGGGAGCGATCCCATGACCTCCAGCTCCGCTTCGATTCCCTCCATGACCCTTTTCTTTCCCTCCCTGCCCTTTTCCCACTCGGAACCCTCAGCTCCCTGTGGGTTTAACCCTCCTCATTTGGGGGAATTTCGGGCCTTTTGCTGGGAACGGGCGGCCCCAAGAGCACGAGGGACAAGGGCTGGACGTGACAACGGGGAGGGGGCGGGAAGCATTTGAGGACAAACCCTTCCCGGGCAGGGTTGCGCTGGAATTCCCGAGGAATCCGCGGCTGCCCCGTGCCCAGAAGTTTCCCGGGATGTTTGGGGCGCTCTGGGATCGCTCTGGGGTTGTGTCCCTGGCAGGGGGAGGTGGAGGAGGTCGAGCTGCAGAAGCAGGAGCTGCGCAGGGAGAACGAGGAGCTGCGCGGGAGCTGCGCCGAGCTGCGCCGGAGGAACCTGCGGCTGCAGGGAGAGCTCCGGAGCGCCCGGGTGAGCCCCAAATTCCTGCCTTTCGAACGGAGGGAACCCCAAAATTCCTGCGTTAGGACACAGGCAACTCAAAAGTGCCGGCAAGGGCAAAAATGAGTGGGTTTTTAAGACGCGGGTAACCGGAAAGTTGATGGTTTAGAACACGGGGAACCCCCAAAATGCCCAGTTTTAAACAGAGGGAAGCCCAAAATTCCTGGTTTAGAACACTGGGAACCCCAAAATTCATGGTTTAGAACACGGAACCCCAAAATTCACGGTTTAGAACACGGAACCCCAAAATTCACGGGTTTAAACACAGGGAACCCCAAAATTCATGGTTTAAACCCAGGGAACCCCAAAATTCACGGTTTAAAACACTGGGAACCCCAAAATTCACGGTTTAGAACACGGAACCCCAAAATTCCTGGTTTAAAACACAGGGAACCCCAAAATTTATATTCTAAGACACAGGTAACCCCAAAATTCCCAGGTTTTAAACACAGGGAACCCCAAAATGCCCAGTTTTAAACACAGGGAACCCCAAAATTCCTGGTTTAAAACACTGGGAACCCCAAAATGCCCAGTTTTAAACAGAGGGAAGCCCAAAATTCCTGGTTTAAAACACAGGGAACCCCAAAATTTATATTCTAAGACACAGGTAACCCCAAAATTTATATTCTAAGACACAGGTAACCTCAAAATTCCCAGTTTTAAACACAGGGAACCCCAAAATGCCCAGTTTTAAACAGAGGGAACCCCAAAATTCCTGGTTTAAAACACTGGGAACCCCAAAATTCCTGGTTTAAAACACAGGTAACCCCAAAATTCCTGGTTTAGAACACAGGGAACCCCAAAATTCCTGGTTTAAAACACAGGTAACCCCAAAATTCCTGGTTTAAAACACTGGGAACCCCAAAATTCACGGTTTAGAACACGGAACCCCAAAATTCACGGTTTTAAACACAGGGAACCCCAAAATTCACGGTTTAAACCCAGAGAACCCCAAAATTCATGGTTTAAAACACTGGGAACCCCAAAATTCCTGGTTTAAAACACAGGGAACCCCAAAATTCATGGTTTAAACCCAGGGAACCCCAAAATTCCCAGGTTTTAAACACAGGGAACCCCAAAATTCCTGGTTTAAAACACTGGGAACCCCAAAATTCACGGTTTAGAACACAGGGAACCCCAAAATTCATGGTTTAAACCCAGGGAACCCCAAAATTCACGGTTTAAAACACAGGTAACCCCAAAATTCCTAGTTTAGAACACAGGGAACCCCAAAATTCCTGGTTTAAAACACAGGTAACCCCAAAATTCCTAGTTTAGAACACAGGGAACCCCAAAATTCCTGGTTTAAAACACAGGGAACCCCAAAATTCCTGGTTTAGAACACTGGGAAGCCAAAATTCCTAGTTTAGAACACAGGGAACCCCAAAATTCCTGGTTTAAAACACTGGGAACCCCAAAATTCCTGGTTTAGAACACAGGGAACCCCAAAATTCATGGTTTAGAACACAGGGAACCCCAAAATTCCTGGTTTAAAACACTGGGAACCCCAAAGTTCCTGGTTTAGAACACAGGTAACCCCAAAATTTATATTCTAAGACACAGGTAACCTCAAAATTCCCAGTTTTAAACACAGGGAACCCCAAAATGCCCAGTTTTAAACAGAGGGAAGCCCAAAATTCCTGGTTTAGAACACTGGGAACCCCAAAATTCCTGGTTTTAAACACAGGGAACCCCAAAATTCATGGTTTAAACCCAGGGAACCCCAAAATTCCTGGTTTAAAACACTGGGAACCCCAAAATTCCTGGTTTAGAACACAGGGAACCCCAAAATTCACGGTTTAGAACACAGGGAACCCCAAAATTCCTGGTTTAGAACACGGAACCCCAAAATTCCTGGTTTTAAACACAGGGAACCCCAAAATTCATGGTTTAAACCCAGGGAACCCCAAAATTCCTGGTTTAAAACACTGGGAACCCCAAAATTCCTGGTTTAGAACACAGGGAACCCCAAAATTCACGGTTTAGAACACAGGGAACCCCAAAATTCCTGGTTTAGAACACAGGGAACCCCAAAATTTATATTCTAAGACACAGGTAACCTCAAAATTCCCAGTTTTAAACACAGGGAACCCCAAAATTCACGGTTTAAAACACTGGGAACCCCAAAATTTATATTCTAAGACACAGGTAACCCCAAAATTCCCAGGTTTTAAACATAGGGAACCCCAAAATGCCCAGTTTTAAACACAGGGAACCCCAAAATTCCTGGTTTAGAACACAGGGAACCCCAAAATTCACGGTTTAAAACACTGGTAACCCCAAAATTTATATTCTAAGACACAGGTAACCCCAAAATTTATATTCTAAGACACAGGTAACCTCAAAATTCCCAGTTTTAAACACAGGGAACCCCAAAATGCCCAGTTTTAAACAGAGGAAAGCCCAAAATTCCTGGTTTAAAACACTGGGAACCCCAAAATTCACGGTTTAAAACCCAGGGAACCCCAAAATTCCTGGTTTAAAACACAGGTAACCCCAAAATTCCTGGTTTAGAACACAGGGAACCCCAAAATGCCCAGTTTTAAACACAGGGAACCCCAAAATTGATGTTTTAAAACACAGGTAACCCCAAAATTCACAATTTTAAACACAGGTAGCCCCAAAATTCCTGGTTTTAAACACAGGTAACCCCAAAATTCAAGTTTTAAAACACAGGTAACCCAAAATTCCTGGTTTAGAACACAGGTAACTCAAAAATTCACATTTTTAAGACACAGGGAACCCCAAAATTCACATTTTTAAGACACAGGTAACCCCAAAATTCCTGGTTTAGGACACAGGTAGCTCAAAAATTCACATTTTTAACGCAGGTAACCCCAAACCTCATGGATTAAGACACAGATAACCCCAAAAATTCATGTTTCTGAAACGCAGGTAACCCAAAAATGAACATTTTAAGGCAGAAGCTGAAAGGTGAAGAGGGACTGAGGCCGGTCTGACTTCCCTGGGTGCTTCCCGCAGGGAATTCCAGAGGTTTCTCCCCGTTTTACCTCTTTCATCCTTTCCCAACCCATCCCACACCTCCACCGTGATCAGCAGTAAACGCTGGCAAGAGGCAGCTGCGGCTGCAGGAAAGGTTCCAGAATCCCCCGATTTGTGAATCCTTGGGCCAAAAAATCCCACTGGAATTCTGATTTTCCTCCTTGAGGTTTTCCCAGGGTTCCACAGGATTGAAACAGGGTGGAAAGGAGGGATTTTGGGGGTGGGGGTGGGGGGGATTTTGGGGGGTTTTGCAGTCCCGGAGCAGAGCAGGATTTGTTGTTTGGGGCCCCTTCTGGTTCCCAGGAGCTGCAGGAGGCTTTGGAATCCCTGAGGAGCAGCACGGAGCGGCTGGAGGTGGAGCTGAATTCCCTGAAATCCGAAAACCAGGCCCTGAAGGAGCAGGGGGGCTGCAGGGAGGCAGAGCTGCAGCGGTGAGCACCGGGGAATTCCACGGGAATTCTCCCCCAGGGCTGGAATTGCCATCCCTAAAAAGCCTCGGTGTGTTCTGGTCTGTCCCGGGCAGGCTCAAGGAGCAGATCCAGGGAGTGAATTCCGACAAGGAGCGCCTGGAAGGGAGGCTGAGGGCAGCCCTGGAGCACCTGGATCAGCTGCAGGTAGCAAGCGGAATTCCCTGCTTTCCTGGGAATTTCAGTGGAATTCCAGTCCCCTCCTGGCAGAACTGAGGGGTCTCCAGCAAGGGAATGAGGGGTTTGGTTTGGATTTTTTGAGTTCTTGAGGAAAATGCTGACTTTTGACGGGGTTTAAGCTCCAGAAATCTGAATTTCCAAGAGAAACTCGGAGGATTTTATTCCCTAAAAAGCTCCCCTTCCCTGAAGTGACCCAAACCAAGATCCTGCCAAGGATCCAGGCAAAAAAAACCCCCACTTCTGTTTGGAAAAACATCCTAAAATTATTTCCAGCTCTGCGATGAAACCAAAGTGGGAGCTGGGAGGGGAGAAAGGAGACGGAAAATGGTTTGGTTTGGGATTTTGGAGACACAGAACGATGGGAAAACCCACCTGGCTGTGGATCCTCTGGTTTTTCCCTTTGTTCTCTGAGTTCCCAGCCTTAAAATCTCCTCATAAAACTCAGGAATCTCTTCAGATGATGGAATAATCTCCTTTTTCCCCAGTCCAAAGTGTCGGATTATGAGAAAGAAGTGGAAAATCTCTCTCGAGCGGAGCAGGACAAGACGAAGCAGCTGCAGAGTTTAAAGAGAGAGAATCAGGAGCTGCTCCAAACCTCGGCTCAGCACCAGGTAAAGCCTTCCCTGGAGGGGCTGAGGCCGGGAACAGCTCCAGATCCGGCTCAATCCTTGGAAAATCTCAGGAATTTTAGGAAAAGAGAGATCTCCGTGCTGGCTCTGGGCACAGGCACTCGGAGTTTGGATGCAAACGCCTCGCCCGGGGCTCGCTTTGGGAAGGAACCTCTGCGTAAATTCAGCTTCTGTCCTGATCCCCGTGGGGTCAGCTCGGGGATGAAGGGAACCCCAGGGAATTCAGGGATCCTGGGCAGTGCCTTTGGTGCAGAATTGTTGCCTCTGAGCAAAATTGTTTCAGGAATTGGGTTTAGGGGAAAATAAAACAAGTTACCCAAAATCTGTCCAGGCTACTGCCCTTCCCGTTTCCCCCTTCCCTCTTCCCCCTTCCCATTTCCCTCTTCCCTTTTCCTTTTTCCCTTTTCCCTTTTCCCTTTTCCCTTTTCCCTTTTCCCTTTTCCCTCTTCCCTTTTCCCTTTTCCCTCTTCCCTCTTCCCATTTTCCCTCTTCCCTCTTCACCCTTCCCTCTTCCCTCTTCCCTCTTCCCTTTTCCCTCTTCCCTCTTCCCTTTCCCTTTCCCTTTCCCCTTTTATTTATGGGGAATAAAGGCAGCGAGCGTGGGGTTATCCTTTTATTCTCCCTTTTCCATGATTTCCCTTTTCCCAGGGTTTCCCTTTTCCCAGGATTTCTTTCCCAAACCTTTCTTCCCACAGAAACAGACCCAGGATGTGCTGGAGCAGCTGAGGGAGCAGCAGGGTCGGATCCAGGCCCTGCAGGAGGAAAAAGCTGGAGCGAAGAAGGAAAACCAGGTGGGAACTGGGCCTGGCGCTCCCTGAGGGCAGCAGGGCTCCAAGCCCTCGGCCTGGGGGCAATTCCATGAATCCTTTGCCCAAAAAGCTCCCAAATTGTGCCTGGATGGGCACCAGCAGGGCCAGGGAGCTGCAGGCGCCTCCCAGGGATAAGGAATTATGGAATGTTGGGGTTGGAAGGACCTTAAATCCCACCCAGGGACACCTCCCACGATCTCCAGCCTGGCCTGGGACACTTCCAGGGATCCCGGCTTCTGTGGGAGTTTCATCGCAGCCCCTCCCCACCCTCACAGCTTGGAATTCCATCCCAAAATCCCACCTGATCCCACCCTCGGGCAGTCTGAACCCATTCCCCTTCATCCCATCCCTCCTCCCTCCCTCATTTTTCCCGCCGCAGCAGGGCCGAGCTCCCTGAAAATCCAGAGCAGTTCGGATTCCCATGAAGGGGCTCAAAATTCCATCAAACTGGGATTTGTTTTCTTTGCCCTGGGCTCTTCCCCTGGGAATCCCCTGGGCCCTGCAGGATCTCCGGGATGAGAACGAGGTGCTCCGGAGGGAGCTCTCCCGGCTCCAGAGGATTTCTCCCGGCTCTGCTCCCTCGGCAGCTCCAAGCGCAGCAGCTCCTGCAGAAGGAGAGCTCCTCTTTGGCAATCCCTACTCTGGTGAGATTCCCTGGAATTCTGCCCCGAAATCACAAATCCGGGGCAGCAAATTGGGGGGAAAATCCCATTTTTACAGCACCTCCGTGAGCGTGGGGAGGCTTCGGCAACTCCAAAACGCTGCCAGGTGTTAAAAACAGCGATGAAGGGAGGATTTTCTGCCAAAAGAGACAAATTTTCGCCGATTTTTCCAGCTGGGATCAGCTCGTTTGTGGATTTTATCCCATTTTCCAGAGTCGCAAATGCCGAGCTTTAGCTCCAGGGCCACATTCCCGTGTTCCAAAAATCACCAATGATTTTATTCTGCATTTTGCTGGGGCTAAAATGGATTTTTTTTTTGCCTTCTTCCAGCTGCAGGAGGAAAACTGGGGGCGGGAGCTGAGGTGAGTAAAGGAATTCCAGGCAGGAATTGGGGTCTGGGGGCAGGAATTGGGGGATTTGGAGTTGCTTTTTTACTCTATTTTGCTTTTTTCCTCTTTATTTTGCTTTTTTCCTCTTTATTTTGCTTTTTTTGCTCTTTATTTTGCTTTTTCTGCTCCTTTTTTTTGCTTTTCTGCTCCTTTTTTTTTGCTTTTCTGCTCTTTGCTTTTTGCTTTTTTTGGTCATTTTTGTGGGGTTTCGTTCTTTTTTTCTGATTTTTTGCCTTTCTTTAATTTTCCTCCTTCTTTTGGCATTTTTCTTCTTTTTTTTTTTTTGTTTTTTTGCCTTTTTTTGGCTTATTTCCTCTTTTCCCCCATTTCCCCCGCTTTTTTCCTTTTTTTTCTTTTTTTCTCTTTTTTCCCCTTCTTTTCCCTCTTTTTTTTCCTTTTTTCCTCTTTTTTTCCTTTTTTCCCTTTTTTCTTTGTTTTTCCTTTTTTCCCCCTTTCCCCCCTTTTTTTCCTTTTTTTTCCCTTTTGCTCCCTTTTTTATCCTTTTTTTATTCTTTTTTCCCCTTGTCTTCCTTTTTTCCTTTTCTTCCTTTTTTTCCCTTTTTTCTTTTTTTCTTTTTTCTTTTTTTTCTTTTTTTCCCTCTTTTTCCCTCTTTTTTCCTCTTTTCCCTCTTTTTTCCCTTTTTTCCTTTTTTTCCCTTTGTTTTCCCTTTTTCTTCCTTTTCTTTCCTTTTTTTCCCTTTTTTCACTTTGTTTTCCCTTTTTTCCCTTTTTTCCTTTTCTTATCCTTTTTTCTCCTTTTTCCTCTTTTTTTATTCTCTTTTCCCCTTTTTTTCTTTTTTCCCTTTTTTCCTTTTTTCCCCTTTGTTTTCCCTTTTTCTTCCTTTTCTTTCCTTTTTTTCCTTTTTTCCCTTTGTTTTCCCTTTTTGTTTTCCCTTTTTGTTTTCTCTCTTTTTTTCTCTTTTTTCCTCTTTTTTTTCTCTTTTTTCCTCTTTTTTCCCTCTTTTTTCCTCTTTTTCCCCTCTTTTTTCCCTTTCCTTTCCTTTCCTTTCCTTTCCTTTCCTTTCCTTTCCTTTCCTTTCCTTTCCTTTCCTTTCCTTTCCTTTCCTTTCCTTTCCTTTCCTTTCCTTTCCTTCCCTTCCCTTCCCTTCCCTTCCCTTCCCTTCCCTTCCCTTCCCTTCCCTTCCCTTCCCTTCCCTTCCCTTCCCTTCCCTTCCCTTCCCTTCCCTTCCCTTCCCTTCCCTTCCCTTCCCTTCCCCATTTTTCCCCCTCCTTTTCCATCTCTGCTCTGCTTTTTTGGGATTTCAGCCTTCCCTCAGGAAGTGCCCCGTGTGTGAGGAGGTTTTTCCCGAGGAAGTTTTTCCCGAGGATTTGCCCACGGGGGACTTGGAGAAGCACATCCAGAGCCACCTCCTGGAGTGCCCCATCTGCAGCGAGAGCTTCCACGGGGCCTCCCCGCAGGTGTTCCACGACCACATCTTCTGCCACAGCCTGGAATAACCCTCAATTCCTCCTTTTCTGCCCCAAAATCACCCCAAATCACCCAGCCTCTGCTGCTGATTCAGAGGTTTTGCCCCCCGCCCCCCCCCCAAATAAAAAGGGTCGACAGAAAAATCCCCGTCCTGAACCCAAACCTTGCCTTGAAGGAATTTTATGTCCTTGGTGAAAGAGCTAAAAGTCCTAAAATTGGGGATTTTTAGTCTTCATTAAAAGAGCTAAAACTCCTAAAATTGGGGGGTTTTAGGCCTTGTTAAACAATTTAAACCTCTTAAAATTGGGGGGTTTTAGGCCTTGTTAAACAATTTAAACCTCTTAAAATTGGGGGGTTTTAGGCCTTGTTAAACAATTTAAAACTCTTAAAATTGGGGATTTTAGGCCTTGTTAAACAATTTAAAACTCCTAAAATTGGGGATTTTAGGCCTTGTTAAACAATTTAAAACTCCTAAAATTGGGGATTTTAGGCCTTGTTAAAAGATTTAAAAATCCTAAACCTGGGGATTTTTAGTTCTCATTAAAAGAGCTAAAACTCCTAAAATTGGGGATTTTATCTCCTTGTTAAAAGATTTAAAAATCCTAAACCTGGGGATTTTTAGTTCTCATTAAAAGAGCTAAAACTCCTAAAACTGGGGGGTTTTAGGCCTTGTTGAAAGAGCTAAAATCCTAAAACTGGGGATTTTTAGTCCTCATTAAAAGAGCTAAAACTCCTAAAATTGGGGATTTTATCTCCTTGTTAAAAGATTTAAAAATCCTAAAACTGGGGATTTTTAGTCCTTGTTAAAAAATTTAAAACTCCTAAAATTGGGGGGATTTTTAGGCCTTGTTAAACTATTTAAAACTTCTAAAATTGGGGATTTTTAGTCCTTGTTAAAAGAGCTAAAACTCCTAAAATTGGGGATTTTATCTCCTTGTTAAAAGATTTAAAAATCCTAAACCTGGGGATTTTTAGTCCTTGTTAAAAAATTTAAAACTCCTAAAATTGGGGGGATTTTTAGGCCTTGTTAAACTATTTAAAACTTCTAAAATTGGGGATTTTTAGTCCTTGTTAAAAGAGCTAAAACTCCTAAAATTGGGGATTTTATCTCCTTGTTAAAAGATTTAAAAATCCTAAACCTGGGGATTTTTAGTCCTTGTTAAAAAATTTAAAACTCCTAAAATTGGGGGGATTTTTAGGCCTTGTTAAACTATTTAAAACTTCTAAAATTGGGGATTTTTAGTCCTTGTTAAAAGAGCTAAAACTCCTAAAACTGGGGGGTTTTAGGCCTTGTTGAAAGAGCTAAAAGTCTTAAAATTGGGGATTTTTAGATCTCATTAAAAGAGCTGAAACTCCTAAAATTGGGGGGTTTTAGTCCTTGTTAAAAGATTTAAAAATCCTAAACCTGGGGATTTTTAGTCCTCATTAAAAGAGCTAAAACTCCTAAAATTGGGGATTTTATCTCCTTGTTAAAAGATTTAAAAATCCTAAACCTGGGGATTTTTAGTCCTTGTTAAAAAATTTAAAACTCCTAAAATTGGGGGGATTTTTAGGCCTTGTTAAACTATTTAAAACTTCTAAAATTGGGGATTTTTAGTCCTTGTTAAAAGAGCTAAAACTCCTAAAATTGGGGGGTTTTAGGCCTTGTTGAAAGAGCTAAAAGTCTTAAAATTGGGGATTTTTAGATCTCATTAAAAGAGCTGAAACTCCTAAAATTGGGGGGTTTTAGTCCTTGTTAAAAGATTTAAAAATCCTAAACCTGGGGATTTTTAGTCCTCATTAAAAGAGCTAAAACTCCTAAAATTGGGGATTTTATCTCCTTGTTAAAAGATTTAAAAATCCTAAAACTGGGGATTTTTAGTCCTTGTTAAAAAATTTAAAACTCCTAAAATTGGGGGGATTTTTAGGCCTTGTTAAACTATTTAAAACTTCTAAAATTGGGGATTTTTAGTCCTTGTTAAAAGAGCTAAAACTCCTAAAACTGGGGGGTTTTAGGCCTTGTTGAAAGAGCTAAAAGTCTTAAAATTGGGGATTTTTAGATCTCATTAAAAGAGCTGAAACTCCTAAAATTGGGGGGTTTTAGTCCTTGTTAAAAGATTTAAAAATCCTAAAACTGGGGATTTTTAGTCCTCATTAAAAGAGCTAAAACTCCTAAAATTGGGGGATTTTCCTCTGCTAATTAATCGGGGCCCAAGGGATGGGGTGTGGCGCAGGAATTTTCATTTTTTGCCTGAAACCCCCCGATTTTTCATGGCTTTCTCTTTCATCTCTGAGGGCTGAGCAAAGAGCAGGGGCCTTTTCCGGGATTTTCCGGGATCCTGTTCCACTCCTGGAATGCAGAATTAATTACGGACCCTTCCAAAATCGCCAAAACAAACTTTTGGATGTAAAAAAAAAAAAAAACCACCCCAAGGAGATGGGATTTCTCTTGGAGATCTCAAAGGTTAGGGCTGGTTTTTGGGTGAAAATCATTCCCTCAGCATTCCAGGATGAGGAAAACCTGGAATTCCTGCCCAGGGATATTCCCAGAGCCCACAGGGAAGCAGCAGCTGAGGATAAAAACCCCCTGGGGATCCTCGCTGAAATAAAATCCTGAATTTGGGGGATTTTGATGCCCCTAAACCTCATGGATTGCCCAAGAAGAGCCTGATCCCAACCCCAAATCCCTGGAATTTTCAGCCTTAAGTGCCTTGGGATAGCAGCTTATCCAATGAATATTTTTATTTTCCTTCAGGATGTTCAATTCCTGCTTAAAAGCTCTTTTTTTTTTGAGGGGGGGGGGGGGGTGGGGTTTGTTTTTTTCCATGCAAACCCAGCTGGGTGAAAATTCCTCCTGGATTTTCCTGCTGAGGATCCGAAGCCATAAAAAATCCTGGAGTTTGTATGGAGATGTAAGGAATATTTCGGGTTAAAAATAAGGTTTTTATCAGAGTTCTTCTGCCTGGAGGGGTGTGATACTGAGGAACTTTATCCAACGAGACCGAACCGAAAACAAAATAAAACTGAAAAAAAAATCCATGGAAAATACCTCTGGAAATGATGTCGGAGTCTGTTCATCCTGGAAAAAAACTGGAATTCTTGGGCTCCTCGGGGAGCTATTTGGGGGGTTTTTTTTTGTGTGTTTATTACAAAAATATTTAAATTCTGAATAATTTTAGCCTTCAAAAGGGTGTCCCTGGGACATTCCCTTGGGAATCGGTGATGAAGGGCAGAGGAAAATTTGGGATAATGGAGCAGGAAGCCAAAAATCCCAAAGCTCGGAGAATAAAGGGGGATAAATCCTGTTATTTGGGATAAATCCCGTTATTCTGGATAAATCCCGTTATTCCTTGTCCCACAACAACGGAACCCTGGAAGTTTTTAGGGTTGGGAAAAACCTTTAGGATCATCCAGCACAGCCGCAATTTTTTCCGCCTAGACCAGGAAAAGGAGCTGGAAACCTCCTTGGAATGATGGAATATTTGCAATTAAACGTTTTCTGTGGCCGTGTTTTACGGTGATTTGTTCCTTCCGTGCGTCCCTGGCTCGTCCCCAGCCCCATTTCCACCCCTGAACACCCAAATTATTCCAAACCACCCTCGTTTATCCCTCTGTTTTTCAGAAAAACGCTTTTTTCCCCTTAAAGTTTTCCACGTTCTTTTCCCATCCCTTGAGATTTTCCCATCCTTTTCCCACTTTTCCCTGAGCTTTTCCCATCCTTTTCCCTAAGATTTTCCCCATCCTTTTCCCCCTTTCCCTGAAGTTTCCCCATCCTTTTCCCACTTTTCTTGATATTTTCCCCATCCTTTTCCCATTCCCTGAGGTTTTTCCCCATCCTTTTCCCACTTTCCCTGAAGTTTCCCCATCCTTTTCCCACTTTTCCCTAAGATTTTCCACATCCTTTTCCCATTCCCTGAAGTTTCCCCATCCTTTTCCCTTTTTTCCCTGAGCTTTCCCATCCTTTTCCCACCTTTCCCTGAGCTTTCCCCATCCTTTCCCCACTTTCCCTGAAGTTTCCCCATCCTTTTCCCTTTTTTCCCTGAAGTTTCCCCATCCTTTTCCCTTTTTTCCCTGAAGTTTCCCCATCCTTTTCCCACTTTCCCTGAGCTTTCCCATCCTTTTCCCATTCCCTGAGGTTTTTCCCCATCCTTTTCCCACTTTCCCTGAAGTTTCCCCATCCTTTTCCCTGAAGTTTTCCCATCTTTTTCCCACCTTTCCCTGAGCTTTCCCCATCCTTTTCCCACTTTTCCCTAAGATTTTCCCCATCCTTTTCCCATTCCCTGAAGTTTCCCCATCCTTTTCCCACTTTTCCCTGAGCTTTTCCCATCCTTTTCCCATTCCCTGAGCTTTTCCCTCCTTTTTCCTGCCTCGTCACCGGCAGAGGGGGTCAGACCACAACAAATCCCACTGAAAATGAGATTTTTTTTTTTTTTCCGCTGCTTTTTTCCACCGTTTCCAGGAACATTTTTTTTTCCCTGGGAGAACGACCCCGATCCCAACTCCCGGAGCTCCAGGGATTGATTCAGCCCCGAAACCCAAATCCCTTCATCCATTTCCCGGGCGAGGTTTTTGTTTTGCCGGCCGTTCCCGGCGTTACTGACGCTGCTTTTGGCCTCTGGAATGGGAAAAGGCTTTTCCAATCCTCTCTCCCTGGTTTTTTTTTTTTATGGATCCAGCCAGGAGCAGCTGGAGCGGCTGATAATCAGCTGGAGTTACATTCTGGAGCGGGGCCAGCGTTCCACTGGGGTTTATTGGAAATAAATTTTCCGGGAGATTTCCAGGAGTTTGACCCCGTTCCCACCCCGATTCCTGGGGAGGATGAGGATGAATTCCTTAGGGATGGTTCCAAAGGGAGGATTTCACGTTTTGAGAGGCAAATCCTGGGGAATTTGTGTCGTTTTTTGGGGGGGGAAATGGAATATTCAGAGCCGGTGGGGTCATCCGAGTCCTCTCCTGGTCGTGTTTAGTGGCAGGACACAGGGAACGGATTCCCACTGCCACAGGGTGGGGTGAGGTGGGATTTGGGGATGCAAAACCCCAAAAGGGGAGGCGCTGGGATGGAATTCCCAAGGAATCTGGGGCTGCTCCCATCCCTGGGAGCATCCCAGGCCAGGTTGGAGCAGCCCGGCATGGTGGGAAATGTCCCTGGATGGGATTTAAGGTCCCAAATCCATCCCGACCCCAAATCCAAGCGTTTCTCCTCCTCTTTGTCCCAGATTAAACCCCGCGGGAAGAAGCGAACCTTGAACTGGTTTGGGAAGGGATCAATCCCGGAGTCCCCGCAGTTGCTCCCCCTAAAAGCCTCTCCCCCCCTCCCTCATCCCACCAGGAATGCTTCCCATCCTCTTCCTCATTTATTCCCAGCACTACGGGGGAGAATGGGATCCCGGGATATCCCATAAATCACGCCTCGCCCGGGGTTTTAATGGGATCCCCGGGAGCGCCGTAAATCCGGGCAGCCCCGGCTCATCCCCTCCCTCATTTCCATCACAATTCCCCCTCTGGAGCCGCCGCGCTTCCCGCATGTGCCGGGCGGCCGGGATTGGTGGGATAGGGCCGGGAAAAACATCTGGGAATGGGGCCGGGGGATTGGGAACAGTTGGCGGCTGCGGAAGCAGCTGCGGGGTGGGAACGGCCTGGGCCGTCCGGGCTGGAGAGCGACAATTCCAGGCGGGAATGGCAGAGCCAGGGATGCTCCCGGGATGTGTCACCGCTTCCAGCTGGGGCTGTGGGATAAATCCCCGCCACCGCAGGGGTTTTGTGGGGTTTGCATCCCGCCTGGAGCGCTGCTGGAAGGCAGGGAGGGCTTCCCAAGAGGAATTTTTTTGGAGTTTCCCAGCCAATCCAGGGCGATTTTGAGTCCTCGCCCCGATCCAAGCTTTGTGTTCTTCACCGGAGCTGGGTTGTTAGAATTTCCCCCTCTCCTCATCCCCCAAAATCCGCTGGGATCGCGGCCCCAGAGATTCCTGGGAAGGGCCTGGAGCTCGCTCGCCCATGGGATAAAGGATTTTATGGAATTACGGCAGGACCGGCACAGCCCCGCTCGAGCCCATCCCACTCGCTGGGAAAGAAATCCTGGGAATGGCCCCACAGATCCCGAATGGATCCCGTTAAATCCCGTTCCCATCGCACCCTCACAGCTCCCCACGGAGTTGTTCCCCACGGGAATTTTTTCCTGATTAAAAATCGCTCCGGTTTTACACAGACACGAAGGAATTCGGCCAAAAACCGCGTGGAAAATGTGTGGCAAAATCCCTTTTTTTCCCCCTTTCCCAGGCTGAACTTTAATTTTTGGGAAAAGCTGGGATGGGGAAAAAAGGATGCAGCCAGAAGGGATGGATTCACTCCAGGCTCGGGAGGGGGTTTAACCTTTCCTGAGGTTTTCCCAGCCTGGAAAACCTGGCGGGGCTCCTCACGCTGCGCTTGAGCCCGGAATCCGTGGGGAATTCTCCAGCGGGAGGGAGCAGCTGCTCCGGGAGGAGCCGGTAATTCCAGCCGGTAATTCCAGCCGGTAATTCCAGCCGGTAATTCCAGCCGGTAATTCCAGCCCTGCGGCTCCGCAGCATCTGGAACGAGCCGGGAATATCGGCGGCGCTTTGATGAGCGGCATTCCCGTGGGAATGCCGGGACTGCGGCGTCCAAACGCCACCTGACACGGGCAGGGACAATGGGAAAAGCCAAACGCTCGCCCGGCCTGGAGATTCCCAACGGGTTTTGCCCTAAATTTGGGGTTTTGCTAGAAAAACTCCCCGTTTCCTCTGCCGTACGCTGAATTTAATTCCGTTTTCTTTTAACAATATTTGTAATATTTGGGGGGAGCAGCTGCCGCCCGCGTTCTGCCGCACAGCTGAGGGGCACATATGGGATGTGAATTCCTGGGAATTATGGCCGGGTTGGAGCCGTTTGTCTGAAGCCAGGCCAGCCCTAATGGAGCCATTAGGGGCTGACAACCCGTCCCTAAACCCGGCTTTGTTAGGAAAAAGCTGATCCCAAACCTGGGGGAGGTCGGGAAGAGGGGCTGGATCCTTACAGGAAAAAGAGACGTTCTAATATTTTATTTTATTTTATTTTATTTTATTTTATTTTATTTTATTTTATTTTATCGTATCGTATCGTATTGTATCTTATTGTATTTTATTATATTTTATTGTATTTTGTATTTTTTTGTATTTTATTTAATATTATTTTATATTATTTTATACGATTTTGTTTTATGTTATTTTATTTTATATTATATTATTTTATTTTATTGTCTTTTTAAGGGTTTTTTAAGGCAGCACAGAGGTTTTTACCCCTTCAGGAAGTCCCTTCTCTCTTATTTAATATGAATTTAATAATTTGGGAAAACCCCCAAATCCTGCCATGAAAAACACTCAAAATCCTGCCAGGAAGCCCCAAAATCCTCCCGTGATAAAAAACCCAAAATCCTGCCAGGAAACCCCAAATCCTGCCATGAAAAAAACCCCAAAATCCTGCCAGAAACCCCCAAACCCTGCCATGAAAAAAAACCAAAATCCTGCCATGAAATAAACCAAAATCCTGCCATGAAAAAAAACCAAAATCCTGCCATGAAAAAACCCCAAAATCCTGCCAGAACCCCCCAAAATTCTGCCATGAAAAAACCCCAAAATCCTGCCAGAACCTCCAAAATCCCTGGGCGGGGAACAGCCCCCCCTTATTACCCTGCCGCTCATGAATATTCAAATCAGCGCTCTGTGATTGGCTGTGGAGCGGGAAAAGGCCACGCCCCACCCCCAGCGCATCCTTGGTTGCCATAGCAACACTTCCCCTTTGCTTTGCCCAATCAGAAGGCAGTATGCTAATGAGGGGGCGTGGCGCCGGCCGTCCCGGTCCGGCCGCGTTGGGTCCGTGCCGGTCCCGGGTGACAAATCCAGGGAAAAACCTCGGGAAAAGGAGCCCCGGGAGCCGGGCTGGGGCTGCACTTGGGTTCCTGGGATGCGGAATTCCCTCCTGGATCAGGGACGGGGCCCCGGGGCGGAGTTTGCGTCGTGTCTTGGGTGGAGAGGCCGAAACAATCGTGGTGCAGTCGCGGAATTCCATGGGTTGGGCGGGAAGGACCCGAAATCGCATCCAGCTCCATCCAGGGACACCTCCCACCATCCCAGCGCGCTCCCAGCCCTGCCCAACCTGGCCTTGGACACTTCCAGGCGTGGGGCAGCCGCAGCTCCTCCGGGAATTCCATCCCAACTTCTCCCCACCCTCCCATCCAACATTTCCTCCCTCATTCCCACCCCAACCCCACTGCAGAACTCCCACGTTCTCCCACACCAAATTTGCATTCCCTCAGCGTCGTTTCACCCTCATCCCTGGAACTGTTGGAAAACAAGAGCCTCGGTGGCCGCTCCGTTTTGTTTTCCGCAGGGTTTGGCAGCCGCTCCCGGAATTCCCGCGTGGATGCGGCAGCTCCGGGCGCCCCCAGGGTTAGGATTAGGGTTAGAGTTAGGGTTAGGCTCCGGGTTAGGGTTAGGCTCCGGGTTAGGGTTAGGGTTAAGCTCTATCAGAGCCTTTATGGGTCCCACTGCAGCCCCTGTTGTTGTAACTTTTGCTCCTCGCGGGGATCCGCCGCCCCCGATGTTTAATCCTCCTCGAGTGCGAGCTTGTCCCGCTTCCCAGATTTCCCCGGGAATGGCTGGAGCCGGGCAAGAAGTCCAAGTTTCGCCTCTGCGAGCTCCTGCCAGGATCTGCTGGAGCCGTGCCCCGGGAGGGGAACAAGAACCGCTGCCGATGGCTCCGTTCCCAACCCAAACAAAGCAGCGTCCAGGGCTGTAATCCAGGAATCCTCGGGAATATCAGTGGAGCTGTCGGTGCTGGGAAGATCCTGGGATGGAGAGAAATCGGAGGTTTTGGTAGAATTTATGTGGGGTTGGCCAGAGGTTCCCCTAAACCAGGCCAATCCCAGAATTCCGGGATTGCTGAGGTTGGAAAAGCGCTCCGGGATTATCAACCTGTGCCCAATCCCCAACCCAGAGCACCGAGCGACACTTCCAGGAATTCCTTGGACACCAGCCTAGAAAATCTCCATTAAAAGGATGTTGTAATGCCAACATTCCCTAACTCCTGTTGTGTCCATTGATCCCGGTTCCCTCCTCAGAGTCAGGACAACGTGAGGCCCAATTGCTGAGAAAAAACCAGGATTTTTATCCATAAATTGAGCTTTTTATCCCTAAACTGGGCTCTTCCCATCCCCACGTCCAAGAGGGACATCAAACCCAGCCAGGAGCTGCTCTGACACCTCTGAATTCCAAGGATAATCCCTTTTCCCAAGTTTTACTGCTCTGTCACCCAGCCGGGGCTCCAGCAGCTCCTTCAGCCTTGCCCCGGGGTGAGCCGTAAATGGAATTTCCCGGTCATTCCCTGCAGATCCATCACTGCCGGCAGGAGAAAAATGATCCTTTCCCAGCTTATTTCGCTCCCAAACGGCTCCGGAGGTTTTCACCTTGACAGGAATTCAGGGATCTCGGGATGGATGGATGGGACGGGGAAATTTCATCCCTCAGCAGCAGCCGAGCACGTAAAAGATGATTTTTCCCTTGTCCTATTCCGAACAATTTTCTCCCCAAAGCGTTTCTGACGGACGTTGTAATTCCTGTCCCTAACGGAGTTTGAGATGAGATCTTAATGAGCTCCCTGCTTGTTTGGATTTTGGATCATTCGAGGAGCAGCATTTGCATTTCCTTGGGTTTCCTGTGGGCTTTTGGGCACGCGGGGCTGGGTGGGCTCCGAGCCGAGCTCCCTGCGGGGTTTTTAGGGGATGTTCCAAGGAAAGGATGGAATGTCTGGAAAAACGAGGAGAGACGGAAGGCAGGACAGGCAAAGGAGGAAAAGAAAGTGGGAACTGGGATTTGCTGGAGCGGGAGAGGGGCAGGGCCGGGCCCAGGCTCCCTTCCCGCCGTTGGTGGAAATAAATGTTCCAAAAATCAGTTCCAGCTCCGAAGCGGCCAAACCTTGGAACATTCCAGCCCCAGGGACACTTCCCACCATCCCAGGGTGATCCAACGAGTCCTGGGACACTCGCAGGGATGGGGCAGCCCCAGATTCTCCGGGAATTCCATCCCTGCCCCTCCCCACCCTCCCAGGGAGGAATTTCTCCGCAAAATCCCCTCCTGAATCCATTTCTCTGTCTTTAAAAGAGGAGCAGCGATGCCTGGATCTGGAAAGTTCTGGAATTCCAGGAGGGTTTGGGTGGGAAGGGACTTTAAATCCCATCCAGGGACAACTCCCACCATCCCAGGCTGCTCCAAGCGCCGTCCAGCCCGGCCTTGGGCCCTTCCAGGGATCCAGGGGCAGCCCCAGATTCCCTGGGAATTCTATCCCAGCGCCTCCCCACCCTCCAGGGAGGAATTCCTTCCGGATAGAAATAATTAATTAACCTTGCATCATTCTGGTGCTGTTTTCCTCGAAGCTTTACCGCAGGGGAAAAAAAAAATAATTAAAATAAAAAGATGTTTACGAGAAAAATGAATTTCAGAAGGGAAAAAAAAAAACCCCAAAACCTGGTGCTAAATGCAAAAAGAATTCGTTTTCCTTCTTCTGGAAGAAGCTGCGGGCTGGGAAGGTTCGGGATCATTCCAGCCGGGAATTAACTCGGCTGATAATTGGCTGGAGAGCGGGAGCTGCCCGAGCAGGGGGCTCATCCCCCCCAGAAAATGCTGATTCCCGGAATTGTGGCGCTGATGAGATTGAGCCGGAGCGGAATGGAAACTGTTGAGCCTCATTTATTGGGTTCTTCCGAGTAATGGGATCGGGCCGGGCGCCTCAGAGCCATTAAATCTCCCGTGCTTAATTAAGAAACTCCGCAGATTGACCGGGATGGGGCGGGGGGGAGGGAGGAGCTCTGGTCCCTCTGCAACCCCGAGTTCATTTATTTATTCCTGCCCCGAGCTGAGGAATGATTCCATTGATGAGAGCGGAGTTGATCCCGCCAGGAAAAAAGATAGGGGAAAGGAAAACCAGGAATATTCCCAAATATCCCATTCTCCAGAGCTGAGTTAATTCTGCTTGGAAAAAATATATGGGAAGGGAAAAAAGCAGAATATTCCCAAATTATTCCGTTATCCAAAGCTGAGTTAATTCCACTAGGAAAAAAAGACATGGGAAGGGGAAAAGCAGAATATTCCCAAATTATTCCATTTATGAGAGCTGAGTTAATTCCGCCGGGATAAAAAGATGTGGGAAAGGAAAAACAGGAATATTCCCAAATTATCCCGTTATCCAGAGCTGAGTTAATTCTGCTTGGAAAAAAATACACAGGGAGGGAAAAAAGCAGAATATTCCCAGATTATCCCATTATCCAGGGCGGAGTTCATTCTGCTGGAAAGAAAGGTAAAAATCCCGGGACATTCCCAAGGTGCTCCCGGAGGGATCGGGATCGGGGCTTTTGTCCCTGAGCATCCTCCCACGCTTGGCTGAGCCTCCAAATCTCTCCCTGAGCTTTTCCCAGCTCGCTTTGGGTTGTGCTGCTGGAGAAATGAAGGAGCCCAAGCGAGCGATGATCGGGAAGGAAAATGGGGAAGGAAAATGGGGAAGGAAAATGGGGAAGGAAAATGGGGAAGGAAAATGGGAAAGGAAAATGGGAAAGGAAAATGGGGAAGGAAAATCAGGAAGGAAAATGGGGAAGGAAAATGGGGAAGAAAAATGAGGAAGGAAAATCAGGAAGGAAAATGGGGAAGGAAAATCAGGAAGGAAAATGGGGAAGGAAAATCAGGAAGGAAAATGGGGAAGGAAAATGGGGAAGGAAAATGGGGAAGGAAAATGAGGAAGGAAAATCGGGAAGGAAAATCAGGAAGGAAAATGGGGAAGGAAAATCAGGAAGGAAAATCAGGAAGGAAAATCGGGAAGGAAAATCAGGAAGGAAAATGGGGAAGGAAAATCAGGAAGGAAAATGGGGAAGGAAAATCAGGAAGGAAAATCAGGAAGGAAAATGGGGAAGGAAAATCAGGAAGGAAAATGGGGAAGGAAAATGGGGAAGGAAAATGGGGAAGGAAAATGGGGAAGGAAAATCAGGAAGGAAAATGGGGAAGGAAAATCAGGAAGGAAAATGAGGAAGGAAAATCGGGAAGGAAAATCAGGAAGGAAAATGGGGAAGGAAAATCAGGAAGGAAAATCAGGAAGGAAAATGGGGAAGGAAAATGGGGAAGGAAAATTAGGAAGGAAAATCAGGAAGGAAAATCAGGAAGGAAAATCAGGAAGGAAAATGGGGAAGGAAAATCAGGAAGGAAAATCAGGAAGGAAAATCAGGAAGGAAAATCAGGAAGGAAACGCCTCCGGGGGAGTTTGTTCTCCGCGGGACTCGTTTCCGTTCTTGCCCGGAGATCAAATTCCTCCCATTTCTAACTAAACTCTGCTTTTCCTCCCTTTAAGGAGATGTTCCCATTCCCGGAGTTTTCCAGGTAATCTTGGATCACCAGGACACAACAATTCCACTTTTTCACAGCGTTTGTTATCTTTATTCCCGCCCAATTTTCCCCATTTGTTTCCTGCTCCAAGCTTTTCCTCTGCCATTCTCCTGGAGTTTTCTGCCCGCAGATCCAGCAGCTGGGATGATCCCTGATCCCAGCACTGGGAAGGCGATGGAATTCCCATTCCCGGAGGGATTTGAAGCCCCTCTGGATGGGCCGAGGTCAGGGCTGGCCTTGGAACGAGGGACGCGGTGACCTCAGAGGTCTTTTCCGACCTTAACCATTCCCAGATCCTCCTTTAAACCCTTTTTCCGTGGATTTGGAGCGTTCTCAGTCAGTGAGGTTGGAACGATTGAGGCTCCTAGGCCTGAGCAGGATGAAAATGAAATCAAAATGAACATTGTACCGAGGATCAGAGCCCCAGCTCCGCCCAAATCCGCGTTTGCCACCGAAATTCCTGGAATTCCACCCTTTTCCGGGATCCTGTTTGCTTTTAATCCCTGCCTGGAGCGGCGGGGCTGCGATTTCGGGCGCACATCAGAGATGGTTTCATTAAAATCTGGATTTTCTAGGCCAAAGCTGTTCTGTGCCAGCTGCCCGTGTTCAAAATCCAGGGATTGGATTATCCCGAGTGGCAAATCCAAGCCCCAATTGTTGGGAACACCCGGATAAAATCCGGTTGATCCTGGAACACAATCTGGTGTGGACTGATATTTATTATTATTAATATATCATTATTATCATCCTTATCATCATTATTATCATTTATTTGTGTTCTTATTAATTTTTTATTATTTTTATTCTTGTTCTTACTTTTATTCTTAGTTTTGTCTCTATTGTTTTTCGTTCTTTTTATTATTCTCATTCTTATTAATTTTATTGCTATTGATGTTATTTTTATTTATAATTTTATTTTAACTTTTTAAATTTTTATTTGAATTTTCTTTATTATTGACGTTATTGTTTCATGATTTTTA